>NW_027142366.1:5625117-6225117 GCF_026170545.1 Melanerpes formicivorus | reverse complement strand
CACTCCTGTCCTAATCAAAGGGGTGTGGAGAAGAAGTTTCGATTCCTCATGTCCCACACTGTCAACAGAAAATAGGTATACACTAATTCCACAGCCAAGTCCCATGTTAAGGGAGAAGCCTTCACAGTATCAACATCAGTCTTGAAATTAATCTTGCCCATGGTATATGGAAGCTGAGCCAGATAGTCCAAACTCCCTTTAAACCCCTTTCAAACACATCTAATCTGTTTACTCCAGGCCTTTGCTGCTGGCAGTACCCGGGACTTCGCCTCCCAAAGATTTCCTACACTTTGTGATCTTAGCAGGTCAAAGTTTCCAAAAGTGGGGGAAAGAGGCAATCCCTTCCCTTGCCTGTACAAAAGTATGTGCCTCTGAGCTACTAATTTAGAGCCAATGAGTCAGAAATAAGTAACATAAAAAGTGTCTAACATGTATGTTTACAGAGCACCTCCTCTGAGCAGACAAAAGCATGTGTCAACAGGGAAACTGCCGTGTCGAGCCTGCGTGGCAAGCGCCTGGCTCTATTTAAACAGCTTTTGCAAAGATGTTAACATGTTGCTAGGGAAGCAAAGAGCCTGCACAGATAGAGGTGGCCCTCCTGCACCCAGACCCACTGTCAGTACAATGGGAAAATGGAGCTGCCCCAGCACTCAGCTTTTTGTTTTCATCTCTGCAGCTCCAGTGGCTGATTAATGGTCCTTCTGCAGAAACTGCATTTTGCACATATTTAAAAATCTTGGGCTAGATAACACTTTGACCTAAAATAAAATAGCTTCTTCCCCCCCCCCCCCTTTTTGCCCTTTTCCCTTTTTTTCCCTTTTTTTTCTCCTGATAATGTCTGACATTTGTAAGGTTTAATATCTTATTTAAAAATAATAATAATAATAATAAAGTCTTTTCTATCTTGAAGAAGAAAGGTGGCCACGCTGTGGGTCTGTATGTGTGGGCACTCCCCTGCGCATGTGTGGCTGGTGGGTGCTCTGAGCACATCGCTGAACCGTCTCTGGGACATACCGACGCATTTCAGACCACCAGGAGAGACATCCTAGTCTGGCACCAAGAGGACCTCCTGGGCTGTGGAAGCCTGCCCAGCACAGTTCCCCCCTCCCATGGGGTGAGGTCCCTGGGGAAATGAATGTCATCTTCTGCCTGTGAACCATTCCCCAAATTTTCTCATCCCCCTGAGCACTCCATGTGTGTGTGATACAAGCCTGGGTTATATTAAGCCCACTGCTCACAGGAGCCGAAACGATGGCTCCCATGAGCACATAGCAACTACACTACAGAAAGAGCAAAAAATTCAGGGAACAAGTGGCACTGTAATATATCTTACCTACCCAGAATATATCTCTCCATGTACTGATCTCTATAAACACACCCATTTCTCCATATGGGTGGGTATATATTTATATGTACCAGTCTCAAAATACCAGTAAGTTTTTATTAGCTCCGTTTGCAGATGGGGTAATGATGACTGACAAAGGGCTGTGATCCCCCGAGGCTGCTCCTTCTCAGGAGGGCAGAGTTTGGGTCATCTCTCTCTAGGAGAGATAAGGGAGACAGTTGAGTTTTGCCAAAAGCCAAGGAGGTCCTTGGTGCAGGAATCTTGCTCAGCTCTCACTTCCAATCATGCTGGCAAATAAAGATGAAAGTGAAAACAGTATTGTGAGATAGTTATGCAAGAGCGGGCGGATCCCGGGACCCAGCCATTGTTCCAAGCATTTAATTAACATTATGAAAGCTGATTAAAGGAAAATCTTTAACCTCCAGGGAAATCCCATTTTCCCTCACTTCCCATACCTCGGCAATTTTCACAATGTAAGAAGGAAAGTGTTGTTTCAAGGCATGATTCATATCAGCTACAACCTGATCTTTGCCACAGCCCTGTCCTGCAGCTTAAGTAATCACCAGCAGTGACACTAGCCGGGGACACTTCTGAGGCAGCAGTTTTCTCTTGTTATACCACGACCCAAATTGCCATCGTGATTTCTAGACTTTGTGTCATCCTGGCACAACGACAAGCATTCACCCACGCTCGGGAGCTGGAAGTTTGTTTGCAAGGACGGAGATACCTTCCCAGACACTGCATCTCAGATACCAAGTGTGAACGACACGCCACGGTCCGGCCGTGGAACAGCAGGGGCTCTTTGGTCACTGCAGCAAATTCCACATCCAGTGACTCCCCACCTAACCTTGAGCAAATCACTTACCCTTTCTCTTCTTTTGGAAGTGGGGAGAATGGCAGTAGTACCTCTCTCAGGGCACTGCAAATGTAAATAAGGCAACCAGGCATTGGAGACGTTTAGGTGGAAAGCACTACGGCAAATTTAGGTTAGTGGAGAGCCTTGCTTTCAGCTGCAGTGGATCCGAGAGCAAGGACATCCCTCCACACCCCAGTGCTGCACATTGCCTCCCTGCTCCCCTAGGCCTATTTTAATTATACTGCATGGCCAGCTCATCAGAGACCTAATCCTGGGATCTAATCTTGGAGGCAATAGACAGCTGACTGTCTGCGCTGTTTACGTGGAGGAGCGTCCTTGGGTCTGCGTGGAGGGCAATGCCACTTCCTGGGATGGGAGGACATTCACCCACCCAGGAGACAGCCAGGACCCCCCTCACCCCACCTGGCCAGGCCACCCAAGCTCATCAGCCTCTCTGACAGCAATGGCACATGAGTGACATCAGGCAGACACCATGGTCCTTGGTCTCCCCCTGGTTAACAAGAGGTTGGGAGGAGGACACCCAGATCTAATTCTTGAGCATACACACAGCTTCAGTCCTTCTAAAGCATCAGGGTTATATAAATACACACATATATAAATACATGATACAAATACAGCCTCTGGCAGCAGTATCAGTCTTGCATGCAGATCTTCCAAGAGCTCTTCCCATGGGTAGGTCTTGCAGGACAAAGACATCGCAGAACTCCAGGGACCATTCTGAAAAGGGGAAAGATTTCTCTTTTCCCAGTGCTGTTTGCATTTGCCTGATGCAAAAAATACCCATTTGAATTATGACACAACAGAACCATCCTCACCGCCCTGACTGTGAAGAACAGGCACCACTTTTGTACACACCAAGACAACAGCGAAGCAGAAGCTTTATTTACGAGACAAAACTCCTCCTTCCAAAAGCACTAAACTGAAGGAATATTGAATGCGACACCAGGGATCCCAAAATGCATAAAATTCTGACTCAATAAAAGGCAGGCAGCTGGGGGGGTTCTGATAAAAATGGGCCTTTATTTTTTTGCAATTCCTCCTTTCATTACCTGGATGCTGCTTTGGCCAGAGCAACAGCGTGGAAGTGTCTTTGATAAGGCCGCGAAGCTGAAAAACAATCCCGCAAGGAGCGCCACACAGCAAGTCCCGCAGAAGGGAAAGCTATCGCATCTGAGAGGCCAGGAGGAGGCTTTCACAAGTGCCAGTTTCCCAGTGCAATGGCTGGAAGGGTGGCCTGGCCTGGCGGCAGTTCAATCATTTTGTAACGAAGGACAAATACTTTCAACATCCTGAGAAAGAGGGCGGGGGGGAGGGGGGCACGGCTCCCTTGCTTTCCCTCCTGCTATTCTTTCTCCGCCCTCCCCCCACCCCTCGGATTTTCAATAGCTCTTTAGTGTTTCCATCAAAGGCTTTTGCCATTCATCCTCCCTTCTGGTGCCTGCCTTCCACCTGTCTATCCATCACAGCCCTAACCCAGGTCCTTTTTTTTTTTTTCCTCTTTTTTTTTTAGCCCTTTTGCTATTTTTCATGTGGTGGGATTTGTTTATAAGCTTCTGTATTACCTAAGCTGGAGGGGAGGAGGCTGCTGGGAGGAAAGTGAGAAAGCAGGATTAGGGAAGAATAATTCAGCTCCGTTGCATTTCCATCTGAACGGTCATAAAATGTGCAAATCCTGCTCCTGGGAATTTCATGTCAGAGACCTTCCCTGCCATTGCCCTACCCTTGCCCCTTCTCTCCCTCTGCCTCTCACCGTCAGGAAAGACGTTTGTAACTCCATGGACACCAAAGGCCACGATGTGTGCACCGGCAGGGAGGAGGCTCCTACCTACCAGCATGTGTGCAGGGCAGACGCTCCAGATGTGGCCATAAACTACAGACAAGAGAGTGGGAGCCTGCAGAGATTGAATCTGGCAGGACAACGAGAGTTAAGTGGGGGAAGGCCATTTTAATACGACAGCTCCCAGCACCCTGACTTAATTAATTAGCCAGGGTGAAAAATGAAACTGAAGTCACTTCCCAGGCTTGTTCACTCTGTAGGAAAATGATACAGAAATGTATGAATGTATGTGATTCAGACCCCATTCAGCTTGGATTCAGACCCCATTCAGCTTGAAGACTTTCTACTGTCTCCTTTTTAGCTCATCTACCATCCCAAGGTACCAACATAGACATGGGCCAGCTTTCTAAACCCCTGAGATCCAGCAATGATTCATCCTGGATCACACTGCAGGACCCAGGAAAGACTACTACTGAATCTTTGTCACTGATTCAAGCAGAGGTCTGTGTGGCTGGATGTGGCCTCTGTGCACCCCTGACACTTGACCAAACACATTTAGAACAGCAAGTAGTGATAAAAAAGGTGTCCCTTAACCTGTCCCCAACCCTAGTGAGCCCACAAACCTTTTCTTGGTGGAACTTTGTGTCATGTCTGCTGGACCTGGCAACAGCTGGCAGCTTTCTTCCACATACAAACGTGTCTTGGAGACAGTGAGGATCACCCAACAGGTAGTACATGTGAAAAGAAGCTCCTTTGATTGATAGCTGTTTATTATTTTTAAATAAAATGAGAAGAGATTGAATGGGTTGCCCATCAGCAGCTCAGTGCTTTGTTTGGCAGCTTCTTGGACAGTTTGACCATACATATGACAACACAAAATAAATTTCACTTGCTTGCAGTAGCAGTATGCTATAAATTCAGTCCATGAAGGATTTATAGTTCTAGCAGCAGTGGGATACATGAAATGAGAAGCCCTTTCATCCTTATAACTGCTCTGCAGTCTGTTTGAGATGATGGAAGTCATTGTTTCTAAGGCCAGAGGAGAGCGGGAGCTCATTCAGCCAGTTTGGCTGTGCTAGGAGGAGGTGTGCAAATTGGGTCCAAAGATGAGAGGAGGCCCAGAGAAACAGCAGCCCTTGGTTTTTGCAGAACAGTCAAAAAGAAATCCTTAATGATTCTAGCTTTGCTTCGCAGGCTGGAGGGGAGCAGTATTTCCATCAACTAAATGATCTCAACTCTTTGGCTTCCCTGAGGGCACTGCAACAGGACAGACTGCGATTGCTCACCAGAGTCACTCTCAGATGTTTGTGTTCTTCCCACCCACCAGCAGCCTCGAACCTGAGCATGTCTTTGGCACAGCAGGTGGTATCTTTAATCCCACGGAGGGCCAGCCCGAAGCGAAGATTAGCTCAAGAATTTGTTTTCATTAAAATCCAACCTACCATTACCATCCTAGCTGATGGGGAGGGCTTAAAATGTGCATGGCCAGCTAGTCTAGCTCTGCTTCTGCAAGGAAAGGGCAGTTCAGCGACCTGCCTCTTCACTTTCTAATGCCTTTTTCCCTTTTAATCAACAAGTAGCTGAGACAGGCACAGAGAGGAATGTTAAATGCACCTCCTCCTGGAGAACTGTGCCGGTAAAGTCGACGGGATTTGGGATTTCTCCTCAGTTATGGTGGGGTGGGTTGGTTTTTTTTTCTGACCATGGAACTGGTCTGCTTTTTCTCCCAGAGAAATTGTTTTTAAGGGCCCGTGGTAAAAACAAAACCAAACCAAAACAAACCCAAAACACAACACAACAGAAAGAGACATACAAATAAACACTAATATGTGCAGGAAAAATACAAACCTTAGCACCATGCACTCCCCTCATTATTAGACAAAGGTTGGGAAGGGTTCACGAGTGTAAAATGCTGATGTGAATTATGAGATTACTGCTCAGTTTTCTTTCAAGTCGTGGGCTGGAAACAGATGGTGGCTGTAGCATTTATGACGGCACAACATGTTACTGCAAGCCTAGCCATCTCTCTCTCTCTCTCTCTCTCTCCTCAAAAATGCAGCTGCAAGGAAAGTTGTGGAAAATCACATTAATAGTCTCTTCCACCACAGTTTTCCAGCCCTTCATCCCTGGCCAGCACATGGACAGAGCCTTCCTGTATCCCACTAAGAATACTCTTCTAATCCCTGGCCTGGCTAGTTACCACTGACTGGGTATTTAACAGCCAGTTAAAATGTGGGGTTTGTTAGCATCATAAAGAAGCCTCCATAAAGCAGGTCCTTAAGGTCAGAGCAGATGCCATGTGACCCCAAGCGCTCCATAAGGGAAACACTCAGAAAGAAGCAATCAGACTGTCCTTCAGCTGTTTATTATTTAAACATTTGGTCCAAGCCAAGCAGGTTGATTCACAGAGAAGCAGAAAGACAGGTACAACATTTGCAAAAGCATCTTTGTGACTTAGGAGTCCAAATGTCACTTTCAAGCATGAGTACAAACTTTCACAAGGGCAAACACCTCTTTGCTTTCAGGACAGCTTTCCAGAGACCACAAGTTTAGATCTATCTGGGTGCCTAAAGACACAATGAGCAACTTGCCTGGACATAGCAAACCAAATAATAGTCAAGTTTCCCTACCCATGGGCTTCAGTTCTGATGGAAATGACTTGCCACCTGAAATATGTTTGTACCTACAGCAAAGCTATCCTTACAATCTGAGTGAAATACAAGAGCAGGTGGACACATCCTCCATGGTGGACAACAGGAAGGTAACTGGGATGTGTGCAACACTCTGCATGTGACAGAGGTGCACACAACACCAGCTGATGCCAACCTGGGGACAGCATGGCTGGACTTGAACCCGTGAGCTGAGCTTCAGGCACAATCTCTCTAGCTGCCATCAAGGGGGCTGCTTACAGCAGGGAATGCTTTAACAGTAGAAAACTGTTGCTTGACATCTGCAGGATCTCTGGGTGCCTTATGAATATGAAATCTTCCTGTTTCACACCACTTCTGAGAGCACTAACTCACTAACAGTAAATCCAGTAGCTTGGGATTCAGACCCTTGTCCAAAGCCAGGACTTTAAGATAACTTCTTCAGTAAAGTTAATTAAGATTCTGTCAAATAGCAATTTTCCAGACAAGTGTCACTGGTGAAGCTGGGTATTTACTTTGTTATTCTCATTTTGCTGGCCTCACTACCTGATTGAGAACACCAGCATCAACTTGACCGTGTTCATCCTGAGTCACTCAGATGTGATCCTGCTGTCTTCCCTGCAGCTAGATATAGCCAGTGCAGTATTTCTGCCTTCTAGGGTATAGAAGAGGGCACCTGAAAACAAGGTAGACTTTTACCATTCCCTTTATCAATTTCACATTTAGACCAGGAAGTTGCTACAGAAATTCAATGGTGTACACACTTGAGACTTTCCAAAGCCTCTTTCCAGAGGCAGACTCTTTCTGGGTGATGTGATCATTCACATCCACTGCCTATCTACTGCAACTGCAAGAGCCCCAAGACCTTTCCTCTAAGATACAAAAAGTAACCTCTTTTTTTTTTTTTGGTTGTTTTTTTCTCCTTTTGGAAACCTCATCCTGCAGAATTCAGAATGTACTTCCTGTAAGTAATGAGCTATAAAGTGTATTAGCAGTTTTCACTTCTGGTTTTATCTTTTCCTGATCTAGCCTGAAAACTCTTTTGAAGTTGCTCAAAGTGTTCTTCATGTATGCTTGTTTTAGGAAATACCAGATCACTGCTGGCAAACTTCTCCTTAATTACATGAGATAAAGGAATCAAGATTATATATCTGCTTCATTTCCCACCTTTTTGAGGTACTATTTTAAGATAACCTTTTTTTTTTTTCACTTGCCTCAGAAAAGAAACACACTGAAGAAAATAAGGAAGGGAGAGATCTTAAGAGGCCCAGAGAGGGCAGGCATTGTTATGGGCTCTCTACTGTGGCTGAGTTTGCTGGTAGAAAGCCACTGAATAGTTAAAGCTTTCCCTTGATACTATGGAATAGTTTACTGAAAGGCTGCAGACCACTTCTGAAACTAACATCACTTCAGACGATGTACAAAAGGCTAAGCTTACACTGTGTTAGCACAGTAGGCTCTTCAGGGCCTCAGTTGAGCGAGCCAGCTCAGATCATGCCTAATTTTAAGCACAAGTAACTTCAAAGAAGCATCTCACATGCCTCAGGTTGAGCTTTCCACTGACTGACTTGCTGCATCACAACCTGTGGAGCTAATGGGAAACATTTGCACTTTCTAACCCTAGCTGCAAGGTCCCAAATTCCCTGTTAGATATGCAGACACAGCCTAACTATTCTGGGTTGGCCAGCAGGCTCAGTACAACAAATGGATACAAGCTGTCAGGAAAGATCTCCTGAAGCACATGTAAGAGATGTAAGAGAAAAACCTTTCTCAATAAGCAGTGACAATTTGGTTTAAAAGCAGTATTTATGGCAATCAGTAGAGTACACAAGCTGAGCATCAACCTGCAGAACCTGTGTATGGCCTGGTGAAGAAATCATCTGGTTTCTTTTATCTGGGATAAATGGCTTCTGTCATTTTTGGTGTGGAAAATTGTTGCAGTCAAAGGGAATTCAGATCCTGGACACATTTTTGAGTAGCTTCCTGGCTGTAAGGAGACCCCGTAGCAGCCTACTTTACTGTGGGTGAATTTGGACCACAAAACCTCTTCACTTCCAAGTGCATGAGCACAGAGCCCTCAGGCTGCATGGGAACATTACTGCTGAGTAGATACCATATCTCCTCAACTACACAGTGCACCAGGAGACCTTTCCCTGCTTGAAGGACATGTTGGCCGAGATGCTGACAATCTCAAGGCAAGGGGGAAAGGGAAAAACTGCAGTGCTCGGTGGCAGCCAGGGAGGATACATCTTCAGGCAGGACCATTTGAGCATGAGAAGGTGTATCTTGGCTTCCTTGAAGTGCTGCAGCATCTCTTCTTCCTTCTCTGGCCCCATAAGCTGACACAGCTGGGCAAAAGGGTCCAGCAAAGCAGAAAATCTGGTCTCTTGACACTTCCCTGATCTTCAGCTTAAACCAGCCCCACCTTTACCCAGAAAAGATGTGTAAAGCCAAAGTGCTAAGGAAAAGGCTGAAGTAAGTAGGATTCCCCATCTGAAATGTCAGGCTGCCCCAGCAGTCAATAAGGCAGGCCACAGGCACTTGAAAAGTCACTGCTGGGGAACACCCACACCAAAAAGCAGAAAGCAAACCTAAGGTTTGGGTGCTGCTACCTAAAGAAGGAAGGCAAGACTCATGGTGACACCCCTGGGTCAAAATTAGGCTCTTTGTAGAGCAAAGACAAGCATTCTGATGCCAACTGAGGTGTCTTTCTTGGAAGTCTTGTGAAAAATAACTAAAGTTGGATGCCCAAATCATTCAGACTGCTGAAAAAAAACCAAACCAAAAATCACAGCTGGGATTGTCCAGCAATTCTGGAGGGCTCTCAATCCTTCACCGAGGTCCAGAAGTTTAAGTTCATCCCCAAGGGGAGCTGAGGCAAATCAGCACTTCACCCACAGGCCTTCTGTGAACAGAATCTTCTTTCTTGTGGTCAGGCAGGGGATATTTTGAATTTATGTCTTTCTTCTCCCCTTGTGAGTAAACCAAACAATTCCTAGCCGCTAATTGCCAAGGCAATGTCTGGTAACAAATGCTCTGCATTTTTGACAGGTCAGAGGCTTCCCTAAGCAAAGTCGCTGCTTTATGTTTTCTAACAGCACATAGTCGCATCCGGGGACCTGGGCAAATTCCAGCCTGGATGAGCCTCTGTGGGAAACTGCTTGTCCTGATTGTCTTGTTTTAACTGCTCGAGGAAACCAGTCTATTTTTTTTTACAGCAAGACTGAAGAGCAAAATATGAAACTATAATCTGCTTTGTGGCAGGAGTTTCGGGTCAGCTCCCAGATAACTGTCACCTCCAGAGAAGTCAATGGAGCCCCATCTGTGTATGCAAGTTGGTGATCTGGCCAATTATGCAATTGGTTGATCAGTTACTAGAACAACAGAGCTACCACTGGCCTAAGGAGCATTCCATTTTCATACGTCTCAAAGTCCATCCAAGCCCTGATGTATCGATAACTGAAGTATTCCAGTATTATGGTCTGTAAAGACGATCATTAACTGCTGAAAGATTTAAGCATGAGCAGTTTCTGCGAACATCCCCTTTGTCACTGAATGATCATTACATGTAGTGTATTTCCTGGATTCTTTCTTCATCTGCCAAATGAACCAGGGTGGGATTTTCAGAAGCATTTGAAAGGCTTTTCTGCTACTCATTTGTGATTGCTTTCAGGAATGATGATGTTTTCAAAATCCCCAGGGGATTTGAAGCACTATGGGATCAGCTGCATCTCTGGGCGCTTCTCCTTTTCACATACCTGATCTTAACAGCTACTCTCAATTCCAAAGATGGACAGCAAAACCAGTTGCCTTCCTTATGCAAGATCAAAGATAGTATTGAGAGGCCAAAACACCAGCTCTGGTCTTGGGAAGATGTGCAATCCCTGTTACAAACCTGGCTCTTTATTTCATAGAATCTTTAGGGTTGGAAGGGACCTCAAGGATCATCTAGTTCCAACCCCCCTGCCATGGGGGGTTTGAGAGACTGCTCCAGCCATTACATGTGGATTTCTTCTTTGCTGAAGCCCACAAGTCAGCCTTTCTTTGTGGATTTTTTATCAGTTTGGCATGCACAAGTATCAATCCAAACAGCAGTTTTTAGATGCTAAAAACCCAAACCAAGCCAGATTTGATGGCCTGCCAACAAGTCAAATACAATAACGACTGAATTCCCCTCTGGGGAAAGAAGTAACACTGCAAGAATGTGACACTGAAACCTTCAGTGACAGATACTCTAACATCAGGATGCTGGCAGAATTTCATCTATTGATTATGAGCAAGACCAAGAGTCAGCAGTTCCTCAGTTTCAGGTTGGGAACTACGTATTCCCGACTTTCCACCTAAGTGAAAAGCTCACCAATCGTCACTCGGGAGACGAGTATACAGAAAACAAACTTAGAAACAATATCTAAGGAAAACAGTACCTAACCTATGACTTGTTCTTTGATTTACAACTGTGATTGCAGGCCCCACCTCACAGTCATATGCTAAGATAATAGGTAGCAGTTCAGCGAGAACCAGCCATAACTTTTCACATTCAGCACATAATTTAGCCTGACGCAGCAAATAATTAGAATGCCTAAAGGGACAGGTAAACATTCCACAACTGAAAACTGAATGATCAGGGGCTTGATTCTGTTCCATTTTATCCTCTCATTCCTTTTTCTTTGTTTGCTTCTTTCTTTCAACTCAAAAGTTGCCAGATCTCACAGGAAATTTACTCTCCTTATTTTTTCCCATCTCACATTTGTCTGTTAGGGGCATTTCTATTCTCTGAGGCATCCAAACAGATCATCTTCAAATGGGCTCACTGGCATTGGTAACTGCAGCCCTGAATCCACCCACACCAGGAAGGCACTTCCCCAAAAAATATTAAGTATGTGGTTCAAAAGGGCAACCTCCATGGGGATAGAAGAGAGTAGAACTCTCCCAGCTGTTTTTCTTGTACATTCTAGCCTTGTTACTTCATCTTTGGGGTTGCTTACAACACACTTCAACAATCTTCAGAGCATGAAGACCCCCATCCCACAACTGGGGCCCTGAGTCAGGAAGGCACATCCAATTGAAAAAAAGAAAGAGTAATAAAGCATCAACTCTGCCCTATTTGCCTGAGGTCACTGGGATGTTTGTCCCAAGTTACAAGCATGCCTAGGCACTAGTTTGAAGAAGGACAAACACAGGAATCTCTTAAAGTGCTTTTCCACATTAGGGCCTGGGAAAAAAAAAATCCAGGATCGGGCCCATGGTGGAAACGATTCCCTTAGGAAATGTTGCCCACACCATAAAAGGAATGACTGACAGGGAGCTGAAGGGAAGTACAGTGGAAATTGTCTACTGAATTTTTGTCAATCCCCATAAAATCTGAGCCTTGATTTGTTCTACGTGCATAATTCGCACTGGCAGTCACGAAAGGTTGACTCTTCAGAGATGCAGGAAATGACTAGCTCCTGACAGCATGAAAGGCTGCCTAACTGCATGGGCAGGAAGCTGGATTTTCATCAGTCACTACATTCTCTGGCAATATGGCAGCGGGGTTTTATCATGTATCCAAGGTACAACAATTAGGCAAAATGACTTACCCTCAGTCTTTTCAGTAATTAGCTCTAAGGGTGCAAGGATTCACTCTCGGAAAGGGAAGATGGTCGTGTGATTTAGGGCACTGGATGAGCACTCAGATCTGAGTCCTATCCCTGGTTCTGCCATTGCCTTGCTGTGTGACCTTGCACAGTCATTTCTCCATGCCTCGGTCTCGCCTAAAAGGGGATAACAACAGTTCTTTATTTCAGAGGAGATAGGAGTACACGCCAGCTCGAGGCTGTGCCACAGGGATGCTATGGCAAAGAGCAGCACAGAAAAGCTCAGACATGGAATCGTGTCTTGCTATCAAAATGTGGGAAGACACACAGGAATCACATGGAAGAATGAATACAAAAGGTAAGCTGATTTTTGAGGAGTGCAACACTGAGAGGCTCTTCTCTGTTACCTGAAATGAAAGCAAACTTAAGTGGGATTCTTCTGGGTTTTAATGGTTTTCACCTGCCTCTCTTTCTGAGCCCTGCTAGTACTAGAAGCTGTGTATTAGGCACACCAGGAAAATTACTTCACTGAAAACCTCCAGATTGTTTCTGTTTGAAAGCAACCATGACTTCCAGCCCACGAGAGGGTCAGATAAATACTCAGCATTAAGATTTTCAAAGCCATTCAAGGGCCCCCTAAACACGATTTCCTTCAATTCACAGTAAAATATGAGCATGCAAATCTGAGGTAGCTTTGAAACTTCATCTTTGCTTTTGGATACACTTGCAAATTAAATTATAAACGGGGCCACTGATCATAACTGAACTGTCAGATGTCTGGAACAGCTCCAATTCCAGAGTTAACACTGGTGCCGGAATTGCAAAGAGCTTTAGGATGGAGCCTTCAGTAACGAGCTTTTTTTCCAAATGCAAAGGTGAATCTTTCTCCTCTCCACAAACACCTATCTGTAACAGCATTTGTCTGTCATGGGGGGCAGTCAGTTTGTAGGCCTGGGAGACAGGACCTCAGAGCTGGGGGAGCTCAGGGCACCTGCCTAGATAAAGCAATTGATTCAGAGAGAAGCAGATCAAAGGCTGTTCTGTCAGGCAGAAAGGGAGAGAACAGCTATATGATGACACAGATCCTAGGAAGGGAAAATAATTTTTGAGAGACAGAACGAGAGGGATGCAAGCCAGGCAGAGAACAGCTGGAAAGTGCACCACAGAAAGGCAACAGGAACCCAAAGATAGCCAAGAGAACCTCATCGCTGGAACGCTGAAGCCCAATGAAGGAAGGAGTCCCATGAGATGCTTTTCCAATCAGAATAAAAAGCCTAAACTTAAGCACACTGAAACACTGGAGCTGCCTAGGAACCTCCAGGGCTGGAGAGGAGCAACTGCCTGTAGTCACCAAGTAATGTCTAATAAAGCAGATGCCAAGCAGGACGGAGGACAGAAGAAAAGGAAAGCAAGCTGGCATGTAATCCTTGACTTCACTCAACACAAGCAGCTGAAGGGCAGCTCTGGAAAGATGAAACACAAAATTAAACTTAATGAATTGACTATAGAACCCATGATCATGTGCAGTATTGTAACACTGAGACTGGTTTGGGGCAGTCCCCTACACATATACTTTCTAATCAGAAAAGGCCTCAAAAGAGATTAAATCAGACCGCTAACTTCTGAACCTCTTGACAGAGGAGGCAACTGCAGAATGTAGAACAGGAAAACCTTTTATTCCCCCCATCTCTGCCTAGTATGTGCAAGGACAAAAAACCAACAAGGTGTTAAAGGATTGCATGGAAATGTGACTTACAACAACTACCATCATCCAGCTTCTTAAGCCCCCTGCTAGCCACCACCCCACAAGTAACAGAGCTGTCAATCAGACATCTCACAGCTCCAATTGCTCACACCCTTCCCTGTAACACTCCAAAGGCAGCACTTCAGAAGTCCAGATGGAGTCCACCTCCAGCAGACAGTGGAAGAAGATATGACACGGCATTCACAAATGCACAGAGAACTGTTTAATTTACAGCCACAATGGTGAAACAAACCATTTCAGAGCTTGGACATTCAAAGTTAAGTCTGACACTCATTCTCATATTCACTTATTGTGCTTAAGTATTAGAGAACACAGGATTACATTAACCATACACAACAATCTGAGATCCCTGCAGGACCAAGTAGTGAAAGGGATGAGCAAGAATGAGGGACCAGCCCCTCAAGTGGTGTAAGCTGGTACAGCTCCATTGCAGGCAATGGAGTGATGGCGATTTACACCAGCTGAGGATATGGCCCTTGAAATGTCCAACTTAACTTTGAATTAATGTCTCCTGTGTCACAACCTTTAATGTTACTGTTCCTTCTGGTTGTATCTGCCACTTTGAAGAAGGACCAATACCATAGCCTGTAATGTTTCAAAGGCTGGTGGGTAGCATCTCGCTCAGCTGGACTACAAAGTGATGCTCCTATCGTGACACTATTCCTCATAGTTTAATAACTGTGGACTGGATCCTCATCTGATGCAAATTGGCTCGGGGGGCTGCTGAAGTTAAAACCATTTGCCAATTTCTGCTAGCTGAGAATATAGCCCTGAGATTTTTGTGTTTTCTGCTGCGTGCCATATGAACACTGTGCTTGAGAACAAAGCCTCCAGCGCGCCTCATTCCTGCTAACAAAACTAACCCGAGACTACGAGTCTCAGACAAACCACTGCTGGAAAAGACTCCCTTCAGCCTTCATTCTCTCTGGCTTTTCTGAATTTGGCATAACACATTTCTTTGCTGGCACCAATAAAATGCATGCCTCTTTATTTCAAGACTCCACTACAGGGCCAGACTCACTCGTGATGGCAATCAGCAGAGCTCCATTATACTCAGTGGAGTTACTCCAGGGACGCTGGCCCACGGCTCTGAACTCAACCTTCTCATGCCAGTACAACCACAGGACTCTCCAAAACAAAGTCGGTTTGCGAATGATTCCACTTAAGTGACTCTGACATCCTTTCATACCTGCACAGTGTCTGAGTGGGTCACATAATGCTTTTTCATCTACACAATTTTAATGGATATATGCTTTTTTTTTTCTTTTTCATTAGATATCTTTGAGACAAAAAAAAAAAAGAGAGGAACGGAGCAACATTATTGGCATCCCACTGAAACATAAATATATAAATTACATTTTATACACTTCTTTTAAACGCAGACACATACATTCATGTGCATAACATTGTGAACAGTACACTTAGTGGAAAAACAAGCACAGACAATCTTTAGTTAAATGTAGTTTCCAGTTTTGGTGCTCAACAAATACACTGGGGAAAATGGTCACAAAATAGAACGGTGACTAACTCTATCTCTGCATTAGCATCTGCAGCCAATAATGCCTGCTAGCTAACATTGCTTTGTTTGGTTGACATTGGACATAGCTACAGGAACAGGAGGGGAATGTTTGAACTATATTTAAAGAAATGGAAAGGTTAAAACTCTCTCTCTCTCTCTCTCTTCTGTTGCTTTAAGGTTCTGCAGCTCATTCACATTGGAAGATATTTGAGTGGAAACACTGTCTTCAAGACAAACTTTTTCTGTCCTTCCAAACTAAGAAAACTCTTTCATCTCCTTGTAGATGTTTCACAACTTAAAGAATCCAGTAGTTCATTTTACATATCCAATGTGATAATCCAAATAAAACAAAGGGTACATAATCCAAACTACTGGGGTGGGGCAGTGATTTTGGCCAAGTGAGTAGCCATGTCGTATCTGGCACAGCCCTACATTTCCAAAGCAGTGCAGAAGGATTCAGCCGTGTGGCTCCCACTGCAATCTGTGGAGAA
This sequence comes from Melanerpes formicivorus, assembly GCF_026170545.1. Classification (NCBI taxonomy): domain Eukaryota; kingdom Metazoa; phylum Chordata; class Aves; order Piciformes; family Picidae; genus Melanerpes; species Melanerpes formicivorus. The sequence continues at coordinate 6,209,119 of NW_027142366.1, read as the reverse complement.
CTGAACATTTAATCCTTTGGCACTTTGAAAACATAGGAACCGGTGCCAGGGTATTTTATCTGCCCTGCTATAGTTAAAATAGATTTTGATGTTATTTGGGCTATTCTACTACAAAAATATGACCACAAAATGCCTTTTTTTTTTCTTTTTTTTTTTACTCCTTTTTTCTTTTTTTTTTCCTTTTTTTTTCTTTCTTTTTTTTCTTTTTTTTTGGTTCAAGAAAACATAGCAGGCTTTCTCAGGTATATAAAACTGTTAATCTTTAGATAAAAATACAAACTTCACCTTTACAAAAACACATATTTTCTGTTGAATACACATAAAGCATAACATTTTACCAAAAATAAAGAATTTTAGGTTCTGTTCAAATATTTGCAGCAAAGGTAGTTCCCATGCCACCATGACATTGTACAATGCAGATACAAGAATTGGTACATTTCACACAGCTCCAACATGTGAAATCAAAGTATCTGTATACTGATAAGAATGACAATTGCTAACACAATATCACTAGTAGGCAACTGGCATAAGTCTTAAAGGGACAGAAAAAAAAACCCCAAAGGATTTTTGCATGGATATCCTATGATTTGTTTACGCACATCTCTTATTTTTCCTCTTTCCTCTTCTTTTTTCTTTCTTTTATTGGATTTTCTTTATAGGTAATGCTTTAAATTATGGGGGGGGGGGGGGGAGGTTGGGGAACATAAACCAAGAAACATCTAGAAAATTATGCATAGGTATACCATTTTTATTTTAATACATCTCATTAGTTTGCATCCCACGAGGAGAAACACCATAACGTTGGTTGGGTGGTTGGTTGGTTTGTGTGTGTTCTGCTTATCTGTTACACCAGTCTTTTATATGTGTTATTGGCAAATGTAGTCCAAGAGATAATAAAAAGCTAGGCAAAGAGTAAAAAGGAAAACTTAATAATCACTTTATGGTGTGTAAAAAAAAAAAAAAACCAAAAAGGAAAAGAAGAACAAAAAAAAAAAAAGGAAGAGGGGAAAAAAAAAAACAAAGGACAAAAAAATTCCACTTAAGGCTCCCCAGAAGGTTGGTTGTTTTTTTGTATAGACTTATAAAACACCACCAAGCAAGGATGTACTGTTCTATAGTGTTTGCGTGGCATTTGATCATTTCATACATTCCTGCTTTTTGTGTGCCTGAAGTCCATCAGTGTCCATCCATCTTCATCAAGAACGCAGGCACATTTCTTGACGTAAAGCACCGTTGACTGCTCTGACAGAAATCCACTATTCACTTAGATTTTTGTCATGGTTTTGAGTAATTTTGGTATCCTCCATTCATTGAAATGTCTTTTTGTGGGTTTGGTTTTTTTTTTCTTGTCTGTTTTTTTTCTCTTTCTTTCCTTTTTTTTTGTTTTTGTTTTCTCTTTTTTTTTTGTTTTGTTTTGGACAGGGAAGCTTCCTATTGTTTCACAGAGTGCTACAATACTTGCTTTGATGTCACATTAAACAAATGTACATTGTCTCTTTGTTCTCATTAAGTGTTCTTTTGAGCCAGTTTTTTTTTTTTTTCACACAGGAGAACAAATAAAGTATACAGTCAATAAGCACCATACATAGTAGGTTCAGGAATGTAACAAACCATGTACATCCATGTCCCAGAGAGAAGTTTTTTTTCTAGCTTATTTTCACCTTACATCTGCAGGAGAGAAAAAAGATACAATAACTCTATGATTAGAATCAAAGGTCCTATCCTCTTAGTAGATGACTTAAAAAAAACTTTGCTGCATGAAGAGTCACTAACCTGGGACAAGAAGCTCTAAATGCTGTTTTGATTGAGTTTACATGCTCACTTTTAAAGTTGAATTTTAGTAAATCTTTGCTTCTATCATACTACTCCCAATAAATACCTGTTAATCTGAAACAGGATAGCAAGTTTAGCATTCTTTAGAAACGACACATCAATACCAATGAAAACTGCCACTGGGAGTTCATGTGCAAAAAACAAAAAAAGAAAGGTGCTTGAAATTAAATTCACCATCATCCAGGCCTTAGGCACATTCACTGCACAATCCAAATCAGTCCCACTCCAGGTACTAGAATCGATTGCATCATTTCAAGTCATTAAGAAGCAGAAACACCCTATTTAATTTGGAATGTGTGCCGCCATCATCACACATCACTAATAAGCTGGCCAAAGGATTTCAGTCATTTTTGCATTGAGGTGGGTGATGGTTTTTCACTACACTGAAAAGCTCATGAATTTTGGTAACTGACTCTCATCGTTCTCTTGAGACTGAATGGACCAAAAGAAATTTTCTGGCTTAAGCCACACAGGGCCCTGCAACACAAGAAGTGGTATTTTTCCCTTGTCAGGTAGACAGGTCATTAGACCATCTCAGGTACATGTACAATCAATCCCAGTTCATGCCAATACATGGGTTTGATGGTCACACATGTAATAGTACTTGCTGTATGTACACTCAATGTTTTACAGCCCATGACTGGAAACAACAATTTGTAACCTGGCAATTCATTCATGCATTATTATGTGATGCTTTGACCTCAGAAATCAATAATAATGAAACAAAAGCAGAGGCAATGGAACTTGAGATTTCAGAAGCTGAAGTATGAGCACCCTTAAAAAAAAAAAAAGAGAGAGGAAACAATAAAGCCAAGAAAAGAAAGTAGCTCAAGAATGCAAGATGCTGATGGTGATGTGGAGCTTAAAGGAAAAATACCAGCAGGTAGAATTTTCAAAGCCAATCAAATCTAATCTCTTTGCAGCCTTGAGGTAGCAAGTGTCAAGATTTTGAACAGTGATTAAGTTGAAGTGATGATATTTGATTAAGTTTTCCAGCACTTGTGCTATTAGGGTGATTCAGCATACAGGTCCTACCTGAATATCAAATAGTTCCAGTAGGTTTTATGTTGGGTTTAACTTTTTTCGTTTCCGTTTTTTACCTGATTCCCTAGGCCTTCCTGTTAACATAAGGGCAGGGCTGGTAAAAAGCCCTAAGGTAATGCATTTTGTTGAACACTCCAGTCATAAATACTCAAAAGAGTTTACATTTCAAAGAAACCTCATCATCCTCTGCATTGAAGTAATAATTTTATAACGTCCTATTAGAGATTCTGCTTACAAAGTAATTACACAAGAGTGAAGAAATAATAAACGAAGCTGGCATTGCAAACGTCATCCCCAAGATCCACCTATTAATTACTGTTACCATGCAGTATTCAACAGTTGCTTTCATAGTTAAGCTATTTTCAGCTCACCATCCACTTGCTGGTGCAAGTTTTGTTCCTATCAGTAATTAAATCCTAGAGAAATCTACGTTCTTCCACGACAATTCTGCTCCGTTTTTCGCACACATCAAAAAGAAAAGGTTTCATCTTAAGAACTTAACTCCTCAATCTTTGGTGATTAAAGACATTTTGGAAAGCAGAAATGGATCTAATGATACTTTCTTCCAAATAGAACACATAGAAAAACTACCAAACAATACACATGTAAGAATATCCATTTTAAAAGTGGTTTTGTCTACTCATCATTCAACCTACTTTAAGCCAAAACACTCAGCTCAGATTATAAACTGATGTCCAATGAAATCACAGCAGAGGCTTAACTTTGATTTTACACAAATTCTAACTCTCCTGCTCTGTACATAGCAACTGAAGTTTACATTCACTTGCACACCAGATTTATGTCTCCATGCTGGATGGAGACAGTATAGAAAACCTTTCCTTACCCAGCCATCTACAAAATCCATCATCTCTGGACAGCTTTCCTCCAATAAATGCCAGCTCTTCACTGACTCGAGTTTGGGGCTGGGTCTACTGCACCCTTAAATTCCCACCAGAGGTGCAAAACAAATTCTAGAGGCTACCTTCAAGCAAAGTCAGGAGGAAGGGAGGTATCCTTTATACTGCAGTGGGTTTCCTGAGCATGTGTCAAACTCTGCATTGACTGCACTCTAGTAAGAGGATCTGAGGTAATGATTTTAGGTGATTTTGTTAAAGTCAGATTGAAAGTAAGCATTTTTCCTTATAAATCTTTCCCTGTGGTAACTTAAATGTTGTCCTGATAAGGCAAACTTGGGTTTCATGTGACAACTGACAATAAATTCTTGACTATATGTAAGTATGAAAACAACAGAAGCAGGAAATGTTGTTTCAAAACTCCTTACTCTTGAATATTGAATCTATTAAGTGCTTTACATTAGTTTCAGTAACGTTTTCCCCAAGTTCAATTAAATCTCAATTTTAGCTCTGTCTCTACAAAGGCTAAAGCAATTAGGCAACAGAGTTCACCAATAAGCTGGAACACGAGAACCTTTAACTTTAGTTAAGCAAGACCTGAACCCCATTGGGCATTTACATGTATTTCAAGACTAACCTAATAAGAATAGATACATTTAAAGCTCTGAATCCAAACTCTTTATTCAGCACAGAATGTCCCTAATTTTGTGTCTTCAATACACAGAGAAGTAGCTGGAAGCTTCTCTATTGAATTCACTGGAAGCAAAGCTTGCTTTACATTCTTTACTAATATAGAAATAAGGTCTATATGAAATCAGCATTAATGCAAAAATAAAAGGAAAACATACCAGTTTCTTCTTCTCTATAATCTGAATTAGTATTTGATGATGTACAGGTGCATTCCATATGCTCTTCTAATCTCACCAGAACTTCTTTTAATTTTGGCCTTTTTCTAACATATTCCACTTTTGCCACCTATAAAATACGATGAGGTATGTACTGAGACACATTAACATAGTTATAGTTCAGAACTGAAGACAGATAACTCTATACCTCTATTTTTTAACACAGCCAAACCCACAGGAGATGTTAGCACACTAATCACCTTTTATCTTCGTTGTGCATCGTGTAACTATTTATTGTGCAGACTATTTGTTGATTCAAGTTCAGCAGTTTGAAACAATTTTCTTTTCCCCCAAGAGATAAAACAATTTCCCATTCATGTCAGTTTCAAGTTTTAAGCGACCCAGCTTCCACAGATACCACAACAGACTTCTATACAGGATCAAATCTGGTTGTTCTTGCAGACTGCCACATTGAGCATGATCTCCTGCACACTTTGACCACTGTTCTTAAGCTGAAGGCTAACAGTCATGGCATTAGGTGGGTTTGTAATTACATTTTTTAACATCATTGTAAATACATTGGTATGCTTAAAAAATAGGTAAATTGTTATTTACAAACTGGTGTCTCCAGGGGCCTCTGAGCATAAACTGATCAGCTCTACAGAACCAGGGACCTGGGTATCAGCTCAAAGAGCAGGAATCTGAATCCTACTCTCTTCTTGCAATGACCTGGGACATGTTTACATGAGACCCATGCACTGTTTTTAGGTCCAAGGGAACTACCACTTACAAACTGGATTCAGCCTTTAGCTTTACTGTGGATAGATGGCAGACATACCATTTCTCTCCAGTCCACCCAACCACTCCCAACTGCACTGCTCCACTTTGGACCAAAGTACTGGCATCCGTGGGAAAAGAAAAAGTCTGAAGGGTAAGGTGAGGTTGGAGAAAGGAACATGCTGGAAATGCTCTGACTACAAGCAGGTCCCTCATTTGAAGGAAGTCAATGCAAAAGAGCAGGACACTGGGGTGGGGGTGATACTGAACATGAGGACATCCTGATCACCTTGGTGCCACCAGCCAGGAGAGGAGCAATGATGTAGGGGGCAGAAACACTGAAATGCGCGGTGGCATGCTGGGCACCAATTTGTGCTCCCTGTAATGGGCATGATGGTCATGGCCATGCAAGGGAATATAGCATAATGTTTGCACAAAGAGTGCCAGACAATGTGTAAAGGGTCCAGTGCTTAGTATACAATTGTGTTAAACACTGCATGAATAGTTGACAATCATTTACTTGAAATGGAAACCACTAAAATGAAATCATGGTTTCTCACTCCTGGTAGTGATTTGTCTACCATTAGACAAAAAAGGAACTGCAGGATGGCTGTCCCAGCAAACAACACCACACAGTACAGGTATGAATTGTAAGTAAGACAGATGAGGAAGGAGAAGGACAAGAGAGGCAGGTTGTGTCTACAGAAGTAACACAACAAAGCCATAGTCTGATCGAATCAAAAGCCCCAGCTGCTACAGCACAAGGCATCCACAAGTACATTGTACTCTCCTGCTAATGGTCTACTTGTGTGTTTGGTGGGGATGTCACACTGTAATTCCCAAAACAGGAACAACAGTGTCACAAAATAAGAGTGGTGACTGGAAAAAAGCCATGACATTCCAGTTCCCAGAAACACTCTTTGGGCTCTGTGGACACAGACAACCAAGGACCCCTGAATGACAGCAACAGAAGCTAGAGTGAGATCCTGGCCATGTTAAAGTCAGTGGGGGATCTGCCATTGTTTTCATGGGGAGAGGAGTTCAGGTCCACATTTTAGTCACGGCCTCTTGTGTCAACAGGATGTGGAGACCATTTCCATCTACACAGCAAACAAAAGTTGCAGAGACAGATGCACCAACCAGTGTCCACATCGAAAGGGACCTTCCACAACTGTCATATGTCCACACAAACAGATGAAGACCTGGCCATGACACAAGCATGCTTTTGCTGAAAGACTAACTGTGGGTCAAAGCAGCATGCTGCAAAATCTCCTATCAGAACCCAACTCCATCATGTCTTTGAAAGCAAAGATTTGAAACTGAGTCATCTGGCATCAAAAGATATGACTAAACCTTAAAATGTACAAAAACAAACAGTAATTAAGACACCTCCGCCACCAGAGACAAAGAAAGAGACCCCAGCAATCATAAAACAGCTTTCAGCTTTGCCATGCTTATTACAGCTGCTAGAATAAACCAGTCTTATTGAAGATTACATGCAACAAAAATAAACTGTAATCAAGCTTTTTCAAGTCTGTCCTTGCTTTGCTTGGTTTCCCAGACTGAAAGCTATACAAGATCCCTGTGGCTGTATGGTACTAAACAACTGCAAATAAATAATTAAAGGTGAAAAAGGATAATACTTTGAGGAATGGGATCATGATCTCCAGAGGTCCTTTCCAACCCTATCATTCTCTGATTCTGTGGTCATGGATTTCTGCAGTAATTGAAAGTTGTTGGGTTTTTGCTGTATTGTAGTTACAATACATGCCAGCATATGTATCGCTGCTCTACCTCATATTACACAAGTTAAAGGGATGTCATTTTGTAAACCATTGCAAATATTCACACTGAAGCAGCAGAAATCAGATAAATTGCTGTGCTTGGATGCTAATCTCCAACGATTAACTTTGCAGGTCAGATTTTCAGTGGGTAAGCAGAGGGATAACTATGCTAACAGCATGGGGTTTGGCCTCGTGTTAGCATCTTTTTCCTTCTTTGTAGTTCCCTCCCTGGTGTTTATCTTGTACAGTTACTCTCAAGAGTATTGCTGAATGCTTTGAGATGATCAATCCTCAATAAACCAACATCAGCTAATGCAACAAAGCTAAAAATCCTCGAATCCTCCAAACCCACAAAATATCACTATCCTTCAGAGGAAGCCTGTGAAATAACTGCCTAGTTTATTTAAATGGTGTATAGTCAGCGTGACAGATCCATAGACTGTCAGTGACACCATACTTGCATCCAAAGCTGGTGAGGGGTTTGGAGCACAAGCCCTATGAGGAGAGGCTGAGGGAGCTGGGGTTGCTTAGCCTGGAGAAGAGGAGGCACAGGGGAGACCTTATTGCTGTCCACAACTACCTAAAGAGAGGTTGTATACAGGTGGGGGTTGGTGGTTTAGGCTGGATGTTAGGAAGTTCTTCACAGAAAGAGTGATTTGCCACTGGAATGTGCTGCCCAGGGAGGTGGTGGAGTCACCAGCACTGGAGGTGTTTAGGAAGAGACTGGATGGGGTGCTTGGTGCCATGGTTTAGTTGATTAGATGGTGTTGGGTGATAGGTTGGACTCAATGATCTCAAAGGTCTCTTCCAACCTGGTTAATTCTATTCTATTCTATTCTATTCTATTCTATTCTATTCTATTCTATTCTATTCTATTCTATTCTATTCCTGTAGAGTCTAGATGCTATCCTGTGGTACAGTGTGGTGGCTAAGAAAAAATTAAGATCTGATAAAAATATTGGCCTAAGGGAAACATTATGGGACCACCTTTTATAGACCTTCTTCAGGAGAGAGAGAATTAAATGTCCAAAACACCCCTAGCACAAAGCCAAAATTCATAAAGGGCAGGAACTTACAAAAGCAGTCTCAGTGAAGGAAAGTCCTTGTGGCTGATAAATAAACACAGGATGGGAAATAAAAGCAAAAAGCAACAGAATGAGGATGCTTTCTGGAAGCACCTACTTTTTCCATATTAAATTAAATGCATGCTGATGAAGGGGAACCCCCCCTTCACCTTGCAACTGTGATCTTTCCAACTTTCAGGTCTGCCAGAAAGTCGTATGTCAGCAGAGCATAATGGCACGAAAAGGAGTGAGCGGGGATCAGGCATCCTGCAGGGCCTGGCAAATCACTGAGCATTTTGCAGGCCCAGGGACAGGATGGCAGGACTGGCACAGGGCCACCCAGGGCACCCCACGCCAGCTGTGCGTGCCTCCCCAGCGCAGGCAGGATGGGAACCAGCAGGGAGACCAGCTGCCTCCGAGACTGGCAGCCACCCATCCCAAAATACCCATGAAAGGCATTTACAGGGCACTCCTCTGGCAACATCCCCACGGCACAAAAGCCTCATGCACAGTTATTTAGAGTAGCATGGGGAGAGTTCCCTGGAGAGCAGGAAGGCCCAGGGGTGCGCTCTCCTGTCGCGGCTCTGGGGACGAAGTGACAGCTCTGTCAGCGCCAGGGCAGGGAGCAACTCCGCCACAGATCCGAGTAGGGGCCTACGGACCCACCGGACCCTGGGCAAGAAGTGGGAAGCTTTGCCACAGCATCAGGCCAGGGAGTGCGGGCCAGCCAGGCATCAGACAGGCGGCAGAAAGCCCTGTCACAGCCCAGCTGGGGCTGTGGCACCGCCAGGTCCGGCACAGGCAGTGGAAAGCCCTGTTACAGAAGGGATGGAGCTGTAACCCTGCCAGACCCGGGACGCACGGCGGGAAGGCCCCCGGTGGCGCGGGGCACGCTGGGAAACGCAGTCCTGCAGGCGCGGAGAGCGGCGGCGGCCGCGCGGGGCACGCCGGGAAGGCTGCGCGGGAGGGAGCGGGGGCCGCATCCCAAGGCGGGTTGGCGGTGCCTCGGCGAAGGTAGGGCTGCGCTAAGCGTCCGGGTCAGAAGTGGAGAGTGTTGCGGCGAACTCCTTACCCAGCCGCGGGAAGGAGGGGAGAGGTCTCTATGTCCTCCCTCTGAGCACAAGCAGCCAGACCTTGCCCTCTGCCAGGTGACTTTCGGTTGACAAGGTTCCTCTCACGCACCTCTCTGGTCTTGTCTTCCCCTATCTCAGGGTTTCCCTCGTTTCTCCCATTCTATTGACCTTTGATACCTGTCAGCTGGTCCTGCCTGCAGGTCCCGCCACGTGCTGGCAGTAATCTCCAGTAAATCAAAGTGCTGTTTATCCTAATCATAGAAACAGTCACTGGAGAAAAATGTTCTTCAACCTGCAAACATTACATACAGCCATTTTACCTACATGCACAATTTGTTCTGCAAGGGCTTTTTAACCTCTTCTGAGGCTGGGCAGCTCTGACAAACAGCTTGTTCTTAATCCCATCGTTGGGCATTTTTTGCCATCTCTCTTTGAAACTTCTCTGAACAGCTCCCAGGTGACAGCTGAGGAGCTGCTCCAGCATCCCCTCCCCTTCCAGCTCCCATTCTTTACATCTTTCCCTTGTGCTAATTTACTGCAAGGATATACTATGATTCTTATGCTACTAGATTAAGCTTCTCCAAGTCATCATGGAGCATTCAGAAATAGCTAAAGCTGCCACGCAGAAGGCAAAGCTGAGGCAGGTGAGTGATTTATCTCGCTTCCTAGTTTGGAAATGGGTATTGGTGCAAACAACTGTAACAGCCCATGTGGCTGTTCAAAATTAGCAGTATAGGCAGGATTTAATGTAAAGTATCACCTAGGTTCTGCTGCTGTGACCAAACCCACTACGAACATCATGCACAATGTTACAAATGTTACTCAGCTCAGAAACAACACCTCCCCCCCCCCAAAATAAATGATGGTCTTGTACTTTGTAAGTACTTCATCTCGCTACACATGAAGGAACAGAATCTGCAGATGTTACTGAAATGCTTTTGCAGACAGGGAAGGAAATATATCTCTAACATTCACTAACACCCCTCCCCCACACACAAATTTACCTCTAACACCCCTCCCCCCCCCCCCCCCAAATTTACCTATCCTTGTCACCATTACTCTATCAGGAGAGAAATGCAATTCTTTCCCTCCTATCAAAGAGCAACTCCCAGCCAGCCTCTTGGATTCAGTTGGATTTTTGCAGTGCTGTACAGGTACAACTTGCTGAACAGAGATGTCTAGGATGAGGAGGCTGTGCTCTCATGGACTCGCTCTATTATGGTGCAGGGTTTACTAACCCACCCCCTGAAAAGGAAACCTTAGAAGACCCACTTTGGGAGAGCTGTTCCACCAACACCCTTGGCTTGGAGCCTCCTAGAGCTCCAATTCCAAGCCCATTAATGGGATTTCACTGAGCAAAGCTCGGTGATAGCTAAGTAATGACATCCCCAAAGCCTGCAGCCTTTCAATCACGTCCCAAGAACAGAATGCCCCAATGCAAGCACCTCCCACACCACACAGCCGTTTCTTAACCTTGACTACAGTGGCCCTCAGTAAGACAAAAGAAAACACCCTTTGCTTTTGCCTGTTGGATGATGCAAGCCCACTTGCTGACCTTTCTGGATGAACATTTTCCTAGTGTGAATGGGCCAGCTATGATCTCACTACCTTGTCAATGAAGAGGAAGCGGGGAAAGCCTTTTCAGCATTTAATCAAAAGAGGGCTTTTATGTAGTCTGACATCAGGGGAAAACACAAGACGACTTTCCAACTGCTCTGCAGGAACAGCTGAGAAGGCTCTCCAAAACCACTCCTCCTACCTTTCCAGCGACCCTCGCTCTGGGCCAGCTACTTAATGGCATGAGCAGGCATTCAGCTCTGAATGTAGGATTGGCAAAAGGCTCATACACCCATCAATTATATCAAAGCTCCAAGAGGATCTGACTCCGGAGGGCATAAATATGGATTCTGTTCAAAGATTTCTGGTGTGACAGTGGGGTCAGCCTACAACCTTTACAATGAACATCCTGTTCCTGCTTGACCTCTTGTCCTTTTTTTTTTCCCTTCTACTTAATGACTGTTTGGAGCAGTCTTAGAGCCTGGAAAAAAAAAACAACAGAGAAAAGGGAAAAAAAGTCCTCCAAAGCTGGCTGACGTATATTGATATTGCTGGTGGCAATATATTTACACAGCTACAAAGAGCAGCTGCTCAGCTGAGCCTACTTTTAGCTTGTGTTCTACTAAAATGAATGCAAACTCTAAGAGCACTGAAACTGTATCAGCAAACTGAGTGAGAAACTATGATTTCTTTAACATGGCAGCATTCTGGGGAAGCAGCCCCAGCACTGACATCCTGTAAAGCTGCAGCCAGTTGTGCAGTTCTGCAGCTTCTAAGGAATCCTCAAGTGTCCCCAGCAGCAGAGGACCTGGGTCAGTCAAACCTCTATCTATCTCTAATCTTCCCCATCACTGTGAGGGTCAAAAACAAACAGAGAGCTGCAATGTTATGCACAGGTACCAACAGCAAGTTCACAACACATGGCTCAACTCTGCTGGGCCTCTCCTGTTGCTTTGTACATCCTGGAAATTAACTGGAAGCTGTATCAAACCCAAAGGAACCAACTCTAGACATTGCAACCCTGAGGTATTTTGTTGTTCAGCTCCTATTCTGAATGGTTTGCAATTGTAGTGCTTTAACTTCCCCAGCTTGTTCTCAGCCCTCAAATAATGATTGATCCATTTTATTTTCCTCCTTTTACATCATTTTTGCAAAGCATATTCCACAAAGACATGGCAGCAAGCAAGTGGAAAGTTAAACTGTTGTTTAAAGACTGAGGAAATCTGGTGTTCTGATGTTGCTCCAGGTTATTTGGGTGTGAAAACATTTTTCAGATGGTCTCAAGGCAATCCCAGGCACAAATACAGGCTGGGCAGTGACTGGCTGGAAAGCAGCCCTGAGGAGAGAGACCTGGGGGTGCTGGTGGAGGAGAAGCTCAACATGAGCTCTCAGTGTGCACTTGCAGCTCGGAAAGCCAATCAGATCCTGGGCTGCATCAAGAGAAGTGTGGCCAGCAGGTCAAGGGAGGTGATTCTCCCCCTCTACTCAGCTCTGGTGAGACCCCACCTGGAGTACTGCCTCCAGTTCTGGAGCCCCTGTTACAAGAGGGATATGGACGTGCTGGAACGCCTCCAGAGAAGGGCCACAAGGATGATCAGAGGGCTGGAGCACCTCTCCTATGAGGACAGACTGAAGGAGTTGGGGCTGTTCAGTCTGGAGAAGAGAAGGCTCCAAGGTGACCTAATTGTGGCCTTCCAGTATCTGAAGGGGGCCTACAAGAAGGCTGGGGAGGGACTTCTTAGGATCTCAGGTAGTGATAGGACTAGGGGCAATGGAATGAAGCTCGATGTGGGGAGATTCAGGCTGGATGTGAGGAGGAATTTCTTCACCATTAGAGTGGTGAAGCACTGGAATGGGTTGTCCAGGGAGGTGGTTGGGGCACCGTCACTGGAGGTGTTTAAGAGCAGGCTGGATGAGGCTCTGGCCAGCCTGATCTAGTGTGGGGTGTCTCAGCCCATGGCAAGGGGTTTGGAACTAGATGATCCTTGTGGTCCCTTCCAACCCTGACTGATACTATGATACTAAATGGAGAAGGAAAAGGAAATCTTGCCTAGATGCATTCCTGTGTACATGAAAAACAATGAAATGGCTTAATGCCTTATTTTGTGTTTAGGAAGTACTGTGCTGCACCTTTCTCCGCAAGAAATCCATTGCTAGTACAGTGATCAGTCTGTTGTGCTGGGCAATTTTATCTTCTAGAACGTGGGTTAGGTTGGGGGGTTTGTGTGGTGTTTTTTTTTCTAAACTTCTGTTCTTAAAATACTTAGGGCAACAAGAACTCAAGAGCCTTTTAACAGTATAAATGCTAAGTGTAAGTCTAATCTCCTCCAGGCAGATGTAGATCAACATTACTTGTTTGAATACTGATAAAAATTAGAACAGAGCGAAGCCGAATGAACAGAAGAAATATTTCACATAATATTTACTGGAAAATTGCAACAGGGATTTGGTCTAATGAGTAAATACAGCATGAAGCTGCTGAGTCTTCTACCCCTGGGGTAAGATGATTTGAAACACATTTTTTTTCCAAGATCAAAAGTGTTATGTTGTCAAATATAAAAGCCCAATTTAGGCTGCATAATATTTAATTAAGGAATCAGCATTCCATACTGTTATTTATGTTGGGGTTTTTTTAAGTCCAATGCCCCTTGAGTCCTTTTATCTTCTTTTAAGATTTGTATTGTGCAAGATCATGGGAAAGACACAATCAATTTTGTTTTCATGAGAGAAGAGGAGAAACCTAAAGGGAATCCTGTGAAAATCAAGTACAAAGCCAAGATTGTCCAACGATCCTGTCATTTGGATAGGCCATCTGCTCCCTCAAAATGCAGAGGAGCATTGTATCTTATCCTGTGGGCTATGGGGATGGATAATCAAGATCCAGGTCATGCAGGACAGCCACAAGAACACCTGAAGTTTTCAGACTTCATAGGACCCCCTTAGGGCTCTGCAGCCGCGATTTGCTCACCTTGACACTTCTGTGGTGTATCCGTGATGGCTGGCATTTCACACTGCTGGTGTTGCAACAGCCAGTGCAACGTTTCACCTCCACACAGGGTGGCCATATCAGGAAGTTGGCAGAGGTGGGATCAATCTGACTCCGAGGTATCTCATATATAACCGTCCGTGTTTTGCAGACAGCCGGGATGGCTTCCTCTGTGAACACAAGAAATTCACACTGCAGGTGAGCAGCTGCTCTCACCTCAGAGCCCTCAGATACTTTACACCACCAGCTTACAAGTGGCACCCTTAGCTGGCAGGTTGAGATGATGTGCTCAGTTCCCAATGCTCACTGACAAGCCAGTGCTGAGTACTGTTTGCCTCCCATTAAACTGTATATGCTACCCTAGGGAGAGGCTTGACTGCCTCCCAAAAACCCAGCCCTAAAATGAGGGCTTACAATGGCCAGGCTCCCAACATAGCTCGGAGCACATACCATTAGATAAGACAATCCTGGCTCTCTAGAAGTGACAGCAAGCCAGAGGCTTCTCCAGCGTACATGATCCGCTCACACAGCCTCACAGTAACTGTGTAACAGCAACTGCTATTTCACAGTGTTGGGATGATTGTGGCATTATCCCACAAACATGCAATACCTGGCAAATACCACCACAGAAGTCACATTGAGGGCATTTATATCGTACCCAAATTGGCTGAGCTGGTAAACAACCTGTGCCAGCTTTAAACTTTCAAGTCTGGGGTTTCCACTTCCAAAACCTTAACATCCCCACCCCAGTGAGTCTGTCTGCTCCCTCTGCCATCCCCAAGGGCAACTGGCATTTTGTCTGAAGGAAGTTATCAAAACCTCATACATAAGTGGGTTTCATTTACTCTGCCACTTCTTGAATGAGGTAGAACTACCAGAGTAGTAAGAGAGCACAACCTGCAGCTAACCGAATATCCTCCTGGGCTCAGGTAAGGTGAGCTTGTAGACAGCCTGTTCAGCCACATGAGGATCCTAAAGAGTAGCTCTGTTCTGCTGCATGACACTGCCAGGAAAAATCCAAACCATTCTCCAAATGTTCTCACTCTAAGGACTGCTTAAGAAGTCAAGCTGGTAATTCAAAATGGTCCAGGAAATAATAGCAATTGCAGGGACAACTTGTTTCATGACAAGTTCTCTGAAGGCAGCTTGGGGTTTTTTGTGTTACAGTGGAAGCAGTGATAGCTTTGGGTTAGATGTGTCAGGGAACTGGAATACTGCCTGCACTTCTTCAGTTACTTCTGAAGTACAAGAAGTTCAGGCCTGGCCTGTGCCTGTGACATGGAAATCTAGGCTTGGGTGTTTCAGATGGATAACTAGAGTGAAAATTATTCTTGTCAATCCTCAAAGCCACGAAGTCAAGGAAACAAGCAGATCCAGCACTGCAGGACAGCTCGCAACTCCTACAAGTTATTGAGTGTATCCAGTTCCCACTGGCTTTTATGGAGAGGCATCCAACACCTTGCAGAGAAAGGTGCCAAGTGTAGCAGACTGTTTCAGAACCGCTGTTCTCTAGAGGCATTCAATGTGACGAGCACGCTTGCCAATTCACACTGCAAATCCACGCTGACAGCATGCTGCGCTATCTGCTGCCTGCCACCACCGCCTAAAGTGCCAATGTATTGACTCTGAATTACCTATAATAGATAAGAGCATGGATGTTTTCCACAGCCAAATGCAAGGGTAAAGCGCTCAGATCTAATCAGATGAACAAGCGCTGCATACAAATCCTCTTCTAGAATTCATCGGCATCTCTTTCAATTTATCTTTGGGCTTTGTTGGGCCACCATCATTATCATTTAGCATGAGCATAATCCCCTGTAAACAAGCCTGCTGCTGGAAATCAATGCCCCAGCGTTTTCAGCACTGGCTTTTAATTTTTTTTGGATAAACTCTTTTATTCTTGTGACTAAAGAGTCAAGCTGTTTCCTTTTGTGGCGCTCCTGCACCAAAAACTCTACCAACTGTAGAGCACACTGCTGTAGTTGTTCCCCACACCATGAATTATACATTGAATATCACAGCATTTTCTAACCAAGGTCTAGCTTTCCTAACGTGCTCCAACAAGAAAGTGAATGTAAAGAATTTGTGCTTGTCTGTCTCCTATGGACATCCTCCAGAAGACAGCTTCTCAGGCAATGGCTCGTTTTGTGCAAAAAAAAGAAAGGCAGAAACTAGAAATGGCCTTTTTATCCTTTGTGTGTGTCACATTTTTCCCAGTGAAGTGTCCTGCTTGGCTGACCAAAAGCACCCCCTCTGGTTTTGCTCCCTAAGTACAAACAGCTCGTTGCTTACCAATGCTTCTTTTTCTGCGAATGGGCACAGGACGATTCTCTTGCACATGTTTAGCAGAATGAACACTGTAAGATCTCAAGTTTGTTTCTGAAACATCATCATATCCTAGAACAAGAAACACAATATTAAACCTCAGCTACGTCACTCTCCCCAGCGTCGCTACAGTGCCGTTTCCATACGCATGAACCTGTGCTGTTCGCACGCAGAAGTCTGAATCCGGCAGCAATTGAGTCAATGCAATTGCAAGGGCAGAAAGCAGGGAAGACATAGACATTAAATGTCATGTATCAGCATGCACAACTTCATTCTAATACCCATTTTACTGAAAGTCCCCCCAAACAGTGCACACTGTAACACAAAGCTGCACCTAGAGTAAAACGGTCTCATTTTCATGTGAAAGGCGTAACACAGCTTTTCTTACTGGACAAGGTGTAGAAATAAGAACAATACTACTTCAAGTGAAACATTTCTTATCAGTTTTTTGAAGTTCTGGTATGAGGCTACAGCAGAAAATATGGCATCACACGCCCAACAGCAACAATGCTGCCTCTGTACATTTTCTCTGCTTGGTTTTCAGGGCAGTACCAGGACAGAATCAAAAGCAAAAAGTAACTAGCATGGATTTCCTTTTAGCCTCTCTGTTGCAGAACAAATCCCCTGTGAAGTATCCTAACCTTTGGAGGGGCATCTGAAGCTACTGCAAACTCTGGGACTGTATCCAGGCTTGTCTTTTTTCCCTAAATAAGCCTACCACATGGGTTAAAGGGCCATGAGAAAAAGCAAAGACAGAAAACTTGGCATTTCATTTATCATAAAAAAACAACAAAATAACTGCTCCAGCTATTTGGTTTTGTTAAGTGAAGCAGTCCAGGTCAAGTCCCATGCAGTGGGGTTCTGAAAACGACAAGCACAATCTGCAAACAGGGGATCAGGAAGATGCAAGCAAACTGAGGACTGCATATAGATCCCAGCACAGCAAAACAAAGATCTTTCACACTCTGCTGCTTGCAGTGCCCTCTGTAACATCACTGGAGAGTTTCAAGGTTTCATTGCTGGCTCCAAAGAAAACTATGATGTGCACTAAAAAATGTAAAAGGCTACTACAGAGTACTCAGCTGCAATCTTTACAAGCCTACCAACATTCTACACTCCAGTCCTATGCCATGCCAGGCTCCTTGCTTCCAGTTCTTTTTGTATGCACAGTTGACTGTGACTCTGCAACTTGGTTTATTCTCAGCTTTATTAGTAATATACATCATAAGGCTCTGCTCTACAAACTAACCAACTCCTCTGCTCCTCCCTCCAAGAAATGCTGCCCTAAAGAGCACGTAGCTTGTGGAATCATATGCATGGCCTGATGAGTCATGAAGATAGTGATACCTTCAGCACCTTAGAGAGAGATCTATGCCTCAAGGTTTATCATCACTTCTTGGAAAATACTATCATAGATAGCTAAGAAAAGATGAAATGGGAGGCCCAAGAGGTAGTGCCAGGATCTCCCACTGATCTTGTCTGTTTTCCTCATCTACTGAATAGATCCTTGACTGAAATAGATCAGTGTGAAATCCACTCTCAATTGATCCAAATAAACTGGATACTACTGCCTATGTAGAGTGTTTGTTTCCCAGTGATTTTGATGGGAAATTTCAGAACCCAACCCATCAAGTGGGCCTTATGTGCAGCCCCAGTCCTGTAATATAACACAGCAACATCCACTGTATTATATTCCTGCTTTTATTGTGCCCCCTGCTCCAGAAGACTCACCAGCGGGGTAAATCAAATGGCTTGCCTGACACCCCACAGGAAGGCTGCGACTGAGCTGGGGAGCGGAGCCAGGTCTCGCGCATCCCATTCCAATGGCACCAGGCCACCCACCTGACCCCAAATGGTGTTATGCAAAATGAGGATCCGCTCTGATGTTCCTCCAGCCCTCTTCTGCTTCCTAGCACTCAGCCACCCAACACCTTAATACTGACCTCCTTTTTGGCAGCTTCGCGTTGTCACAACCTCCCCCTCAATTTGAAGCAATGAAGTGATACTCAAAAGAAAGCAGCATGAATTCTGCTCAGTGTAAGATCCAAGCCAGGCTCGGAGCAAGAAGCATCTCAGTCTGCATGCAAAGAGCGTTTCAAAAAGATTAAACACAAAACTAATGCCTCTAATCCGAACTGCTTGGTGGGCACAGACATCGTGCTGAAAAGAGAAGCCGTCGATGATGCCAGCTGTACGGCAGGCCCGAGCCACAGGTCCTAATCCCACACTCAACTTGCTGGCATAGCTCCCTTCTAACATGACTGATTTCTTGCTCTCTTGTTTAAAGAAACTGGTAGGCCTAAAGGAATAGTATGATCAGCTAACCAATATGCTAAGCCATGTGCTTATATATAACTGCTCAACTCAGCTGCAATTAGCCATATTCTATCATCATGTTTATAAAGCAAAATGACATGTCGAGGAGCATGTGTTGCTTATAAGATGATTTCTAAGGTGAAGAAGGCCTCTGGCTCATACAGTATCTCACTGTCTCACTACATATCTTATGTATATCATTTCATAAGTTCATGTCTTGTTGTGAAGGTTAAGGAAAGAGATCTACACAGCTAGCACAGCAGACTGCAAAACAAATTCCGGTCAAGTCTCTATGCATTATGCAAGACAAATTGTATTATTTCTATCAACACAGCATTGATGGTGGGGTTATTTTTTTCAGTAAACACAACTATGGAGCACATGGCTGGAGCCAGAAGACCCTATAAAAAGCTAAAAAGCACCTGGTGTCTCCCTGGTCCCCACAGGCATTTGGAAGAATTCCATTGCTCAGGGAAGTCAATGGGAAAAAGCACTGCACTTCTAGCAGTCAACAGGAGTCTTGCCCAAGCAGGACTGAAAAATCAGAAAGTCAAGCTTTGAAACTCACACTTGACTCTGGATGTGTGGCCAGACTTTCTTTGATTTCACTGAAACAATGATGGTCCAACAACCACAAAGAGCACTCTCTAGCTTGACTTTAAAGACAACCCATACCTAATTTGCATCATTTTTTTCCCCCAATACATTCGCTGAAGAAGCTGCAGGATAAACTCTTAGCAAAGGAAATGGGAGTTTATGGGTGCTTAGCACCTCACTAAATGAGGCTTAGAGCAGAAAGCTTAGGAATGGGTGGCTCTTCCTTTAGAAACTGAACACTGCTTGTCACTGAGTGAAGATGGAGGATGCTGCAGGGAGCCAGATTAACGCGGCTCTCTTTTAAAGTTTTCATGAAAAAATGTTTTCATGGCAGATGATCAAGAAATTTCTCTGTAATCTCTTATGTACTGACAACACATCAATGAAGGGTATAAAACCTCTTGCAATTAGCCTTGGTCAATCCATCAGTGTAGCTGAAATTGTTCTCTTTTTTTGTCAGACTGGCATTTCTCCACTGGGTCATTGAGCATAAATCACAGGGCTCCTGTGCCATTCTGCCAATATGTGATCACTCTCCTCACTGTTACATCTATCCATTTACACTTTCACATTGCCACCCAACAATGGGGTACCATCTTCAATATATGCAATCTTAACCCAAGCCCTGCTAGATGTCACTTTCATGTGCATCCAAACAGTCCAGGCCCAAGACTTCTAGTGCCAACAGCAGGAGTTTAGGTGCAATAAACTGAAATGGGCCATTTTACAAACAGGTCTTAGAGCCAGAAAGCCCAAGGCAACATCAATCTGTTGTCTGGTCTTCTTTCTGGCTGAGGCAAAATATGCCCTTCTGACATCCAACTGCAGAGACAGATGTCATTAAGTTTTCAACTTTGATCTATTAAAGGAAATATAAGTAGCAGCCTGCAAGATCCTGTTTTGTTTAGGGTTGGTTTTTTCCTCTCCTTCACCTAGATGTGATCAACCAGCTGTAAAGGAGGAGCAGTATTCCCTCTATCTCCCTCAGGAAAAACAGAGGACAGATGTAGCAGATGCCCACCTCCCCTAATGTGTAAGAGGTGCAAGGAAAGCTAACACATTGCATTGTAACATCCTTCATGCCTGCGCCACACCACAAGCCACAGAGTCAACAGAAGATTTTCCAACAGATTGAGCTTTGCAGCAGTCTCAGTAACTTTTCCATGAAAGCAGACTGTTAATTTTGAACATTTCTCCCCTCAACAAAAGCTGCTCTGCTAGTTCTTAATCACAGGCCGTTAAATTCACGTGACCTAAGGTGACCCTGTGGTTGATGCCCTTAAACCATGCAAAGAAGCACACTCAGCCCTGCCTTTCCCCACGCAGGGAGAGAAGACTGGGGGAAAATCTGTTCCCAGCGGGAGGCAAACATAATAAGTGATGAAATGAACTCTACCTCCCACAGGACAGATGGGAGAGGTGAAGTGTGAGGAGAAAAAGCACACTGCTAAGCCAAAGAGAACTTCACAGGCGGAATATAGGAAATGCCCCCATTTCAGTGGTTTAGTCTGTTAGTAGTAAAACTGTACTCTGCACACTACAGCTGCCTACTTCCTGGGACTGTGCATGCTTTCTGTTTTAAATCGGGTCAGACTCTGCTCTCTGTTGTGCCAGTGAAAGCTCTGACACTCACTATGGATCCCAACCACAGCACATTAATGCAAGAGCCTGTTTTCTGACAGAGAATTGTCATGTTGCCTTTACAGGGATTTCTCTTTGCATCAGACACGCAGCACTGGGCTCTGACAAATTGGCCTGGATTTTCTTTTTTGAATACAATGATAAGCTCCATGTTGGATAATGTTTTTTTTTTCTTTAAGTAATATGCCAGATGGTCTGGGGGTGTGGTTTCTAATTTTACGAAGGGGGTTATCAGTCATCTCTGCTTTACAATATAGAGACCAAATCTGTCAGAATAGAAGAAAAACCTGCCCACTCTGACTTACAAAACTTACTTTTCCAATTAAAAATATATGCTTTGCATTGCAGGAGGAAACAAAAAAAAAAATCACTGTTCTTGCTTCGTTCTCCATACATTCTGTCTTGTAGCTCAGGAATATCAGCTGTTTTCTGCGTGCATGCCTGATCCTGCAAACTCTTCCCCAACAAGATCATTCTTAATTCTCAAGTCCACCCACTGAGTTTAAACAGGGCTACTCACATGCAGAAGGGCTGGCAATACCATGCAGTAAAAAAATGAGGGAGAAAATAATCACTCCAGTGTTTTTATTCTGAGCCTCAGTTTAAATCAGTATATTCTATAAACCAGAATTGTCTCTACTGTACCAGCCCTGGCTGAACTGGCCCTTCAGTAAAGGCAGTAACAGCCCTAAGGAAATGCATTTCTGAAAGATCATCTTACCAGTGACAAGTAGAAAACATTTGATTTGCTAATCCAAGCTAGCACTAACTATCATAAACAGGTCTGATCCTGCTTCCTGAAGAAAACATGGCAATTTCAGTGTTCAATTAGTCACTCTGATAAAACCCTGAATAAGAATTACTCATGACAGTAAAGACCACAGGACTGTGCCCAGAAAACTTTTAACTGTGGGCAGTAAAGATGGGTTACTCGCTATGGAAGCTCCAACCCTGCCTGCCTATCCCAGCCTAGAGCTCAGCAGGGCATGCAAAGGGAGCGCTCACATGGGCAAGAACAGGGTGAAAGGCTGGGTATTTTGGTTCTATTTTTCAATCCTGTTTTGAGCTCCCGTCTCAAGGCATTACTGTTCCGTGTTGAAACTGTAAAATATTTATGGGTCTCCTTTCTCCACCGCTTTCTAAACTGACAAAACTGCAGGAAAACAGCGAGATGGGATGGTAAACTTGTGGCTGACCTCTCCCCATTCTTGGTCACGCATCCTCTGGTTAATATTTGCCACGAGGTAAGTAATTATTTTCTGAAATCAAAAAAACTAAATAAACCTCTGCTCCATCTGCTGATTTATTCAGCTCCCGCCATTGCTCCACTTGTCTGCTTGAGCCTCTTGCAGTGGAGCCATGTGAACTTTTGCTCTCCTTGTTAAGTGGTATTTAAAAATGAAGCATGTGCTGGTTACACTGGGGTGTTTGAAAAAAAATAATCATGTATTCTGGTAGCTCCAGAGTACTGACTCAGGCATGCAGTATTTTAAAATGCTAGTGCTGAGATCCAGCTCTTCTGCAACAGCAGCCAAGCCTTCCACTGAGTTCACTGGGAAAAAGATATTTCAGCAGTAGTGCACTTGTCTGGTCCAACACAGCCTTCAGTGGAGAAATATGTATTGCATACCCCTTCCCTGTTGTGAAAGCTGCTTTAATTGCAGTGATAAGCAATAACGATGAAGCACTGCTCTCCAAAAAATATTAAGTCAATGCCAACAAATCTGGTAATTAGCAATTAGCCTTCATGGCAAGGTATTGTGCAAGAGAGAAATATTCCCATTTTCAGTGTAATGGGAAACAGTTTGCTCCCTAATCACAGGAAAATTGAAAGCTGTGTCTGTAAAACACATTCCTAGTGCATTCCTGCTCATTAATACAGCACCACACAAATGCAGCAAGTTAAAACTCTAGAAGGATCCTGCAACACTGAATGAAGGTGACTGAACCTGGCACAGACTGTACAAAAATACACAGCATATGGTTTAAAAGGAGATGGCCCAGTACCAACGCAAGCAAGAATTCATTCACTTTTCTCCATGTTTGCTCTTCAGAAAGATGTAGGTTTCCCTTGGGCACATCAAAGGTGCCGGGTTTATTCCCTCTCAACTAAGGGAAGAAATCACCAGGAACAAAGTGCATCAAGTGAAACCAAACGATAAGAAAGCCAGTAATACAGTGCTTCTAGATCTGATTTACTGCTGCAACGATCTGTTTGAACTGCACGTTCTCACTACACCCATTTGCATGCCTAATGATGCAGAAAATAACCCTGCACTATTTTCTCTTGGGGATAAAAAGTGTGTTTTTTAAGGGTAAGCTTCATATGCAGGTTCCTGTTTAAAATCAGCACGGCCGGTTTATTTTCCTTTTAATAAAGCCCAGTGCTTGAAGAGACATTACTTCATTCATAAATATTGTTTCAAATATTTTAAATACCTCTAGGACAGTAGTTTAAAGATAACAGAGCAGTTCAAGACCAACAACAAACCTTATGGACATTCTTCTCCGCTGAGAGACGGAGAAGTCTAAAAACACAGAGAATCACCAAGTGCCTCTTCACCCTGCACCCCCCGCCTCCGAAGTTTTAATTCCCGATCGGCCCCTTGGCCGCCGCCTCCCTTGGAAATAAAGCTCCCCTGTCCGGGCCAATCTGGCTCTTGAAGCCGGGTCCCTGCACGGGTCTCACCCCCGTGGCGAGGCAGCCCAAGCCGCGCCGCCACAGCGGCGAGAGGCGTCAGGGCGCTGCGCCGCGGCCGCCCGCGGTGCCTCCCCCCCGGGGCGGCGGCGGCCGACGGCGCGGAAGGAAGGAGGACGGGACTAATTTACCTACGGAGTCAATCTCCAGGAGGCGCTGCAAGTCGCGGATGCTGTGGATCTCGCTGTGCGCCAGCCGCTCGATGAGCTCCTGCGGGATCTCGGCCTCCTTCAAAGACACACACACCGCGGGTCACCGCGCAGCCCCGCGCAGCTCGCCCCCCACGTCCCTGCAGCACCGGGGACTGAAGGCTTCGGAGCTGGGGGTGCTGGGAGGTTGGCAGGTTAATAGAGGGTACGGGGTGGTTGCTGGACGTGTTTGGACGAAGCGAAGGGGGGGGAATAAATACCGAACTCAGCCGGGCGCTGGAGCGCTCCCCGCCGCGTGCCCATGGGGGCTGCGCGCCCAACTGCGCCACGGCTCGCCGGGGCGGGCAGTCCCGCACGGCTTCGGCCTGGCGGAGCGTGTCCCCGGCAGAGCTGCGCCCCAGAGCCCCGCTGGACGTCTGGGAACCCAGCCTGCGCTGCCAGCTGCTGAAGTTTGCCCAAAGGGGCATGAGGTCCTCCGCGGGAGCAGACTCCTCGACCCGGGGAGGAGAAAGACCACGTCCCACGGGGCCACCGCCATCCTACCAGCGCCCACGACGCGGCTCCCAGTGCCAAGTAGACCCGGTCCCGGGAAAAGTTAAAAAGTGGCCGTGCAGCTCCGAGCACCGCGCTCCCCGCGACCAGGGCCACCTGTAGCAACCCCAAGAGGCGGCTCCGAGCCCCGCTCCGTCCCCGTGCTGCCGAGCGGCCTCCCGACCCTCGCCCGCTCCGCTCCGGGTCATCTTCAAAACCCGGGAGGGGTGGGGTTTTTTGGGGGGTAGATTATTCAACCAACTTCTGCCCGCGGCAGTCACTAACGGTGCCCGCAGCCGGCTGTGTGCAGCGCTGTGCGCCGCGGGGGCGGCCGCTGCCAGGCGGCTCCGCGCACCGCTCAGCCCCCGAGCAACCGCAGCCCGTTTGTACCCGCGGGGCGTGAATATATACATATATTATACACAGAGATGGAATCTTTAAGGGCAGCCAGCAGCCCCGAGGCGGAATGCACGGTCATTCCCCTTCGCCTCTGGCATGCATGAAATGGCAACTTGGTTTGTGCTTCGGCCGCGCAGGGGCTGGGGCAGGGCGAGCGCTCCCGGCGAGGCCAGGGCGCGGAGATGCCTGTGGAGACCAGGTAGGCACCGCTCCCCTGCGTCCTCTGCCACCGGCTCACCCCGACCCCCAGGGACCGAAAACGCAGAGAGCCGCTCTCACCTACCTCGGAGAAGGTAAAGGACAGGTAGCCAAAACCTATCAGCAAAACGCAAGCCCAGGTCCTCATCGCGGTCTAATGCACTTTAGACACGGAGGGAAGGCAACGCTGATGGAGAGGAGCTGCAGGCCGGCTCCTGCCGCGCAGAAATTCAGTACCATCCCTCAGGGGAAAGGCAGCGGGGTGGCTCGGGGGGTCCTCCGCATCCAGGGTGGGTCGGGGCTGCCTCGGGGCGGTGGTGGTTTAATTACGGCGCTGCCGCTGTTTGTACGTTCCCCTCGCTACGGGAGCGTGGCTGCTCTCCTTTCCTGCTGCTCGCGCTCGCTCCTCTTGGCTCTTAGGACTAGACCAGCCGGTACTTCTGCATATTTGCTTAGATCAGACCAAAGTGAAACCCAAGGAGTCGATCCGGAGCGCAGCCGAAACGCCCATCACCTGTCTGGGGCGGCTTGGCCCCCCTTCGCGGCGGGCGGCGCTGGGGCCCGCCTCCCCCCCGCCGCCGCGGCCTCCCGCTCCGCGTCGGCACTCAGGGGTTGCTCTATTTGTCGGCTCGACACCCCCCTCCCTCCCTCCCTCCCTGCTCTGCTGGCCCTCCACCCGCTCCCCCTTTCTCAAAAAAAGGGGAAGGGGAGAAAAAAAAAAAAAAGGGAAAAAAAAATCTTTATTGATACGGATGGAAATGTTTCTCTTGCCGAGAATGGTCCCGCTTCCCTCCCCAGCTGGGGTGAGGTTAAAAATAATAATAATAATAATAATTAATTACGAATAATAGCAGTGATAAATCGGAGCAATATTGCAAGATCTTGCGGGCTGCCTTGGTGCAGTTCCTTCCCCACTTTGCACGGGAGGAAAAATAAAAAAAAAAGGGAGAAGGAGGAAAGAAGGAAGGAAAAAAAAATATATATAGATATATATGTGAAAGAAGGTTTAAATCCCAAGGGGATCGGAGACGAACTGCAACTCCTGCCGGAGGGAGGATTCCCGGGCTCGCTCCGAAGCGGTGGCCTGTCTGGAGCGTGGCTGGGGCTCGGAGCAGCATATACCGCTCCCCTCCCTGCCATGCGCCTCCCCCGCCCCTCCCAGTAACTCCCGGCACCAAACCCACAAACAAGTAGTGGGGGCAGCTGCCAGCTGCAGCCCCTGCTCGCAGAGCCAGAGGGGCTCTGCCCACATGTACGGGGGGGAAAAAAAAAAGACCGGGGAGAGCGGGGCGGGGGGAGGGGGAAGGAGCCGGAGGGGGGCAGGGGCGGGAGGGGGGCCGGGGAGGGAGCGGGGCAGCCCCTCTGCGGCACTTGGGCGGGGGAGCCGAGGAGAGGGGAAGGGCTGGGAGCTGCTGCGCAACACCGGCGGGGGACCGTGCGGGATCCACCTTGTGCCCCTGCCTTTTATATAAGGCAGGAGAGATCGCCATGGCCACGGAGGGTTTGGGTGGTTTTTCTCATCGGTGGTTGTTTTGGGTTTGGTTTGGGTTTCTTGGTTTGGGGTTTTTTTGGTTGGTTGGGGTTTTTTAATTGTTTTTGGGTTGTTGGTGGGTTTGGGGGGGTTACTGGGCGGAGGGGATCTTGCTATTTGCAGAAGGGGAGGGACAGAGTGGCAGTGGGGTTGGGGGGGAGGGCAGTTAGCGTAGGTTCTCTGCCATTGCAGCGCAGCCTTCATTGCAAAGGAGAAACACACACACCCTCAAGAAATAACCAAAGCACACCCCCCCAGAATAAATAAAAAGCAGCTGGGGGAACAGCGGGCGTCCTCCGCCCTGCGGCACCTGGCTGCGGCATGCGCGGGCGCGGGGCTCCCCACCGCGGCCGCGGAGACGCTGCGCCCCGGGGGCTCCGCCGCAACCGCTTCGGCCCCTTCGAGCCTTCCTGTCCCCCTTCGCAGTCAGCCCGTGGAGCGTCGGTGCTAGAGCCGGGCGGTGGCAGCCCGCTCGCTTTTCGCATCCTCCCTCCCCAGAGAGAAAACACCCCCTTTTCCCCAGCGCAGATTGGCACAAGGTGCCTGCTGCACCCTGACATCTCCCTGAACTCATTGTGATTTAAATAACAGCCCTTTCTCCTCTAAACAAAGCATCTTAATAGCAGATGCAAAGAATTCAGCTCATCTGAAAATCCAATAGCATTTAAGTGGATTAACTGCAATAACACAACTGAGGAGTGATACTATCCTTCATGGAAGACAATGGACTGTAAATGCACATCCAGGGAGACTTATCCTTTCATCTCTGAATTTCCTTCAGCATTTCAAAAGCGAATGCTTTCTAGAAGCCCTGGAGGGGTTTGCACGCTACTGGCTTGGACATGCTTCTAGGAAACAACCTGTGCTTTAATGGGCACTTTGCAATTGCATAGAAGTTCCCACCAAAACAGAAGTGGCCTTTCAAGTACGTTTAATTCTCTCTCATGATGTCATGTAGACCTCCAGGGTGGTCTCCAGGACCACAAGGAGGGAAAGGAAAAAAAGGTGGGGGTTGAAAAGAGAAAAGGAAAAGAGATGTAAAAGATTTGGAAGCACTTTAAAAAGGAGAATGCCTTTTTTTTCTTTCTTTCTTTTTTTTTTCAAGAAGAAGAAAATGCTGAGCCAGTGTGGAGGCATTTGAGAATGCCTCCTGGTATTAAAAATAAAAATCAAGTGTCTGACTGCCACACTGCAGCAGGCTCAGCCACACGGGCTGCACTGGCAAGGAGGAGGAGAGCCACGGCAAGTCATTCTGGTAGTTGCCATCACTTTATTACACAGGAGTTGACATCATAGAAGTAGAAAGTGATGACCTAAGTTTAGAGGGGAAAAAAAACAAACCATGAGTATTTTATCTGTGCTTATCACTCGCTGGAGTTAAAGAAACAATTCTTATGGTCTGTGTTGTCATAGTAATAAAAATAATTACCAAACAGTGAAATAGATTCTGACAGTACCAGCTCACGGAGCATTTGCTCCTCTCCTTCCTTCCTCGGTAGTGTCTGGGATCAGAGCTGCTGGGTGTTTGTAGCTCTTTCAAGTGGTATTCCACTATTGAAAGCCAAAGAGCTAGAGATAACTCCTACTTCATCTATTGATAAAGGGAAAAAAAAAAAAGATCTATGCAGTTTTGATTTCTCTTACATTTCCCTCATCTGATGAGGAACACACTGCATCAGCATCTTTTTTAGGTCTGTCATTGTGGAGCTCAGATAAGCATCTTTCCTCTGGGTCAGGTTACACTTGGAGTAGCTTTTAACATCAGGCTGTTTATATGGATCGTTGCAAATATTTGATAATGATGCAAAATATGTAAGATCCCCGAAGAGACCAAAGGCCAGGGGACACAAATGAAATTCACACAGGTTCTGCAAACAACTTTGTGCTGGGGTTGTCTGTCTGCTTATGAAACACATTTTCTCCTTGTCTGTGGTTTGATCTAAAAATGCATTTGTGCTGTGTAAGTCCTACAGGCATGCAAAGATAACGTCTGTGTGAAGAGCATCACACAAGTGCATCTTCACAGCGGCGTGGCACCTTCCTGCAGTCTGTGAGTCTATTAGATGTGCAGGCACCCAACATGAAATAGCTCCTTTTACGTAATACCTACAAGCCACACGTGTGGCAAAGAGTGACAGGGTGGTAGTTACAGGTTTAAAAGAAAATCAGCATAAAGAACAGAGCAGCAGAAAATTGGGATTTGCACTCTTGTTTATCTGAGAGCAGCGAGCAAGATACTGCTTGTCTCATTTAAAGCACATACCTTTAGAAGCCCCTCAAATGCCAGGAGTTATAATAGACTTACACTATGACAGACTGTTGAGAGGGAGGATTCCCAGGGTTTGCACAACACTTGGCATGGGGGAAGGGAGGCAGAAGCTCTTTGACACAAAATGAAACTACAGTGGCACCAGTGCTTTTTCTGCCGGCGGTGACGCATGAAACCAGAGTGCCCCCAAATCAGGCTTCCAGCATGGGCTGCAAAGCTCATTTAAATCTCTCCTGGCTCAGTTGTTAGAAGCACAGGTCAAGCAACGTAGCAGGACCAACTCATGTTTCAGAGGAGTGTGCCGGGGCAGCAGTGCACCAGGGCAGCACAGCCACGGGAAGGTCACTGGGAGAAGCGTGGTGTGTGGGGATGGGCAGCAAGGTAGGCACTGTGGTGCTGGGGAGGGGGCTGACGCCACAGAGGGCACTGGGCTGGCTTCTAAATGGTACCTGCAACCCGTGGCTGCTCTTTCAAGAGGTCAGGCTGAAATGCTGACTCTTTCTTGGCCCTCCTGACAAGGCTTAAAGTTGCAAGAGGAATCGTTTCATTGCAACCACATTCCTGCTGAGGGAGTCTTGGGAAACCTGTCTTTTCCAGGCTTGATTTTAGTAGGGATTTTGCCTCATTAATAATCTCGTTACAATTAACAAAACACAATGAGTTTGGGTAAGGTTGGGGGTTGGTGTTGGTTTTGCTGTTTGTGTGTTTGCTGTCTTTTTTTGGTGGGTTTTGGGTTTGTTGGGGTTTTTGGAAGGTTTGGCTGCTTTTATTGTGGTGGCTGTTTGAGGCTGGCTCTTAAGTGGTTCAGCATGCTTTGCAGGATACATCCTGCCACCACAGCTTATAAAAAGGACCAGGAGCTGAGAGTGTCCTGGCTCCTAAGAAATATTCAGAGTGATCCAGACTTGCACCATCAGTGCCAGTGCCACACAGTATAGTAACACAAAGGAGGAAATGTCAGAACATAAAATCCAGGCAGCTGGACAGGAAGCTCACCCACCTTGGGTGGTTTCTCTCTGGTTTTGAACATTTCTTTGGCCTTCAGCTTCAGAGGGGCAGGTGGCCATGGTGGGGGAAGATCACCTTGCTGTTCTGCAGCCCAGTTGCTGCATGCTTACAGAAGGAGGCACAAAGCTGTCGCAGAAGCAATACAGGTGATGGATTACAAATGGAGAAAGTGCTGATGGTCAGCAAACTGTTCCCCTTCCTGCAACTTGGCCCATAAAGAGCAACAAGGAGAGCTGCAAGGAGAACAAGCAAGGCAGTTATTATTGCAGCTGGTACACCTACAAATACTGTTTCCTCCTTTTCTAGCTGTTCCTTCTGGATCCTTGTACTGGCTCTGTCCTTCTGGCTGAGCTTTGTTTTCTTTGAAACTTTTGTTGGTACAGCATTCCAGATGCTTTCATGGTTGATAATTTTCTTAAATAGTCATGAGAGGCAAATCTGCTACAAGGTTTCTGCTAAGGGGAGTGATCAGGTAGGGGCTCAGAAAAGTTTTATGATGACTCTACCCTTAAACATAGAGGGTGGTCATGGCCCACCCAGCCTACACTTGTTGACACTTAAAGTCACAACACTTCCAGAGATGCTTTGCTCTCCTGTGAACTTTAAGTCACAATACTTCTGGAGATGCTTTGCTCTCCTGTGAGTGAGGCATGGTCCCACTAGAGCTGAGCCTCCTCTCAAACTGCCCCTTTGATTTCAGTTGGGGTTAGACCCAGCTTTCCCTGGAGAAATGGTTTGGTTCAGGACCAGAGAAAGACAGTTAGTAGCACTCTTGCTAAAGTGCTCTGCTCTCCCCAATACCCAGCTGCTCCTTCCTCAGGAGGTTCAGCAGCACAGCCGAAAGTGAGGGGCTGTTTGACCTTGCCTGCTCTAGGAGCCACTGCTGAGTGACACACAGTTCACCTTCAGGGCTGGAGTACAAACTGGCAGCCCTGCCAGCCTGGGTAGCAAGATACCATGTTTAGGCATTAAACTAGGGCACTTGCATACCAGCACAGGCCGCTATTTTAGTGGGTATATGAAGTTGCTCCCTGCTCTCCACCCCTGTGGGACAAGGGAGCTGCTATGAGCAGGGGATATCCTCTGCCTGGTGGATAAAGCTATTACAAATGGGCTGTGTTTTGTCAGCAATACTTAGTTCATCCAGCTGAATGACTGTAAAAGTACCAGCCCAGCTTAAGGTACGCTGGCCTATGTTCTAAATGAAAGCAACACGCTCTGGGCTTGGCCTCCAGGGCCCTGTGCATGGTGTTCTCATGCCTCCTCGGCAATGTGGGTGTAAAGCTCTTCTCCTCTGACTCAAATCAAAGCCAGTCGCAGCGATTCTGTGGAGACCATCCAGGATGTAACTCAGCCATGTTAAGTACCATAAAATTGTGATATTATTCTTCATTGTTTGTAGCTTGGAAGCCTGCAGAGGCCTAGCTTGGAGCAGTCCATTTTATTAAGCTCCATCCAAAGACAGTGAGATAGTTGTTCCTCCGAAGAATTTGTATTCTCAAAGTGCGAGCCGCCCCCTTTGTGTTCTTGTATCCATGCAACCTTGTTGCTCTTACAACATTACACATTTGTCCTGTGAGATTCCCTCCCTTACAATAAAAACTCACGAGAATGATGCACACATTTGCAGCTCTACACGCACCAGAGGCTGCAGGATCCAGCAGTGCCCAAAGGACAGCGGAGATATGAAGGCTGCCCTTAGTGGAGATGCTCATTTATGTTGAAGTGCAGATGTTTGCAATGGCTGTGAAGGCTCCCAATTGTATTTCTGACCCTTTTGGTCATAGAAACCCTTCATTTTATTTATTTACATTAACAGAAAGTCCACTGTAGAGTTCTGTACATTTTTCTTCTTTTTTGTTGTCCACATCTAGCAGCACAGCAGCCTCATCCTCAAGGGGTCTTGATGACTGCAGTGAAAGGACTATGCTTGAAGTCCCCAGCAAAACACAGCATCTCTCCAGGGGGCTTGGTGGAGTCAAGGCTAACAAAGTTACCCAAACTTAATCCTGAGTGTTTTCATCTGGCACACTATTATGCACTGGGCCACTAATGGTAGTGGTCAGACCAGAGCAGGCAACCCATGTTGTGTCTTCTGTCTCTCAGCAGAAATTCCCAGGGAATTCAGGGCTTTCCAGCTGCTTATTCTCAATACTTATGCAATTTCTTACTAAATGCCGATAAAGATCCTTTTATCACAAGGCACAACAGTACTCAGAAATGCAGAGAGGACATGGTGAAGCTCCATAGTAAACTTTACCATGTGATTGTGCCCAAGTTGCAGATGAGAAGCTGGGAGCAACCATTTCCAAAGCCTTTTTTTTTCTCAGCCATCCATCACCTCAGGACAAGTTACAGAATCACAGAGTCAACCAGGTTGGAAGAGACCTCCAAGATCATCATTCCTGGCCTGCATCAGAAATAGTGTGGCTAGCAGATGCAGGGAAGTCATTCTCCCCCATGTACTCAGCACTGGTTAGGCCACACCTCGAGGACTGTGTCCAGTTCTGGGCCCCTCAGTTTAAGAAGGAAATTAAGATACTTGAACCTGTCCAGAGAAGGGCAACGAGGCTGGGGAGAGGTCTGGAGCACAGCCCTATGAGGAGAAGCTGAGGGACCTGGGGTTGTTTAGCCTGGAGAAGAGGAGGCTCAGGGAGACCTTATTGCTCTCTACACCTACCTGAAAGGAGGTTGTAGCCAGGTGGGGGTTGATCTCTTCTCCCAGGCAACCAGCACCAGAACAAGAGGATACAGTCTCAAGCTGCACATGGGGAAATTTAGGCTGGAGGTGAGGAGAAAGTTCTTCACAGAAAGAGTAATTGGCTACTGGAATGTGCTGCCCAGGGAGGTGGTGGAGTCACTGTCCCTGGAGGTATTCAAAAGAGGATTGGACGTGCACTTGAAGCCATGGTTTAGTTAGTGATGAGGTGTTATGTATTAGGGAATAGGTTGAACTTGATGATCGCTGAGGTCTTTTCCAACCTGGTTGATTCTATGATTCTAAGTTTTAGCATTCTGCTAAGTTTCAGGTGCAACAGACCTGCCAGATGCACACAGCAGTGCCACATCATTTGCCTGTGTCACATGTAGATGTCTTCGCTCAGTCTGTCACCTGCTAGTCACCGTCGTGTGTTCACTGGGAGCACGCTGCTGGGTGACAAGGGGAACATGCACCCACATTTACACCAAAAGTGAATTTCTGGGTTCTTGCAAAAAACAAATAAGTGCAGAACCATCTTCTCCATCCCCTTGAATGTAGCCTTTGCTTCCCTTTCAGCAGCAACCTGGGATGCTGTCCCCATCCTTCTGGACACAGCACTCCTCCTTTCTTGGAAATCAGTGAAAAATACAATGTTAAACCACAGCACAGGCAATGGCCCTTTAAGCATTGTCTGTTTAACTGTAGCACGAGCTCTCCTGCACTCGAGTGCTTTCCATAAACAGCAAGTCATCCTGGAAGGGGAGGGAGAGGATGATAAATAATCCTGTTATTCATGCGACTGCGTTCTTTCATGAAACTGGGAAAAGGCAAAATAAAGTGGCGGCTGCAAGACTGAGAAGGAAATGCAAGGGAGTGGGTTGTGTTGCTGCAGTTATTTCAGGCTAGAAGGAAATCTGAAGAGAGTAAGGTGAGCAGAAAAGGTTTAAAATGCCAAGAGACAGAATATTAAAGATCAGCTTTCTCTGCATCCCTGCTTTGTGTCCCTGCTAGATGCAAGGGTTGGCTGCAGCTCCGGCTGCCCACTGCTTGCTCCTGTGGTGTGGCTACCTGTGCTGGAGGCTTTCTCGTCTGCATGCACCTTGCAGAGAGGAGGGAAGTGGGAGGTGTTAGAGCTCCTGTAAGGACAGACAGCTGGGCAAGGAGAGAGGCAAAAGTGGGCAAACTCTGGGAAGGAAATACCATGGAGAAAAGGGGAAGCAGAAAAGAAACCCATTTGCTGAGAGTTCTGGCAAATCAGCTCTAATTAGTTTTCCTAGGACAAGCTATGATGTTCCTTCATTCATATTTTGACCTTATGCCAGAGTTGCATCCCCAGATTATGGTGGAGATGTTAGTGCCCACGCTGCAGCCACTCCAGTTCTTCATCTGCCCTCCCCATGCATCCCCCTGGGCCCTGAGCTGGGACAGCTGAGGCCCAGCCATCCATTCTATTTGATCATCTCTGCTCAAGAGCAGGCTCCCACAGAGAGCCTGGGCAGACAGCTGTGGGGTAACATCTTAAACCACTGCAGCTGTTTGCTCTCTGCATGGGAGTCAGAGCCCTCCATCCCTGGGATGCTCCTGGAAGCAGCCTGGCTCCATACTGCTGCCAAATTGCCCAGTGCCAGCCCAGTCCCCATTTCGTAAGAGCATCTCATGCTGGAGTGAGTCCCACTAAGACTTCAGTAATGACACACACCCATTTCAGCAGTGTGGCATCAGGCAGACACATTGTTATCTTCTACAAGTTCCTCTTCCCCGTGTGACTTGGTGGCATCAGTGAAATTCCTTCAGGCTTGTAAAAGCTTAAGCCATTGTAAACACAGTAGCTTTGGAGTCTAGGTACTGCAGAGAGAGAATTCTTCTCTATGTCCCAGATATTTCAGGTGATGAAAAACAAGAGAGAAAGAGAAAAAGAATGAGAGAAAGGTAGAGAGAGAGAAAGAAGCGGAAAAAGAAAGAAAGGGAGAGAGAAAGAGGGAAAGAAAGGGAGAAAGGGAAGGAAGGAAGGAAGGAAGGAAGGAAGGAAGGAAGGAAGGAAGGAAGGAAGGAAGGAAGGAAGGAAGGAAGGAAGGAAGGAAGGAAGGAAGGAAGGAAGGAAGGAAGGAAGGAAGGAAGGAAGGAAGGAAGGAAGGAAGGAAGGAAGGAAGGAAGGAAGGAAGGAGGGAAGGAGGGAAGGAGGGAAGGAGGGAAGGAAAGGAAGGAAGGAAGGAAGGAAGGAAGGAAGGAAGGAAGGAAGGAAGGAAGGAAGGAAGGAAGGAAGGAAGGAAGGAAGGAAGGAGGGAAGGAGGGAAGGAGGGAAGGAAGGAAGGAAGGAAGGAAGGAAGGAAGGAAGGAAGGAAGGAAGGAAGGAAGGAAGGAAGGAAGGAAGGAAGGAAGGAAGGAAGGAAGGAAGGAAAGGAAGGAAGGAAGGAAGGAAGGAAGGAAGGAAGGAAGGAAGGAAGGAAGGAAGGAAGGAGAACATTGAAAGACATCAGTTTCTCTGCTCCATCTAACTTGAGTCCAGTGTCTGTAGCACCATCACATCAAGGCAGGTGGGGATTACACATGGTGTGGTGAGAAAGCAACAGGTACCTTTGTAAATCCTGCAGTCACCTGAGCCACATGTGTTGGTGCTGAGCTGTGCCAAGCCGTGCTGAGCCGTGCTGCCAGCCTGCAGGTGTTTTTTCCATCAGGCTGTACACCGCCGCGCGGCCGCGGCCGCCTGGCTGCATCTGCTGCATTAACGAGCGCTCGGTGCCTAATGGCTGGGTTAGTTTGTGAAGTTAAATACCACGGGCAACAGCCCAACCACAACGTGTGCAAACGTTAAACTGCTTCTGTTTGTAGCGCAGGGTCATTACTGCTGCTCCTTCTCTCTTCCTCTCGCTGCGTCCTCCCTCCTTCCTGCCCATCCTTGCCGCAGATTGTGGTTTCCAGAGCACTTCCAACTCCTGATTTTCTCCATCTTTTGCCATAGCTTTCCTGTCTCATTTCAGTTTCTGTGGATGCCAGAGGAGATGCAGCCAGCCAGCCCCAGTGTCTCCAGAGCGATGGGGAACTCTTCCAGTCAGTGTGTGCCTGGAGTCCAGCACAGTGCTTTTGAGAGCTGCTGGGTTTGGGATGTCACCATTACAACTCTGGATGCTCTTAGTGGCTGCTGGGAGAAGCCAGATCAGGGACTGATGCTGAGTGCCTGCTCCACTTCTACTCTGAATGCAAACAAGTATAGCTGCTGGATCTGTGTCCAAGTCCAAAGCCACTGGCGAAAAATATATGGCCTTAGCCACACTAACGTCCTGCTTTTGCAGAAGTCAGTGGTAGAAGTTTTGGGGGATTAGTCTTCTATTGTAATTATCAATTACTTTTAAACTCTTCTGTGGCCAGGCATGCATTCAGAAACAAGGCAGGGCCAAATCTGAAGCCAGCTGTGACAGGTTTCCACCAGGAAAACCTCACTTGTCTTTCTAGGGCTGAGACTGAATTTAGATTGGAATTCCCAGAGGCATAAAAGAGGTGTCCATGTTCAGCTCCCACTGAAATGGGAGCTGAGCACATTACTTAACGAGAAGCATTTGAAAAACACTCTTCTGTCCTCCTTTGTTTAAATGAAGGTGCCAAATTCAAGCATCCATGCTGGCATGGTGTCCGTTTCCATTGCTCATGCTTTCAGTCTTGTAGTTGTTGTCATGGTCCTTCATGGAGGTCTCACCTTTGGTCCCAGGCTCACTTGGCCTTAGGTTTAGTTTTGTGCAGTACTTTCACAGTGTGTGCACATACACAAAGCACAACAGCTGGTGGATCTCTTATTCATGGCTTAATCACTTCCCTCCGGAGGTGTGCGGTGTGATGTGTGGTCTTACTCAACCCTGGCTTTCTGAGGGCTGGAGGGGCAGGGTCAAACGCAGCCCAGATTCAGCCCAGCGCTCAAGAGCATGACTAACCCAGAGTGTGAAGTATTCTCTTGATTTCATTAGGATGGACCTGCTTCTTTTCCTGATGTTAAGCAAGTATTTAGTCTTCTGGAGTTTTCCCTACCACACCCTTCCCATCTCACGCTCATGCTCATCTCAGCATCACATCACTGGCTGCCCACTGGGTTTCCACACGTCTCTGCTGACTTTCCCCAGGCCATCTGTCTGATCTCATAACCACATCTTCTTTGGTGGCTGACCATGTGCCCTTGGTCCCACCCTCCACGGGGGTTTGCTGTATCACTGCTACTTTCCTATCCATCTGGAATTTCCCCTGAGGGCCCTGAGCCACCTACTCCCATAACTGTCATCAGAAACCTTTTGCTTGGGGGGGGAGGGGATGGGACTTTCTGCACTGCATCTTGTGTTTCTTTGCTCCATGGTTGTGTAATCCAAATTGGCTGTCGATTTCATTTGAAATGCCATTACACCAGAACAGGGCCTCAGCATTCACAGCACTTGAGAAAGATAAAATAGTGATAGGGAGCCAGATGGCTCAAGAGACCAAGAATCAGTGATGGAATCTTTAACTTCTACATCACTGCTTCAAAATGCAGCTCTGATCCACAGTGAACTTTATGGTCCCTGTCCAATTTCTAGTGTACATGTAGTCATGCCAGAAACACTTCCCCTGTAAAACACCACCTGCTTTGGCTCAGAGGCCTGAAGAGGTGTGTGGTGGTCTTCCCCAACCAGAGTGAAATGTTACCTGCTGCACAAGGATGAAATGGTCACAGCAGCTCTAGCAGTGCTCATGCATGGTCTGTGGCAAGGGAAATTCTAATTGCAGTGTTGCCCACCTGATCAGCTTCCATGGGACAGACGTTTTCTTCCTCCCAAACTACCTTTCAAGCCATTTTTTAAACAGCCTTGTTGCTGAGTCTCCTGAAGACTCTAACTGCTCTCCCAGAGGTCTGACTTGGATCCCACATGTGCCACGTGTGAAGGCTCCTCAGAGATGACAGACACTTTGCCAGAGTATCAGTAGAAAGAGGAAGAAGCAAGTAAGGAATGTGTGTCTGTCATGGCCCTAGGATAAAAACAGGGTGAGAACAAAACCTGGCTGTGCACACAGGAGCCAAAAGCCATACTAAACTAAGCTACAATCTCTTACAGCACAGTCCTTCTTCCTGATGATGGTTATTTTCTAACCTAGCTGTGAATGAATCAGGCAGAAGCAGGTGCCAAAGAAGAGGTGACTGTGAAATGGCACTAAGGACAAAGGCAGTCCAGCCTTCCAGGTTTTGTTTACTGAAGCTGTAATAGTCTGATAGGGCATCAGCCCCCTTACTGGTAAAGTCTTCAGCTCTATGTGAAGGCAACAGAGAAAATGAGTGGTTTTCCTTGCAAGGCTTCTTGGCTTGGATGTTGTCCCTCTTCAGTCCGTGTTCACTGAGCTGCTCTCTCCCAGATTCCCCTTGCCCCTGCTGGAAGGCTGCCCAGAAACTCCCTCCCCAGCTTAAGGATTCAAGACCAAGGCAGCCGAGTCAGGCTTGATGTGTAGGTCTCTGCCCCATCTCGCCTGCCTGTGCAGGTCCATCTTGTGCCTTCACCCTTGTTTTGGCTGCATATGCTCCCTGCTTCCCTCAGTGCTGGTGGCTGTTAGGTGCACAGAGCCAGCCAGCACCCTGCTGCTCCACATGCTCCCCCCTATAGCTGGTCTCATGTCACACATCCATGGCCCTGCGTCGGCTCTGGGGATCTGCTTTGTACCATCAGCAATTGTTTGGTTTACATTCGCGTATCAGGCTGTGACCCTGAACTGGCTTCTCCCTTTAAATTCCTTCCACTTGGCCCTGCCCACACTGTCCACAAAGCCTCTCAAAGAAATGCAGCTTGGAAGAAAAAAAAAAGTAAAAAATGAAAAAAAAGAAAGGGAAAAAACCCAAAGTAAAAAGAAATCAAAGAAGAAGAAAAACCCCTTCACAACAAAATGTCCTTCTCCGCCGGCAGTGCTGCCTGGGTGCGGTTTATCCCAACACTCCCCCGCAACGGAGACGCGGAGTCTGCTCGGCACTGCAGGCGTCGGGGTCACCCCACGGCTAAGCACAGGGCACCCACCAATGGTGCCCATCTGCAGGGCTTGTCCTGGCTCACGAGGGGGCTGGAGTCACCGCAGAGCTCTGCTTTTATCCTGCTTTCACCCCAAGCTCGCCCCTGTCGCTCTGCGCCTCGCGTGGCCCCGCGAGTCATCTCCTGCGTGGTGAAGATCCCGTGACAGCCCCTCGCCACCTCGCTCGCTCCCTTACGTATACAGAGAGAGATAGGATTGTCCTCATAAAGTGGCAGCTCCACACACATGCTGGTGGGCGGATAGCTTTGCATTTGCCCTCATGATTTCATGCCAAAAACATTTGCAAGTTCAGCTCGTCGCTTGATCTCCCTCTCACTCTCTCTCTCTCATTCTCCCTCTCGCAGCTACTCACAGAGTCTAACCAAGGTGCCCTGCGCCCGTGCCCCCAGCAGCCACACAGGCCCCTGCTTGGGTTCCTGCTCGCATCCCTACAGCTTTGTCTTTCCCTTGTCCTGCTCCAAGTTCTTCACATTTTCTTGAAGGCTTTCAGTGTGGTCAGAATAAATCACAGCATGGGCAGTGCTGCTATCGAGCCTTCCCTTTGGCCTCTGCCTTCAGCAGCCAGTTGGGGATGATTGATAACGTAGAGAAAGGCTTGGCACAGCAATGGTTAAAGGGACAAAGCTGGTGTGATGCAGGAGCCTTCTGGACAGAAGCAGTTGTATGAAGGCCTCTAAGTGCTATATTTATTTTTTTCTGTTGCAAAGGAGTGGATTTGTTTAGGGTTTTTTTTTGTTTAAGTGTTGTGAGAACAGGAATGTTTCTTTTTCAGCCAATTCCACATACTTTTTGTTATAGGAGAAGATGTGGTCTGAGGGTTTTAGCAGAGGCTAAAAACAGGGGAGGACTGGATCTATTTTGGTGGTGTATCAAATGAATAATCAAAAATGCTGCTTGAAAAAAAAAAATGAGTTTAGCAGCAGCTCCAGGCAAACCCTGCTCAGCAGGCAGCCCTCCCCTTACCTGTGTGGCACCCAACAGACCGTGCTGCTGGGTGCAGATGTGCAGATGTGCTCCATTTCCACCCTTCGGCCAAAAGACATGCCTTTAATCATGCCCTCCTGGGAACTGAGGCCTGATGTGTAATTGTTTTGCTGTTGGTAAAATGAAGCACACTGGCTCTCAGAGGTTGTTGCAAGGCTGTTTTCAAGACAGTATGTTGGATGGGGGACAGGCAAGTCTTGCCTGAGGGCCTCACACATCCTTGGGTAATGTGCAGTGTGAGGCTTAGCTGGGACTGAAGCGCATCGACTGACCCTCGCTCTCCAGAGTGCTGGGGACAGCAGTGCAGCCTTCTGCGGTGCGTGGACTTTCCTCCCTCGCTCCTCCAGCCGGATTCGGAGCTCAGCCTCATCCATTCCCATCCCAGCACGCTGTCTCCATCACACCCCGCCTGCTGGAAAGGTGACGGTGTTCTTTCAGGACCCCACATGACACATGTGCCCTGCTAAGGAGGTGCACTGCTTGTGTCACTTCAGAGAGGGCTGCAGGTCTGCCGGCAGCCTCGCCTGCAGTGATGGGTGGGATGCAAAACAGTTTAAAAACCAGAGGCCAGAGGTTTTTTTTTTTAGCCTAATCTGCTAATGCCAAAGGATCATATTTGGCAGCAACATAAGGAGAGCTCTCATCAGTTTGTATTTCTGCTTTTCTTCCCTTTAACAATCTAATTTTGTACATTGCAGTGTGGAATCCAGATACAGATAATCCTCCCCCAGTTAACACCACCCTAGTCGTGCCCTGTGGAAATCTGTCTTCTGCTTGTGGGAACCGGAGAGCTGCGGGTGCCTTGCTGGTCTGGAGACTCTCTGGATGGGTTTCAGAAGGTAACAGATAGCTTAGGGTCACAGGAAGGGCTGCTGGAGACCTGTGCAGAGCTTTTCCTGAGCACTTTTGAAGAAAGTGACCTTTCATGTTTGCATCTCACTCTGCACTTTGGTGGAGGGGACAGTTGGTAGCGATTGGAAAATGAAATGTTTTGATTGTCACAGAGGAGAAAGTAACAATTTTCCCTGTAAACTTTCACACCAAATGGAAATATTCTGACAAGCTATTCAGCCAGAACGACCTTTTGTACTGCAGAACAAACTGTGATGAACGTTTTTTTCTACCAGGTTTTTCTTCTGACATTATGAATCCTGACGGGGGATTAGCTAGCGTGGCTCATTATCAGTGTATATAGCATCAGAAGGAATACTTGAAGATGTGTGAGATCTTAAAACCAACCATCTGATGCCAATAAGCATTTTGAGAACCAAAAAGCAGGAGTCATGGGCTAAAGTCAGTGCTAATGTTACTCCTAGCTGTGGGTGAAGTTGCCTCAAGGCTGAGTTTGCCTCAAGAGAGTCAAGCTGGGGAGCAGTTTAACTTCTAAGGGAATGAATTGGGAAGGTCAGCAATGAAATCTTGAGTCTGCTGCAGAAGAAACAGGATGCATGTCTCAAGGGCTAAGAATGGCCCCTTTGCTAGATTTATGGGGCCAAGGTGATGAGAGAGAGGTCAGATAATAACCTTTCAAATCACAAAGGCAGACCAAATATGCTTTGCCATCGCCCGCTTGCTTTTCAATGTATGTGTGTGGTGTTTGGAAAACAAGGCCCCATCTGTCCCTGCTGAAAGAGAAGCAACAAAATAACACTGCTTGGTAGGGAAATGCCCAAACAGAGGAAAGATAATGGGGACATTCAGGCTGGCAGCAAATGGGGGTAAAGGCACTAAGTCTTGAAAGCACACTGCCTTATCTTGGGCAGGAGCTGCTGGAGCTACTCTGTGGGTAGTGTTTTGCCAGCCCAGGGAGGCTTCCTTCAGTGCCCAGTTATCTAGAGTGTCAAACTTCAGCCAAGGCCACCAGCTTGTGATAGAAAAGGGATGCTGCACTGGAGGAGACACATCCCTCCTGCTGCAGCTGGTTTTGCTCCTAATCAGAGATGCCCTGCGTGGGGCAATGGCTGCAGGTGGAATGGGGCTTGTGAACTAGTCCCACGGGAACACAGCCAGCCAAACAGGGAAGCAGAGAGGGGTGACTTCACTGGGGAAGGACACACAGCCCCTTGTGGTGCCATCTAATACAGTCCTACTGCTCCCATATCACCCAGCTGGTTGGGCTGGAGGCTCCTGCTCCACTACTAGGAGCCTCCTAGACCATTTTGAGGGCTTTCTTGATGCATACACAAACCACTGATCCCAGGTGACTCTGAATTTATTTTAACATGAATAAACTGTGTATAAATGACTGAGGAACCCTCTTAATTCAGCTACAAATTTGATACAAAAGAAGACACAAACTTTCCTTCCAGGTTTATGTACAGTTGAAGCAGGAGCAACAGAGGGAGAAAAACCTGCAAACAAAAATAGTGTCCTTGCTTATTGCAAGACAACAAAGCTATGTGATGTTGCAAGGCTCTTGGCTCATGGCCTTGCCATGCTTTCATACAGCTCCTGGAGAAGTTACAAAAGTCCAATGGGAATCCATGAGTTTTGATGAGGACTGTCCCTGCCTCCCACCTGTCCTGTCCTTGTGACAGGAGTCAGGGCAGAGAAGTGACACACAGCAACAGGGTGACAGTGACCACTTCATTGCTGCCCAACATTGCACCCCATGGCTTTGTTCACCCAATCTTCCATGCTCGGGGTCTGCTCTCCTCTTATGGTCCTAGGGTTTGTCCGTCTGTTATTGCTCATCAGGCAACCTGTGCAGCAGCAAGGCCCAGCCTCAGCCAGGCAAAATTGGTCACCTGGTGTGACATGGGCTCCATGGAGTACATCAAAGCTGGAGGACTAGAATTCTTCTCTGAAGAGCAGCAGCCATTTGAGATTTTTTTTCAGAGACCACTCTTAGCCATTTTGCTTGATTTGATGACCTCCAGATTGAGACAGGGTTTCAAAAGGGAAAAAAGTTGTAGAAGACAGTGCAGTTTCCCACCACCACCACTTCTTTCCTCCATCATCAAGGGTTTCATCTTCTAAGCACAACTGAGACAAAACTGCAGGCAGTGGAGGAAGGATATTTTCCTAGGTAGCTCCAAGGTGGGCAGCAAGCACAAAGCAATCAGCTCTTGTCAGCCAGAGACTCTCCAGGGAGACCTGCTTTTTCTAAGGTGCTCTTACACAGAGCACATCAGTGTGAGGTCTCAAGGCATTGCTCTAAGACCCCCAGCTTGCTATGGGAATGCTGATCTAGTAAGGATTACCTTTCTTCTGCAAATCACAGCCCTTTCTTTGCCTCTGCTGTAGTATTTTTTTCTGCAGCTATAACTTACCACTGAGCAGTCTGAACTGCAGGCACTAAACAACGCAGGCAGCAGCCTCCCTCTACCTTCGGGTGGACAGCTGTATCAGATGGCACCCGGATGGTTTTAGCATGAATCACTCCCTGCCTCTGTAACCAACATTCCCATAACCTAAATCTATCAAAAAGAACATAAACCACATCAGAAGCCAGTTCTCAGATACTCATTTGCTAAGACTCTGGAAATCTTTTATATTAAACAGATCATCTCTTTATAGGAGTATGAAGCTGAAGGGTGGAAAGGGACAGTCTTCCATCTGGCAAGGCTGTTTAACTTTTTCTGGCTTCCTAAAAGCCATTGTCTTGTAAACTGAGCATTCCTTCACTAGCCTGGTAGACACAACATTCCCCGTGTCCCAGGCAAGCACTGTGCAAGGCCAGC
This sequence comes from Melanerpes formicivorus, assembly GCF_026170545.1. Classification (NCBI taxonomy): domain Eukaryota; kingdom Metazoa; phylum Chordata; class Aves; order Piciformes; family Picidae; genus Melanerpes; species Melanerpes formicivorus. Next base: position 6,166,245 of record NW_027142366.1, on the reverse strand, counting down.
TTCGCTCTCTGTGGAGCAACAGTGCCCATGTGGGCCAGCCTGAAGAGCCCTGGGCACAGAGTCACAGGGATCAGGGGTGTCAGGAGGCTGGTGCTGGCTGCCCCCAGGGAAAAAAAGACATTTGGAGCACGGCAGGCTACCAAACATGGTCCTGTGCCGGCTTGTGTGTGTGGTCCCTCAGCATCGGCCTCTGGCTTTTTTCGGAAGGATGCATTTTTACTCCGAGCATCAAGTGCACATCACTCCCCATCCCCCTCTGCCTCACCAGTGCCCTCCCATGCTGTTCCTGCATGGTGTGCACAGTGAGATTCAGCTCCAGGCAACGTGGCAGAGCAAGAGATGTTAGTCTGCAACCTTTTAGTTCCCAACTCTGCCAAGCTGCGTGATGCCAACAGCAATTCCCACCCCTCACTTCCCCAGTGACGTTCTAAACCCAGGTATCAAAACGAGGAGCTTCCAGAGCACAAGTCACTGGGCTTGCAGGGATCTCACTGGGGTCAGCAACAGCATCTGAAGCATTCACCTGATGGCTCTTAGGTTTCTCCATATGGCTGAAGACAACCCTGGATCTCCAGGAGGATGAACCGCCTCGTTACAAAGGCTGTCTCATTTTTACCAGCCACCTGGGCAGCAAGCAGGGTCAGTCACACTGGCCACCTGAGGAAGGTGGCATCTCAGGACGCTAAACAACACCCCTCAAACACCCTTTGCTTCCAAACCACGCACAACTGCAGCTGAAGAACCAACTGTGAGTAGCAGTGGGGTGTCAGCTACTCATACCAAGTCAGATCTTATAGGGAAGGCTTTTCTCCCATGCTATGATAATCCTAGGCCTTTTTAATCCACACCAGTGGTTTTTATTCTTAGTTTCCTTCATCTGTCAGCAATAATGTCTTGGGTTTCTGCTTGTGTACACGCTCTAGTACCTGCTATTGTGCTGCTGATGGGCCTTAAGTTCTCCCTTTGTTGGAGGCATATTCATTTCAAAAAGGTTTTACATTACCCAAGGTAGCAAGTCACAAAATAAAACCATTGTTGCAAATATCATTTGCAGCTAATCTTGGTATAATCCACAGCAAATGTTTGTGTGCCATGCAGAAGTGGCTGGATTTGTTTACAGTTTGAAATTGTTGGAGAGAGGATTCCATCTAGATTAGTGAGCTAATCTGCTGTAATCTGCTTAAAAAGCTACTGGAATGGGTTTTCTTTCACCGAGTCATCTTAGCCCTCTGCGTGCAGCGACTTCAGACAGGGACTGGATTCAGGCACAAAAGGGCAGTTACCTTCTGGGCACTCAGGGGGTTGCAGGAGAGCCATAAGTTTCCTTTTCTGCCTTAAAGAATGGGACAGCTGCAAGTGACTGAATTTAAACTGAGATGGGTGTCAGGCTCCTCCATCCCGTTTCCTCGATGCAGCGTTTGAACTACGTTGCCTGGGGATAAACGAAATCTTTGAAGAGGCACCTGCAAGGTGCTTGCACAGAAGTCATCCTTCCTGAATTTATTCTGGCTTACTGCACTCCCTCCTGAGGAGGAGCTGCATGAGGTCCCTCTATGCTTGCATGCTCCTGAGTTAATAAGGAAAGCACCCTGCTAGTTTTCTTGATATTTCCAAATGTTGGAAGGGATGGGCAATTAGCTTGTATTCTTTACTCACAACTCAACTTTGCACACAAGGAAGTTGCAGCTCAAAGTGGGAAAAGATTTTAGATACTCGCCATACTCCACAAAAGGTCTCTGACTGATCTGGGCTCCCATGGGAACCATGTCTCTCCTCCTTGAAGGGGCTGCCAGGTTCAGGCTTGGACCTCTAATGGGCCAAGGAGTTATGTGCAAATCACAGGCAGGAGACTCCAGGATCCTCCTCCAACCAAGTGGTGAACTTGGCTGCAACGTTCATTTCATGTACAGCTGAGGCTGTCAACGGTTGTCCACAATACACCAACATTCAGAAGTTACTGAGGACAAAGGGATTCCTCCCAGCTCCTGTCCCCTTTGTGGGGTTGCTCACACAGAGGTGGCTTTGCTAAGGCACTGTGCTGCCTGCAGCATGGATGGATCCAGAGCCCTCTGCACCCTATCTGTCCAGGACATAGGCAGGAGCCAGGCAGGGAGCAGCCCTGCCAGAGGAGCAGCAATCCCCCCTGGAGGTAGAAGGCCATTTTGTTTCCCATTTATTCACCACACCTGGGCCCATCTAGGTGGCCATCATCAGAGCACACTGATGTAGAGGATGGGGTTGCTGCCATCTCCCTGCTCCTCACAGGTTTTAAATCCCATCTCCTGTACACCTCATGCCAGCAGTCTGGGCACTCCCCTGCTCCTTCACCTGGGCTGGGGTGATAGCTGCAGTTCAGCTCTGGGCTTTGAGACCAAGAACCTCCCAAGGGAGAACCAGGGAAGAAAAAAAACCATCTCACCTCATCCTGTAAACAGCAACAGCCTCAGGACTGCAGATCCCAGACCAGAAAGGGATCCAGCTCAGAATGGGATCCAGCCCAGAAAGGGATCCAGCCTGGAAAAGGATCCAGCCCATCACTGGGGCTGCCCTTTGGCAAATGCATCAACTCTTCAGTGTTGGGGGGGGGGGCAGGCAATCACTTTTTTTCCCTCCTTTCCCACATCTCCCCAGGGCCGGTGGATTATTTCAGTGTGGGTCCCTCTGAATAATACATTCATCTGCCGTCCTTCCCCCACCCCGTCCTCAGCAAGGCCTTCATCAGTTGAACACAGTGGCTCGGCTCCAGCACGCACAGCTGCCGTCACTGCTGCAATTCTTTTGCCTTGAGAAAAAGCATATACAATTTAATATGCTCCTGGCACAACAGCTTTGCTGGGGCAGAGGAGGCGGGTTTGTTTATGGCTATTTTGATAGGGCAGCTCTCATCCGGACACAGGTTCTGCTGCATCTCCCCACTCACACAAGCTCGCCTTTGTTGGGCTGGTTCTTATGCTCCTCGGGAGCCTCTGACCATTTGGGTGCCTTTTCCTGCCCCCTGCAAATCCAAGTTTTAAAAAGCCCTCCCTGGCTAATCCTGTGTTTCTCTCCTAGCTAAATCTTGGGCTGAGAGCCAGAAATGCAGGGCAGTGGGAGAGGGTGTGATGCTTTACTGGATACGTGTCAAGGCTATGAACCATCTCGTCATCCCATGGGAATCTGGCCCATGGCAGCATGTGCTGGATGCATCCGAGCATCCACATCAGTGGGAGTGGAGCTTGCAATGCTGCTGGTGGCCATTAGTGGGGACTTACAGGTCTGCCAGGCTCAGGAGCAGCTCTATGGCTTTCACAGATACCTTCAGCCTCACTAAGAGCCATATGAACCATGCTGCAGGACCAAAACCAGAGCTCTACCATCCCAACAGAGGCCAGTGCTAAGACATGTAGATTCTCCTCCAGCAGCAGTTCCTGCAGTCATCATTACACAAGTTACACTGTGAGCAGTGATCCATCTCCCTGCTCAGCACTTCTGTGGCAAGTTCATCACCCCAGGCAGGGTGGAGTGCAGAGGAGATGCACTTACAGGGCGGGAAGGTCTCAACCAAATAACCCAGAGTCTACAAATGCAGCCAGCTCCTGCAGTCTGGCAAATTGCTTGAGCTGTCCCTGCATGAGAAGGAGAAATAAACTCTTGTATCCTTCAGCTGCTAAGTCTGTTCCTTCTTCAGTGCTGCAGTGGAAATAAATGGTGGGAGGGTTTAGCCAGCACCAATTCATTGCCATGATCGATCTGAAGGCTCTGGGACTTTGTGCTTGGCCCACAAACACGACTGAGAAAATGAAAGCGGCCAGAAGCGCGACCCATCATCCGATCAGCGTGAACACATGGGAGCGGAACAGAGTCACTCTGTAGAGCCTATAAATTCCACACATGTGGAGGAATGCAAAGCAGCTATTGTACCCCCACTTTGCAGATCCATTTCACTACTTTCCCAGTTTATCTGGAAAATACATGCTGCATGGTACTGGACGTCGTATTTCACTGCTATGCACCATGATGTCTTCTGATGGAACAATTGCCATGCTTGTAGTCTAAGGGCAATACAAAAGTGCTTTCAAATAATAACAATACATTTTCTGTATAAAGAGGATAGGGAGTAGCCACTTCCCAGAAAGGCTTGATTTCCCTAGAGCCCACAGTATGAACATCCAGAGCGCCAGTAACAGCAGGCAGTGGGGAGAAAATCCCTGCCTCATCACCAGTCTGTATGTCCAGTCTACAGCTTGCTGTTCTTGCTGTTTCCACCCACCAAGGGTAAGGTGAATGCACCCAATGAGCCCTTGAAGCATGAGGCTAGGTTTATCCCATCAGGGCCTGGGTGAAGGGCACTATTTTGGCAAATCAACTCTTTCAGCTTCAGAGCAAAGCTACGAGTAGGGAGGAGCAGCGTTCTCGCAGCCCAGCTACCAGAGGGATCAGACAGCCCTGCAGCATCTGCCAATTCATTCAGCACTGCTGGCCCTTGCAGCAACATGGCATGCCACTGCTCCATGTTTGGAGACAGTTTATACTGGAATGGGAGCAGTCTCCTTGGGTAAAATGATGATATTTTTCCTCCATGAGAGCTCATGACTATTTTAGAGAACTCTGCATGCTTACAGCTGCCTAAGCACAAGAGGATGGGATGTGTGTTGCAGCTTGTCTGGGCAGCAGAGGCTCTCTCTGCTATAACTTTTGCAGAGTTACTTGAAAACAAGGATTAAAACACAGCTGGGGTGGGGCTGCAACACTGAGAAGTGAAAAGTTACCCAGGCACTTCTGAGAGAGGAGTCAGAGTGTGCCCGAGGAGGAGGTGCTCCTGCTTTGCTTTGCTTTCCCAGCCACAGTGCAGAGCCTCTTTTCTACAAGCCCAATCCAGATTTTTAGAGATCAGAAGAATCACTCTGCTATTGGAGCCTGATCAAGCACTGAAAAACATCCTCAGCCTTCGCAGAAATACCAGCTGGCTGCAGATGCCAGCTCCTTTGGCCAGGCAGCTCTTGCAGAGCAAAGGCCAGCTTGTTGTGCGAGTGCTGCGTCCCAGCTCAGACTACCCCGGGCAGCCAAGAGCCCCAGAGGAACCCTTGGAGAAGGAGAAGCGTCAAAGCCAACACATTCCTGTAACATCAGATTTTCAAGGCTACAAACACACTCACATCCAAGTATGTTCTCCTTCTCCAGAGGGAAATATGGGACCTACAGAAGTGGCAGTGGAAACGCTCTCACGCCGTTCTGCGCAGCCGTGTGCATTTGAAAGAGGGTGAAAATGAGCTGCAGCTAAGGCTGCCAAATCATTAGAAACAGATTAAAAAAACATGCCTGGGGATGTAAGAGCAGATAATTCGGTCTCTAAATGGTGAGCTGGTCTTTGAAACAGCAAGTGTGAGCTTTTAAACTGGTTAGTGCCCACTGGGTCACTGGTGCAACACCGCCCACTCTGTCTTCTTACTTTAACTCTCATCCACCTGTGATAGTTCTTGGGCCACTCCTGCTGTTGTAGGGACTCTATCTCCATGTGAGCAGCAAGCAATGGGATTTCTGGCTCTCATGAAGGAGATCATTGTGGTTTTGCCTTTTACAGGATCACAGGATGTTAGGGGTTGGAAGGGACCTCCAAAGATCATCGAGTCCAACCCCCCTGTCAGTAGAGCCATAGAATCTAGCACAGGTCACACAGGAATGCATCCAGATGGGTCTTGAAAGCCTCCAGAGAAGGAGACTCCACAACCTCCCTGGGGAGCCTGTTCCAGTGCTCTGTGACCCTCACAGTGAAGAAGTTCCTCTTCAGGTTGAGATAGAACCTCCTGTGCTGTAGTTTATATCCATTACTCCTTGTCCTATCACAGGGTGCAACTGAGCAGAGCCTGTCCCCTCCCTCCTGACACCCAACCCTCAGATATGTGCAAACAGTTATTAAATCCCCTCTCAGTCTACTCTTCTCCAGACTAAAAAGCCCCTTTGCACAAGATCATAGAACCATAGAATCATGGAATCAATAAGGTTGGAAAAGATCACAAAGATCACTCTCTGTGTAGTGCCTCCACTTCTGAAGACCATTTACCACCCTAAACCCAAACCAGCAACCACCAACCAAAGAGGTGTGCACTGGGTTCACTTGGTTCTCTGCAACAGCTCTTGTTTTCCACCAACACCTGAACAGGTAACACGGTGCCAGACTGGGCTTGCTTGAGGCTCGCGGACTCACAGGGCTCCTGTGACACCACAGCTTCACGCACCCAGTGCCACAAAGCGGCGGAAATGCTGAGGAGAGATCAGAGTAACCTGCTACACTAAAGCCTGGACAGCCACATGGGCCTGGTGAAAAAATCTGGAGGTACAATTAGTTTGTATTCAAATAAAAAGTCTTGTCTTTTGTCTGGGGAGTCCTGAAATGGCTGCGACACAATTAACTCCAACCCAAAAAAGACTGACAGTGGGGAGTGGCGAGATGCTCTTTTCTGGGGAGCGTGGGCTGGAAATGTCCTCCTGGAAGAAGCTCAGAGAGAGTGGTCACTTTTGATTACTACATAATGTGAGTAATTCTCTGGAAAGACGAGTCCTTCCCGCTTGAATCATAGCAAAGGGGGGAAAAATAGCACACTCCAGAAACGGAAAGCTGGACAGCCCTCGGATGCCGGGAGCCACCCAAGATGCCTGTGCAGGGGCCGCCGCAGAGAAGCTACATGAAGTGAGTTCACTAGCCCTGCAGGCTGGTCTGGATTCACCACTGCAGCACTGGAGCCAAGCTTGGACTACAACACACCTAATTCTGTGGCCACGCAGAGCTCTGGTGAATACCAAAGGTAGCGCGGCACTAACAGCACGCTCACCACCTCTTCCTCACCCAGAAGTCATATCCTCCAGTCCTTCAACCACTGCATTCACCCTGATGCATGAGATACAGGTGGTTCCTTTGGAGGCTCTGCCTCCTCTGAGAAGTTTGTCCTTAATGTAGCTCTTGGCCAGCTCCTTGCATGAACACAAGCCATGGCAGCAGCACAGTACATCTCTGGTGCCAAAAACGCCTTTGTGCTTCAGTCCCGGGGCAGCTGCACTTCTCAAAATCCACACGTGGCCAAAGGTTGAGAGGAATGATTGGGACAGAGCCTCACTGTGATCATGGCCATGGGTTCTGTCTGTGATAGTGGGGAGGAAAGGAACTGTGCTGGTATTTGAGAAAGGAGCCTGTTCTTCCCCAGGTCTTCTCATTGGCTGCACAACAGACTCTACACAGGGTCCCTACAGCCAGTGAGACAGCTCTCACACCTCATGATCCACATGTGCTGAAATGCCTGAATAAACCAGCATCTAAACAGCAACATGAATGGCCAAGAGACACCTTGAACCCCTACTTCTTTATATAGACATATATGGTTACAGTTAAACAGAAGGCATTTTTTTTTCTTCATGCTAATCCTCCAGAAAACCAGTTTGGCTTCCATTACTATATATAGCACTGGGATGCTTGCTCTATTTTTTGTTCCTTTGCATCTGATTATTTTCAGTGGAGTTCAAACTTTTTTATGAGATGCAGATTTGAACCAGAACAGGGCTTGTAGTTGTACAGGCCTCCATTATGAATAAACCCACATCAGCCATAGGTAATGGAGAAGAACTTTATTCACACCATAATCCTGTCCCATCGCCCACTTCGAAATGTCACTGAACACCATTTTGCTCCACTCAAAAGCACAGGAATCCTGGTGTTAAATTGTTAACACTTCTCTTCAGGTTGCTCACAACAGAACCATAATTCCAATGTATTTTCCAAGAGGTTTAAAGCAAAGAATGTGTGTGTGTGTGTGTGTGTGTGTGTGTGTGTGTGTGGAGGGGGTGTGCTCAGTAAACCATGAGGCTAATACTCAGTGTTTAACAAGAAATGTACTTTGCATATTATGCCAAACACTCACAATTATCTTACCAATACAACAGAGATGCAATAGGTAAGGGAACATACATGACTGGGGGACCTTTAAAAAAGAGTTCTTTTAAAAACTGCACAAGAGGATACCAAAAGAATACAGGGAAGCAAAGAAAATGTTCTCAAATGCATTGACATTTATCTCTCTATATATAATGGGGAGTCTGCCTATATAAATACAACGTGATAAAAATGGCAAGGTTGGAAAATGTGGCTGGTCATATTCAGTTAACACATGCAAGAAGCATAACATAATGATAATAAAGAGTGGATACAGCCTGGCAGGACCACTGAAAATGTGCTGGAATAAATTAAGCACCTTGAAGTGATGAGAAGAGCCTGAAGTTGAGAAGCAGTTAGCTCTGCAACGACCACTGTGGGCAGCTACTGGAATATTGGGCCCTCTTGCTTGGGGTTGATGGGAATGTCCCAGGTTGGTCTTTGTTAATTCCAAAGAAGCAAGCACATTGCATGTCAGTAGGAGGGATTTTAGTGCTCACTAACACCTCTCGTTTCAAAAGGGAGGATCGCTGCCTTATTTCATTGCACAACCTCTGGCATGTAGAAGGTACAGAAAGTTTGTGTGTACTCAGAAGAATGTTATCACCAAGAAGAAAGTTTTGTGATACCTGAAAAGCAGGCAGTGCTGTTAAGGGCAGCTGAGATGTAGACCTTTGCTGCTGTTAGCAAAGACAAGTCCTCCTTCAAAGGAAAAAGCTTTAGGAAGAGTAATCTAAATGAGCCCATCCTCAAGGGCTGCACAGCAGAGTAAGGTCTGGGTCTGCAAAAAGCTCCATTCAAGAGGAGATCCATGTCTAGGCAGGGCAGCAACGACTGCCAGTGAAGCTACATGCCCTGGGAGGGACCTGGGCTCTAGGAGCTTCTTGTGAGATCCTGGTGCTTTTCGTTAGGCCATGCGTGTGTCTTCCAGAGGAGAGGCAGCATTTTGAGGCATGTGTTTGGCTTTCAGAAAAATCTTTTAAAAATCCTAAAAATTTAGTCATGTAGCAAAAGACTAAAAGACTAAAGGCATTTGAATTTAATTAAGTGGACCTCATTAAAAACAAGCTGCTGTTGTTGTCCCTGATGCACACCTGGCACCGTCTCCTCAGCATTCCATATAATACGCCAAGAAATGGCTGAGGACAGCCCACTGCAGATAAAAATATGTCTCAAAGCCCACTTAATTTGGTGGAGAAGTTCCCCTTGGGCTTTTAAGGGATCTAATGCAAACCCTCATTTACAAAAGCTGAGGACAAATAACTTGGGTCCTAAAGGCTCCATTTGAATTCTTACAAAACATTGCCCCTTGACCTCTTCACCCCCAAGACTGGAGCAGGGCTGTTTGGCATAGCACATTCTGCAAAGCAGACCTGAAAGGGCTTGTACCACAGAGGAGTATGGCTCCTGTATCTAAGCCACAAACAAAATGACTCAAAAGCTCTACTTTTACCCTGGCTTGCTGGAATGATCAAAACCTTCCTCCGACCTCCCCGCTTCAACTTCGCAACTGCCGCTCACCTCACGGGCTTTCAGAAACCTCCACTAGAGGTTCAGACCAGTAGAAAGTCTTTTAAAAGTGACAGGCAGAGGGACACTGCTTGATCAAAGAAGCTTGACAAAAGGTGAATAAGACCATCTCCAAAGATAAGAAGGAGAACAGACATTGGTATGACCTCTGAATAGTTAAAACCCACAGTTTTAAGCTATACGAGCCAACAATAGGGAGAAGTCTTGCCTGCAAGCCAAAAGCCTGCTCTTCCCCAAAGCTAGTCTTATCCAAACAGTTGTCTTCCTACTTACAGGATACATGAGATCAGAACTGACATCCAGTATGTGACAGAAACAGAAAAAAATCCACATAAAATGCACACTTTTGTTGTTTCTTCATAAAGCTACGGAGCCGCGCGGAGCAAATTTAAGTGCACAAGGTCACACCAAGGCAGCTTTCCAGAAGGAATCATTTAGACAGTGAGTGAAATGAAACTGTTGTATCTCTGGATGTTTCTCTTGAGGATCTCAGAGCAGGGACCCAGCACTCGCTCGAAGCGGGGCCGGTCCAGCTTCACACACTTCAGGGGTCCACGTGCCACCACCGTAGCAGCCCGGGGCCGGTTGAGCAGTAAGGCTATCTCACCTGGAAACAGGGAGACATGCACTGTCACATAGAATCATACAATTGTTAGGGTTGGAAGGGACCTCAAGGGTCATCTAGTGCCAATCCACCTGCCATGGGCAGGCACACCTCACACTAGATCAGGTTGCTCACAGCCACATCCAGCCTAGCCTTGAAAACCTTCAGGGATGAGGCTTCCACCACCTCCCTGGGCAACCTGCTCCACTGTCTCACCACCCTCATGGGGAAGAACTTCTTCCTAACATCCAATCTGAATCTACCCATTTCTAGTTTTGTTCCATTCCCCCTAGTCCTATCACTACCTGACACCCTCAAAAGTCCCTCCCCAGCTTTCTTGTAGGCCCCCTTCATGCCCTGGGCCTCTTTTTTTAGAGGGTGCATATCCTAGCCACCATCCAATTGCTTTGGTTGTAGAACATCTCCCTTTATCTCTCTCTTGACAGACACTTTACATAATTCTGTTGACAGTACAAATGCATTACACATGCATAATGCATGCGTGTAAAATGCCTTTGAAAACAAATGCTTTCAGACTGTTTTGCTGATTCTGGATGTGTCTCCTGTCAGTTACACTGGTGGAAACCAAGGAATGGTTTCAGCTTCACTGCAGTCTCTCAGTATGGCTGAAAGCAGCTGCTGACCTATGCATAACCCCTTGCTTGCAAAGAGTAGAAGACTAATTAAGGCAATAAGCACCTGAAACAGAAAGGGACCTGGGGGTGCTGATTGACAACTGGCTGAACATGAGCCAGCAGTGTGCCCAGGTGGCCAAGAAGGCCAATGGCATCCTGGCCTGCATCAAGAATAGTGTGGCCAGCAGGAGCAGGGAAGTCATTGTGCCCCTGTACTCAGCACTGGTTAGGCCACACCTTGAGTACTGTGTCCAGTTCTGGGCCCCTCAGTTTATGAAGGACATTGAGACAATTGAATGTGTCCAGAGAGGGGCAATGAGGCTGGGGAGAGGCCTTGAGCACAGCCCTACAAGGAGAGGCAGAGGGAGCTGGGATTTTTTAGCCTGGAGGAGGCTCAGGGGAGACCTTCTTGCTGTCTACAACTACTTGCAGGGAGGTTGTAGACAGGAGAGGGTTGGTCTCTTCTCCCAGGCAACCAGCACCAGAACAAGAGGACACAGTCTCAAGCTGCACCAGGGGAAGTTTAGGCTGGAGGTGAGGAGAAAGTTCTTCCCAGAGAGAGTCGTTCGCCATTGGAATGTGCTGCCCAGGGAGATGGTGGAGTCACCATCCCTGGAGGTGTTCAAGAGGGGGTTGCACATGGCACTTGGTGCCATGGTTTAGTCATGAGGTCTGTGGTGACAGGTTGGCCTTGATGATCTTTGAGGTCTCTTCCAACCTTGGGGATTCTGTGGTTCTGTGATACAACTCCATGTGCCTGTCTTTCTCAGCCACATTTCAGATGAACTTTCTTACCAAAATAATCCGATGGACCAAGTCTTCCAACTTCCACATACTCCTCATTGTCAGATCTGCGCTGCAGAACAGAAGCTGTGCCCTGGGAAGAGAAGTGGAGAAAGTCAGTTGGCTTTGCTCAGACCTGTGGTGCTTGGAAAAACCTTCAGTCCTGAGTATTGCCTTCTGCATGTCATGCTCCTTTACTCCTGCTAGGGAAGAGATGAAAATTGCAGTCAGTTTCTTATATGTTTCTTATGAGGGGGTTGGGGTTGTTCAGCCCAGAGAAGACAAGGCTCCAGGGAGACCTAATAGCAACCTTCCAGTATCTGAAGGCAGCCTACAAGAAGGATGGAGAGAGACTGTCGTGATAGGATGAGGGGCAATGGCTTCAAACTAGAGAAGAGCAGATTTAGATTGGATGCTAGGATCAAGTTCTGCACCATGAGGGTGGTGGAACACTGGAACAAGTTGCCTGTGGAGGTGGTTAGGGCCCCTTCCCTGGAGATATTCAAGATGAGGCTCAACAGGGCTCTGGGCAATCTGATCTAGTTGAAGATAGCTGAAGATGAACTGTGCCAGGGAAGTTTAGGCTTGAGGTGAGGAGAAAGTTCCTCACAGAGAGAGTCATTAGCCATTGGAATGTGCTGCCCAGGGAGGTGGTGGAGTCACCATCCCTGGAGGTGTTCAAAAAGGGATTGGATGTGGCACTTGAAGCCATGGTTTAGTAGTCATGAGGTGCTGGGTGACAGGTTGGACTTGATGATCTTTGAGGTCTTTTCCAACCTTATTGATTCTATGATTCTATGTCCCTGCTTACTGCAGAGGGGGTTGGATTAGATGACCTTTGGAAGTCCTTTCCAACCCTGACCATTCTATGATTTTACAGTATGTGAATTAAAGGATTAAAAAAATCCATCAGTATGGTGAAGCCCTATGAGGAGAGGCTGAGGGAGCTGGGGTTGATTAGCCTGGAGAAGAGGAGGCTCAGGGGAGACCTTATTGCTCTCTGCAACTACCTGAAGAGAGGTTGTAGCCAAGTGGGGATTGGTCTCTTCTCCCAGGCAACCTGTGACAGAACGAGAGGATACAGTCTCAAGCTGTGCCAGGGGAGGTTTGGGCTGGATGTTAGGAAGAAATTCTTCACAGAAAGAATGATTTGGCCACTGGAATGTGCTGCCCAGGGAGGTGGTGGAGTCACTGTCCCTGGAAGTGTTTAAAAAATGCCTGGATGAGGCACTTGGTGCCATGGTTTAGTTGATTAGATGGTGTTGGGTGAAAGGTTGGGCTTGATGATCTTGGGGGTCTTTTCCAACCTGGTTAATTCTGTGATTCTCTTTTACAGGTTGCTTGGATGCAGGCAGATCAGCTTGCACAGAAAAGAGGAGCAGGACAGAACTCATTAACTCCAATTTAACTAATGCACACCGTGCTGTGCAAATGTATGCATTAGTATCATTTAGAAGTACTTTGTGGGTGGATGCAAAACCTTACAGTATACACAGAAAGGATTTACATCAAAAGGAATAAAAAGGCAGTTTTCCAGGCACAGTCTTAGGACAGGATTTTTTAAGACAACAAGTAGAGTTTATTCCCCAGCTGATCATTCCCTGGATCTATTGCTGAAGTGGTTGGCAAAGGGAGAACTGGAGTTGATTCCCCAGCTGATCATTCCCTGTATCTATTGCTGAAGTGGTTGGTAAAGGGAGAACTGGAGTTGATTCCCCAGCTGGTCATTCCCTGTATCTATTGCTGAAGTGGTTGGTAAAGGGAGAACTGGAGTTGATTCTCCAGCTGATCATTCCCTGGATCTATGGCTGAAGTGGTTGGTAAAGGGAGAACTGGAGTTGATTCCCCAGCTGATCATTCCCTGGATCTACTGCTGAAGTGGTTGGTAAAGGGAGAACTGGAGTTGGTTCTCCAGCTGATCATTCCCTGGATCTATTGCTGAAGTGGTTGGTAAAAGGAGAAGTGGAGTTTATTCCCCACCTGATCATTCCCTGGATCTATTGCTGAAGTGGTTGGTAAAGGGAGAACTGGAGTTGATTCTCCAGCTGATCATTCCCTGGATCTACTGCTGAAGTGGTTGGTAAAGGGAGAACTGGAATTGATTCCCAGCCTGATCATTTCCTGGATCTATTGCTGACGTGGTTGGTAAAGGGAGAACTGGAGTTGATTCCCCAGCTGATCATTCCCTGGATCTACTGCTGAAGTGGTTGGTAAAGGGAGTTTTTAATGCTTGTTGCAACAAAGGGTGGGTTTTTTTTTCCCTGACTTTGCCTGCTTGTGGCCTGTAGTGATCTGGACACCTGTGAGTCAGTCACTGGAGGGGTGGAATGTGTCTTGTCTCCACTACCCTTAATAACTGCTATAGTTGACACGTGCTAATACATGTCAAAACTCAGTTACAGTCTACTTAAACCTTCAAAGAGGTTTTACATGCAGAAATATTCTAACCTGGAGGAAATCTTAAATTATTGTGGCATAAAGCTGTTGCAGAGGAATAGAGAAATTATCTGCTTTCCTGGGGAAAAAAAACAACAACCCAACCAACCGTACAGTCACATCTGAAAGTATCTTCTGAGTCCAAACCAAATGCACAGAAGAAGGTGAAATGTTAACATATTTTGATTTTAACTCAAATTAAAAAGGTTTTTAGAAGCCAAGATTTTTACACAGACTGGAGAGCCAGCTTTTGACAGTGCAGTTGGAAAGCACTGATGTTTTGAGGTCAAGATACTCAGCTTGGAAAGTACTAAGTGAGGGCTAATCCTGCCCCAGCCAGGGCAAAGAAGGGGAGGAGACACAGTAATGCAGACAATGCTGAGAAGATTCATGCCAGTTATTGGAAAGCATCACAGCCCTCACTCTGCAGCTGAACACCCAAGTCTTGCATTGCTTGGCTCCTTGGTGCTGCCAGTGTCTGTAACCAGCTGCAGGACCACCCCAGCTTGGAGCAGAAACCTCCCTCCAGTGCAGAGTATTCAGGGCAGATTCAATAGCTGCAAACATCCTGCAGCTTCTTTGCACCAAAAGAAACTTGTGTGCCTCCAGGTATGGTGAGGGGCTGGAGGAGACACCGAGTGTCCCGAAGCACCTTGGCTTCAATGCAGTTAAAGGCACTCAGCACCCTGTAGAAGGGGCCCTTCACCTTTGCACTGTGTTTAAACGCACCTCAAACAGCATCATTGAATTGCAAATCTCTCAGGCTGCTTCGGGACTGATTTTTTGCTTTTCTAGGACCTCGGTGCCCTGGAATAACCAAAGGCAGTAGAATATCCACTATTATGTAGCAAACGACCATAATTTGCTTTCTTCTGAACAAGCACAACTAAGCTGCTGTAATACCTTTGTATTGCAGCATGTCCTATTTCATAGCAGGGCTATTTTTAAACCCATATACTTTACAAATTGCTGAGGCACTCTCTAGGTTAACTTCTGCACTATCTCAATGAAGAGATAAATCTTATTTCTGCTGATGCCAGGGAGCAGAAACAACAATCAAATAATGGATTGTTTGATGCATGCTGAGCAGCTGATGGGTTCTATAGAGACTTGGAGGTATAGCAAATTAATCTGGCATATCCAAAGTTACAGTTTCTCATTTTGCCCATTAACAGCAACCTGTACTTAGTATAGATCCCTAGACATCAGGCTGTCAGCATGTCACATTGGGCACAATTTGCTGTTCCACCTCATCAACTATATGTCACATCAGTATTACAAGAACACTGAAGGGCTGTAAATCCAGGTCCATTTGAAAACCATCACAAAACTCTTCTCAGCTTCAGTTGGATCACTCTTAAGATGCCAGACAGCTGGTGGCAGAAGGTACAGAACTGTGTGCTCAGCACAACGTGCCTGAGCAAGGACACCTGAACCAGGCAAGGTTGTTCAAAAATAAGGCAGAGGTACAGGAGAAGGTTGGATTGGGTCTTCTGGGGGGTTTCTTTGGGGTTTTATCTACCATTTCAATATGCCATGCACATAAAACTGTCCACACCAAGTGTAAGGTTATCCACACAAGGAACTAGAAGAAGGAGATATAAGAAAGTGATTTGGTGCCTGTCAAGTTTCCAGTAGAAATTCCTTATCCTTGATATAACGGAATTGTTCCGCCAAAGCTGCTGTTTTCCAACATCTTCCAGTAAATCTGCAAGGGCCTGAAAATGTGAAGAGAGTGTAATGAGGTTTGTTATTCACACTTACTGCAGGTTTTCAGAACAAACACATTCCTAAGTAGCATTCTCAGAAATACTCCACAGGGGGAACGATGCAGCCATCGACCTCTCGCCAAGCTCCACATCAGGTGCAGCTCACTAAATTGATGCTGCTCTTACTGTCCCTGCAGTGTGGATGGGGTTTAGCTTCAGAAGCACTTCCAGCCCCTGTCCTCCTCTCTGTCCCCATCTGGAGCTTGGCAAAAAGCTAACCCCTTGACCCAAATAGCTATCTGCAATCCATGTCTCCAGTCTCTTTTTATTACATAAAACAAACACAAATCTCCCCAAAGTAATCATACCGACAGCCCAGGTCAAACGAAGCAAGGACTCAATTCCCCACTGCCCACCTCCAGCACGTCCTCCTAAAGGTAATCAAAATATCAAGCACTACTGCTTTCATCTCCCCAAGTGTCAGCTTTTATTGTGACTAATCTTTTTTTGACAGGGTCCATATGATCTAGGACTTCAATAAGTCAGCCTTCTGAAGCAATTTATTCCACTGTTCCTCTACAGTCGGCCTTTTTAATCCAAGAAACACCACGATATCTGTTGCAGGAGGACAGATGTGTCTGGCCTCCACAATAAACACTTGGCTTGGCAGGATGAAGCAATGCATATTCCAGATACATATTTTTCCACTCTTGTTTGAACAGTCACAGAGGCTTTTCCCGTTGCCCAGTCAGAGCAGGTCTATCACAGAGCAAAAGAAGCTTCCTGAACCCTGACAGCGAGCACCCAGATGTAAGATCTGATTACGCCGCTTGGCCTCTCGCTGCACCAGTTACCAGCTCCACAAGTACATCCTGGAGCATTGTCAGAGTGACCTTCACGGGAAGACTGTCCACACCATGGAACAAAGAAGATGTATTTATAATAATCTGCCTGTATCACCTTCACTTTGCCTGTCTTATCTCTGGAATCAACGCCGTTCCGACTGCATTAGAGGAAGAGCCCAGTCGTAGGTGAACGGTGTAACCAGGGCAAAAATAATGCAGAAATAAAAGAATGCAGAATAAAGTGCTCCAGGAGCAGTCCAGTATGACTTGTTTACTTAATGAAGTTGTCACACTAAATGAAGTCAGTGCTGACTGCTGTCCCTGCTCCCATCACAGGTTCCAGGGCTGGATTTCATTTACTTTGTCAAATCTTTCTGACAGTTTTGTGCTTTAGCAGACCCCCACCTCCTATAAATGATACAACTGACTAAATCTCCTGAGCCCCATCCCAGGAGGTTTGGACATTATCTAGCAGGGATTCAAGGGGCTTATCACTCTCACTCCCCAAAGCATTTGGTCTCGGTGGGGAAGATTTTCCTTCCAGTGGCACACAAAGCTTAGCAAGATTGGTCTCTATGAAATAAACTGCAGAGTCTCAGATTTGCAGGATCAGGCTACTTAGTGCTGCTCCATTTAAAATACTGTCTTGTACACTGATAGCCATTTCAGCCTCCTACACAGCCAAGCAAAGCCTCCACAGCACAGGCTCAAAGACTGTCAAGAAGTTGGACACCATTTAATAAATCAGCACTTGTGATGATATTAAACTGCGAGCAGCCAAGCATGTCTTTCTGCTGGCAGACACTGGGGAGTGAAACCATGCTCTTCGGTGGATCCAGGAATATTCCCTTTCAGTCACTGGGGAGTGCCTGTATTCCCAGGAACCAATATCATTAACCTTCTCTCCTCTCCTCCATGCAAACCCTGGCATCTTATTGCAAAAACAACAAGAGTAGCAGTTCCAAAAGCAATGTGCCATCACCACCTCTCTGCCATCCTCACCCCACGCTCACTCCCCACCTGCTCACTCCCTCCGGCACCGCTCTGTCTTTCTTTGACTCCTTCAAATGCATCAGCAGTTTGTTCTGTAAGAATTTATGGCTCAGATACGGCACTATAATTTAAGATATAAAAAGTAAACGAAGGTTTATAATCCATGAGCTCCCATCATCTCCCAAGTAATGAGATTTTGATAGATGTTTCACTTTTAAACTATTGGGACTAAATTATCAGCTGGGTGAAACATCCTACAGCACAGAGACAGTGACCCATCCGGATCAACGTGGAGATTCCCAGGCCTCATCCTCTGGGATTAAACACTAATTGCTTCAGAAGCCCTCTTTTTATATTTAAGTGTAATCTAACAGCCAGCAGTTGGTCTAAGTAGTTGGCTATAAAAGGCAAGTGTTTATGATGCTAAAAACTGAAATCCTGGGGATTTTTCCCCTCTGTTCCAGCTCAGCTGATGGGATGGGATCAGCCTGGGAAGCACAAGGCAAAACGTGATGGACAGTGATGTCTCCTTGCCTGGGAGGGACAGGCTGTGCAAGTATGGGCCTTCACCAGGGCCAGTGAGTGGGAAGGGAAAATCAGCATTATTTTAAAGACTTTTTTCGGTTCACAAGTCAGACTTGTTGATGTTTTGCTTTTGCTGGTCTAACCTCCCATTTTAAGGATATATAGCAATCAGTACAAAAACACAGCAAGGCTCCATCTGCAATAAAGACATCCTTAGTAAATCATCATAGTATCACAGTATCACCAAGGCTGGAAGAGACCTCAAAGATCATCAAGTCCAACCTGTCACCACAGACCTCATGACTAGACCATGGCACCAAGTGCCACATCCAATCCCCTCTTGAACACCTATTAAACTGAAGAATATAAGTGTATGCACCATCAGTGTCTATGTCCTTTGGGTACACTAAGTATACAGAATAGATTTCTACTTCTCAAAGAAAAGAATTTTAATCTGGAAGTTGTTTCTCCTTCCATTTTTATTTCGTACTTTTTTACTTACTGCCTTTTAAAAGAAAAGCAGTGAAGCCAACTTTCTCCACACCCCCTACCCCCACCATGCCCTCAAAATGTTACACTTTTATCCCAGTTTTGAGCTCAGAAAGTTTTTTCTAGCCTATTTTGTTTTCCTCTTCACCATCCACTAGAAAAGAGCAGTACAGTCCATAGAATTTAGAGCTGGAAAAGGTCAGGCTGATCCATCTGCTGTCGCTATTAACTCTATCAATTGCTATTATGAACATACCTTTGCTCTTTCTCACTTTGTTAATCTGCACACTCCATAATTCACACATTCAAAAGATAAGTTTCCCCTCACTCCACAGTCCCACAAACCCTCTTTATATGTTGCTATTTAATCTTTGTGCAGTTCCCACAAAAGCTGAAGGAAGAGGCTGTGAAGTGGCATGAAACGCTCCTGTTCACACGGTGGAGCAGACAGGGCTGGATGGAAGCTACAGCAGATCTGAAATGAATTAAAAGATCTTTCACACAGTAGGATTCTGGGAGTATTTTATTTCATTGCTGGCAAGACGAGCTTTGTGGAAGTAATATCTTCTATCAGAGCAACAAGCATAGCTAGAAAAAGGAGAGGAGCTTTTGGGCACACATGCCTTGCTGCAAGCTGCCTATTTCCCCAGCTATATCTAAGAAAACACCATTTGCCCCTCTACAAGCACTGTCTGCCCAATGCTCTTACACCATGATAGCTGCAACCAAGTAAGTTGCAGCTTATTCAAGCCCATCTGCCTGCACACTGCTTCATGCATGCAATTGAATAATTCACAGAGCATCTCCAAATCATTACCTTCAGTTAAAGAGTGTCCAGAGCTACAGAGCTCCTGGTGCTATGAACCTCGTGGAAATAGTGATTGCATGTGAGCCTTGCTAGGATCTCTCAGCTAACATTTCACTTTCCATTTTGCAAGCTGGTAATTTTTTGATCACTTCAGCTGCCTGATGTGAAACTTCAAACAACTCTGGTCCAGTTGGGGGAACTTTACCTTTATGCCTCTCAATTACGACGTGCCTGTTGTACTGACTGCTGAGCAGGTAGGGCTACAAGAACAGACCCCCAGGTTTGCACTGACGAAAGAAGTGGTGGTTGTTTGGTTTGCTTATCTCTGGTAAGGTGGTTTTTCTTCTGCATCCATTAGGGTTCACTACAGATTACAGTGCAAGACAATGCCCAAGCTAATGGGCTACTGAGAGCTTTTGAAGACAAATCTGCAAGGTTTTACACATTCAGCTATTTTAATTTGCTGGCAGCTTTGGCAATCTTGAGTGCCACTATTTCAGTGGATTCTCAGAAAGCCAGCACCTTGGGAGTATCGTTAGGATTAACAATGGAAGGTCGAAGGAGCTTAAAAGGCAACGTTAGAGTAACAGCAGTGAGTACCTTGATACCCACCCAATCTCCTTGAGAGAGAGCAGCGCTGCAAAAAGGGTCTTTACGCTGCGACAACCCCAATGTCACTGTATCTGATTATCATTAACCTTGCCATTAGAACATTCATTCATCAATGCCCATAATTCTGAACAGCACTAATTCAGGCTGCAGTCTAGCAGAGATGGAAAGCAAATGTCACTACCTAGCTGGCACAGATCCTACACGTCAGCTCTCCAGCCACGCTCAGTATCTAACAATCTGCAGTTCACCATGTACCAGCTATATCACACCTGCCTAAGGCTACCTTCCTACGTCTGAACTTCCACCACTTCTGCTACTTAGGCACATTTAGATTGGTTTAGGAATAACATCCAGACCTGAGAGAGAGGAACAAAGCTGTCTAGAGCAGTCACCAAAATAGCCACAAACATAAAGGTACTTTTAAAAGTGGCAATCAATCATAAACCAAGTGTAGCTTAAAACAGCAGAAGCAACGGAGCCACAGGGCATTTCCTAGGGATATAGGAGAGGCCAGGGTTAAGGCCCAGACATGACTACACCCAACCCATCATTAATCACCAGGAAACACCTTTGCCTTGATCATTCAGTATTTAAAATCATAGATGTTTGACATGGGAAGACCTTTTCAATCGTTTTATTCATCCTATTGCAGTATCTCAGACAATCTTCCCCTTCAGTGTTTCTCTACATTAAACCCCTGCTGCCCCTATGTACTCCCCTTGAAGTAAAGGAAATGTTGTTAAGAGATGGAAGAAGATGAGATCCAGGCAGAAAGAGACCACTGAACACAGTGGAAGGCCAACAGAAGCAGCACTTAAAGCAGCACTGCACTTAAATTTTTGCAGTTTCTTCATGCATGGAGAGCTCTGCAATGCTTAGGTGAAATACTCTGTGGGTTTTGCACAGAGAATAAAAAATCGGGATTTGCAATTCTTTGGAAGTCTTTTCTGTTACAAGGCTTTTCAGAATCAAAACATTAAGTTTTTATAGTCTTTTGACTTCAAAATGTTGCCCTGAGCCACAGCAGCAGAGCGAACAGCAGGCGGGATCACTCAGGTGTTCAATAGAGGCACAACCACGTGTTGAGGAAATCAAGACTTCATCAACAGCTACCCCATCATCCCCCATCAGCAGATGGAGGGACACCACAGTGTCCTCTGTGCTCCCCAGTCTCAGTGCACACGATAGTCTCATACTTCCCTTTCATACCAGCAGTTGCCAACTGGGCCTGGGAAGCCTGGGAGCGATGGGATGGTGACAGAGGGATAAGGATACCACCTCTGAGCCATGGGAGGAGTCCCTTGCCTGGGGTGTGATCCTCCTTGGCTAGTTGTCCTGGCTTAATGCCCAGAAAGCGGGGAAGCAGTTGCACCACAGCCCAGCCTTTGGGGTCCCTCTGCATTTTCCCCCTTTGCTCCGCAGCAGGATTCGAGTCGCCCCTTTTAGCGCACGGTCAGTCCACCTGTCGCAGGGGGTGAGGGAAAGCAGATCCACCCGGCATAGGTGGGCTCAGCTGCTGGGTTTGAATGAATCATCTCGGTGATACTTGGCCTTTGCTAATCAGTAGCTTCTGTGGGAAAACAACTGAATTAATATTCACGCTGGTGCCAGATTTTAAAGACCGTCTGTGCCAAGCGCAGTGGATTATTGGCACCCAGGCTCCGGCTCCCTCCCTCAGACATGTCAGCCTACAAAGCAATAAAAGTCACAAAGGGGGGAAAAAAATGTCGCATTTTAGAGATTCTTTCTTTCTACAAAGCCAGCCATTATCTTGACTCTCTCTGAAGCCAGGAAACGTCCACTGAGTCAACAGCAAAGTGACTCTATAATAGGTTATTCATCAACTGTTCATATTTGTGACTGACCTGACAGGGCTCATCTCCTGGAAGCAGACAGTGCAGGCACTACCACCTACAGCAGGGGCAGGGTTGAATGTACGGGAGAGAAAACAAGCAAACAGTGTTGAACCTCCCTCACCCTGCCCACAGAATCCTCACTGGTGAAAATCGGTTTTAGCTGCTAATGTTGTTTTACGGCCCAATTACTCCTACCACCATCTGCTTCTTTGTGAAAACATTCTGTAGATGCTGAAGTAACCAGACCAAGCAAAAGGCTGAGACAGACATCATCATTAAAGTCTCATAACTAATTCTGTGACCAGGGCTGGGTGAGCAGCTGTGGCCAGCTAGGGCAACAGCTTCTGAGCAAGAAAGAAAACTTGGAGCAAACTGGGGGAAAGAGAGAGAGAGAGAGTTTATCAGACAGATCAGGAAAAATCCCCTGTGGAAAACTTGCTTTAAATCCTTTCAGTTGGTGAATCCTGTGGATTCAAAAGACCAAATTCTGAAATTCAGAAGAAAAAAAACAATTCAGGCCCTCAAAGTTGCCTCTTCCTGGAGCAAATTATGGAAAGTTTTGAATGCTCCACAAAATCCACACTACACAGCTAAAAGCTATGCTCTTTCAGCAGCTCTGTAGTCCTCTCAAAGAGGAAGGAGAAAGCCATCCTCCCAAGGGACAGAGATAACATGATCTAGAGAAAGGACTAACTCCAGCAGGGGTTAGGAAATTCTCCATTCCTCTTCCACCAGGTTGGACAACACTCTGTTTCAGGTCTTGTTTATCATAGACTCATAGAATCAGTCAGGGTTGGAAGGGACCACAAGGATCATTTAGTTCCAACCCCCCTGCCAGGGGCAGGGACACCCCACACTAGATCAGGCTGGACAGAGCCTCATCCAGCCTGGTCTTAAACACCTCCAGGGACGGGGCCTCAACCACCTCCCAGGACAACCCATTCCAGGGTCTCACCACTCTCATGGTGAAGAACCTCCTCCTCACATCTAGCCTGAATCTCCCCACCTCCAGCTTCATTCCATTCCCCCTAGTCCTATCACTACCTGAGATGTCCTTCCCCAGCCTTCCTGTAGGCCCCCTTCAGATACTGGATAGCAATACTTTTGCTTGAAGACTGAGAAGCACTCCTCAGGACTGAGCTCCTAGCTCCTGAGACAGCTGATGCCTTTAATTTCAGCGTAGATTTAACATGCTTCAGGCCATCAAGTTCTTGATCCTGACTAAGCGCTTTGAATCAGGGCTTGTGAGCTCGGTCTCCAATGCCAAAGGAGCTTAAAAGGATCCTGAGAACCTCCTGAAAACCTTGAGGGATAAACTGCCTGTGTGCCGCTCTCCTTACTCACACAGAGAGGTGTTTCATGGCCTGGGAAGCTCTGCTGCTTTTGTAGGCTTCCAAGGTAGGAAGACCCTACTGGAGAAGACCAGAGGAGAGTCAAAGCATCCTCCACACCTTAAAGCAAGTATTAGCTAAGCATGAAGTCACAGGCTGTTTTGAACAAGGAGAACATCTAGAACTCTGATTTTTATGAAAATTCAAGTGGAGCATATTGAGAATGAAACTTTCAGTGCCTAACTTTGGGGTCTACTTCTCCTCACACCAAACAATCTCCCAGTTTTCCACTTCCCCTGTAGTGGTAAGAGGCCAGGGTGTGTCTGCATTTCAAGCACAAAGTTAAATTTTATGGGTTTACAAATCAGATGTTTTAAATTACAGCTGAATGGGAATGAAGACTCCTACACGAGTTGTCATGTCAAAAGGGAACTGGGGAAACATTCATACACATTTTTGTGTGTGTGTGTGCTGGGTATAGTGGGTGCAAAAAGAGAAGTTAAGAAAACTGCTTTTCAGTGCTTTGAGAATAGCACAGCTATGCTGCATCCTCTTGGTGGTTTTTGCTTCAAGACCTAAGTTTACCAGAATTCCAGTGACATAGAGGAACACAGCAAGTCCTGCATGTACCTCATGATGCTGGCATAAGCAATGTTCTCAGTTGCAATGTCCTGGAAGACCACAAGCCTATCACTCCTCAGCTACCATTTTAGCCCTTTGGGAGTGCTGATAGCATCATTCCTGGGACAGCTTTTATGTTACAGCTAAGCATCAGCAGGTCTAGGGCTGCTTTCCAAGTGAAGACAAATCCTTTGAACTATGTAGCCAAAGACACTGCAAATACTCCTTTAGCCAGTAAATCATCTGGGGTTTTTATTATTTGCCAGCCTTTGATTTATGAAAGACTTTTAGACAAAAACAAGCGAAGAAATAAACAAAGTTCAGTCAGCAATGCAAAATGCAAGTGGCTTCCCAGTAGAAAAGAAGAGCCATTACTTTTGGGTGGTGATATTCCACATAAAGGAGAAAAAGATGATCAGTTGATGTGTTAGCCTGAGATATTGGCCATAGGGCTACACTGCTTCTCTGCCATAGGCCTTCTGTGGGCAGTATCATGAAGGATAAGTCCTTCAAGCAGGAAAGAACTATCTTAACTCTTCTTCAGACCACACCATGCAATACAGAGGTTGCTTCATGCACCTCATCACACACATGGAATGAGAATAAACCTTGTGAAGTCCATGGGATGTTCATGTAAGACAGGTAAGTAGATAAGATGGAATGAGCTGGGAAAAGGTCACATATATTGCTGGTTGCCTGTATCACAACAGTGTGGCCAGCAGGAACAGGGAGGTCATTCTGCCCCTGTGCATTGCACTGGTTAGGCCACACCTTCAGTACTGTGTCCAGTTCTGGGCCCCTCAGTTTAGGAAAGATGTTGACTTGCTGGAACGTGTCCAGAGAAGGGCAACAAAGTTGTTGAGGGGCTTGGAACGCAAGCCCTATGAGAAGAGGCTGAAGGAGCTGGGGTTGTTTAGCCTGGAGAAGAGGAGGCTCAGGGGAGACTTTATTGCTCTCTACCTGAAGGAGGTTGTAGACAGGTGGGGGCTGGTCTCTTCTCCCAGGCAGCCAGCACCAGAACAAGAGGACACAGTCTCAAGCTGCACCAGGGGAGGTTCAGATTGGATGTTAGGAAGAAATTCTTCATAGAGAGAGTGATTGCCCATTGGAATGTGTTGCCTGGGGAGGTGGTGGAGTCACCATCATTGGAGGTGTTTAGGAAGAGACTGGATGGGGTGCTTGGTTGCATGGTTTAGTTGATTAGGTGGTGTTGGATGATGGGCTGGACATGATGATCTTGAAGGTCTCTTCCAACCTGGTCTGGTCTGGTCTGGTCTGGTCTGTTCTGTTCTATTCTATTCTATTCTATTCTATTCTATTCTATTCTATTCTATTCTATTCTATTCTATTCTATTCCATTCCATTCCATTCCATTCCATTCCATTCCATTCCATTCCATTCCATTCCATTCCATATCACAACTGTTATGACTCTTTAAAGTCATAGGTCATACTACATCCATGTAGAAATATTTGCCCATAACAAACTATTGGCTGTGTACTATTGGCTCTTTTCTCACTTGTCAGACTTCTGCTTAGAAAAGCTTAATTTCCATGATCTTAATGGTCTTAGAGAAGGAAGATACAAGAGGACTTCATTCTGATTGTGGACTCAAGACTGAGTCATGGCTGGGTTTGACAGTATTTTTAACTGTACATTTTTAAATAAATTATTCTCCAGTCTCTGGGTTCATAGCAACTCAAAGCATTTACATACAGTTGTCCTGGTTTCTGCCACAAATGAGGAACAAAATCTGCAAAGTTCTAAAATAGCCTAGAAATACTGGTTAATCTGAAGTTTCACAGAATTGCCAAGGAAATGCTCCATTGTGCATCACTTCTGATGTTCCAGGTTGTGTAGAAGTCACTGTATCATGGTGGGTATTAGTGGGGCTGGAGAAAGAGTTGGAAGGAAGGGGCGAAAGCTGCAGTCACTGACAGGTCCTCCATGGCTGGTGGGAAGAGGACAGGCAGCAGACAGTTGCTTGCTATAAAACACTGACTGTCAGAGGAGAGATAAGGATATACTCCAGACTGCATGTATATGGATATTGCATGCATATGGATGTTGCATGTATATGGATGTTGCATGCATATGGATGTTGCAGGTATATGGATATTATGGCCTGATCCACTGCCCGAGAAAGTCAAAGTTAAACTGAACTCACCAGGAGATGGACTAACCTGACATTTTAATCCTTCTGACTCAGCAAAACTCTGCACCTGAATCCCTATTCAGGATGGGACCCAATAGCTTAACATTCTGGTTTTGCTGTCAGCTGGCCATCTGAAATCCCACAGATGAATTTTGAAGCATGGAAACGCTACTGCTCCAGCCCAGCTAGGTGATATCAATACAATTTAAAGTACCTTTCCTCTGAGAGGTCTGCAGAAAGCAATGTCTCTGCAGTTACAAATAAGCAAAGTACAGAGCCCTCAGTGACTGCTGGCTCTCTTTATTCACTGTATTTTGTTTACTAGGTAGATTAGGAGTTGCTGCAGCCTGCCTTTGACAAACACTTTGGGTATCAACAAAATCCCGGTAACACTAAGCAGTTCGGATTGTAGCCTTTGAAAGTCCTTTTCTAGACAACATTCATCTTCCTAATTAATAATTAATCACACTGTGTTTTTAAAGAGATTATCAGGTGTGATAGCAGAGTGTGCCTAAGGCAGTGACTTCATTAACCATACGGAAGGAGTTTACTTTGTAGTTCTCCTGCCTGTCGCAGAGGTAGGTGCCAAAGGGGTCTCTCTTAGGTTAGAAAGTCAAAGAGCAACAATTTAGAGCAGGAAACAATTGGGCTATTATTTTTTTCTTTTCCTTCTTAAGGAGCTTTTAAGTCATAAATCTTCAGATGCTTGTTGTGCAATTTAAGACTCAAATCAACTTTTCCTACCAAAAAGGTCCAATTCTCTGAAGAACGGAGTGCCCTTCTGAGACAGACTGAGGACCTGCCCCTGTTGGGGCATGTTACCATGGTAGGAAGAGTTTACAAACACTGTTCCACCTAACAAGGCTTTGAACTGCATCTGTGCAGAGACACTCCACAGCGTGCCAAGAGTGTCAGCGGGGTTGGAAACACTGATTTCACCTACAGGACAGTATCTCAAGTACACTCTCAGCAACAACTCGCAGCAGATCCTGCCCAGACCCGAGCCAGTTTGTGGCCTTGACTTGAAATGTCAACAGCAGCATGAAAGCCAACAGCCCCCTGAGGATTACAAGACTGTTTTCAATGTGATCAGCCAAGAACAGTGCTGGACAAATCATCATTACCAATTAATTTGATTAATTTCTATCAACAAGGCAGCTCTATGTATTAATTCTGGAAGGATTTCTGCACTATCAATGGAATTTCTTCTCTTCTATATCCATCAGTTTTGCAATTCCCATTGCCAGGTTTTGGTTCTGACAGGTACTTTATGCCTTTTCCCATTAAGCTTTTGCTCATCTTTATCAGTCATAGAATCATTGTTAGAGTCAGAAGGGACCTCAAGGATCATAAGAGTTCCAACCCCCTTGCCATGGGCAGGGACACCTCACACTAGATCAGGTTGCTCAGAGCCATATCCAGCCTGGCCTTTAGAGACCTCCAGGGATGAGGTTTCTACCACCTCCCTGGGCAACCTGTTCCAGTGCCTCACCACCCTCTGGAAGAACCACTAGGATTATTCCCGCTGATGGGGAAAAGGGAGAGTAACATTCTGCCCACAGCCTGGATTGATAACACAGGTGAGACTGAAAATCAGATATGCCTGGACTCTGCCTCCCCTCTAACCAGCAGGATAATAACAAAGAGCACAAACACCCAGTTTTTTTAAGCACTTTGCACAAAGGTGTTGCAGAGCAGGGTGCAACCACTCCCTATGACTTAGCACCAATCTGCAATTAAACATACTAGTTTTTTATGCTAAAATACTAGTTTTCAATGCGAAACCCCCAAATCTAAAGTGGAACTACTTGCTACACTGTGTCCATTTCTCCTTGAATTTTCTCCTATGAATTATCTTCTATTTTTAGGTCTTTTATTTTTAGGCTGCTGCATGCTATTGCTGGGCAGCACGACCAGCTATTAATTGGAAGTGTTTTACTTCTCAGGCAGTTTTATTTCTTTGCTTTCTGCACCACTTAAACCAAACTGTCCTCCAAGGAGCTGGAGAGGCTACGGAGAGCAGCACGTTTGAAGGACAGTTACGAGCTGGGCTCTCCAGGCGCAGTGTGGCATTATTATAAACCTTTAGCTGCTCTCTCCTCCTACACCTGCGTGCATTTGTGCCTGTGCACGCATTTTTCTTGAGCCATGTCAAACTTTATGGAGTATTAGGGCCATATGGCAGCAGTTCAGCAAGCTCTCAGTATGCAGCTGAGATTAAAAGGCTCCCTGAGCGCAGGCGGCGGAGTCCCGTGACAGTATCCGTGTGCCGTATACGGTGCTCAGTCATGGACAAGTAGATCCAAATGATCTGACATGGGGAGGGCTGGGGGCTGGAAGACCCAGCAGGGCACTTCACGGCTGCATGTCCCCACATATTTGGCAGCTGCATTAGAGACTTGGAGGTAGTGTGCCACCCAGCCAAGTTCAAAGCAGAACTCCAGAGAGCAGGACACGATCACAACCGCTATTTTTAATGCTATTGTCGCTACCTTTCTCAGTAACCTAGACAACGGCAAACCCCTCGCTTCTTTCCAGCTTCAGAGCACTACTCCACTAGTCTGAACTCCTGTTTGAGCTGAAATCTGTGGCAAAGCACGAGTCAGGAATGAAACCAGCCCCAGCTCAACTGGCATTTGTGTTAAAGGGACGCAGCACTGGCTGGGCTGCTTGACTCTGCGGAGCTCACATGCCTCTGCAAGCTGCCACTTTAAAACGCTGGCTAAAAATATTTGCGTTATCTGAAGTCAGATGAGTAAATCCTCCCCACTGCTGGGTACACAGTGTGGCAGTGTACAATACAACTGCAAATTTATTTGTTAGAAACCCTACATCTGTTATGATTTACGCTTGCCAAAGTCTAATTCTTTATGGCAACAATTGTTTCATGGTGCTTAAAGTTTTTCACCGCCCTGCCAGGAATCTCATATGGGATAATTCCATGACCTTGGAATCCAGCAGATACATTCCACATCTGTCTGGTCTGGGAAAGCCTGGGTTTGTTGTGTGAAAACCCTAGTGGGAAAATAAGACCTGGAAATAGCTGAAAATACAGAAACTGCAGGGCTGTTTCTTTTTTATTATCTTTTTCTGTTGTTATTACTGGTTGCACGTGCAGTGAATCAATCCCACAGAAGCCGCTGCTTCGCTTTTGTAAGCAGACGTTCGCTCCTGATCCTATCTTCAAATTAAGGAACACAGCATAAGCATTAAAATAATCCTATCTCTGGGGAAAAAAAAAAAAACAACCAGAAAATCACAGCCTTTAAATGTTAAAAGTAAATCTTGCTGAAGGCTGCTGGAGATTTTAATGGAAAGGCACCCAACCTACTACTGCAAGTAAACATCTTCCTGGAGCCTGTGAAGATTTAGGATGGCAGAAAAAAACAGTGGCTGTCCTGGAATCTCAGGGTAGTACTTCTCTCATTAGACTTTTTAACAAATAAACAAGCCATGAACAGCTTTGTGAGCAGTGAACTTCAAAAGCCCTTGTTTCCTGTGACTCTTCCCTGGACACATTTTCTGTTATTCCAATAATTTGGCTGAGCTCCTGCTGCAGCCTCGCTCTCCATGCATACAGCATCTCAATAACCTGCACCCTGTACATCACTGGAGGTGGTGGACAGAAAGCCATGAAAAAAAGGTTATGCAAAGGAAAACAGAGAAAAGGTGAAAGAATAGAATAGAATAGAATAGAATAGAATAGAATAGAATAGAATAGAATAGAATAGAATAGAATACATGGAAATTAAGGTTTTCTAAGCAGAAGTCTGATGGGTGAGAAAACAGCCAATAGTACACAGCCAATAGTTTGTTATGGGCAAATATTTCTACATGGATGTAGTATGACCTATGACTTTAAAGAGTCATAACAGTTGTGGTATGGAATAGAATAGAATAGAATAGAATAGAATAGAATAGAATAGAATAGAATAGAATAGAATAGAATAGAATAGAATAGAATAGAATAGAATAGAATAGACCAGGTTGGAAGAGACCTTCAAGATCATCATGTCCAGCCCATCATCCAACACCACCGAATCAACTAAACCATTCAACCAAGCACCCTATCAAGTCTCCTCCTAAACACCTCCAATGATGGCGATTCCTAAACTGAGGGGCCCAGAACTAGACACAGTACTCAAGGTGTGGCCTCACCAGTGCAGTGCACAGGGGCAGAATGACCTCCCTGCTCCTGCTGGCCACACTGTTCCTGATGCAGGCCAGGATGCCATTGGTACTTGTTTGACAGAAGTGGGGGGCTAAATATTCTTGTATTTGCTAACCAGGATGATATTCCTGGTTTAAAGTAGGAATTGCTGTTCTGATTATCACCTTCCAAGGCTGGAAGTCTCCAGCTCAGAAGGGTTTAATGGCTGCTCTTCAGTCTGCAAATCCTAAAGGTGCCAATTCACTTACAGGCTATGTGCTTCTGCAGGAACCATATACTTTTTCAAAAGAGTTGTCACAGAAGAAGGCAGCACTGCAGGCTAACCAGAAATGAACAATTAAGTCATGGACTTTGTTAAAAACCCCTCTGTTAGGCATTGAAAATCCATGTGTGAGTCCTGGGTGTCTTAGAGAAGCTTTTGCAATAGAAGTCACAAGACTCCACTTGGAATCAGTATCTGTGATGCTGGTGCACCAAAGCTTTGGTAAGTGATTTGTCTAAGGCATGCCATGAGCATCCTTGATTTGTAATAAATGCTGCAAAAATTGTGTGCCAAAGTCTAGCTTTGCACTACTGGACATACTGTGCTCCAAAAGAGACTGTGTTCTGGAGGCATTTGAAATGGTTTCTGCATATGGGGAGGGACTTTTTAGGGTGTCAGGTAATGATAGGACTAGGGGGAATAGAACAACAATAGAAATGGGGAGATTCAGATTGGATGTTAGGAAGAAACTCTTCACCATGAGGGTGGTGAGACACTGGCACAGGTTGCCCAGGGAGGTAGTAGAAGCCTCATCCCTGGAGGTTTTGAAGGCCAGGCTGGATGTGGCTCTGAGCAAGCTGATCTAGTGTGAGGTGGGGCTGGAACTAGATGATCCTTGAGGTCCCTTCCAACCCTAACCATTCAATGATTCTATGATATACAGCATCCAAACAAATTGGCTGCATTTCTACTGTTTGGATGACAAGGCCACAAACATCAAACAACACAGGAATGAAGCTAATGACTTTTCAACATACTGTGACATCAAAGCAGCCAAAGCTACGTACAACCAGTTGGTAGAATAAGGTGTTCCTGGCAACTCACATCAAATGTCCTGTGGAACAGTTTTAACATCAAAGACCTTAAATTCTGTGAAAAAGAGTTTAAAATGCAAAGCTTGAACTATGTGTGAGCAGGTGGAAATACTACTGCAGCACAAGAAACAGTTGATACTGGCTCTTCATTCTCTAATTTCCAAAGTGAGAGACTAGGTGAGATTTATAGTGGAAGAGTGAGGTGAGCAGATACTTTATGATCACACAGTATGCAGTGTTAATACTTTTCTACTCATTTAAGTCTTAACAGCTGTTCCATCAAGAGGGCAAAAATAAAAGCCCTGGGTAATACTTCCAGCAAGTTGCCAATTTTCCAGGTGGGATTTGATGGCAAAGAAAATTAGGCTTTCCTAGCCTCTGGATGCTGCAGAGAAGACCAGCACACATAGTAACACCAGTAGAAACACAAAATCCATATCTTTGGGGGGGAAAAAAAGTGATATTTCCTAAAGTTTTCTTCCATACTCAATACCTTGGTAACAACAAAATATTCCCTATCTAATACCCTAGTCTCTTTTACTCCTACACTATTGTTCTGAAGGGGCACTGCTCCTCACATATTTGAAGTTCCTTAAGTGTCTAACTGTGTGATACATGGGGGCAGCTATTTGTCCTGACCATTTTGTAAGCAACAGAGGAGAAACTATGTTCATAGATCAAGTATGTTATTTCCAACACTCAAGAGGAAATAAGGATGGAATTTTAAGTGTGAGATACTGCCCATGAACAAAATTCTGGCTGCTTTGGGTAGAGGCACCTGTCCAAAAACCCACAGACAAGGAGCAAGCAAAAAAAAACCCAACTTGTTGGCCTCTAAATCATCTGGAATAGGTGCATACAAGAGCCTTATCACCTGAGCAGGGGCAGAGTTTCTTTCCTCCTAAATCACATCACAACACAGCAGCCTGATGTAGCTAGAGGTGTATTCTGTGCACATACAACTGGATCCCAAGGCAACACAATGATACCAGCTTCCTTATAGTCATCTGATACACAGTGAGAGATTCAGATCAGCTTCTACTTCCTGTACCACCCCTGCCTCATTGCTGGTCATGCAACATCTGTCCTGGCATGTGCACTTGAAGTGTCACCACACAGCCACATGCTGGTCATTCCCAGCCTATGTATTTGTGCATGAACACTCACAGCTGGTACTGAAAGGCTCCTACTTCAACAGACACACAATCATATCCTGAATGCTGTCTTGTTATTCTTAGGCTGAGTCTCTCTAATAACTTTTTATAACTTGCTCTATCACAGTGCCTAGGTATCTGTGTGAGATACCAAGGATCCAAATATTTATGTCAGAGAGGGAGGGAAAAAAAATCCCTGTCAGCATCTGTCTGCAGAAGTGAGATGGTGAAACTGAAGTGTCAGATAATCTCCCCAAAAGATGTCAGCATTTCCAGCTGCCTGACAGATCTGCCTGCCTGTGTGAGAGTAAACAAGAAAATGGCCCAGCCATTTGGACTGAGTTTAAGGCAAAAACACAGAAGAAATTATCCATTTTCAGATCAGGTCTCCTGCTCCAGTTGAAAGATGTCCATTTGTGATTTCCCCTGTAAGTACCTTTGGGAACAGTGATCAATGCACTGCATGGCTGGCCATCCTGAGGCAAGTGCTGAACATTTGGAACAAGAAAAATCTTACGTAGGAAACAAACCTTAAAGCAATTATGACACCAGACACTCCTCAAAATTCCTCTGCATGTTCAATTTACTGGAAATTAGGGATTGTCCCACTTCAGACACGTCCACAGAACTGGTCTGTGAATATATTCAAACTCTGACTAATTCTCCTGGTTTGAGTGGAGTTAAATCAGACTTATGCCAAAGCAAGAGGCTAAACTGAACCCAAATGCCTGTTAATAAAAGCCTTGATCTTTACCAGGAGCTTATCAGGATGCCAATCTTACCTCTGTAATAATGAAGAAGTCATCACCGGGCTCTCCTTGCACAACAATTTTCTCTCCATCTTCAAACTGGACAGGTTCCAGCGCATCAGCCACTGTCAGCCGCTCCCATTTGTCCAGGGACTCTAAAATATTGAAGATCATAAAGCTTTATTATAAAAGCAATCTCTAAATTTGGCTAGAGATTCATATCTGGGCTGCATCAAGAGAAGCATAGCCAGCAGGTCGAGGGAGGTGATTCTGCCCCTCTGCTCCGCTCTGGTGAGAGCCCACCTGGAATACTGCGTCCAGCTCTGGAGCATCTATTAGAGGAAGGATCTGGAGGTGCTGGAGCATGTCCAGAGAAGGGCCACAAGGATGATTAGAGGGCCTGGAGCACCTCTCCTATGAGAACAGACTGAGGGAGATGGGGCTGTTCAGTCTGGAGAAGAGAAGGCTCCAAGGAAACCTTATTGTGGCCTTCAAGTATCTTAAGGCGGCTACAAGAAAGCTGGGGAGGGACTTTTTAGGGTGTCAGGGAGTGATAGGACTGGGGGGAATGGAACAAAACTAGAAATGGGTAGATTCAGATTGGATGTTAGGAAGAAGTTATTCACCATGAGGGTGGTGAGACACTGGCACAGGTTGCCCAGGGAGGTGGTGGAAGCCTCATCCCTGGAGGTTTTCAATGCCAAGCTGGATGTGGCTGTGAGCAACCTGATCTAGTGTGAGGTGTCCCTGCCCATGGCAGGGGGATTGGAACTGGATGATCCTTGAGGTCCCTTCCAACCCTAACAATTCTATGATTCTGTGATCTAAACTGACAGCTCTCCCATGTCTGGTTCTGTTATAAAAGGAACATTTATTTCATCCAGGCACTTTGCACGAACCTCCAGTTGGGAAACATGAATGTATTTATTCAGTCTGTCTCAGGCTTTGGTAATTGCTCAGATAGTAATCTGAAAAGCTGGACAGGAAAAGTTGGCTCCTGTTCCCTGTGCCTGCGATCTGATCTGTGCTGTCCTGATGCTGCACCGGATTGGAGCAGTCTAGGAGCTGTTTGGAGAGACCAGCAATATGGGAGTGTGAGGTTCTCTTACCACATCCCACAGCAGATGTCAGAACAAGTCCTACTGTCTTTCCTTCAGAGCTGCTCTCAGCCAGCTACTGATGGCCTGCTAGATAAATGCCAATCTAGAAGACAACTCTTCTGAGGAGGGTGAGACCACACACACCACTGGAGCCAACAGCAAGACTCTGGTAGAATGGGTGGCAGTGTGACCAGAGGCTCAGTATGGATGTTCAGAGTGCCACCTCTGCTTCATTTGCCAGCTTGTAAACCAGGATGGTTCACAGAGTGTTTTTATTTTCATCCCCCACACACTTCACAGAATCACAGACTGGCAGGGGTTGGAAGGGACCTCTGGAGATCACCCAGTCCAACCCCCCTGCTAACTCAGCTTCACCTAGATCAGGTTGCACAGGAATGTGTGCTGACATGTTTTGAAAATCTCTAGAGAAGGAGACTCCACAACCTTTCTG
The DNA here is from genome assembly GCF_026170545.1 of Melanerpes formicivorus. NCBI lineage: Eukaryota > Metazoa > Chordata > Aves > Piciformes > Picidae > Melanerpes > Melanerpes formicivorus. The sequence goes on along the minus strand of NW_027142366.1, from coordinate 6,131,711 downwards.
GGCAGCCTGTTCCAGTGCTCCATCACCCTCAAAGGAACAAAATTTCTCCTTAAGTTCAAGTGAAACCTCCTGTGCTCTGGTTTGTACCCCCATGTCTGACCACTGAAAGGAGCCCATCTCCACCTTCATGACCTTTAGATATTTATATGCACAAGATCCCCCCTCAGTCTATAGAGTCCCAGATCTTTCAGCCTCTCTTCACAAGAGAGATGCTCCAGTCCCCTAATCATCTTCATGTCCCTATAAAATTGCCAGTCAGACCGATGAGTAATGGAGCTAACACAACCTGCTTCCTGTGGCTCCCTGTCCTTATCACCCACCTGCAGCTCCCACAAATCCCTTGTGGTACCTACAGGGCAGAAGACAGCCTGCCAAGCAGCACCTTTAGGGCTGCTCACTGTCCCACTGCCTTTGCTAAGGGATGAATTGTACTTGTCCTGCCCTCGGGGAGAGGAGGGCTGCCAACCTGTGTCTCTCTTCTCTACACATTTGCATGAGAATTCAAGACAATGAATTCTGCTTGAACTTCTGTACTTTTATCAGATCAAACTGAAAGAGATGACAGCTTTAGAAGTTATTAATAGAAACAGACATTAGGACAATATAACCTTCACTGCCTCAAAAGCTGGGCTAAAAAATCATGAACTAGAGCTCTGATGATTCTTACTTATTATGAATTATTAGACTAATATAAATCCAACATTGTCTTCTGACACCAGGGTTACATCTGGGCTGTTCTCTCAGACTCTGTTTTCCTCATTTGGTTCAAAATATTGCTCAGAAGTATTGTGTGAGGGAGAAAGAGTTGGGGAAAGAGCTGCTCCTGAAATGTTAAAAAGCCTTTTGGCTGTATCTTTATATTTAACTTATATATGTTATATTTAACTCCAAAAGAAAGCTTTAAGACATTTAGTTCTCTCATCTCATGATCTCAGCTACTCATGATCTGAAAAATCTTGATTATAAAATATATGGGTGATAGGTTGGACTGAAGGATCTCAAAGGCTTCTTCCAACCTGGTTAATTCTATTCTATTCTATTCTATTCTATTCTATTCTATTCTATTCTATTCTATTCTATTCTATTCTATTCTATTCTATTCTATTCTATTCTACTCCACTCTACTCTACTCTACACTACACTACTCTATTCTATACCAGAACAAGAGGACACAGTCTCAGTCTGTGCCAGGGGAGGTTCAGGCTGGAGGTCAGGAAGAAGTTTTACACAGAGAGAGTGATTGCCCATTGGAATGGGCTGCCCGGGGAGGTGGTGGAGTTGCCATTGCTGGAGGTGTTCAGGAGGAGACTTGACAGGGTGCTTGGTTGCATGGTTTAGTTGGTTGGGTGGTGTTGGGTGATAGGTTGGACACAATGATCTTGAAGGTCTCTTCCAACCTGGTCTTCTCTTCTCTTCTCTTCTCTTCTCTTCTCTTCTCTTCTCTTCTCTTCTCTTCTCTTCTCTTCTCTTCTCTTCTCTTCTCTTCTCTTCTCTTCTCTTCTCTTCTCTTCTCTTCTCTTCTCTTCTCTTCTCTTCTCTTCTCTTCTCTTCTCTTCTCTTCTCTTCTCTTCTCTTCTCTTCTCTTCTCTTCTCTTCTCTTCTCTTCTCTTCTCTTCTCTTCTCTTCTCTTCTCTTCTCTTCTCTTCTCTTCTCCTGTCCTATCCTATCCTATCCTATCCTATCCTATCCTATCCTATCCTATCCTATCCTATCCTATCCTATCCTATCCTATCCTATCCCATCCTCTCCTATTCTATATTTTATAAGTCCTTAGATTTATAAAATATATGACTCTTACAATTCTATGGCTGGTTACAGACACTAGGGGAAAAAAAAATAATAAGTAAGAAGCAGGTGGAGGTTTTTCCACCAAGGAGCCACCAAGTTCTGACCACATGAAGTGAATCCGACTGTGTTGAGACTTCCAAAATAGCTCTCCGTTTTCCAGGAGTCACCTACTCTTTAGACATGTGAAACAGATCCTTACACGTTTCACCCCCGCTCCCCATCTTCCTGAAATGATGTGTTATTTTGTCCACTGCTTTTCTGGACTTAAAAAGCAGCTCAAGCCTTGAAATCCTTCCTCTTTTGTTTTCCTTCTCACTGAGATTCAAAGCCGTGCTGCAACCTGGGATATAATTACGCTGCAAACCGCATGTTTAAGGAAGCAACATCTCTGAATAACCTTTCTACTCTGAAATTGTTTTGAGCTGTCTCATTGTTGTAATTGCTCCTCATTAAGTGCAGGTGCACAGGTTCTTTTCTTCTTTAAATACTCAATTGTAATTTGCTATAATTTGCGCTCTTGATTTAGGAAGACTTAAATTAAGCAGAAAAGGAAGCATTTAAATGATGAAAACTTCATTAATAAGTGATTTAATGGACTTGGCCTCACTTTAAACACACAAGAATCACAGAATGGTCTGGGTTGGAAGGGACCTCCAGAGGTCATCTAGTCCAATCCCCTCTGCAGTCAGCAGGGGCATCCTCAACTAGATCAGGTTGCCCAGAGCCCTGTCGAGCCTCACCTTGAATATCTCCAGGGATGATATGATTGAAAATTCCTCTCAAAAGTTCAAGCATACTTTCACTAAGACACTCTCATATTTCATGCACCCAAGCTTGAATGGAAGAGGAATACCATAAACAAGAACTGGAAATTGCTTAACTAGCAATATAAATACTTTAATTATACAGCAAATGAATCCTGAGCTGGGTTTTTTTTTTTCCCCTTTCATTTTGGTTTTGTTTGGGGTTTTGTGTTTTGTGTCGTGGGTTTTTTTTCCCCCCCTCACAATAGCCCCATCATGTTTCTGCCACAGAATCAACATTTCATTGTGCTGTCTAACACTGTCCTCCTTATTAGAAGCTTTTGTTCTCCTAATGGTGATTGATTGGTCAAGCGTTATGGGTTTGTTGTTTTTCCTACCGAAGGCCATCAAGAACATGCCCAAATTTCGTGGCTATCGCATTAATCAAAGGGAAACAAAATCCAAGGACAAGAAGCTAAACAGATGTTTGAAGAATGTGAGACAGGGGCTGTAAAAATACGTGGAAGGGGAAAAAAAAAAACCCTCAGTCCATTTTGATCTGTAGTATTAGTTTGTTCAGTGCACATAGATATAATATTCTTGCAGGGAAAAAAACCTTCTCAGTTGTCACCCAAAAGGATGTAGCAGACTTTAGGAAAGAGTCATCACTCTGCACTGCTTTCTCCTCCATCCATATGATCTTTACTGCAACAGCAGCTACCAAAAGGTTACCAGTGCATACCTGATCCCGTATGTAAGGAATGATTTGTCCTTCAAACACACATATTCAGTGCATATCAAACAGTGAGCAAAACAAGTCCTAAAAAGAGCTCTTTGCTCTCTCATTCCTCCAGAAACAACACAACCATGAGACCTCCTGTTTGCCCACCATTGCTTTCAACATGCCATGAAAGACCAAAATTCATTCTGCCAACTGTAACAGAGGAACTAAGAGGAAAAGTCCAAAGGGCAACTGACCCAAAATGGAGACCTTGCTCAGGAATTCTTCATACATCTTCCGCTTCCTCAGCGTGCTGCCCTGTTATTAAAGGAGAGAGAAAAGGGAGGTAGAGCATTACACAAAGTATTTTTGTCATTTCTTCCTACAGCTGCTCCTTTCCACCCCCCCACCCCCCCCCCTTCCAAATCTTATGCATAGCCAGTATAAACAGCCTAAGGCAAATCTCTCTCCATAAAATGTCTGGGCAAGTTGTATTGCTGATAAGCAGAGACAGAAGGAATCAAATTCAGCCCTGGTGTAATTTCACTGACTCCACTGGTGTGACTGGACACTGTGGATGAATTGTATCCATTATTTACAGGCACTCATTTCAAAGCCAGAGCTTCATCAATTAACTCTTTAGCTAATCCAATGTATATCTTGTTACCAATGAGGCCTTGCAAGGAAGGAATTTGCAATTACAAAGGAGGATAAAAGTTACAATGTCCCCCTCATGGGTTATACCCTTTTTAGGTTAAAAGCTCTTTAATGCCAAGAGCATTTATCTGTAAGCCTGGTTTATATTCTGGGTGGTGTTGTATATATTCTTACTGCTGAGGAACCTTTTCATATCATTGTTTCAAGAAGATTTGAGTGTTTTGGAGCAGACAATCCATCAATGTATGTGCAGCCACCAGCTCAGCCATTTCCACTCATACTCAGATTTTATTGTGTGATAAATTACTGAGAAGCCTTCTGCTTACATGGTGTTGGATGACCACAGGCAGAAACTCTTAAGTAGCCATTCCAGCACACATTTTCAAAGGGGATTCAGGTATGAGTAAGGACAATGCAGTTTTGCCAATATAAAACCAGTTAATTCATCCTTAAGTCCTTCTGCAGTGACACAAATGATTTGAGAAGAAAACTTTCCCAGGTACCCAAGAGGAGCTCCAATGTCTTCCTCGGTACCCTGCAGTTTATTCCACACCATCATATGACAGCCTGCATTGTTTCTGACTGTGAGATGCTCTGTGGATTATGGAGGCTGCCTGATGTCTTCTAGTCAAATCTACATGGCATGACTACAGCACAAAGGTAGTACATGCATCTTCTGAAGAAAGAAGAAATAAAGGTGGCATTTACTCATAGGCTGGGCAGAGAAGACAGAAGCAAATGTCAGTGTTTGCCATAGAAAATGTCACTTCCATTGGTAAGTACTGGAAGCAGGAGCAGAAAGTGGGGACAGAGAAAGGAAAAGGAGAAGATACATTTTGCCCTCACTGTGAAAGCATTCAGAAATGCTTTGACTATGAAAATGGGAAGGTCTGGTGCACTCAAGTGCAATAATCTAAGAACTAAACATTATCTCTCCTCCTTCACGCACTGAGCAGGCTGGGCTTGAACCAACGAACAAGAAAGCAGCTTGAATCCTTCCACCAGCATCAATAGGCTTTGGGTCCTGCTTCTGACCTCACCACCAGCAGAAGTTGCTGGGACCTGTCCTAGGTGATCCTGCTTTGGCAGGGGGGTTGGACTGGATGATCCCTGGAGGTCCCTTCCAACCCCAAACATTCTGTGATTCTGTGCTCTCCTCTGGGAACAGCTCCCATTGCACCTGGGCCCATTCCTGCTCCAAAACAGCTGCAGCACTGTCAGGAGCTGCCACTCTTCCCAGGTATCTCTGGCTCAGCAGCAGCACCAGCACCAGCTACTGAGGGCTCCCCCTCCACACCCCATTCATAATTTCCGAGTCTGGTGATGACAGTTTGCCTCTCAGCGATAGCATCGGTAACCCTTGCCTGACCTCTCCCTCTGACAAACCTGGAGCTCAAACTTGGGGGCCCCAAGAGCATTTGAAGTGCCAGAAAGAAAAGAAGACAAAAAAAAAAGAGAAGAAGAAAAAACTTCACCCAACTTCAAACAGAGGAGGCTCTACAAACCACGCCAGATCCTGACAGCTCACTGGGAGACAAAGAATGGAAAACTGGACACTGCACAGTTGTTGCTTCCCTCCCAGCAGTCGAGTGGAAACAAGACCAGCAAAATTGACAGCTGTGGAAAACCAGATTGGTGGTTTAGTTTGATGGGCTGGGGCACCCAGAGACAGATGTGGAAAATGCTTTTTAAATGACTTGTGGGCACAGATGAATTTTAAGAAGCAGTAATTAGCAGCCATAAGCGATGCCTGACCACTGCTTCAAGTATTTAGAGATGCAGACAAGACCCAGGAAGGCAAGGACTGCAGGCATCCTGCCTGGCCCTGAGAGCAAGAGCCCATCACTTCCTCCAGGGAAACGGGTGTGTTATGTCTTGGCTAAACTAAGCCAGGGCTGAGGTACAGAATCCACCATGAAGACAAGTGCAAAAGCAAAACTGAAGAAGAAAGAACTAATTAAATGTGCTGTTGTCATTTATTGCATTGTGACAGTATCTAGAGCCTCAGTGGGACTCCACTTGATGCATAGCTACGCTGCTTAAGACACCCCATGTCTCAGAGTGACTGCTAAAAGTAAGGGAGAAGAAGGGAAGAAGTAGTGGCTGAAGCTTAGGAGTCCTATTTCCCAGCACATGCACTGAAACTCAAGGTACCCACTGATGGCTCATGACTCAACCTGCAGGATGGCTCCATCCAACCCTCTGTCTCTCCTGGAGGAGATAAACAACAGCCTCTACAGTGGCATGAATCACCCAAAAGTAGACCTTCACCTGAGGGTGCCCAGATAGGCACAGAAGCTTCCTCTGCATTTTCAGAGCACACAAGATTGGATCCTAATTGGCACAAACAGATCACAGTTTCTCTTCCAGAAAGGAGAAGCTTGGCTCACCCTCTCACAGATTATTTTCACCTTGGTGTGTTTTCATGCTCAAGTTTTGACAAGCAGAGTGAGAAGAGATTTTGAGAGAACACCCCTCTAATAGAAGCTAAAAACAAACCAGCAGCAGAAATCTTACAGCCAACCAAAGCATGTGTTTATTTCCACTGATATTAATCATCTTTTTCTACCCAGGAAACAGAGAGAGAACATGCCTCCTTCCCTGATCAGCTTAATATTCTCCTCTCATCCCCTCCCACAGGCAGGCATAATGTCACCTCCATCTCCTGATGTGCTTTTTATTACTTGTTTGATTTGGCCTAGTCACTTTACCCAAGTTGTTGAGGCCATGGGTATGAACACCATCATAACCTCTTCTCCTGCCCTTCAAGTCACTTCTGCAGGAGTGTCAAGCAGTGTGCTCCTTGGGACGTGTGTTAAGCCTGCTCTTATGCAATATTTTCACAGATCTTCTAGTAGCAGCAATAAATCAGACAGTAATGATATCTGCAGACTTGGAGATACTGTGAAAGCTTGCCAGAACAGGAAAATAACAAGAAAAGACCTGGAGACGTTACAAATGGGAGCAGAAAAGAACAGAATGAGCTTCTGTTTGGAAAATACAGCTAATAAATGTAAAGAAAAAGAAATTCCAAAGCACAGATGTTTGATGAATGGACACAGACTGGAAGGCTGTAAAGCTGAAAAAGATTTAGAGACATTAGGTGAGACCCAGTTTGCAACATCAGACTGCAACCAGAATGCAGCCAAGACTATTTTGGTCTGTTTTCCCAAAGACATCATCCAGGAATGAAGTTCAAAGGCTCCACCTTCCCGGCTCGGATGTGATGGTACCTGGCGTTGCTACACTGTCTTGGTATCTTTTCTCCAGAGAAGTGCTCCCAAATCAAACAGAGCCTGAAGAAATGCTAAAACCCTGGGGAAGGGTGATAAGGAAGGAGCAAATCAAATCCACCTTGTATCTGTTGACTTGATGATCTTTGAGGTCTCTCCCAACCTTATTGAGTCTATGATTCTATGTTAGCTCACCACTGGGATCATAGGTATGTCATACTCACTGCCAGCATGCATTGTTGCAAGGGTTTTAAGTAGACAATGATAATCATCTAGAGATATACAACAGAGAGAGGATTTCAGTACAGCATCAGCTGACATAACCCGAAGTAAGAGAAGAAAACAAAGAAAAACCTAATTTAAGATCAATATCAAAAAAGAGTTTTCCCAATGTGGAAATTATTCTCCTGCAGAAATGTTTCCCAAGGGAAGCAGCAGAAACCTTCCTGTGTGAGCCAGATAAAAACAATAGTAAATGTACAAGAATAATTGTGCACTGGCAGGCTTCTTGATGGCATGTTTGAGAAAGTCTTTATTAATTCTGCTTTTTCTAACCTATTAATATCTTACTTCAATAGTCGCTGTTTCTCCTTCTCCCCCCTTTCCTTTGTTCACTATCTCCCTGGTTCTGAGCTGTCATGCACAAGCTCATCTCCTGGAAGACAGTGGTTCCCACTAACTACGAAGACTTGTTAATATTCTAAGCTGCAGTGCTCCTCCCAAGGAGAAACAAGATCACTTGCATTTCCCAAAGCCACCTACAAAAAAAGCTCAAAGCCAGCTCTAGGACCACTTCAAAACATAACAAGCCCCCAGATTAGCTTAAGCAATACACAGACTAAGAAAAATAGCTGCCCCAGAGATTCTAGCTGATTTTGTGGAATGGGATTGCTGCATCTCTTTTCTAACTGCCACTTCTGCACTTGCCCTGTTTTCTTCCAGTATTTTTCCCCACTCCCCCAGTCTAGCCTCTGTCTTTCTTCCCCTGTGCTTCCCTCCTTGCTTTGTCCCTCCAGCACTCTTCATGTCTTCCTTCTTGCTTCCCTTTTTTTTTCCAGGCTGATCAGATCCTCCCTAGAAATCCCCACCTTCAGTCAGAAGCCAAACAAATGACTAGTGAAAGGCAAAGCATGGTTCAAGTTTCAAACAAAAAGAGTTACCCTGGCAGGAGGTACTGGAACGGCTTTTAGGACTGCTCCAGCCCCACTTAATCCCTGCATAAACCTGATATTGAATGATGCTTTGGGTGAACATTTTTACAGGAGCATGAAAGAAAGAGTCACCATGCAGACTAGCCATGAAAACAAAAGAGCCCACGAGATCCCAGTGCTATATTGCACAGATGTCTGGTGGATTGCAGCTCTTGGATTTGCTTTATGTTTTCACCACTATGCAACCTACATTTCATGGCAACACAAAATCCTTCTGGCTTTATTTTATCTGAGCAGCAAAAGGCACTTGTGAAAGAACTTGTTCTCAGGTTCAAAGCTGTGAAAAGATGGTAAAACAAAGCCAAAATAGCATAAATAAAATGAGGCATAACACTGGTAACTGACTAAGCCTGCTTTGTCATGACTTCTACCCCAATATTATCACTCGCTTTCTGTGAGCAATGTTTGCCAAATGGGCAAAAAGAATCCCATGCAGCTCTACTCCCACAACCAGGTATCTTGGACCATGGGAACTAGAGCATGGTTAAATTATCCTGAGTCAAGCCTTCATAAAGAAGAAATTACAAGAAATTAATACTTCAAATTTCCTCAGTCTGGGAACTGAATTGTCTGGGGGATCAATCTGATGTTGGGATACAGACATTTGCTTCTCTGGTATTTGTGGTATTTGCTATATTTAGAATACAAATATTGTACTACCCTGGGATGTCCCCCAGTTCGTGATGCCCTTGAATCCCAACTGCAAAGAGAGCAGCAGCATTTCAGCAATGAATTACATGAGAATCCTATGGCCAAACCCCCCCCCCCCCCCCCCCCAAAATTCCTTTGCATCTCTCCCAGAAGAATGCAAGTAAATAAATATCAAATCTATGCATCAACGTGTGTGGTGGTGCTGGTGTGCACCCACAGAGGGCATGTATGTGAAAAACAGTAATAAGGGAACACACAGCTGGCCTGAAAATTTGTGAGTGCACTGAAAGGGGAACACATTGGAGTTGTTTTTTGGTAATCCATCTAGTACAATGAATTTCATGGTATAAGACTTTGTCAAGGATTGCGGTGCAAGCCGAGCAATTCTGCCGCAAACCCTGACAGAAAGAACTATCCCAACATTTACAATCATCACAGCTGCTAAAACAAACTTGAATGTGACCTTCTAGCCATCAGGGTATCTGAGCTGAGACAATGAAAGAGGAAGAAGCAGATCTGGTTTAGCAAACTGCCTTTGGGACAGGCTAAATAATAAATGGGTGACAAGTGTAACTAAAAAGCCAGCGGGAACTTTTTTTCCTGCACCGGGCTTTGTCCATCCAAAAAAAGAAAAACCCAAACTCCCAGACCTCCTGAGATGCATTTTAGTCATGCCATAAACCAGCCAGGATCAATGAGACACCTAAGTGGGGAAAATGGCACGAAGTAGAAATAAGAACTGGAAATTGCCAAATGCAAAAGCCAAGAACCAAAATAGAGCCTGCAAGGAGAAAGGAGGGAGAGAGTCAAGTGTCTCACGACAGGGTAAAATCTTTTGGGGGGCAAGTGTGGCCCTAAAGGCATGGTTGGCAAATAGATATTTACAACTTGAACAAAATTTCAACACTAGGCTGAGAAAGCACCAGGCTGATCAGGGCCAGGAAGGAATGCAGACAAAAGGAGAAAAGAACCTCAAAAAACCAACAAGCCCCCAACAACTATCTGGGGTTATGGAGAGGCTATGTCTGACTAGAGCAAACCCACATCTCTTTGGGAGATCACTGATCTCATGGACAGAAGTATTTGCATACAGAAAAATCAAACAGAAAAAAAACCTGCTTGTCCTCAAGCCTTAAAACCATTTTAAATGATGTCTTTCAAAAGATATCCTAAAGATTACTGCCTCTTACTCAATGGCAGAAGCATTTCTACAACCAAAATACCCAGCAACTCTCTAGAGACAGAAGGTTAGAGGCTAAATGGCAGGGAACTATGTTGCTGGGCCTAGAAACGGAGCTATTGCTGCGTGTGGAAGTGAGTACTGCAAAGCTGGCCGTGTAATGGTGGAGTTAGCTTCAAGTATGAAATGTGGCCACTGAAACATGGTGTAATTAATTCTTAGGCCTGAGGAAATGTGCAGAGAGCCACTGCAACCTGCCCTCACATGAACACACAGAGACAGGTGTCTCATTTCACCTACAGCAAAGAAATTATCCACGCTGCACCTACGAATAAATGAAAGGCTGACAGAATTCATGTAGTCTGGATGGGTAAATTGCATTCACCTTGGACAGCACTTCAAATTGGGTATTTTCTATACCTGCAGCAATTAATTCAGTGTGCTACCTGAAGTATTTGCTACCTAAGTATTGGGAGTACTGTAATTACAATGCCTGGGTGTCTAATGTAATGCAACAGGTCACCAATTTTTAAGGGCCCCAAATGTAAAGGAAAAAAAATAAATCACCAGAAGAGAGAGAGAGGAGGAGAAAACCTTTTTGTGCTAAGTTAAAGGTCTCATCAACTGCAGAACCTCAGCTTGCCAGGTTAAGGTACAGCAGTCATTAGTTCAGAAAATATGTAAATTTATTTGCAAAGCACTTAGCACTGCACTCAAAACAAATACATCTGTAGGACTCAAGGTGTAGGTATGGGTAAAGCTAGCATTAAACCCACAGTTTCTTCCACTTGGGACATTAAACCCTTTTAGTAGAATCCTGTCACTGCATCAAATATTCATCTTCTGAAAGCTGCTATCAGATAGTAATTGACATATGGGCACACCTGAAAGCTCACAGAGTTGGGTGATGTTAGGTAACACTATTTGCACCACAGCTAAAACTGAAATTACCTTTAGGCTATGAGGCCTGTGAATCTATCCCTTCAGTTCTTTTACAGGCAGCTGTAAAAAGCTGTGCTTAAGATGCCAAGGAATATGCAGCTTGCCCTGACATTTATTTCCCTCTTACATTCTTTCTCTTTTATACCTTGGATTCTTCCTTGCAGCATGCAGATTTCTTGCACCAGTTATCCCAGACACCTCTCCCCTGCATCCATGTAAGGCATGGTACAAATTAGTTGAGTGGTGCCTTTTAAATCTCTGTGTTTCAGAAGTTCCATGCAGAAAGGTCTCAGTTACCACTGCCTGCTTCCCCACATGGCGAAGCGTTCAGAAATTATCCATCCTACTTATCCAGAAGACAGAAGACAGCACACTTCTCATCATCATTCCTCTCTTCTGTCTTGGGCTGATCATGCCAAATATTTTGGGATAGAGTAAATTTCCATCAGATGTACTCTCCTAGTGTGATGTTCATTTATGTGATGAAGAACTCAGCCCACGAAATGCGCAGTGCAAACCAGCAATGCTTCGTACAGACGTCCAACAGTCACCACACAGCATAAACAAAGATCACTCTTACATGCTGTGGCTGCAGAAGTAACCATTTAAGTGTTAAATCCACTCAGTTCTTCTGCTATTTTTTCTGTTATCCATGACATCACTGGAAATACAGATGATCTCAAAATGCACACTCCTTTGCTATTCTGAGAGCACAGTGTAATTTCCTTCAGATCAAGATTAAACAATGTAGCTTTTAGAGCCAAGTCCTATTGCTAATGAAGCTTACATCTGTTAATTATCAAAAAGAAAAGGGATACTTTATGGAGAAGGAAGATATGCACAGGGACATTGGAAACACTCATAAAAGAAAAGTTATGACAAAAGCTAATTACCTCTCAAAGTTTCCATTATAAACTCCCCACTTAAACACCAACAGCAAATCCAGAAGCTAGCACGTACCCCAGGTACCCAGAGGGTCTACTGAGCATTGCTGCAGAGACGAGGGAGTTTGAAAGGAGCAGAGTAGTGAATCATTAGCAGGGACTCTGCAGCTACCATCCTGTGATACTTGTGGCTGTGTGCTGGCTGATGAAGATGGAGGGCACAGTCCAGCTGAGACCATGCTCTCAGCAGAGCTGGATTTACCTTGTATTGCCTGCCTTGAAGAGTATAATACAAGTTCAGACAAAGACAAGGGGTAGTGCTGAAAGACATTTTGAGAAGAGGATTTGCATAGCTTCAGTGGGTAAGGGAGGCCTCCTGAGGTTTTCATTCATGTGTAATAGTTCTGCGTAATGTTATTCAATTGCATTTCTGACTCAGCGTCTTCCTGCTGAATCTGGTCCCCTCTTCCTTCAGTTCACTGAATTTAGTTACTCAGTGTTGTTGTCATGTCCTCTCTCTTTTGTGCAGAAACACAGAGGCTGCAGCCTTGTATCATCTGAACACAGACGTGCCTGGCACCACAAGAGGAAGTAAAAAAACACCAACTCCATCCCCAAGCCCTTCCCCACACACTTACCATCAAAATGCGCCTGTAGCTGTCTCTGTCGATGCCCCAGAGCTTCAGATCTGTTTTGGCCTTGACAGTGGCAGCCCTGGGTGTGCCATAGATCAATGCCAACTCCCCGAAGCTGCCTCCTTCTCCAATGCTGGTGACCCACTCCCCGTTGACATAAACCTATGACAGCACAAGACAAAACAAGAATCAAAACCAGTCTGGAGACTCAGTTGAAGTTTTCTTCCTACTGCCAGTTACCTAAAAAACTATTAGCCATTTCCTTTCCAATCATCAGTGCTGGGGACACAGAAGGAAAACAAGAACATAACAGTTTCCACAGCTGGTCCCCAAAGAGGGCAACAACCTGCTTTGTGGCCAGAATTTCAAGTCATCTTGCTTCAGTACTGCATTTACACTCTGCATTTTCAGCTCCCATGGTTAACTGGCATTGTGTTTTCCCTCTTGTGCTCAAGGCTCAGACAGTCAACAAGCAGAACTGTCACAACTTTGGCTTTTTATTAACACTGTCAGACTGGAAAGGAAGGAGATCTGTTGATATGTGTAATGACGTTTGCTGAAAAGCACCATGCCATGAAATGAAAACTGGTCAAAACAGGGAAACATCTTTTGAAAAGGAGCAATTTTTTTCCTTCCTGAAGCCTACTGCCTCCAACAGCCATTTAAAAATAACTGCTGAGACCTCTTTGAGCCTCAGTGGAGACCAGCGAGTGCTTTGGGCTTGGGAAGCTATATGCAGAGTTAGCCTTCATCTTGAGCATCAGCTCTGTGGAACTTGCGAAGCAGTATTGGACCCACAGCCTATTTAGACACCATGTCCTCTCAAAACACAGTGTGGATCAACGCCACTGTCAACAGCATTTTGCCTGGATGATGCTGAATTTGAGAAGAATTCCTGCATTGAGTGCTGTGTAAAACCTCCACTAGAGAAAAGGGGGAATTCATGCAGGTGCCTTCTGCTGGGCTGCATCTTCCTCACTGTTCCTGGACACTACAGCTCATGAGACACAAGAGTGTATTTGAGGACTGCTATGGATTGTGTTCTGCAGCTTGCTTGTAGGCTTGCTGCTATAAACCCTTTTCATTCTGTTGATTTCTCTGAGTTTTGAGGGTAGGAAAGGCTGTGTGCATTTACCCACTGCAGAATACATCCCAATTTATTACAGACTGGTAACAGCAGAAATCAACCAGAATGGATCAGACTCATTTGGAAGCTCTGTGAAGAAAAAGAATATGAAGAACATATGCAGGTATTTTCAGCTGAAGCAGAAAACTATGGAAGAGGACAAGACCATAGCCTATTACCAATTACTGAGTAAAAGCAATATATGCATTAAAGCTGTGTTCAAGCTGGGCATGAGAAAAGATGGTGATCAAAATAAATGAACTGGGGTCAAAATTCAACAAACTGTCAGGATTAATTTTACCTCAAACTTCAGTTTATGATGAAAAGGCGTATTACAATCTACAGCTGGAATCAATCCCAATTTATCTTCCCAATATTCAATTAAGATCTGATCCAGCTCCTACTGAGGTCAGTGAAATGCTGGTTCAGTAGGAAATGGATGGAGCCACAGAGCAGTTCAGCTGATGAAGAGTTATCAGCTCAAAGGGAGCAGTATTAACATCACTGCTGAACTCCAGGCAGTGTTGTGGCTCTTGGTGTTCCTGGAGCATCTGAGGATCAAGGGGTTGAAATAAAGGGTAAAATAAGCCCAAGTAGGCAGGTGGTAGCAGATTGCCAAGAAAGAGCTCCAGCCACAAAAGCTCCTGCTTCATTTCGTTGCCAGGACAGAATGAATGCCACATAGGAGAATATCACACAAGGGAACAAGTGTTTCCTGTCAAACCTTTACACTCACCACAGGAAGAAAATCTCACTGAACACTGAATCTACTTTTGATTCTCCTCATGATGACAAAAAAAAAGGGCAATAAAAAAAGAGTTTTAAAAAAGCCAGGTGAACCCAAGCACTTTCCTAATGAAACAAGCAGGGAATATTGTCTCCTGGATCTTTCTTTGTGAGACAAGCAGGAGAAATGGATGGATGGATAAAATGAGGACTCTGGAAGGCTTGCAACAAAATGAGGATGTAGGAAAGTTTTTACCCAGTTAATCCACTGCAAAATTGTCAAGATGCATATTTGCCTGTAGGGATATCTCCTTCCTGTGGGGATTTCACTGGCTAGACCCAGGGCTTGCTGCAGTACAGTAATTCATGTCCTCAGCAAAAAGTCTCAGGGATGATGGACAAATCTTAATAATGCCAATGAGTTTTGGATCACACTGTGACTGTCAGCTGACATTGCATCCTTGCCTCTGTCTCATCCCACCAAAAATACACATTTCTCTCTGCTCTTTTGTTGAAAAGCACAGGTTTTGTTGCAGTGGAAGGGTAATAAACTCATTCCAGCACATACTTTTTAAGGCAATTTAGTGCCATTTCTTCTTAAAGCAGCATGCATGATATGACTGCAGCCCAGAGAGTGGAATTGTGCTGGTAGAATTCAAGGTAGAGCAAGGATGAGCATTTACTGATGCACAGCTGTTCTAAAGAGAGACTACTGCTAAACTGCTGTAAGACTTCTTTATTTTCTCTGTCCTACTTGACAAGACTCCCCAGAACATGTTTGACATCTTGCCTGTAAACAGTTCATGGAAATGGCAATTCTTCCACCCTGAGGGTGTCAGGTTTAAAGTACTGTGAGGTGAAACAAAATCACTTATCTGACAGTCTTTGGACCCTGCATTCACTCCCCCAATAAAAATGTCATTTCCAATATCAATCTCCCAAAGATAAAACAGCTTGAGAATAATTATTGTTTCCCAGGAGTAAAGCCATTGCACTTCATTATCTACAAAGGCCTAAGTCAACAATCAACTTTTGTCTTCACGATGAAGTTGAAGTGCACTGATGGAACATTGCAAAGACATTGTGCCCTTTAACAGAGAGTTCAGCTCTGTGATGAATCCCTTTAAAATAGATTTTGAAAAAGAAGTAGAAAGGAAAGTAGCTCTGTTTGTAAGGTGTGGGAAGTAAAGCTATTTTAGGCTCAGAACAGCTTATGAAAGCCAGCGTTATATGGCAGCAGCTCAGATGATCTTCTTTATCCTAAAAAATGCCGGGCTGAGGTTTTGGCTCAGGCAGTTTTAGGCATTTGTGAACTCTCATCAAAGTGGTGAGTACATAAGTGAATGATTCCTAATTGTTACTTGACCTGCTGATCCCAGCTCCGTAATAGCTGCAACCTTCTTCTTTTGTGCAGCTGAAGAGGAATGTAGAACTGTGAGTGCCCAAATACAACCAAGCTCGGAGGACAATCTACTCTTCACAGATCAAAAAGTACTTTAGATTTCTACCAATTTCCATCATACAGTACGAACACTGCAGACTTTGTGGGCTTGAAAGTCACTCAGCTTGCCTCATTTCATTAATTTTTAGGAGGAAAATGGGAAAAATCCCCTATGGACATCAGCAGTCTCTTTCTTCGTGGCTGCAATACACACAGGCACTAACAGCAAGAGAAAATGCAATGAGTCACGCAATGCTCAGCGCAGTAGGAATGCATCTTGGCCTCACTCATCTTCATGTTGCCCAGAGAAGCAGGAAGTGGCCTTACCATGAGCAGTAATGCAGACATTTTACTTTGGAGGATATGGTCATTTTCCTCTGAATTTCACTGGAGTGAATATACCTTCACTTTAATTTTGTAGTGCTGATTCAAAGTTAACTTTTACCATCTGCTCTTGCTGCCTCGTTTGTTCTAGGCTCTGCAACTTCTAGACCTTAAATCCCATTCCTTGGATCTGTTTGCAATAGTGTGTGCTCTGTGTTTTATCAAGCCTTAATAGTTGGTATGCTACAACAAAAATGAGGTTTATTTATTCTTGGAAAAAATAAGCAAGGCCTAGGCATGAAGGGTATTTATATATGGGCAGTTTTCTCAAGTAAAGCCAGTGCTTATCTGTAGTATGTATTTGCTTTGGGTATAAATATAAACATATAAACTTGGAGACTACCTTGAGAATCTTTAAAACTTCAAGCTGAAAAACTCTACTTTAAAATGCTCTGCTTCAGATTTCAAGAGAGCATCCTTCTGAAGTCAGAAAGATCATTAACGATGGAAGAATTCAAACCAAAAGCAATCTATGGAAGCTAACCATAAAATAAAGCCAACTTTAAAATCCAACAGTATTCTCACATAAACTATCCCACCATTTCCATCTTTGCATATGCAAATTAGTATGTATAAATGAATAAGGCCTTCAGGATGATTTGACCTACTAAAGACCATCTTGCCTATTGCCCACAAGACTCATCTATAGTTTCAGTTTAGGAAGGATGTTGCCTTGCTGGAACGTGTCCAGAGAAGGGCAACAAAGTTGGTGAGGGGTTTGGAACACAAGCCCTATGAGGAGAGGCTGAGGGAGCTGGGGCTGCTTAGCCTGGAGAAGAGGAGTCTCAGAGGAGACTTTATTGCTCTCTACAACTACCTGAAGGGAGGTTGTAGCCACATGGGGGCTGGTCTCTTCTCCCAGGCAACCAGTGCCAGAACAAGAGGATACAGTCTAAAGCTGCACCAGGGGAGGTTCAGACTGGATGTTAGGAAGAAATTCTTCATAGGGAGAGTGATTGCCCATTGGAATGGGCTGCCCAGGGAGGTGGTGGAGTCGCCATCATTGGAGGTGTTTAGGAGGAGACTTGATCGGGTGCTTGGTTGCATGGTTTAGTTGACTAGGTGATGGTGAATGATAGGCTGGATGCAGTGATCTTGAAGGTCTCTTCCAACCTGGTCTATTCTATTCTATTCTATTCTATTCTATGCTATGCTATGCTATGCTATGCTATGCTATGCTATGCTATGCTATCCTATCCTATCCTATCCTATCCTATCCTATCCTATCCTACCCTATCCTATCCTACCCTATCCTATCCTATCTATAGGTTTGCACTGTAAATACAGAACCTCCTGAGGAAAAAAATACTGAAAGGTTTTCATTTTTATTTCACTGTTTGGCTGCTGTTGTTTTACAAGAAGAAAACTTGAGAATGGCTGTAGGGAAAGTTGCTGTGAGATTAAATAGAAGAGGAAGTTGTTCAGTCTAAAAAAGAAATACAGCTGGTTTAAAAGGGCAGTTGGCGGGGCTTTTTAAAGCAAAAAATGTGAGGTTATAAGATTAAAATAATAAACAGGAAGTCATTTTTATATTTGGAAAATATGGATTAGAGATTTTTGCAAGACTCATACTTTAGCAGGTACTTTCAACATCTTTACTGGAAACTATAATTTAAGCTCTGCCAGAGAGTTTTTGGCACACGTTCGCGTTTGTCTGAGCAGAAAAGCTTCCAGTAGCCAGCTGACCTCTAAGACTTCAAATCTCATGCCATCATCTACCTAGAATAAACTTCATCCATCTGCAGGGCTGGGTCATGAGTTAACAATTCTCCTCAGCCCCAAAGTGCTAAGGAACAAGGCTGTGATTGATAAGTATAATGTCCTTTCCCATCCAAAGCTAACTTGGGTCAAAGTATACCTGGTTTGTAGTGTACAGCATGTGATAGGAAAGCCACAGGCTCTCCAAGAACTACCTCTTCCTGATTTCCAAAATGCTTCTTTTTATATGTGAATATTTGTGCCCTTCTCCCTTGGCCTACAGTCCATGCTGAGGAGGCTTGCCAATGGAAAAGGCATCAAGTCTTCTTTGTTCGTCCACAGTAATACCAAGAAGGAAATGCACAGATATTTTACTCTGTGCCAATAAGGCTTGTTTGTATCCTGACAAAGTGTAGGAGTTGAGGATAAAGGGCTACTACATTTTGAACTATTTTATTGTACCTCTAATTTGACTCAGTTCTTTTTGAAAGCCTTTACTTCGCTCTTTGGGAAGCCTGTAACAAAATTCTAACGATAGAATAGAATTAACCAGGTTGGAAGAGACCTTTGAGATTATTGAGTCCAACCTATCACTCAACACACTATCTAATCAACTAAACCATGGCACCAAGCACCCCATCAAGTCTCTTCCTAAACACCTCCAGTGATGGTGACTCCACCACCTCCCTGGGCAGCACATTCCAATGGCCAATCACTCTTTCTGTGAAGAACTTCTTCCTAACATCCAGCCTAAACCTCCCCTGGTGCAGCTTGAGACTGTGTCCTCTTGTTCTGGTGCTGGTTGCCTGGGAGAAGAGACCAACCCTCACCTGGCTTACAACCTCCCTTCAGGTAGTTGTAGACAGCAATAAGGTCTCCCCTGACCCTCTTCTTCTCCAGGCTAAGCAACCCCAGCTCCCTCAGCCTCTCCTCATAGGGCTTGTGCTCCAAACCCCTCCCCAGCTTTGTTGCCCTTCTCTGGACACATTCCAGTAAATCAGTGTTAAATGGTGAAGTTTTCTAAACTCCAAACACCACACCCCAATTTAGTTTTTCAGGCTTTGGTGCTGGTTTCTGTTCACTTTGCTTGCTTGGTTGATAGATTTTATTATTTTATTGTTTTTAATAGTTTTCTTAAGTTTTGCCATGACTTTAATCCAGGGGATGAGAACTTCATGATGGCAATTGTAACCTCCTTTGTCTTTACATGTGTATGGGACTTAGCAGGCATGGTGTTCTCAGAGTAAACTGCTCCTTGAATCCACCAGTCCTTTCTCAGAGTAAACTGCTCCTTGAATCCACCAGTCCTTTCTCAGAGTAAACTGCTCCTTGAATCCACCAGTCCTTTCTCAGAGTAAACTGCTCCTTGAATCCACCAGTCCTTTCTCAGAGTAAACTGCTCCTTGAATCCACCAGTCCTTTCTCAGAGTAAACTGCTCCTTGAATCCACCAGTCCTTTCTCAGTGTAAACTGCTCCTTGAATCCACCAGTCTTTTCTCAGAGTAAACTGCTCCTTGAATCCACCAGTCCTGGCATACCTGCCACTCCTGTGCAATCAGGGAGGCGATGAAGGCAGATAGCCTGGTCAGGGGTTAAAAGCCTCTATGCATATGCCAACACCAGCTGAACTAGGCAGAAAATGGCTTGAGGCTTTAAGTTTCGGGGTCAATTGTCTACTCTCCAAGTCTCTTTTTTTTCTTTCTTCAAGAAAGGTGGAAGCATGCCAAAAAAGTATCTGGCAAGGCTTAAATGAACTGCAGCTTGCTTACTAGCGGTCTGGATTTTCCTCAGACAATAAGGATTTTAGCGCTGCTGCCCAGAAAGTGGAAGACTGTTTGTGGGGAACACTATATACAGTGTGCTAATGCACACCCATGGGGTCTGGGAGCTGCTGCCTTACACCAGAGTAAGTCACCCTGCACTAACTGCCCCAGCACAGACTTTACTGTGCGAGGAAAATGAGCTCACTTCCCTGCAGCTTCCCAGCAAAGGCAGTTAATGTAGGTACCTTCTGTAGCTACCAGGGTGTCGTTGCAACTTACTCATGGATGAGATAATGTTTCTTATGCCTTCTACATCATCTTGCAAAGGAATTCAATATGTGTTTGGTTATAGGAAAAGTTTAGGAAAGAGAGAGCACTGAGCTGAGGAGATGGAGAGAGCAGTGGTAAGGTGCAGCTCTGATACAAGCCTAACATGATGCAGGAAAGATGTTTCTAAGTAGATGCCAGGAAATACCTGGGAAGGGAACTATGATGCTATCTTACCCAACAGAATACAGCAACTGGTGTTCTAAACAAGCCTTTCTCAACATTTTCAGAGCTGTGGCCATATTTGCCATTAGTGGCAACCACCAGGTAGAGAAAATGCACAAACCACCTTGCGCAATGGTTTTACAAGCAGACCCAAAGCTGCCTTGGCCCTGGACATTTATTTCCCCCGTTTTGCTACTGCTTCGTAAGAGCAGTATGTGCATATGGAAGACTATCTTTCTGCAATTAATTGCAAGGCTTTTGCAGACTGTTTTCTGATGTCACTCAGTCCCCCACAATCTCTGAAGGAAGCTTTCCTAAAGGTTTCGAGCGAGGACAAATTATTTTTAAAGCGGA
Source organism: Melanerpes formicivorus (assembly GCF_026170545.1). Classification (NCBI taxonomy): domain Eukaryota; kingdom Metazoa; phylum Chordata; class Aves; order Piciformes; family Picidae; genus Melanerpes; species Melanerpes formicivorus. The sequence goes on along the minus strand of NW_027142366.1, from coordinate 6,111,082 downwards.
TTAATCTATAACTTCAATATGTGCACTTGCCTGTGTTTGTGGGTCTGATTCAAAGCCAGTGAGCTCATTAAGCTCCATATCAGGCCCTAACCAATTACTTTAAAGCTAAATTTTAGCACTGCTCTATAAATATCGCTCTTTTATTTTCTGGCCCTGTGGATGTGGCAATGTTTGCTATTGAGAGGTATGCCTGATAGGAACAGTGAGTCAGACGGATTTCCTGAGGAGCAACTTCCAGAGGCAGAGGCAGCATGTGAGGTTTCTCAGTTCCCAACAATACCAATTAGATGGTCTCCTGACACAAACAAACTGCTATAAAAAAAAAAAAAAAGAAGAAGGAGCCAACAACTTTCACTAAAATAACTGCATGCCTCCTGCCTGGATTTAAAATAAATCACTTCTTTAAATATGCCAAACACCTAAACATGAGCCAGCAGTGTGCCCAGGTGGCCAAGAAGGCCAGTGGCATCCTGGCCTGTATTACGAATAGTGTGGCCAGCAGGAGCAGGGAGGTCATTGTGCCCCTGTACTCTGCATTGGTTAGGCTGCACCTTGAGTACTGTGTCCAGTTCTGGGCCCCTCAGTTTAAGAAGGACATCGAAACACTTGAACGTGTCCAGAGAAGGGCAACAAGGCTGGGGAGAGGCCTTGAGCACAAGCCCTATGAGGAGAGGCTGAGGGAGCTGGGATTGTTTAGCATGGAGAAGAGGAGGCTCAGGGGTGACCTTATTGCTGTCTACAACTACCTGAAAGGAGGTTGTAGCCAGGAAGGGGTTGGTCTCTTCTCTGTAGCAACCAGCACCAGAACAAGAGGACACAGTCTCAAGCTGTGCCAGGGGAAGTTTAGGCTGGAGGTGAGGAGAAAGTTCTTCACTGAGAGAGTTGTTAGCCATTGGAATGTGCTGCCCGGGGAGGTGGTGGAGTCACCATCCCTGGAGGTTGGACGTGGCACTTGGTGCCATGGTCTAGTCATGGGTCTGTGGTGACAGGTTGGACTCAATGATCCTCGAGGTCTCTTCCAACCTTGGCCATACTGTGATACCGTGATAAAATTCACCAGGGCATCCAAAGAGCAACACTGCTAATGGGCAAGCTGGATAGATAAGAGCTGTGTAGAGAATTCAGTCAGATGAGGAACTTGTAGTGAAACTCCCAAAAGTGTGCATTTCATACAGGACAAAACTGCTAAGAGTTGACTAGATTGGGATTTGGAAAGCAGGCTCAGAAAGAAGCTTCTTTTCAAAGCACTGCTGATTAAACCACTGCACACTCCTGTAAACACTTTGTGGTCTAACAGATCGCTTTGCACTTCTATTAATCCTTGCTTTATTCACATGCTGCATTGTTCGTGTGTTTGGACCTAATTTTAAAAGCAAATTAAGGTTTCTAAGATGAAACTCACTGCCTGGGGCTGTATCTCAATTTGGGGGGAGGAAAGAAAAAAAAAGAAGGGGGGGTGGTGAAAAAACCCCAAACAAACCCCAGCACATGAGCTAAGCTAACTGATTAAAGAAAATATTTTCCTTATGGTTGATCTGAACCCTCAGGTGCATTCCAGCATGGTGGCCTGCTCTGCCAAAGACTGAACACCTCCAGGTGTGGTTAGGGTTCTGAAGATAATGTCATTTTTGCTTGGTTTTGATACCATACTTCCCTGCTTGCAAAGGACAAATAAGCTAGGATGTAAAACATGCCCACTTTAAAATTACACACACAAATGACTTAACACAACAAAAGCAAAGTAATGAGACCAATCCTGTGAAATCTGCTTCAGGAAGAAAGGAGGCAGAACCACAGCACGTGGCTGGATCCAGCTGTGTTGCCAGAGCTTACAGTTTTATTGTGGTGCTTCAAAATAAATATTCTACTGTAAGAGTGCACTTACGTCCACCTCGCCTTGGTCAATCACATAGAAGTTGTCTCCTTCATCACCTGGAAGCAAAAGACAAAAGGTGATTGTTTCCTGAAGGTCCTGATAAAGTATTCAACAGTTTCCTGCCTCCACATTTAATCCTGTACATATTTGCACAGGTTTGTACACCAGGTTACTTACAGAGAGATTCATTTGCTGCCACATCTTGGCCTGCTTGCCTTCGTGAATCAAAATATCGCTCAGATTTCTTCCTATTAATACCTTTCAATTGCCTCAATTTGTCTCATCTGATTGATTCAACACTTCATTCAGTGTAAACACACAAGAGGCTTTAATATAGCCTGAGGGTAATGAAGTCCTCCACAACAGGCTGCAGGCACGCAGGTAAGCTGCCAAGTGCGAGAACTACGATACAGCACAATGAGGTGTCGAATATTCCCAACAACCATAAAAATATTTTCCATCTCTAATTACTCTCAGCTAGCCTGTACCACCCTTATGCCTTCTGAGCTGTGCTTTACTTCCTGGCTGTCTTCAGTTCAGGAATGAACATTTTAATTTGAAGTGCACTTTATCTACATTTAACTACATTTCACTTTATCTTACGTAGCACTTCGAAACCCTGGAGATCTGCTGGCGTGGCTTTGTAGGAGACCTCTGCACACATAGCAACAACTCTGCATCCATGAACTTATGATACAGCTGCACACTCAGATGCTTTTGGAATATGGCTATTTGTCCTGTTAAGCACAGAGGGTGAAGTCTCAAAGGGAGAGATGGGCATTGTAAAACCTCAGCAAACACAACCTTAGCAACAACTCTGCATCTATGAACTTACTATACAGCTGCACACTCAGATGCTTTTGGAATATGGCTATTTGTCCTGTTAAGCAGAGAGGGTGAAGTCTCAAAATGAGAGATGGGAATTGTACAACCTTAGCAAACACACAAAGGGGAAAAGGAGAGGAAGAATTACCCTGTTGTATGACTGTTTCTCCTGCGATGTGTGTGACGGGGAACATGGCATCGAATATGTCACTTGAAAAACAAACAAACAAAAGAAACATGTATTAATGAATCAGACCTGCTTCTTATCCAACCAGAAGACCTACCTTTATTGCTTTCATTTAGCCCTCTTTGACAGATTTTTGCAGGGAAAAAAAAGCTAAAGGAGAATGTTACTTGTAACTGGAAAATGAGCCTCTGCTTGGAAAGAGATCAAAATGTCCAGGCAGGCACAAGCCGTGGTTTCAAACTAAGTGAGACCATGATTTGGTGCATACTATTTTGAAAGAACTCCTGAATTATATGCATATAGGCCACTTCTTATAGCACTGCACAAACGAGCCAGCCCGAGGATTTTATTGTCTAAGCAGACAGATTTCACGTCGCCAGCTGTGATCAGTATGTGTCACAGCAGTAATTGCTAGATGCCTAAACGGGAGCTCTCCTCTTCTGAACATCTGGCCTCGCATTTACAAGCAGAACCTGTTCCACAATACAGAGCACATTTAGAAAGGTTAGGTGTCTCTAAATTAATATAGCACAAGAGCTGGCAAGAGATTGCACTCGCAGGGCAGAAGAGACCAAACTCTGACAGTCTTAGTGAGTTACTTGTGAGAAGGGAATTTGACCAGTGCTAGGGAAACACTGAAGCTGCGAAAGAGCTTCATGCTCATTAATCACTGCTCTGCTACACACCTTACTGTGGTCTCCAGCATACTGTCACATAGCCTTAAAAGGCCAGGCAGAGCAGTAAGGAGGGGAACGTACCCTGCACCACCAACACTTCGGGCAACTTGCCCAAATCCAGTCCTTTGTTTATTGAGGGAGACAGCAGGCTCTGTGGAGCCAGGGCTTCCTTTCCCCACATCAGATTTTGGGGCACTTATTTTGAGAAGCATGAATTGCACTGAACTGGGCACTCCCCACCTCTCTTCCCCTTCCTATGCATCAGACTCAAGGGCTAAAGGAAACAGCTCCCCAACACAAACAAAAGGCAGCAAGGAGGGATTGTTAACTAGTCTCTTCTCTGGTCTGGTCTAGAAATGATCCATCCAGGAACCACTTAAAACAAGTAAGGAGATGAAACATGTCAGCCTGGAATGGAGCAAAGCCCTCACAATCATAATGGAGTATGAAGAGGGAAGAAACCTAAAATTGTCATCAAAATGCCCCGAAGATCTGCACACAAACCCATGCTACATTTCAATGCCTTATATGGGAAATGCATACTGTAAAATCCCATTATTAGCTTATTTCCTGTTCAACTGTTCCAGAACTTATTCAGCCTGAGTTCTAGGAAATGTTTCACTCCTCAGATCAAATTGGTCATGTCTTTCCTCTTCAGCAGCCAGAATGGTTTTGTTCAGTATCATAGCCCTGTGTCAGCACCACTTACAGGAGAACTGGGAGATTCTGAACCAGGCACCTCCCAGTGTTCCACAGTACCTGCAAGGGATGTTTAGCCCTCTAACAAAATCATATATTTTACCCTTTACCCTTGTTTCATGAGGCCCACCCTGTGATATTCCCACTCACAGTCAGGAAATATTTCCACCATGGATAAAAAGCCTGCTCAGAAGCTCTAAGGAGAAACCTTTCTCATCTCATTCTAGGCACCAACGCAAGGACCTCTAATAAATTATTCTGAAAAGCCCACAGACTATATTCTTAAATCCACTAAACTCATTTTAATGATCTTAAATGGGTTCAGCATTTCTCCAGTTCAAGGGACTTCTCTGTTGGCAGAAAGCATCCATCTGCTGCAGGCTGTGGAGCTGGTCCCTGTGCCAACTCTCGGTGGCCTCCGCCTAAAAGAAATGGGAGGTGAGGCTCAGATGGGATGGGGGAAACTACCGTGGTAGTAGGTGCCAAATTGGAACAGCCACTGAGGGACCTTATGTTGATGAGGCAAGTCAAGCTGTTCTTCAGTAGCTCTGAGACCTGGAAATTCAGTATGACAGAGGCTCATTTGCCTCCCTGTGGTTTCCCTTTGGCTGTGCCTGGGCACCTCACTGAGCTTAAAGGACAGTCCTGCAGCCTGCAGAAGATTTAGTGGAGGAAAAGGCACTCTGCATGGCAGAGGAGAAAGTCTCCAATGTGACACATCCAAAAATAGGCACAACACTGTGAATATCAATAACCAAACCAAAATGTGACTGTTTGGAGAAACCTGGAAACTTGGTTTTTGTTGGTTTGTTGGTGTTTTTTAAATAGAAATACAGAGGAAACAGCGACCCACAGCTTCAACCTTTTGTCTTTCTTTTGAGGCTGCATTTTATTTATAACTTAACAATTGGCTATACAAACAGGGCCAAATAAATTATGCATAGCACTGCACCCTCCAAAATCTTCCACATTTCATTTCTACAACACCTTTTGGTTTTATCCAAAAACTCCTCTTTAAAAAGTCATGGGATAAACCTTTCAGCTGGTGGTGCAGTGAACCCAAAGTCTATTAGCAGAAACAGCACTTTACATTAATACTCTGCTGTCTAGCAGAATATTAGTGCAAATATTCTAGCACCTTGTATATGATGTGTTTCAGCAAAGTGATAATCTTATGAGACCAAGACTTGGAATTTTAAAGAGGCTTTTGAAGGACATGTCATCAACCATTAGTCTAAAATACCTCTGAACACACAGACACAGAAGGTTCCCAAAGTCATGGTGATGCTGATTTACATCTCCAAAGTGAAACAAGGACCTATCTCTGATAGATAAATACAAGTGACCAATAATATGATGGCTGTCACTGGAAACACATCATCATGCTTCTTTTCCACGAGGGAACTACTGTTCTTAATTGATATGGCTAGGCCAAGACCTCTCACAGATGCTCATGAGTGTGTTTCTGCTTGTGGATGCTCAATTTGAGATTCATTAAACAGACTCAGATCTCTGGATCAGCAGGCAGCCTCAACGCTTCTCAACCTTCAGGTCTGGCAGCCAAGAACCAGGACACTCAGAAAAGCACCAAAACCCACCCTTCTGGAAATGATCATCCCCTAAAGTACCAAATGCTTACAGTTCCTGTATGACATCTGGCTTTTCTTTTTTTCTTAATTCAATTTTGTCATTTAATTCAGATTCAATGATGTAATTCAGATCAAGTGTGAATCCTTATGGAAATTTCTCTTGCTGCCTTTATCCTCAGCGTCAGAGAGAAACTCAGGACTTCCACAACGATCAAAACACCAAAAACACTTTGAAAAGTTTGGTCCTGACCCAAGACAAAATCTGAAACTACAATAAAGAGACTTGTTTTCTACCTCCCCAAGTCAGAAAGCTCAGGTGTAACAAACAGCTTCAATTTCCCCCCCATCAGTTTCCACAGATGCTACTCCAAAAGCCCATTTGTAACCCTTAGGGGCTTTGAAACACTCTCCTCTCAGAAAATCAATTCCCAAACTGCAAGGTACATCAGGTCCTGTCACAACAGTATGCTTCTTCCACAACAGTATGCTTCTTCCACTGTTTACCAGTTAAACTTATATCAACTTCACAGTATCACCAAGGTTGGAAGAGACCTCAAAGATCATCAAGTCCAACCTATCACCCAAGACTTCATGACTAGAGGTCATGATTAAGAACTTCCACATGAGAGCTTGTAATGCTAGGGTTCACAAAGTGTAGGCCATCATTTTTTCCCTCTTTTTATTAAATGCAATCACCATGAAAGAACCTGCTGAAAGCTGAGTGCCCAGGGGAGTCAGCCCAGAAGAGCCTTCACCACAGATGTCAGCAAATCATTGTCCAGGGAACTCCACAGCCTTACACAAAAACATTCTGCAAAGCACTCCTATTTAGTATGCATGAAACTTGTATCAGAGGACACAGTCTCAAGCTGCGCCAGGGGAAGTTTAGGCTCAAGGTGAGGAGAAAGTTCTTCACTGAGAGAGTCGTTAGGCATTGGAATGTGCTGCCCAGGGAGGTGGTGGAGTCACCATCCCTGGAGGTGCTCAAGAGGGGACTGGATGTGGCACTTGGTGCCATGGTTTAGTGGTCATGAGGTCTGTGGTGATGGGTTGGACTTGATGATCTTTGAGGTCTCTTCCAACCTTGGTGATTCTGTGATTCTGTGAACTTCTATCTTAGAAGTGACTCCCAGAATAGTTATAGGCTCTGATCCCTGATAATTTGATGCATTATGGTGCACTGAGCTCCTGTGTCAACCAAACCCCTGTACTTCTGAAATGTTGAAGTGCCAGGCCTTGGCTGAGATGGATGATACTGTCAATGAACTGGATGTGTTCTGGAGCACCACCTTTCTCCAGAGCATTGTGGATTACTGCATGACAGACGCTTGAGCTGTGGATCCAGCCCATTGGCAATCTGTAAACTATCACACCAAGAAACATCTGATGCTTCACATTCAGTTTCAGGCATGTGTCCTGGGTCTGTAATATGCAGAGAAAACAACCTTTACATGCTGAGTAAGTTAAGAAGCAGAACTTGCTAAAGGCATAAACAACATGGCCAAAGTTAAAAATACAGCCTCTTGGTTTTGTGTACCATGTGCCTGTTTAGAAGACATCCAAAATCGCTCTCTGACCATTACAGTGAAAAAAATCAACAACAACATGAAAAGCCCTTACAAATACAGTGCTGCAGCCCTCTCCCTACCAAGCAAAGGGCAGAGCTACGTTCTCCTACAGCTCTGCTAAAGCAGGTCCTTGTGTTTCTTGGTTTTGAAGGTTCTGTTACATAATGGGGGGCCAAACACATCAACAGAAAGCCAGAAAATCAATAGTTAAGTCTTCACCCAATGCTGAACTACCATGTTTTCATCTTCTCTCTGAGCTGCAGCACCCAGAACACAGCAGCCTCTGTCTTCTACCCCCGCCCCAGCTATTTAACTGTTGACACCGACCGTGCTAGCAATGCCGTGTGCTGAGCTGATATGGGAAAGGTTTGATTTTCTGCCAGGATTTTTATGATTGTGTTGTAAATGAGAACTGCTTGGAGGGATTTCCTTACTTTGCTGAAAATGTATTGTTTGCCCTGTTTCCAAATGACTTAATTCAGGTGATGGAAGAAGAAAACAGGGCACCAGTTGTGATATTTCAGCTGTTGTTTCGTGAGACTGCGACCAAGAGAGATTCACTCCACCCAGTGTGTCCAGGACTCAGCATCAACAGTTGGAGGGCTCTTTCCCACCCTCTCCAGAGACAAAACTTCTGACAGGCTTTCCAATTTTTCACAGGCTTCCCTGCCTGCTTCCACAGGAGCTGTATCTGGTTACTCAGGCACTTTGGAGTCAAACATCTTTCAGTCAGTTCCAAATAGCTCCAATCAGAAAGGCAATTTTTGTGGCTTGGAAGTGTAATTGCAGGTGAGAAAATATTCACATGTGGATCCAAAGGGAGAAGTTAGCAGGACTCCTGGGGAATGTCTGCATGTTTAATTGTTCCCAACTTCTTGATAACAAACTACAACAAAAGATTGGGAGCAGCACAGAACATTCAGAGAGCAGTTCACCAGACCAGCGAAGTGAAACCAAGAAATGCGTTTAGACATGAAATCTCTATCTATTCAATCAAAAATTACCATCTGTCTTCTTAGGGAATATCAAAATCTAAAAGGCTTGTTTCGAAAGGTCAAAGATATCAAAGGCTTCCAGCAAGTTTTAACACATAAAGTGTCTTCCATGAGTGTACAGAAGAATTGCAAACAACCACGATCAGACCTGGAATCACAGGGGCTGATCCCTTGCTGTCTGTCATCTCTGATGGCTTCTGGCCACCTGTCCTGGTTGAGACGATTCCCTCATCATGCAAAGAAGGAAAACTCCACCTGAATCGATGAGACTGTAGCTATTTAGACCAGGAGTGAGTCTGTCACAGTGATTGCAAAATAAATGTGATTTACCACTTTGCTGACTTAACTCAGTAGCGGTTTATAGACCCCATTTGCCAAGATGTGCTATGAAGAAGGCAGAAGAGAGGGCAGGGCCAAGGGTTTTGCTTTCTCACGAGAAAAAGGGAGTGATAAAAATAAATCATCTCATCTGCTTTTACACCAAGGCTGCTTGGAGTCGACGTAGAATATGAGACAGGAAAAAATACATAATAATTAATGTGCAGTGTAAGTAACACAGCACCGGCAATGGGCAGCTGAGGAGAAGCTTGTTAAAACAAAGCCAGAAGGAGGATTCCAAGCACTTTCAGAACCAGACCATGGCAATGGCCAAAATAGGGAAACTATGTAAGACAATTTATCAGTTTCACAATCAGATTTCTTTCCAGCCCTTGCTGTGCTGAATGCGTTGCAGGAAAGGGGAAAATGGAAGAGACCAAACGTATACGTGCTAGGCAAAAATGGAAAATCCTCGTTATACCTGCAGGTTATAATTTGTCAAGAGTTCAATCAGAACAATTTCATTGTGCAGGCAGAGTCAGAAAGCCTTCAACGTGTGCACTCTGCAGGTTTTCCCCCCCCCCCCTTCTTTTGCTATCTCTGTAGTAAAACAAAGCAAGCAGTGTGTCGTTCAGAATGGCTTTAAAAGACATGTAGCTGCTCTGGAACGATTCAACAAAAGACACACAACATTTTCCTAGCTGGAGGATTCCAGCATTTTAAACCATTCCTACTTACATACCTTTAAAGTTTAGTAAACAGAGCTGATAGTAACTCCACCTTTCTTTAGCTGCAGCTCTTATATCTGGGCACTATTTTAGGATTTCTAAAGTCTGGGGCGGGGGGTCACTTCCCATGTATGTCTAAGATTTTCTTATGATTCATTTCCTGAGAAGATAAGAACTTTCTAGCAGTTGTTCTAACAACTGCTTCTCCTGCTCTGTAAGGGTGAAGAGCACAGAATTTCAACCAAGCTTGCTTGCTGTCTGTGAAGGAATAAAAGCAGCACTTCGCTATGTTACCACGCTATAAAATGCAAGGATTTATGCTATGTGTAAGCCTAAGACTTTGATCCATACTGCTGGTTCCTAGGAATGCTGCAAGTCCTTGCTGACAGACAGTGCTGAAACCATTATTTACTGGCTACTGAAAACAAAAGCAATGCAGCCAGGGAAAAGAAAAGATTTCTTTTTGGAGGTATTCAAAATTAACAGCCACAAGCTTACAATTGCTATAATCAACCATGAGGTATCAAAGGCATGTACCTACGGCAGACAGTCAGCACTGAAGCCTTAACAAAAACATTATCCATCTACCTCTGCCAATTTCTTTTCCTGTTAGGACAGTAAGAAATTAATGACAGCAGCAACATACAAAGCTATTAACAACTGAGAATATTTAATTACTTCACTATAATGGCCCATGCTTAGTTAAGAGAGGCATTAACTTTATTGTCATGACCCTGTAAGTCTTTGAAAGGGGACATGAGAAGTCATTCTCAATGGCAGGTTAACATCAGTGGCCGTGTCTAATTCCATAACGTTTAGCAAGTCACAAACTCACTTACTGCACAGACCAGAACCAGAAAGAAAGGAAAATTAAATGTCATCTAACATTTCTGTGAAGTGTTTCCATTTTTACTGGTTTATGAAGTCCTTTTATAGGTTCAGAAATCGTTACGACAAATGAACTGAGCGCAATTTTATGAGCAGAGCATCAGTTCATTTCACAGCCTCTACATGTCTACATGTCAATGGCTCACATCATCTTCCACATGTTAACAACAGCTTTCAAGACAAAGTTCTGCAGGGATCTTCAGCTGGAAAGCCATCTGCTATGGCCTGTTCCAGTAAGAGGCAAAAAGTAGGCCAAGACTTATGGCTCAAGTGTGAGGATATCTAATCCCATACCCAACCCCATTGGCCTCTTTTCCTCTCATCCACCCCTCAGAAGTAACATTTCACCTGGCTGTGGTTGTTTCACATTTGTCCAAGAGGCATGGCTTGGTGGAAATGTAACTCTGATCCAACTCTTTCTTTTCCTAACCTTTCACAGAAGTGAGGGGGAAGACCCACATTTCCTTCACCTCACCCCTGAATCCAGAGCCATCAGCCCATTTGCATAAGTCCTGTGGCAAGGCACATGAGGATGGGAGGTAGAGGTCATTACATGACGTGTATATTAAGCCACATGTCACAATGTCTGCCATGCCAGGCTGCAGCCACACAGCATCCCTTCTAGGCAGGCCCTGCTGAACACAGAGCAGCTCTCCATGGTGTTTCACAGCTGACCAGTTTCCAGAGGTTTTCACAGTTTGGAGTTCAAGGACAATTGCAGACTGGGCTGTGTCAACAAGGGTGTAAGACAGCCTGGAGTACCACATCGAGGTTTGGTCTCCCCCATCATAAATGACATTTATATACTAGAGTGAGCCCCCAGTGTTCACCAAAATGGTCCAGAACCTGGAGCATACAACAGATAAAGAGAAGGGTGGAGAACTGTGTTTATTCTCCTATGGAAAGGCCATCAAGGAGATCTTATTGCTGGCTATGAGCGCTTAATGGGAGAGCCTAGAGAAGACAGAGCCAAACTTAGAGGTGTGCAGCAGAAGGATGTGAAGGCAACAGACACAAAAGGGAAGAGTGGAAATTACCATATGATATAGAGGAAAAAAAAGTTCACTATGAGGGTGGTCAAACACCAGAAGAGGGGCCTGGGGATGGGGATTGTTTCCAAACTCAGCCGGGCAAGGCTCTTGGATTGAGCAGCCAACTCTGACCTGACCTACTTTGAGCAGGAGGTTGGAGCAGGGATGTCTGGAAACTCCGTCCACCTGCTGGGAGCCCTGGATTTGGCACTGAGCTTCTCCCAGGAGGAGAGATGAGGTGGTCCTGCCCTCAGCCGCAGACACGGGGGAGGCAGGGGAGCGTGAGTCAGGAGGCCAGCTGGAGGAAGTCCCATGCATAATGCATGGAAAATTTGCTTTCTCTGTCCTGATGGAGGAATTGCTGCGTGTCCCAGCAGGAATAACTGCAATGAGACTGCATCCCAACCTCACATCACTAATACCACCCCTTGTCAGCAAAGTCTGTGCTTATCAGGAGGTCTTGAAATTGGGTAACATGATTGTGGGGAACAAAATCCAGTTTGCTGAAACTGAATATTCCTGTGGAAAATGGCTGAAGTCATTTCCCATTTAAAATGTTTTCTAAGTTTCTAAACTGTCTAAATGTCCTGCTGTGACATCTTCAGAGCATCCACTTTTCACTATGAAATGACTTCAAAATCAAGTTTCAGTCAGAAAAGGTTAACAGCAAATTAAAGCAGTGTTGGGAAAGGTATTGCAGCTGAACTTCATCTTGTTTGTTTGCTTGTTTTCTGTGTGTGAGCACTGTCAACGTTTTTATCATGGAACTTGGTGGGGTGGAAATACTGAATGCCCAAAGAAAAAACAAACAAACAAACAAATAAAACCCCCAAAACCCAGGGAAACTTGGGTCAATAAAACACACTTCCTACTTGGTTGTGATGTACAGATAGATGGTGTTTAAGAGCAGGCTGGATGAGGCTCTGGCCAGCCTGATCTAGTGTGGGGTGTCCCTGCCCATGGCAGGGGGGTTGGAACTAGATGATCCTTGTGGTCCCTTCCAACCCTGAATGATACTATGATACTATGATATAAAGAAACAGACAGACTACACTGCACAGGCTTCTTTCTGGTTTAGTAGGTACAGGATAGGGATTAGGAACTCTTTACTTTGCCAGCAGATACTGGACACTAAATGTAAAGACAGAGACATTTATGGAGGTTCTACACTGTAAGAATACAGCACAGCAATATTCTTCTGAAGCTTTTACTTTGAGAAAGCTCCAAATACATCATTATTAGAAGCACAGGAGGGCACTGTAATAACGTCAAAGGCATTATTTGTATGTGTTGGCATTGCAGAAGTGAGCTGGGGAAAAAATCACGATGACAAACGATGCACCTCCGACAAAGAGGGCCAAACTCACCCCTGGTGGCACTGAAATGAGGTTGGTGTATTTGAGCTGGCCCTTGAAGTCACTGATGGCTATATATGATTTACATCTACTGCATAATTACTTGTCTTTCTTGAGCAATCTAGGAAAGCAACAGCAGATACCATGCTGCAAAACAGTAACTTCTTAGCTGAATAAAAAATTGCTTCTAGTGGGACAGAAATGCAGCACCAGCCCCCAAATAAATCTCTGTTGTTATTAATACGAAGCAAATTCCGGCAAGGATAAAGGATGACCATAACAAAGTTCCCATATTTGAACCATTTATTCGTTCTGCTACTTTCAAATCTCTTCACTCTTTAATTCCAAGCTCCCTCTTCTGGGCTATCCCAATGAAGCCAGAGAGTCACTATGCACTGCTCCTCATCCACGCTTTAGTATTCAGGTAAGACAGCTAAAGATCAACTCATCAGCATGGCCCAATTTCATGGTTACTACAGCTGAAGTTCTTTGAAAATACATTAGTATATACTGAGATTTAAAGAGCTCCCAGGGGTTTGCAGTTATAAATGCACTATTACGTGACCTCTTGGAGTAGATGATGGAGGAGACGTCCCTCAGCATAAGGACACAGCACATTATGCCCCTAGGGGTATCACTATATAGGGATATAGGACATTATATTAAATAATGAACTCTGCTAAGCTGTGCCTCACCTGTACATAAACCAATATGAAGAGAAACATACTAAGTGCGTTACCTTTCGCTTCACATTTTGTGGTCAAGAGAAACACCTTCCCCCTCTACAGCAAGAGCAGCTTTTGTTTTGCCTTTGAGATTATTCAGACGGAGGACATTATTAATCGTTTTGTGTGTGTGTGAAAAAGAAATGATACATGCATTTCTGTTTTCTTGCATCCCCATGATTAGCAAACTGTTGACAGGGAAAACATTAATACCAATACTTCATCCAATTTTCCTATTCAGAGCATGCCTACAAAACAAAGTGTTGTGGTTGTAGGAACTTGGGCGTGAAGACAATATTCATCTGTTTTCATTATTTCCTTTTCTTTGACTTTTTTTTTTCCCCCTTTATTTATTTAAATTTTTTTGCTTCACTCTGTGCAAGAACCAATTCTAACAGTTCTCTGAAGCCATGGGAAAATTAACTGAGTCTGATTAATTGTGATTGCTCCTTCAAATCATACACTTACTGCTCCTACGCACTATTTTTATGACGGCAGCTTCAAGCCCCTTGAAGAACGGATCGAGTGCCACACGACAGCACCTGTGCCTGGCAACTATTTCAGCACAGAAATAGATAAAGGATAAGCAAAATAGATAAAAGGTAAGAATTATCCTTTCCTTTTTTGTGCCTGGTGGCCCTTGCCCTTAACATAAAAAAAAACATCAGGAGGCTGCAAGAATGCTGAAGATGCTAATGCTGAAGAATGACACGGTGCTGAAGGGCGCCTAGGTGCTCAGTGGAAAAGCAGTCAGAATGGTTAATCATGTTCATATAAAATAGTCTTGTGCATCAGGAAAAGTGCTGATTGAAAGGGTAATTTTGGTGTGTGTCACTAGGCAGGGCCACTGGAACGGCTCGGAAGTAATTAAGAGGCTGAAGCCAAGGCTCTGCAGAGCTGTAGTTCCCGAGTCACTCAGCGGCGTGCCTGCTGCGAGTCGGGGGAACGCATGCTGCAACTAATCAAGCAGTGTTTGACATGCGTCTCCTCTGGCTGACAAGCACATAACATACGGCTGCAACCATCTCCCACATCTTGCTTAATTAATTTCCACCCTTGTTGTGTGCTCCCACACCTGGAGATATCAAACAGCTGCGTCTAATAAAAACATTTTAACCTGTGTCAGTGGATAGGATTCAATTTAGTTTATAATTAGATCAGCAAATGAAATCATCATAAAATAGCTGATAAAAGTTCCCTAGAATGAGTCAGAAGTATTTTTTTTTCCCCAAGTGTGTAAATCTAGTGTTAAATAGCTGATGAATAAAATTGAGAGCTGACACAAAACCACATGTCCACGAGCACTTGCTTTTCTATTTGCATATCTATTATAGCTCACAGACATGTGCAAACTCATACACCCACACGTTTTCCTTATGTTTTCCCTAAGTTTATCATTACTCCCCTTCATCTCTGATTCACAGCATTTCTGAGATAGAATCTTTTACAATAAAAACGAGCTCGAGATAAAATTTCCCAAGACAATAAATACTTCTTTTGCAGGAGCTTTTCAGTGAGCTGTGGCAATGAAGCTGCTCCATCCTCTTACAGCTCCGCTCCAGTTCAAAGAGGGAGGAAACTGAGATCGATCAGATCAGATGATACATACATTTTTTTTTCTTAAGTGAGCTGTACTTGCAGGGTCTGAAGGACAGGGAGCTTTTAAGCACAAAGAGCTGTTTAAATCTAGAGGTGCTGTTTAAATCTAGAGGTGCTGTTTAAACCTATAGGTGCATGAACAGAGACCTGAGGGAAGCACCTTCTTCAAACCTCTATAAATAAACTCCAACCCTGTTGCATTACTTTGTTCCATCTCTCCCTTTACTAATTTTCTTTCCAAGTCTTCACCAACCACTAAAGTGTACATCAAAGGCATCTTGAAGACACCCAGCAGTATCAGTGGCAGCAACACCTGCTACTTCAAACCTCACAAGCACTAATTCCCCAGCAGTTTGCTGTGTTTCAAAAAAAATACAGGCAAAAAACCCCCTCACAACCAACAACCCCATGGCACTAATCTCTTCCTTGTGCATTCTGCTGCATACATGAAGAAAATCGAGGGTGCCCCAGCGTTCGTTTCTGCAGTGTAATGTGCACAGGTCTACTTTTATCTTTCCATGGTGATAGCGAATCTGGAAATCTCAGCTATGCTAGGCTTTCATTAGCATTGCTGGGATGGGAGAGGGGGGGAGAAGCAGCGTTGTGTATGCCTTCCTGCATATCTGCAGTGCATTTTTGAAATGCCTGGTTGAAAGGGAACATGAAGAATTCGTCCGGCAGGCTGGCGGATCAGGAGCAACGCAGACGTTTCCAGCCACCCTTAGTTCCAAACCTTCAAACACCTTTTTGCTTGGCTCTGCCTAGCTCCTGTGTTTGCCTTCGAGCCAGTATTATTTTTAAGCAGTTTCTCGGCAGGAAGAGTTTTATTTTATGGCATTAAGTAAACCAGGACAAACTCAGCCCCGAAACAAATTGCAAATATAAAAACCTTGCAGGAGTACATTATCACACGACTCATGTTGCTTCCTCCCAACTCAATAACCCTCCTAGTTCACAGATTTCTGTTTAATTTGGCCTCTGGCATGACAGAAAGGAATTTTTTGCCCATTTACACAACTCTATGAATCAAACCCTGACAACAGTAAGCTGCTCTTCAGTCTGACTTAGAGGCATGCACCAAAATCCAGCCAAGTGCCGTACTTGCTCTATCAGGTCTCTCACATAAACCAGCTACAAGATGGCCTGTAGCACACATATCCCTCTGGGAGACAAAAAAAAAGAGAAAAGCAAAATTTCATGGCTCCTTCTCTTGAAGACTTGATGTATCAGCAGGTAGAATGGCTGTGAGACTTGAATCCTGGCTGGCTCCGCTGCTGTGAACAGCTCCAACACCAACACCTTAAAATACTCTGAAAGCTGAGAACCGATTTAGGTTAAGTTTGAAAAACAGTTTTAAAAAGAAGAAGAAGAAAAAAAAAAGAAACCCCACAGAAGATTTTGCTGTTTAAAAAACATTATCTCCACTGGTAGAAATGTATTTTTAATGTAGGGCAAGCAGGCTTTATCTGTGTCGATAGGAGATTCCAAAATACAATAAAGAAGTGAAGCAGAAATTTCTATACTAAAGCCCACTTAAAAATAAATCCAATTAAAGGGAATAAATAGGACAAGAGAACAACTAATTCCTTTTCTCTGCTTCTCTTCAAGGAATATTCATATAAATCCTCGGTCTGACATTTATGCTGTTTCATGTGACAGGGATCAGAATTCCCCACGGCACCACGTTTTAAAGCCCTTTACCCCAGCAGCACCTTTGTGAGGAGTAAAAGAGACCACTCCACAGTCACAGAACATTTTCTGCAGGCTCACAGAGGGTCTACCCCTGCAAGCTTTTATCCCTGTGAACAGTCTGCACTCATACTTGAAATAAAGGGAGTAGTTTAATGAAAAAGGGGGTGGTAGAATCAGGGATTTGGGGTGAGAACATTCTGGGACGAGGAACATCTCTCTTATCTATGCTGGTGAAGTGGTTTGTAATCACAAGTGTTATATATGTGCTTTGTAATGCAGTAATAGTAACAATGAACATTTTCAGCTCAGTGCCTGAATTAGGTAACTGTCCTGGATCCCTCAGTCTGGTTTACTTCGGAGAGGTTTCACAACCTGTGGACCCACATCATATGCTGCTTCTTTTACATGTTCCTGTGACCAGAGGATGTGGAAGAAGGTCATAGGTGTTCAAACCCCGCTTTGCATCTCACGTTTTAAGGGAAGAAAGCAGGAGGGACCCCATCCATGACTGAATGGCTCAAGATAACATTGAGACACAATGCTCATGTCTAAGCATACAAACAGGAAAGGGCAATGTTTGCATGTGTTTAGGGGTAACAGCCTGGAGAGGCTCGCAAAGTGATGCTCCAGATATCAGGGCACTTCAGTTTGAATCTAGACCAAGATCCTATCACACCAAATCAAATGCAAATTAAAACGAAAACTTCAGCAAGAACACTGCAGAGAAATTTCATCTTGGTGAAGGTCAAAAGAGAGGGGAGGAGGAACTCAGTGAAAAGTGTTTCTTAAATAGAGGAGATAGAGATGGCAGGAGATAAAAAGGTCAGACTAGGTGGTCTAAAGGTCCCTACTAACCCTAAACTCAGTGACAGATACAGAAAAGCAAACAGCTGATCTCAGAAAGATTTGGTCACACAAAGAAAGGCTTGAAAAAAAAAAAAGAGGCCAGAAGAAGCCAGCTATCAAAGAAACTCTTATACCCTGGTAGTAGGCAAATACATGATGAACCACACAAATATACACTGGTACTGCAGGCCACCTCCCTGCTCATTTGGCACAACAACTCGCACTCACATTCCTGAGATTCTCCTGGTAAAAAACCAAAATGATGTACCACACACTTTCTGCAACACCTCAACTGTAATATCAGAGGCTATTAAAAAAAAAAAAGAAAAGAAAATCTTAAAGGAATAAACAGATCTGGAAAATAAACCACGGAGGTGCCACGGGATTTGTACCGTTAAGTTGACTTTAAAAAATAGACTAATACATGCAAAGGTCACTAAAATATTTATATTAATGATGGAGCTGAACACTAAGCAGATATTGACTTCTGTTAAGGTGAACCTCAAGATTTATTAGCCTAAGAGGTAAACATTGACTGAGATAAATCCAAGGTCAATATTTACTACCAAGGACAATAAATCTTGGTGGCCGACGAGACGTTAAATAAATAAATATACGTGTGCATGGGCATTCATAAACAGGTATCTAGGTATAGCTGCATCCACAGACACAAGGGTTTCTAGATATTTATGCAAATTATGTGGAAGAAGGATCACAGCATCACAGGTTACTGCATGTTTTCTTAATTATGCTAGAAAGAGCCAATGAGCCATTATGAACCAGTGCAAGACACATCTATTTGCATATGTCAGCACTGATGATATCTAAAGGTGACATTTCTGCTTCTCCAAGTGACTCTCTTTACCCACTGAGCTGGGTGAAAGGTTTCTAACACACAAAGGGAAGTCAGGACCTTAAGTGCAAATTAGCTGCCCTATTTCTATCTCAACTTGAGAAGCCATGCTTGTAACTTAAGAAGCAGAGTTACACACAGTGAAGCAGGCTGATAATTGCCAAGCTCTGGACTTATCAGCCAGAAAGACTTCTGATGGAGCACTTCAGAATTCAATGCACCTTCATCTGAGGTCAAGTTGCTTCCCACGCAAGGCAAGCGAAGGAGGGGAACACGTGGACGCTCTGGAAGTGTTTTAACAAGAGGCACTTTTACTGTAGCTGTGGTCAATTTTGTCTGAGCTCAGAACAAAGATGTATCAATCAAACTGAGCTAAATAAATAAATAAAAGCACTGGATGACTTTCAGAGTTATAGGCCTTTTCCTTGAACTAGAAAAGCAAATAAATTTAACAGGAGTGCTGACAAAAGTAGACCTTCTTCCTCCAAACAGTATACAAGATCTAAGCCAAAAGGAAACAGATGACTTTGTGTGTTTGTAGGAAGTGATTAGAGAAGATAGAACTTAATTTATTAAGATGGGAGATGGTGATTCTTTTGTTGACTTTTCAGGTCAAGTGTTAAAACCTTCTGCAAATAAGGCAGTAGATAGGCTACAGCTAAGCCCTAATGGCTCAGGAGGCTGAGCTTTTTTGATACTCTAGGTTCTATGCTTCTTATTTGAACAATTGCTTTGGAAAGCCAAGTGAGAGAAATGTGCAACCCTTCCCTCTGCCTCCTGAGGGGCTCCCCTTTGCAGACTGCACCAGCTTGGGCAGTTGGAGGCTCTTCTAGTCCAACATACACTTAACCATCCCAATGCAGAACACTGCCTAATGCTAACAGAAAAAGCTTCTACATGGCTTCTGAATTTTTCCTAGGTACCCAAGGGATAACAGAATAGGCAAAAAAATAAAACAAAGGGAAAAGGGGGGGAAAAAAGAAGGAGAAAAAAAAAGGGGGGGTGGGGCAGGGAAGAAAATAAATTAACAAAAAATAAGGAAGAAAAGACAGAACAAAGTGCTCAAACCCAGAAAAAAATCATTTATCTACCAGTCTGACAAGTCTGAGGGAGGAATGCAGCACTGCACAGGCAGTGCTGGCCACTGGATTTGCAGGAAGAAAGAGCAATTAGAAGCGCTGGGCAGGAAAAGGCCTGTTAGCACTCTTACCTTTAACTTAATCTTTAATCTCCTCCTATGCCTCCAACTTGTCACCACAGGCATTAATCACCTTGCAGCCTTATAGCCGTCTCAGGCTCATTTATATTATTTGTTTTAATGGCTCCTCTCATGCCATTGGTGTTTGGTGGTGTGGAGAGCTCTGCCCCGATTTCCTGCTGGCTGTTTTGCTCTACCAAAGTGATGTGGTTTATTTTTACACAGCTTTCCTAAGGCTACAGTAGAGCCACAGGTTTCAGCGATCGTATCTCAGTTGACCTCTGCGGAGACTACTCCAAAACAATCCATGAAATATGATTGCTCCAAATATTTTAGAAGCCTCTGAAGCCTCATTAACTAAGGAACACTTTGTATTTCATTACATTTTATTAACATTCTTGGTGACTCAAGGAATGGCAGAATGGCTTCACCCCTAAGCAGGATTTATTTCTTAGCTTGCATAAAAAAGGAAAAGTGATTTTTCAACTACACAGAAATTGGAACATAGAAGGAAGATAATAAACTGACAAGCAAAAGACAAAATGTCTTTGTACTCAGTCTTCTAAATCCAGATGAGATCTCAGGCTAAGTGTTCTCCTGACAGACAGAATCGCTATATAAAAGGAATAGCCAAGACTGTCAAAATTAGAAGCCAAAACTCCACATTTCTGAGTTTTCAGGACTGATAATTACAGGAGAGTCCTGTTCAGGAAAATATATTGCCAACAAAGATGCAATTAATAAGCAGAACTTTTAAACACTGCTGTCTCCTTTGACTACAAACTGTGGCCAGAACAGGCAGATTCTGCTTCTTGCAAACTATATACCCCTATGAGGATGCCTGCAAAGAGGACCATCAGTGAACAGCAATAACAACTACAATATCCGCAATACTTAACGTCACTTTCACCTTGAATGAGAGCCAAACCTTTTCCCTTAATTCTAAGGGCTCTTTGGGCTACTGTGAAGACCCCACTACGGATTCTTAATGCAATACATTATAGGTTTTATACGGGGAAGTGGTTTATATTGTGCAACATTTTACATGGTAATTATTTCACAGCGTGCAAGATGATGAAGAAATAATGAGGAAAGTTTTGGATGAGATTTTAAGGGATGTAGTGACTCAGTGACCTGCTGGGAGGGGATTGGGGGGAAAAAGCAGCAGCATAAACCTCTCCCAGTTATTTTTTGGTTTGGTTTGGTTTGAATTATTATTTATTTTATATAGAAACAGAGATTTCTAAAACCACTTCATTGGCATTTTGAGGGGGAGACAGATAGTTTTCATGCAGTTAAAAACTGAATCTGTGAGACACCCCACATAAATACTCATTCCAAAAGGCTCAGGAAGGAATATATTTCCTGATGTGAGATCAGGATTGTAGCATGCATGAGTGGCTGACCTTTTATTAATCAACTCTGGAAAGACTGAACTAACAGGCGCTTGGTTCATCAGCTTTGATGGCTATAGATTGATGTCATCCCAAGGTAACCTGTGAGGGTACAGATTCACCAGCCTCAGTAATGCAAGGCTTAAAACCAAATTTTGCAGGCAAGAATGATGAAAGCCATGGAGGTAATTGGGAAATGAGACAGACTGCAATGTCTGCTTTCTCCCTTTATTTGATAACTGATATTCTAGGCAAAATAAATCAATCCGTTGTCCAGGGAAGCAGGTTCGGTGCGATGAATTAAACTGCTGGTTAAGACGGGAGAGCTGATCAGGAAGAAGCAGCAGAATGTGTTTAAGGCAATAATTTAAGGTAGATTAACAACAGTTGATATTGGAAGTAGAAGAACAAGCCCAGAGGTAATTTTATTACGACCATTTCAAGGCCCGGTCTTAAGAAGTAGAGATGCTGTGTTGAGAGGAATTGCAGAGTATCACGGGGGGGGGGGGGGGGGGGGAAAGGATGCTTTGATGACTGAAGTAATAAAGCTGGATTGAAATTCAGCAATCTAACATGAAAGGCCATGCATGTTGAAGTTAAAGCAACAATTTCTACTTCAATCTGAATTTATTCAATGACTGGAAAACTGTAAGCTACCCTTTTTTACCCTGGGCTGGCAAAAAAATGTAAACCCACCATATATCAGTACAAATTTGGGTCACTTCCAAGTGAGCAAGGAAGTGTTAATTCCAGTGCAAAAAGTACTTCTCTAAGTGATCTCATTCCAATATTGTGCACAATTCTAACCCCCCTTCCCCCATATGCAGAAGAAATGAGATGCATTTGATTCAAAAAGATGTAGGAAAAAAAGTCTTGTGGGGTTAAGCACAATGGAAGAAGAAAACAGTTTTAATCCTTTACAGCAGTAAAATAAGTAATGAACAGACACCATTTTAGTTTATAAATACACAGAGACAAGAGGTAAGGGTGAACATCAGAGTTGAAGAAGTTATTTTAACTAATGGATGATGAGGGCACGAAAAATCAACACACATAAACATTTAGTCTGGAAATGGGATGCTCTTTTGCCACGGGAACAGCACTGCTAGGGAGCAGCTCTCCAGCAACTGAAGTAAATAAAAATATCTTCATTAAAGTTATCTAAGGGATCAAATGACTTGGTTTCCTACAGTATCAGATGGCTGAACTCAATGATTCAATAGAGCTCTTTCAGATTGTGTTCCCAAGGACAAGCAAAAAGATGTTTCCTAGCAGGGCAATGAAGAGTAAAACAAGTGCAGGATCGCTGTCAAGCGAAGGCACACTGACTTCTGACAGCCTCCTCTTGTAACTGAGATGAAATAGCTGGAAACCTCATCAGATTTGTTCCTCTCAACTTTTTAAAAGATGAGAGGCAGTGCCAAACACTCAAAACAATAACGTCTTGCCTTTATAAACAACCTTTAGTATCGCTGGATATAAACCAGAGACTTGGACATCTGCTGAGCATGCCTATTGGATTGGCATCAGTGCTCTCCCCCTGGCTCACACGGAAGGTGAAGGGGTCAGGAATGAGACATCTTGTTCTCCAAAAACAATCTTCCATTTTGCCACTGGTAGCTTGCAGAATCCACCTCCTATTCAGCTGAAGCCTGTTTAATTTTGCCTGCTTTAGGAGTTTTTTGAGCATCCTCTAGATTTCAACTAGAGCCAGAGAATCCGTCTAAATGCTTGTGTTGTGCTGAATTACTACCAGGAGATGTGTGGGGTTCAGTCTCTTGGCACAGCCATGGGAAATGCTGCATGTCCTGGTACATACTGAGAACAGATTGTCTGAGACTACTGTAAGAATTTCATTATTAGAGCTGTAGCTTGGGACTGCACTTCTTGCTGTTCCATCAACATCCTCCTCTAGTCTTTAATCTATCTGCTAATAAATGTTATTTTTAAACTCTGCTAGCCCTCTCCACATTTTGCACATTCCCACCAGAGCTGCAGACAGCCTTTTTATCCAGGCAAACATGCTGGATGGACAGGGAATTACAGTAAGTGGGAAAGGTCAGTACCAGTGCGATAGCAAAAAATAACGGTGTAAGGCCCAAGCAATGCCATCATTCCCTTATCTGCTGAAATCATAGAATCAAAGAATCAACAAGGTTGGGAAAGACCTCAGAGATCATCAAGTCCAACCCATCACCCAACACCTCATGACTAACTAAACCATGGCTTTAAGTGCTACGTCCAGTCCTTTTTTGAACACCTCCAGGGACGGTGACTCCACCGTCCTGTGTGGGCAGCACATTCCAGTGGCAAATAACTCTTTTTCTTAAGAACTTTCTCCTCACCTCCAGCCTAAACTTCCCCTGGCGCAGCCTGAGACTGTGTCCTCTTGTCCTGTTACTGTTTCACCCTTTCCAGGGGTCACCCCTAACCAGCATAGTCCAGCATCACACTGGATGAGATGCAGGACAAACCAGTGCCACACGCCACACCTTTCTCCAGCTTCCACTGATGGAATGATTAAACCAAAACACAGTTGTGTATGGATACAGTAACTTACAAAGGCACTGGGTGATTCCACCAGGACAAGAGGGAAGGCAGGCATCTGAGTACTGGAAAAAGCAGTGTGAGATGATGAGCACCCAGCTGCTGGATTAAAAGAAAGGCAAAGGAAATCTTCAAGGTCTCCCTGTTTCTTCCTTTCACCGGTCTGAAGACCAGACAGAAATATGGGCATATGTAGAGGAGCGTGAGCTATTTTAACCAAAACATTTCATCCATCCCTAAATATGGTCACAAGATTTTAGATACTTGGCTTACTCTTAAACAGTAAGATTCTGAATTATCTCCAACTGTGTAGGCTGTAAAAGAAAATGCATAAACCAGCAATCCTGCAAACTCCCTAGAAACATATTCACTGCCAGTTTTTTCTCTGTAGCTGTTACATTAATCAGTGTCTTAAGAAATTAGAATGCCCTGTGATTATATCTCTTTCAAACCTAATAAGCTATGCTTTGCAATTAACTTCAGCTCACTCTCCTTAATGTCATTATCTATCATCTAGAGCTTTGAAATATATCAGAGGAAAATGCCAAAATCATGGCACGGTGTACACGGGGTTGCATTTTCCTTTCAAAGAGCAGAGCAGAGCAAACAGCAGGATTTCAGTGGCATCTTGGTTACTCTCTTAAGATTTCTAGCCCAAATGGAAAAAATGTGAAAAGATCAGCTGTTCTCAACAATATTGCCAGAAAAACACATTCAAGGGATAGATTTTTTTTTCTTTGTGCCTGAATGGGAACTCAAATAATTTCCCAGAATCTGGCCTTGAACCAAAACTCAAGAGAGATCAGCCCAGATTTCAGGCTTGTTTTATACCTTATCAGATACTCGGACACAAGTCATGCATCTTCCAAAGCAACTTCCATGCAGATGTGCATAGGTGTGAGTATACACACAGTGAGTGTGACAATGGGGTCTAGTCAGTGGGGTTTATGTCTGTACTTGTAAGTGCAGCCTCCCTTGTAACAGCCACACAGAAACATCTCTCCTTGTCTGCCATATGAAAGTGTTATACATATATGGAAGGAGTGGTGTTAAGGTTTTATCAGCCCAAACTCGGATTAGTCAAGTTATTTATAAGCAGGCTTGGCAATATCAGATTTTAATTGATGAATGCTGATAAAAATGGAACTGATGTGGCCTTTCAAGACTCATGGGCTAGAATTTTTTACTTTTTTCTTTTCTTTTCTTTTCTTTTCTTTTCTTTTTTTTTCCTGAAATTGAACAGATGCCAGGAAATAAATCAGAAATTGCAAAGTGGAAGAGGAGAGATGCGAGGCAGTGCGCCGAGGGCCGGAAGGAGGAGAAAAGTGGAAAATTACCAGACTGTAAAACTGATGGATTTAAGAGAGAAAAGGCAGAGTGGCATCCCTGGGAATACCAGGGGGACAGAGGTAGGAAGAGAAGCCAAGTTGACCAGAAATTATAACCAATACTGCATGTAAGGAACTAAAGTGTCCTGTGAGTCAAGCCCTGAGTTTTCAGTAAAAACTACTGCAACAGGGAGGTTTAGGCTGGATGTTAGGAAGAAGTTCTTCACAGAAAGAGTGATTGGACATTGGAATGGGCTGCCCAGGGAGGTGGTGGAGTCACCATCACTGGAGGTGTTTAGGAAGAGACTGGATGGGGTGCTTGGTACCATGGTTTAGTTGATTAGGTAGTGTTGGGTGATAGGTTGGACTTGATGATCTCAAAGGTCTTTTCCAACCTGGATAATTCTGTTCTATTCCATTCCATTCCATTCCATTCCATTCCATTCCATCCTATCCTATCCTGGAGCACCTCTCCTATGAGGACAGACTGAAGGAGTTGGGGCTGTTCAGTCTGCAGAAGAGAAGGCTCTGAGGTGACCTAATTGTGGCCTTCCAGTATCTGAAGGGGGCCTACAGGAAGGCTGGGGAAGGACTTCTCAGGATCTCAGGTAGTAATAGGACTAGGGGGAATGGAATGAAGCTGGAGGTGGGGAGATTCAGGCTAGATGTGAGGAGGAGGTTCTTCACCATGAGAGTGGTGAAACCCTGGAATGGGTTGTCCAGGGAGGTGGTCGAGGCCCCGCCCCTGGGGGTGTTTAAGCCCAGGCTGGATGAGGCTCTGTCCAGCCTGATCTAGTGTGGGGTGTCCCTGCCCATGGCAGGGGGGTTGGAACTAGATGATCCTTGTGATCCCTTCCAACCCTGAATGAAACTATGAAACTATGAAACTATCCTATCCTATCCTATCCTATCCTATCCTATCCTATCCTATCCTATCCTATCCTATCCTATCCTATCCTATCCTATCCTATCCTATCCCATCCTATCCCATCCTATCCTAATTCTATCTCCAGTTGCAATAGATGGATTGTGCCAAGCCACACACGTAGCAGAGGTGAGACCTCTCTCATTTCTCATTTGCAGTTTGAAAAAGCAAACTGCTACACAGTTGTTTAAATATGACTTTCAATTATTCTGCCTTTTCATACCTCTGTGATTGGAAATCTGAGTCACTGCAAAGAGCAAAGAATGAAAAAAAAAAAAACACCAAAAAACTAAGAAAACTACAAGAAAAATCATAAACTTTCCACAATTGACTTTCCAAAAGTCATAAACTTGCAATACTCCTGCCTATGAAATCAACAAAAATAAGGAAAGGAGAAAGACAACTCCACTAACCAGAAAACATTAATTCAATCCCATTAGAAATCTATTTTATGTCAGACTTCCAGTAACTCTGAGAGACAGCCAAGTTTAAACTGCTTCCAGAATTTGCAAGAACTCATCAGTGACTTTCTGATTAACTTTCTGAGTAACTGTTACCAAAAAAAAATGCTACCCATGAGTGCAATTTCATTCTCCCCCACCAATATTTTCTGTTGGTTTGCTCCCAGCCCACAGCTCCTTTACTTTGGCCATCCATTTAATACTGATTAATCCTCCCACTCCTCCTAACATCCACGGGACTCCTCCAGATTCTATGAGCTCGTCTGCATGGATTCACTTTTGGGATCAGATACTCACTGTGCAATTTTATTCATCAACCACAAAAAGCAAAAGATATCCAAATAGAGTTCAACACAGATAATGGTTACTTATCCTTCTTAATAAAAAGCCCAAAGCACAACAGGCAAAGAGCACCTTTTAAGAGTCAACTATTATGAACTGGCTGGATGGCCGAGCCCAGAGAGTGGTGGTGAATGGTGCCACATCCAGCTGGCAGCCAGTCACTAGTGGTGTGCCCCAAGGATCAGTGCTGGGCCCTGTGCTCTTTAACATCTTTATTGATGATCTGGATGAGGGCATTGAGTCCATCATCAGTAAATTTGCTGACGACACCAAGCTGGGGGCAAGAGTTGATCTGCTGGAGGGTAGAGAGGCTCTGCAGAGGGACCTCAGCAGGCTGGACAGATGGGCAGAATCCAACGGCATGAGATTTAACACATCCAAGTGCCAGGTTCTGCACATTGGCCACAACAACCCCATGCAGTGCTACAGGCTGGGGTCAGAGTGGCTGGAGAGCGGCCAGGCAGAGAGGGACCTGGGGGTGCTGGTTGATGGTAGGCTGAACATGAGCCTGCAGTGTGCCCAGGCAGCCAAGAGGGCCAATGGCATCCTGGCCTGCATCAGGAACAGTGTGGCCAGCAGGAGCAGGGAGGTCATTCTGCCCCTGTATACTGCACTGGTTAGGCCACACCTCGAGTACTGTGTCCAGTTCTGGGCCCCTCAGTTTAGGAAGGAGGTTGACTTGCTGGAACGAGTCCAGAGAAGAGCAACAATGTTGGTGAGGGGTTTGGAACACAAGCCCTATGAGGAGAGGCTGAGGGAGCTGGGGTTGCTCAGCCTGGAGAAGAGGAGACTCAGGGGTAACCTTATCACTCTCTACAACTACCTGAAGGGAGGTTGTAGACAGGCGGATGATGGTCTCTTCTCCCAGGCACCCAGTACCAGAACAAGAGGACACAGTCTCAGGCTGCGCCAGGGGAGGTTCAGGCTGGATGTTAGGAAGAAGTTCTATACAGAAAGAGTGATTGCCCATTGGAATGGGCTGCCTGGGGAGGTGGTGGAGTCACCATCATTGGAGGTGTTCAGGAGGAGACTTGATGAGGTGCTTGGTGCCATGGGTTAGCTGTTTGGGTGGGTTGGATTGGTTGATGGGTTGGACATGATGATCTTGAAGGTCTCTTCCAACCTGGTTTGGTTTATTCTAAAACATAAATACACCTCACAATGGTTTCCATCATTTGCTTTTCACTGCCATTCATCCTTTCTGCTGGCCTCCTGAACAGATTTTATATCAAGTCCTACAGCTGGACACTCTCCTGAGACTTAACACAGTTAGATGTCATTACTAAGTATTGATCTACAGCCACAAAGATCTTCTACTTCTGCCCTAATCTTCCATCTGATCTATTAGCAGTAGTGAACTGAAGACTCGACGATGTGCTTTCGAGGGACTGCTCCAACTCAACAGTGCTTAAAACAACTTAGGCCACAGAGAAGGATAAAGGGCAGTTAGCAACTCCAAGTGGAGTTAGCAATTTATGTGGAACGTAACCAACCAGTAACAAAACCCATCCTGCTGCATACTGCTGCAGTCATGCTGCTTTGCAGTGCCAGGAAGACCAATCCTTCCAGGCCCTACAGCACTAAGTGGTACCACCAAGCCCTCCCTTTTGCCCCTTTCTCATGAACAGATGATAAGATTGGTGTCTCAGCACTGAACATCATGCTTTCTCACCCCAAGGTTTGCAGTTCTCTCTCTTCACATTGCACATATTTTCACATGTGTAAAGGGAAAGCAGCTGTGCCATATTTTTAGCTTAACTAGTTGAAAGAGAAAAAAAAAGGCCAAGGAAGCTAAAATCAGAAGTATTATTTTGCACTATTGAGCATATTAATGATGCCTTCCCATCCTCATCAACATTCCCATCAAAACTAACATGTTAATTTATATTCTTCATATAGCACTAATTATGTGTACAGCAGCATGACACCCTGAATGAGGAGCTATCTCAACAAAAGGGATGAAAACATAATGTTCTGATTCTGACCTCATGATGGTAGAAGCAATTAATTACTCCAAAGAATACTGATTACAATAGGACTAAAATATGGTCCTTCAGGATGCTTTAAAGATCATCTAATTATGAAAGATGCTAAATAATTTCATTTGGAGGTGGTGCCAGTGATGCAAAGCTCATCGGAAAAGGCAAGAGTCAGGCAATCCTATACAACCCTTCAGTACTGCAAAGAATGGATGATTTCCATCTGCAAAGAGCAATAGAAGAAACACTGCTTCATGTAATACTGTTTTCACCATCCTAGTCTCCTTCAGCTACAGCTAGCTGAAGTACTTCTTACCTAATTGAATGCACAGATACGTCAACAAAAGCATTATGGAAATGATACTCACCATTTCTAATTAGAAATGACAAAAATGGATCAAAATCTTGATCTACCAGTTTTTCATACCAAAGAACATCCTGAATTTCATGCAATGTCTTGTGTAGCCTCGTTACCTACAAGTTTCAGCAATATTTAGCTGAGGAAAAACACAACCCCCAAGATGCGCTCCACCGATGCACGTTATCTTCTTCAGCTCTAATGGAAGCCACCCAGTGGCCAGGTACAGCAGCAGAAATATGGCCTCTGGGTACCCCTAGATCTGTGTGAAAGGATTTATGAACAAAAGAGAGGGGGAAAAGCATTTCTGTGCCTTACTGCTTCAGCTTTAACTTTCTCTTTCAGGCTACTAGGCAGCAATTTTGCAGCCGCTCTTAGGGACAGCTCTCAAAGAGCTCTGAGGATGTCCAGCTTCTGATGCTTCCATGACAATAAAAGTAGCATTTGCTCTTTTCCCAGTGCACAACCAGCTTCTGCTCTCTCCTGATGCAGCACCTCCACAGAAAGCTCTACATCCACACAGCATTCTGAGGAGTTTGAACACAAATACATATTTGGGCAACTTTAAGCCTAGCCAGCTCAACAATTGGCTAAAGCGCTTTTATGAAGCACTGCAGGTATATAATATATCATGTGGGGTTAGCTGAGACAAAGGATTGAATAACAGCATAGTTAAGAAACTCTCTAAGATGGGTGCAGGTTCAAAATATATATATTAGACTCACCTATAGTCTCACCTGTGTGAATAATATGAAAAGCCATGGATGCACACGCAGTAATTCCAGGGTAAAACAAGATCGGTGTCAAGACCACCGACGAGTTTACACTGCTACAGAGATCTTTAATTTGTAATTCACTGTATGAACAGTGGAAGGTGGAAGAGCTAAGATCAAATGCAAGAAGATGAGCTCTCTGTAAGTTTTTCCTGTGTTACTTCAGCAGTGCTTCATCCACATCTCTGACCTGTTCAAGCAGACTTCTGTTTACGTGTGGAAATAGAGGGCTTCATTTTTTTCACGCACAATAAAAATTGGAAGTAATTTGTATACTTATGGCAATCTTAATTGTAGCCTCCAGGGGTTAGGGTTTGGAAGTACTTTTTTTACTGCTTATATTTTCTTTGTTACTTTATACATCTCCCTTTTTAATAACCTTGAACACAGTGACCCCAGGTGGCAGAGACAACGATGGCTGCTTTCAGAAGCTGAGCCAAACCCTCGTACTTCATCATGAAACTGAGAAGTCTTTATGTCCTAACTCTGAGTGCCCAGTGTCAGTCCAGGATAGCATGGTCCTTGCTTTGGGTCTGGGGTGGGCTTGTTCCAGGCAGGCAAATAAAAGTCCTAACAGGACAGAGCAATAGGTCCTGTGAAGGTTTTTATCTTGGAGCCACTTATGCATGGAGATTTCTCTAACAAACACAGCCTTGAGCTTTGCATGAGCACTGGAAAGCATTCAGCAGCACAAACCTCTATATCTGGACTAATTCAGGCTAAGACAAGAAGCTAGATGAGGTACCCAGCACAGATCCTCATGCTGCTGCAGCCAGGCAATTGCTCTGCCCTACCTCAACCATTTAGGTAGTTCTGCTCCACCAGGTTACCCTGTAGAAGTGCACAAAGTTGCTTATTAAAATGAGACATAGGTCTAGATCTGACAAAATACATTAAGTGTTCTCCAACACCTTGATTTTAATAGGACTTAGACATCTTAGTGCCTCTCTCCAAGCCTTAGCTGCCTCATTTGGCTGTTCCAACTGCCTCAACAGCTTACTGCTTTTTCTCACTGTACTGCCTGGAAAAAAAAACAAATTACAGCTGCAAAAAGTTTGCATTTTGTGATCCACAGTGTAAAAGAGCACTAATAAAAGCATTACCTATGCAAAACACAAAGTTAGCAGAGGGCAGGCAACTCACAGAAGCTTGTCCATCCTTTAAAACCAGTTTTATTTCACAGGGAGAGTGGCTCAGAGAGTCACCTCTGCTTTGGTGCTCTCGCACCAGAGTAGTCAGAGCATCTGTAAGGCTTTGCTCAGAGGCTACACTGCGGAAGAGGGAAGTGTGCTGTAGAATTGACATAAACAAACAGATGAAAGCACAAAGGGAGCCTTTTCAAGCTGCTCACTTTACAAAAAAAAAGGAGGAAAAAAAAAAGAACAAGCTGCCTAACACTACTTATTACATGGTACTCTAATTTGTATCAATTAGCCATCACGTTCCTCTACATCAATTAACTTCGTGTGTGTGATTTGCAGTCTTGAGCCAAACCAGCTCAGAGAGGGAAAGCACAAGGTACATGCCAGTGCCTCTTCAGTGAGACTGCTCACCAACTGCTGAAGAGCTCCCCAGCAGTAAATAAACTGTCCTGCCATTGCCAGAGGGTGTCACTACGGCACTGGAACAAAGCAACAAAACAAACACATCAACATGAAATGTGGAGAAGTTTAGGAGAAACAAGCTCTGTGTATGCCTCGCGTGAATTGTTCACCATGTCACCCACAGGCTTTAAGAAAATCATTTGAGAGTGTAAGAACAGAACTCTTTCTTTCCCTCCCTGTGTCTCTTGTGCTCTGATCTGATTTCTAACACTAAGTTTAGGGAGGAAGAAAGGAATAGAATAGACTAGACTAGACTAGACTAGACTAGACTAGACTAGACTAGAATAGAATAGAATAGAATAGACCAGGTTGGAAGAGACCTTCAAGATCATCATGTCCAACCCATTACCCAACACCACCTAATCAACTAAACCATGCAACCAAGCAACCTATCAACTCTCCAATATCACAGAATCACCAAGGTTGGAAGAGACCTCAAAGACCATCAAGTCCAAACTGTCTCCACAGACCTCATGACTAAACCATGGCACCAAGTGCCACGTCCAATCCCCTCTTGAACACCTCCAGGGATGGTGACTCCACCACCTCCCTGGGCAGCCCATTCCAATGGGAAATCAATCTCTCTATGAAGAATTTCTTCCTAACATCCAGCCTAAACCACCCCTGGTGCAGCTTGACACTGAGTCCTCTTGTTCTGCCACTGCTTGCCTGGGAGAAGAGACCAGTCCCCACCTGGCTACAACCTCCCTTCAGGTAGTTGTAGAGAGCAATAAGGTCTCCCCTGAGCCTCCCCTTCTCCAGGATAAGCAACCCCAGCTCCCTCAGCCTATCCTCATAGGGCTTGTATTCCAAACCCCTCACCAGTTTTGTTCCCCTTCTCTGGACATATTCCAGCAAGTCAACAACTGAGGGGCCCAGAACTGGACACAGTACTCAAGGGGTGGCCTAACCAGGAACTACCTATTAGAGCTGTTTGCAGAATCTCCATTGTTCCCACACAATTCAACCTTGTTTTCCATGAGAGCATCCTTTGAAAATGAAACTATTGAAAATGCACATTGCTTACGTTCACAGTAACTGCAGTGGTCAAGCAATTGTTCTAATAGGAAGTTGCTGCAAAAGAAATCTACGGTTTCTGGCGTAGTGATATACACCCCAGGTAATTAAAAAGGGCCTACATGAAGGATATTACAATAAAGATCCAATCTAAAGTGCTGAATTTGGCTAAAATCCTAAACCAGAAGAGGAAGGAAGTCTCAAAGCCAAAGAACACAGTAAATGGAAACCACTCAGAAGCCAGTGGGAAAAAACCCTGTGACATAAAGAAGATCCCAAGGAACAAAATACTTAAGTTTATTGTCTTTCTAGTCTAAATGAAATTACCAAAGAAATAGCCAGGAGTCAGGTGACCATGAACCTATATTCATATGGTATATGATAGCCAAGAGAACTTGATGTTAGAATCAAAAACTTGATGTTGCAATCTATTATGAACTCAATTATGACATTTAAAAGGTGAGTAATGCTAGCTCCTGCTCTGAAGATGACTGTCAGCATCAGAGGGTGGGGTGAGGGTGAAAAGAAGAACATTTTAATGTGCCCAGTTCTGGGCCCCTCAGTTTAGGAAAGATGTTGAGATGCTGGAATGTGTCCAGTGAAGGGCAACAAAGCTGGGGAGGGGTTTGGAGCTCAAGTCCTATGAGGAGAGGCTGAGGCAGCTGGGATTGTTTAGCCTGGAGAAGAGGAAGCTCAGGGGAGACTTTATTGCTCTCTACAACTACCTGAAGGGTGGTTGTAGACAGGCGGGGTTGGTCTCTTCTCCCAGGCAACCAGCATCAGAACAAGAGGACACAGCCTCAAGCTGCACCAGGGGAGGTTTAGGCTGGATGTTAGGAAGAAATTCTTCTCAGACAGATTGGCCATTGGAATGTGCTGCCCAGGGAGGTGGTGGAGTTACCATCATTGGAAGTCTTTAAGAAGAGAATGGATGAGGCACTTAGTGCCATGGTTTAGCTGATTAGATGGTCCTGGGTGATAGGTTGGACTGGATGATCTTGAAGGTCTTTTCCAACCTGGTTAATCCTTTATTCTGTATTCTCTAAGTCCCAGGTGCCACAAAATATTGCCCAAGCAACTCAGCAGCTTTATTTCCACCATGTTTTAGTACCAGGGCAAACTGACCAATGTTGCTGAGGACAGTTGTAACTAGGAAGGGCTGTTCCCACAAAGCACTGCAAAGCCCTTTTCAACCTATCAAGGAATCTGAGCTTGCCCAAGGGTTTGCCCTGTGCTCTAATAATAGAACAATAACTTCATCTTTATGGAGATAAGTCCTAGCCAAATTATGGATTTTAATAAATACTAGAGGAAACATGCCATGAAAGAACAGCAAGTAAACCTGAACAAAACACAACTTAGCACTATTTTAAACCCAAAGGAAAATCTGTGTGGATGTTGTAACCACATTGCAGAAAGCAGCTGAATGAGGAACACAGGTCAACTGCAGTGATGAAACTGACATGGGATCAGGGCACCACTACAGTATTTTAACATAGCAAATCCAGCCTATCATGGTCAAGGTTCAGCTGGCTGCTCTGGGAATTACTAGAATGCCAAAAGGCCCAGGTCTGTTCGTGGATATTAAAAAAGCAATGCCCATTCAGCTCAGAAGATAGGCAGCTTTTAAAGACTTCTTACAAATCTTTTAAATATAGTTTTAAAGCCCCCTAAATATGAAATTCAGGAAATATGTAAGCTGCCAAACAGAAAGGGACCTGGGGGTGCTGATTGACAGCTGGCTGAACATGAGCCAGCAGTGTGCCCAGGTGGTCAAGAAGGCCAATGGCATCCTGGCATGCATCAAGAATAGTGTGGCCAGCAGGAGCAGGGAAGTCGTTGTGCCCCTGTACTCAGCACTGGTGACGCCACACCTCAAGTACTGTGTCCAGTTCTGGGCCCCTCAGTTTAAGAAGGACCCTGAGACTCTTGAAAGTGTCCAGAGAAAGGCAACGAGGCTGGGGAGAGGCTTTGAGCACAAGCCCTATGAGGAGAGGCTGAGGGAGCTGGGGTTGCTTAGCCTGGAGAAGAGGAGGCTCAGGGGAGACCTTATTGCTGGCTACAACTACCTGAAGGGTGGTTGTAGCCAGGAGGGGGATTGGTCTCTTCTCCAAGGCAACCATCACCAGAACAAGAGGACACAGTCTCAAGCTATGAGGTGAGGAGAAAGTTCTTCCCAGAGAGAGTTGTTAGCCATTGGAATGTGCTGCCCAGGGAGGTGGTAGAGTCGCCATCCCTGGAGGTGTTCAAGAGGGGATTGGACATGGCACTTGATGCCATGCTTTAGTCATGAGGTCTGTGGAGACAGGTTGGACTTGATGATCTTTGAGGTCTCTTCCAACCTTGGTGATTCTGTGATATTGGTTCCTCTTGTTTCTCCTTGAGTTTTCATGACAAACAGATCTCACAGGCTCTCACACATGAAAAATACAAACTTGAGCTGAAATTTGGCTTAATGACATCAAAATGGAGAGAGGGCTGTCAGGAGGTCTAGCCTTAATTTGGAGCCTGTAGTAACTGTAAACATAACACAGCCTTTCAGGACAGTAAAGTGCTTTCCTATTAATGAGAATTAAGGCTCTAGATTGCACAGCTTCTGTTTACCTCAGTTATCACATCTGGAAAATCATTCTGTTTATCTCAGCCTTTACTCAAGGACATTCATTCACATTAGCAAAGAACTTTCAAATCCTCTGGGATTGTGATACAAATCCACTTTTTCATGCTGTCATATCCACACACAGAAGAATAAACCACACTTCTGCAAACAGGGAGAATAATTGCCAAATGTTCAGTTACTCTTCTGGGGCAGAATCAGGACCTTGGAATACAGGGCACAAGGAAGTAGGTTAGATGTGGGTTTATGAGAAAGAAAAATTGGGAAAACTGCTTGGAAATACTGAAGTAAATCACTTGGGGGCAAGCCTGAGCCAGCATGGGTCTTTGGGCAAGAAAACAAAGCATTCAGTACTGAGGCACCAATCTCATCATCTGCTCAAGGAGCACTCTGCACAAAGAAAAGAAGGCTCAAGGGACCCCTTGCTGGGTGCTTCACCTTCTCCATCAGGGGTAAGATCAACCATGCTGTGCAGCACTGAGAATTAACTGATTAATAGATGCTAAAGCAACTACAGATTTCCTGGCCCCATCTAATACAGAGTACAAACCTCAGAGGCTCCTGAATAATACCCAACCTTTGTAACTGAATTAAAATGAAAGGCCAAATATGTGCCTATTTCAGGCGCTCCAAAATCGGTCAGGCTCCAAGTTGTAACAGCTTGGCTTTCAGGCATACCAAAGCCATACAAGCATTTTGTTCACAAGGGATGGTTGCTGCCTCTTCATTAAGAGCAATAAATTTTCATGTCATCACATTTTGCCATCTTTCAAAAACAAACCCACAACGTTCTGGAGCACTTCAGAGAGCGCTGAAAGAACCAGCAACAACGGAGAGCCAAGCCTCATCTGAAAGGCTTCATGCAATGGAAACTCTGCCACATCCCGAGCTCATTTAAATCATGGATCAGTTCCCTGATCATTCCAAAAGAAAAAAAAACTCAACTTTTCCAGTGTGAATGTGCCCAGCATCAGCCACCAGCCTCTGTCTATTAAAGAGACAGCTGCCATCGCCCACCTTTCTCTCCTAGAGATGATCAATTCACCTTCCTTCTGCTTTGGTAAATGGAAGGCTCTCCCCATACAAAACCTGAGAGATGCTGAGCGCCTTAAACTGGCATCTGATGTTGTTTTCTGGATACACATCCTTGTGGCTTTCACTTAATGCACCACACATAGGAGCATGCTATACTTTTCCAATGCAAATTTCATGTCAACAAGCATGCTTTCCTACTGTGTATAAATCAGAGGTTGAATAAATACAGTAAAAAAACATCCTCCCACAGAAATTCAGAGGGTTGTTTGGGTTTTTTTTGGAGGGGGGTTAAAGTCTGAAAGGAAATACCAATGGAAAACCCAAATTATTTTTCTAGCTTCTTTTTTTTTTCAAGAAAAAGAGGGAGAAAGTGAATCTGGTGGTGCCAAAGGGTTAAAGTATCCCATTTCAGGCAGTCTGAGTATCTGAATTTAGCAGCTGACAGTGCGTGGTGTGTCAGTCTCTTACAGCTGTTCCAGTTGATTCAAAGACTATCTTTGTTTCTTGAAATCTTAGCAACTGTTACTTTTTTTTTTCCCAAAGACAATGACAGACCAGCTGTTACCTCACAAGATGTGATGTACTTCAGGTCAAAGTCCTTAGTAAGGAGCTTGTAAAACAAGAACTAAATCACTGTTTGGGTTTGTCAGGTTGGTGTTGTTTTGGTTTTTTTTTCATTAAAAGAGAGCTAGCAGCCGAGCAGTCAAATAACTTCACACTTGGTTTTTCCATTAAGTGCACCGAAATGACAGAGAAATTTCATCTGGTTGTGGAGCTAAATCCTCTGTTTCTATGAGGAAAAGAAAAAAAACCCCACCAGTAAAGCTCACAGTGCAGTAGGTTCTTATTTGTTTGGGTTGGTCTCTTTCTGTCTTTCCATAGGTGGTGTTAGGAAGCAGATGTCATCTCCTAATGGAAACCCACAGGCCTAACCATTCAGAACATCAGATGGGGATTTTCAAGAGAACCTCACAGGAGTTAAATGTTCACTTCCCACCACACATCAATCACCATGAGTATCTAGTTCCCTTAAGCCCTTTGAACATTCTCTTCCAAATGCATAACTAAGCAACTTAATCATACAGTTGATCCTCCAGTACCGGTACCGGTAGTATTCCCACTTGAAGGCACGTAGGCTTTCAAAGCCGCGCAAGGTTGGGGAATCAAGTCACCTAATGAACATTTATTAGAGTAGGAGTAACTGTTGACAGGTTAGCTACAACCCTTCTGGGAGAATGAGAAGAAAAAAAAAGAGGAGACATCATTTTAAAGAACTTAAGTTGAAGCAAACTTTTGGTCCTCCATGCACAAAGACAAATCGCTGTTCCAAACAAGCTTCCAGCTGCTCTGATGCAGAAGACAAAAGGCTTGCTGGGAAGAGTGGATGTTCTTTTATTCAACCTTCGTGTTCAATTCTGGAAAGCCTTAGCGTGGAGTAAGGCATTTTCAGGACCACTGCCAGCTAATTGTTGCGTAAAGAGGCACACAAAGGCACGGTCATGTATACTACTAGGGGTATAAAGATTTTACAAGGCCTGTTAAACTCAGCAGCAGTCTTAACTTTTCTGTTTTATACACAGAGAGATAAGTTTAGACTCAAGATATTTTTTTCACGAGCATGCATGAATGCTATTTGCCTCAGGGTTTGCTTTTTTGTTTAGGGTTTGTTGTTGGTTTTTTTTTTATCCCCCCCCCATCTAAAAAGGATTTATGTAAATGACTTCTCTGCTTTAACTCTGTTTCTTTCAGAAGGGGTGACACACTGCCCATATGTAAACCACTGCTTTATGCAGAAGTAAAAATAACTGCCATTAGGAACGGCGCCGCTCGTATTTGTGAGGGGGGATATAAAGTGTCTAACGGAACACTGAGGGTGAATCACAGCCCCTAAATGCTAGAAACTGACAGTAGTTGTTTCTTAAGATAAAAACATCCCTAAATACCCACTGTGCTTGCTTTTAGCTGTGCTTAAGAGGATCACCTATCTAGCAGGCCAAAAATTCACATCACCAAAAGTTCATAGAATCACAGAATCAATAAGGTTGGAAAAAACCTCAAAGAGCATCAAGTCCAACCTGTCACCCAACACCTCATGACTACTAGACCATGGCACCAAGTGCCATGATCAATCCCCTCTTGAACACCTCCAGGGACAGCTACTCCACCACCTCCCTGGGCAGCACATTCCAATGGCTAACAATTCTCTTAGTGAAGAGTTTTCTCCTCACCTTCAGCCTAAACTTCCCCTGGTGCAGCTTGAGACTGTGTCCTCTCCTTCTGGTGCTGGTTGCCTGGGAGAAGAGACAAACCCCCTCCTGGCTACAACCACCCTTCAGGTAGTTGTAGCCAGCACTAAGGTCTCCCCTGAGCCTCCTGTTCTCCAGGCTAAACAACCCCAGCTACATCCTCAGCGCAAGCTCCCTACGCTGTCAGGCTGTTGCAAAGAGATTGATACTAGAGCAGATACAATCTCCTGCTGACTGCTGAGAGCAGAACTTTGCCTAACTAATTTAAAAGCTGCTGCCTGCAAGCAACACAATGGTAATTAAAGACAATAACTCTTGGATAAATGAGATGGATGTACTGGAAAATACAGTCGGTGGTAAATCGAGGGCTAAATCCTTGAGTGGAGAGTTGGAGCGCTGATTTTCCAAGCATTTGGGCAACTCTACCTGGTTTCATTTCCATCTGTGCTGCCAGATGACTGTTGTCTCCAAAATCCGTAACTTTGTCTAGTTTTAAGCAGTATTCCTCACTGGCAAGCTCCAGTTCAGCAGGACTGAATGTGCTTCCATTTAAACACATGAATAGTTCCTTTGACATGGGCAGCAAGTCAATGGAACAACTCACATGCTCTTTCAAATACCATGCTGAATCAAGGCCATAAACAAGGCATGAAAGGCACAAAGAAAGCTGGATTGCCAGGCAGTTTACCCAGAAAATACCTTGGTGTTATCCAAAGAATGACAGCTTTGTTTAGAATGCTTTGGTTGGTTTGAGAGATGAGATTCCTCTTCTTGGCTGCTTACAAGTAGAATTCAAAGGGCCAGGCTAATCATCTAATAGGACTGATGAGTGGGGGGGAAAAAAATCTCCCACAGAGAGGTTTGGCACCAAGTCTCTTTGGTACCAAATCTGTTCCATGTACATATAACTTGTATATAGAGATCTCCTCTGCCCTCATGGTCTGCTGACCATTTCCTGCAGTTCCAGCACAGGTGGGACATTCATGCCTCTGCAAACCTTCACAGGATGCAGCCTGCCCCGCTGTGCACCTCACACAAAGTGCATTGGGATGATGCTATCATCCTTCTCTCCCAAAAAGGAGGGAGAAGAAACCTGTCCAACTCTATGGTCATGAGAAGTCCTGTTGTAACTCTCAGAAGTCATGTAACTCACTCAACAAAGCCCTCAGCCCCCCCCATCTGCCATGCCCTGCTGTGCAATTTTTCTCTCATCTGTTATTCTTTCTTTTCATCTCTCATCTTCTGAGGGATTTAGTTCTAATTTGGAGCATTCTTGGCAAGGAAGAACAGCTCATTACAGAGATATTTGTGCCACCTATTTCCATCCTCTGACTTTCTCCACTGACTAGTAAGGGAAATAGAGGTACAGCTCCACCATCACTTAATTTGACTTCTGCCCCTGCTGCTGCCTGAAGGAGAGATCCTGCTCTGTTCTTTTCTCCCAGCTGCATGTTTCCACCGGCCCTCTTTGGCCAGCCAAAGGATTTCTGCAGCCAGGTACAGGGTGGAAGGAGTGACCTGATCTGACTGAAAACTGAGCCTCCAGTGGGGGATCATTTTCCAGAGAGCTGATCTGGCTAACCCCGGCCACGAGAGCAACAGGAACACGCGGCCAAGGTTTGGCACTCACTGTGTTACTTCCTCCTTCAGTACCAGCTCAGCATTTGGCTTATATCAATGATGAAACCATATCCTGAAGCTCCCAACAAGTGTTTTGAGCATCAACTAACTTAAGACACCTACAGCAAGCATAGTAAATATCCCTCTTAACAAATCCATGTGTGTTTAGCACAAGGTGGACTCCTGGCGATACAGAAGTACAGATGCAGTACCATGGGAAGAGAGTTTTTCCTGCGCTGTTCTTCACATTGTAGGCAGATACAAAGCACAGGCAGAAGCTAGGTCTGTGTTTATTTTTCAACAAAAGAGTTAAGTTACAAATGCAAGGAAAATACAGGATGTGCAATGAGTATGTCATAGCTGTGGCATCCTGTTTCTAAAATATCTTGCTCCTGAATGGTGCCGTCTTAAGTTTCTTCCCTACAAATGAGGCTTTCCAGCTGGCCTTCAGCCTGTGCTTTAATAAAACATGGTATTATGCACAAGTGAATAAAGCTTACAGTAATAATAGTGTCCTCCAAATTCACTAATCACCAGAAATGGCAAGAATATTTTGATATAAAATCAACAAGACAGGAACTAAAATTCATTTATTCGCTATGGGAAACCACTTTTCTCATGTCAGATTGTGCCTGTACTGAAAAAAAAACAGCACCCAAGGCATTACTGACTTGGATAAAGAGTGTTTTTTCTGAATTTGAAATCAATACCTAGCATTAAAAGAGCTGCAAGCACTTCCAAAACACAGCACTAAGATGTAAAGCGATTGTAAACTCAAGAAATGGGCTGAGAGAATAGATACGCTTTCCCTAAAGGCATGACAGCTAAGTAAATTGGAGCAGGAATAACCAACTGCATAAACACATAATGAAGATTCACTGCCAAGGGGAGATTTCTGCAGGGAAGGATCCTAAGTAGGAGTCAACAAGAGGTGGAACAGCTGGAGAAAGCTGAAGAGAACGACACAAATGGCCAGTGGAGGAACCTCAACTGCAAAGGCTGGTGAGAAGAAATAAGATTCATCTAGCTGAGAAAATTGAACGTGTGGAAAAGAACAAGAACCCTTTAAAGAGAATTAAAAAGAAAAAGAGAGAGAATAGAAAAAATGTATCAAGAATACCCTAGCTTTCCACAACTGAGTATTCAAGAACCAAAAAAACCCAACCAAAACAGGGCTAAGAAACATCTCCCATCCAAACAGAGGGCAAACTAAATTATGTTCAAAAAAGATTTGCCTGATCTGCAGTTACAGATTCAATAATCTATGTAAGCATCCTTACCACTGAAGTATGTTACCACATGTCCAGTTTACATCTACCTTGTACACTTTAAGCCTGCTTCTGATGTTTTGTCTTCAGGGGACACAGATACATGATTAATCATTTACCCTTCAATACATTTTAAGAACCTTACTGTGTCTCTGTGATGAGGAAGTCTTAATCTGGACACTCAAATAGTGGATGTTTATGCCCAGTGTGTCCTATAGGACCCCACTTTGCCACCAATCATGGCTTACAAAACTGCTGAAGTTGTACAACATGAGTTACTTAAAATATTATTTGTAAGAAGGTAGTAGAGCATTTTTCAGCAAGATCACAGAATCATAGAATTGTCAGGGCTGGAAGGCACCTCAAGGATCATCTAGTTCCAATCCCCCTGCCATGGGCAGGGACACCTCACTTTAGATCAGCTTGCTCAGAGCCACATCCAGCCTGGCCTTCAAAACATGCAGGGATGAGGCTTCCACCACTTCCCTAGGCAATCTGTTCCAGTGTCTCACCCCCCTCATGGGGAAGAACTTCTTCCTAAAAGGTGGCATCTTCAAAATGATGATGGTATGAATCTTCAAAAGATGATGGCATCCTCAACAACATGCCTCTAGCTTTATCTGCAGCATCGCAGCAGCATGTGCCCTCCACAGTGTTTTGGAGGATGCTGGGAAAAGGCTAAGACTTTTTGCTTGAAGAAAACTCTTGGTTGACTTGCATGCCCAGTACAAGTGCCAGTTTTCACCTTTACACCTTGGCCCTGACAAGGATAGGAAATAAAAAATGCCCTTCATTCTCATGCCTTTGCCATGCAGGCAGCACAGGAGAGGAAAATGCCACAGAGTGTGTTGCTGTAATACTCAGAGCAGCTTTATCTGCTGTCCAGTCCATTTTGCAGTTGCTTTCTTTCTGCCTTTTACAAAAGCTCAATATTTTAGCAAAAGCATTAGCTACAATCTCCTGACTCCTTGTTTCCAAAGCAGTTTCACACCAGCACACTGTTCAAACAAACCAATTTATTATTGCTCCAAGTAATAAAATACACAAGTGCATTCTGAAAGCTCTGGCAGGCATTACAGCTGCCTGTACATTAGCAATAATGAATAAATGCTTGTAAAAATCATGGTATTAGCTAAAATGCCAGAAGTGGAGTCTGCAAGTGCATGTTAAATATTTACCTACTCTCTGCTCTTTGATGAACAAGCTTTACATAGCTTCTGCATACAATTTGTGCACAGCATTTACATCCAGATAGGGTGAGCATTTAAGCATTCCACTCCTTTCTGTGGTCAGGAGGCCACTGTGCTTCTGAACAGGGACTGACAGATGTGGCTCGTGACTCACAGCAGAGCAGGCAGGCACTGGTGACATCCAGGACTGACATTCCTGCTTCTCTCAGTCCTGCTCTCTCACCCACTGGTTATGTTTCAGTTATATTTCCTTCTCCTCCTCGACAATCATCAGCTTTGGGTCCAAATTCCATTCCCACAGCAGGTCACCTCTGAACTTTCTCACTGTCCCCCTCTCAGTGGCTGCCTAATCCAGTAGAGACAGAACATCCTGTCAATAAAATGATAAAAAACACCTCTTATTTTTATCCACAGAAGGAAAATGAGCAATCTCACTCTGTTTTTCCCTCTTTACTATCCAAGACCATGGCAAAGCCAAGTGGGTGTATTTGTATTCCAGCTTTACGTGAATCAATAAAAATTCTTAGTAGCTACACTGCCAGGTTAGGAGAGATTAGGCCAGTGTGAGTGGCCCCTTGTCACCATTTTTGACTTTATACACCATTTCACAACTATGAAGGCTTAGAGGACATTAATCTGCTGGAATATCCAAGAGTGGGAGAGGAAATAAAGCGCTGCCAAGTTTTGGGTGCAATTCTGTCTTTGCATGGCTAGAAATAATTCACTGCCTGCTGACTGAACAAAACCGAAGCAGCAGAGAGGGCATCTGCCTTGATGATATCTCCCACATGCAAAACTCTTAAGCAGCACAGAGGAGACCAAAGGGGGAAAGTTTATGCAAGCTTAATGGCCTTTCAAAGGGACCTGAATCAGCAAGGAAGTTCTTCCCTTTATTCAGCCATGAGAATCTATAGCACAGGCCACCTGAGACAAGGGTTGAACGTTTTTAAGTGTAACTTCCCACCACCAGCATTCTAGAGGGGCATTAAAAGATTAGGTGCACTTTCTGAAGTAGTCTGTGATTTCATCTTTTATTCTTTTTATTAGGTACAGATGCCACAATCAAGGATTTTATTAATTAATTAGTTAGTTATTTTGCTGGGGCTTCCTCTTGGATCACAGCTGCAATGAAGAACACAGAAGCAAGAAAGCCTCTGCCCTCAACTGACATTAAACTGCTGCAAAGAGCATCACCTATCAAAGTAAATTATGTTCATGTTGCAAAAATCCCTCACAGTTAATGTTGCCATTTTACTCTTCCCCAGTAGAATGGAAGAAAGGGTGAATGTCTCTTACCTGGCTGAAGGTCCATCTCCTCCACGTGTTCTCCCATGGCTGCTCATCCTTGAACAGACTGCAGAGCAATTACTAGTTCTTCTGAGTGCAGAGCTCACACAGTGCTGTCTTCTGTATCAGAAGTATCAGGAGCTCCTTCAGAACTACCACAGGAGAAGCTGTTTTGCAAGACTGTGCATATATATGCAAGGCTTTGGTGAGTGCCAAGGCAGGACCAGAGCTGTTGATCTTGCAGTGATCACAGCTAGTAGGTTTTTAGAGTGCTCTCTGCTTGGGAAAGCTGTCCTCTGGGTGACCATCTCCACAGCTCCTGCATCATGTTTGCACACCTCTAAGAACTATGCTTTTCCAAAAACAACTTGATGTGGTCACATCTGAGCTTAACTGACATGCTCCACTGCCCAGCTAATAAAAGCCTTTGAGTACTATCAAAACCCAAGCTTAACTGCCCGGGCATTGAATACATCCCTACTGAAGAATAAATACATTGAAGCCTTAAACAAAGTGAAGGGACTTTACCACACATCCCAACCAAGGAAGCAAACCCCATCAAAGCACATATGGCATAAAGCTACTCTGAGAAGGTTGCCACTGTGTATGGGCTGATGAATAGACAAGAAAGAAGGATGAGCCCAAAGGTAAGCAGACTGATACACATCCATGCACTCTCCACATCTCACAAATCTGGTTAGTTCATAATTAAGCCCACCAGCCCCTCAACATCTTTCTTTTCCCCACAGTTCACAAATATTTATCCTGCCTGTAAGCATTTCACAGAAATGTTTAGCATAGTCCAGAATTGTTCTTAGACGTGCAGTATTTTAATAAGCAATCAAAATGGAACTCTACC
The DNA here is from genome assembly GCF_026170545.1 of Melanerpes formicivorus. Taxonomy (NCBI): domain Eukaryota; kingdom Metazoa; phylum Chordata; class Aves; order Piciformes; family Picidae; genus Melanerpes; species Melanerpes formicivorus. Next base: position 6,066,583 of record NW_027142366.1, on the reverse strand, counting down.
TACTGAAGCACAGCAAGAAATTGATTCTGTGAAGCCATGATGCTGCTTCAACTCTTTACAGCTAGCTTCTCACCAATTCCAAAAAGTTCTGGGTAATGAGTATGTGATTCAGCCATGTAAATCTGAGGTTTTGGTAGTGGTGAGCACGCAACAGATCAGCTCTAGGCAAAGGAGGACACATACAAAATACACATCGGGTCCACATGTGCAGAAATACAACTAAAAAGCCACTCATTCCTGATTTTGCAAATGAGAACAACAGCTCCCTTACAGCTAAGCTAAAAGCACATTCCCACTTCAGGTAGTGGGCAGTTTGCCACTGGCTTTGGGAGAATCAAGACCCTAGTCCAGAGTTTCATTGAGATCTTATTGAAGTCAGTGGAAAAGTCTCAGGAGAAGACAATGGAGTGCTCTGTCCCTTTGCAGAGCTGCACTGTTCTTCAGAGTATTAGCAGCTCTTGGAAATTAACATTCTGGCAAAAGCTGCTGCTAACTACTTCTGCTTTTACTGCTGGTGCAGTTGCAGTTTCCCTTTAATGGTGTTTTCCAGTATAATTTGCCACCAGGACTGGGCAGGTGTGCCTGTGTGCATGAGATGGATGACAATCCTTCTTCAAGCATGGCACATGAAAAGATGCTATCTCAAATAAGGCTTGAACAAAGCTACTTCAGACACCAGTGCAAAAAGGTACTTGTTTACTTCAACTTAGGCATGACTTCTTGTGCAATTAATCATTCCTATGGAATATCTGATAGATAGAGAGTTAATATGCTACACATTGCCTTTGTAAATAAGGGTTTATGTCAGACATAAGGACCTTCACAGCTGCCAAGCAACAAGTGCAACACAAGTCACGTGGACTGCACAGCCACAGAGCACATTAACATAAATATTTTTTCCAAAGAAGGAGAAATGGTAAGAGATATCCATTATGAATAAGGAATTAAGCCCTGACAGTCCATCCTCATCCCATCTGAACACCTCCTGTATCTTGGCAAGTGGTCAACCACAGAATGAAATAAAGCAATTATGCTGTGTTCAGCGTAGAGAGCGCGGAGGAAAATAAGCACCAACACCACCACTGCACACAGAAAATCAAACCACCTCACCTAGCTTCCCACCATTCCAAGAGGGCAGAACCCAAATGAAGTCATACACCATTTGCTTCACTGAACTATGTATCTGCATCAACAAGATGCAAGCTGAAGGTGATGGTAATGGTATGCTCCAACTTGCTGACTTCTCTGCACTTGACAAACAAAACCAGACAAGGGCAATGGCCTGCTGTCAAGAGTGAGCTCAGTAAAATGCAGAGAGAACAATTTATTCATTCACTGCAATCCTCTCTGCAAAAGCAGAGTGCATGCTCCATCTGTGAGTCCCATTTTTTGTCCCCAATGTCAGCAATAGCTTGTTGTGCTTGTCATGAGGCTTGAATGAGGCACTCAGAGAGGGGAGATGGTAGAGAGCTGAATATGCTCCAATGCACAACCCACAAACACAGAAGCTTGGCTGACAGCAGAGGAAGTATACACCTGGTCAAGCCATAGCCTGAGGACTGCAAAAGCAGTCTACAACCATCTGCAGCACACACATGGGAAACTGTGCACATCACATCACTCCTAACACATACCCATAACAGCACAGTCTGGCTGAGAGGGGTAAATGGGACAGGGGAAATGGATAGGAGAGACCGTGACAATGATGTACCAGCAGCACAGTGCAAGAAAAAGCTCTTTTCCTTCAGGTTTTCTCTCACCCTACTTTGATAACATATTACTGAAATGTTCCTTTTCCAGCCCTAAGAGCTATCCTTCCAGTGCCTGTCACGTTAGCATACCCACGGTATAATTAGGATTTATAGCAGTTTATATAATTAGGATTTATAATATTCTCTGCTGTGGGTGAAAAATGTGCCATGTTAATCCTCCTCTAATTACTCCAGAAATCTGCATGCTAACATGGTATCATAATAATTGGGATTGCAAAGTAATTAAACTGTGTAAATGCCTGCAAGAGGGAGCAAAACTCGCAGACTCAAAACGTGCTCTGACTGACAGCGTCTGGGTCGCCCCACTGAAGGACTGGACTGCTGATGTTCTGCCAGCACTAAAAACAGCAGGGTAGACAAAGCCTTTGTCCTTTCTGACCACTGAAGGATAGAAAAGTAGGGTTGGCAAGGACCTCATGACATCACTTAACCTATCTGCTGCAAGGCAGCACTGAAACTATGTCATTCCTGGCAGGCCATAGTCTAATCTGTTTATAATGGCCTCAAGTGGTGAAGACTCCACAACCTACCCAAGCAGTCAGAGACCTCTTCCTAGTAGCTGACTTGACTCCTTCCTGCTGCACTTTGGCACACACAGAAGTTTATTCCTCGTACACCATTGCTCACACACAATTACAAGCTATCATCATGTCCATCTGTCCCTCACTTTTCTTCTGCAGGCCAACCAATCCCATTCCTTCTCCAGAAATGATGTTATTTAGATCTATGATTGCTCCCAAAGCTCTTCCCTGAACTTTCTCCAACTGTTCATTTTTGAAGTGCAGTGCCCAAACTGGACACTCTTCCAACACCAGGACATACCTTGAATGTTCTCCTGTTTAGGTGTCCCAGTACAACAGGAGTATTTTCAAACCAGCTTGACATTAGTGACCGAGATTCACAATAAGCACCACACAGTTGTTCAAGGAATTACCAAAAGCACAAAACTGTCTTAATGAGTTTTCAAGGTGTCCCTCCTGCCTAACTACACTTCTCTGCACTTGGCTCAGTGCTAATCCACTCTGCCTTTACTAGGACATTTCTTCAATCTGTCAGCAGAATTCTGAATTCTGGCTTTGTCTCCCAGTGTTTCAGCAGCCCTTCACCTCTTTATGTCATCTAAAAATTCAACACTCATGGTCTGTTCTACCACTGAGGTCATTAACGACAACAGTGATGAAAACCACACCAACTCTTGAACATGTCCAGAGAAGAGCAATGAGGCTGCTGAGAGGCCATGAGCATAAGCTCTATGAGGAGAGGCTGAGGGAGCTGGGGTTGTTTAGCCTGCAGAAGAGGAGGCTCAGGGGAGACCTTATTGCTCTCTACAACTACCTGAAGGGTGGTTGTAGCCAGGAGGGGGTTGGTCTCTTCTCCCAGCCAACCAGCACCAGAATAAGAGGACACAGTCTCAAGCTGCACCAGGGGAAGTTTAGGCTCGAGGTGAGGAGAAAGTTCTTCACAGAAAGAGTTGTTAGCCATTGGAATGTGCTGACCAGGGAGGTGGTGGAGTCACCATCCCTGGAGGTGCTCAAAAAGGATTGGACATGGCACTTGGTGCCATGGTTTAGTAGCCATGAGGTGTTGGGTGATAGGTTGGACTTGATGATCTTTGAGGTCTCTTCCAACCTTATTGATTCTGTGAACTCTTCCCACACTTCAATACATCTTTTCTATTCGAATGATTGGCCATTGATGACTGTGGTGTGGTATGGCAAGTCAATCAGTTTTGCAATGACACCAGAGTGGCTGCACTGAAGATGTGTTTCCATGGACTGTTTATCAAACTGTCACACACACTCATGTCAAAAACCTTACTAGAGTACAAGCTGCTTGGCCTCTGTTGCGCCTTCCCGAGCTACAATTCTCGCTACTGAGTTGTAGAAAGACATTTTCAAGTTTTTAAGTGGTGTTGGCTGTTACTGAACTCCTTGGTCTCCTGCAGGTAATCCATGTGGTCCAATTTTTTCCAAAGAACAAAATAATTTACCTGTAATTCTCCTTTACCTCTTTATAGACATTGTGCTTTTTCTCTCCCACGCCACCAGCACTTGACCTGTCTTCCCTGAGTTCTCAGAAGTAACTACAAATGCTTCTGAGATTACTTTAGCCAGTTCTTTAAGTAGTCTAGAATAAAGTTTACCAGGCACAGCTGATTCAAATATATCAAATATGCCTGAATACATTCTAACCTGTTGTGTCCTTTTTTAGCTTGTGATTTTACCCTCTGTCAGAACACCATAAGTGTGGGGGGGCTGAATCATGTATGACTCAAGTGCATCACTGAGAGTAGTTCTGTTCCCTGAGTTAAAACTTAATACAGTTTCTTGTCCTCAGGTCAAGCTACAGATTCCTTTAGATCATAAAGCACCTCATACCTTCGTTCATTGTCATCAAGATGAGCAAAGAGCACGTTCTTGGAGATGGCCTTTGCCAGAGCAGTCATAGTTTTATAGTCCTTTGGAATAACCTGTAAGGAAAAGAATAAAGAGTAATGACATACCTGGTTGTATTTCTTCACAGATCTTGAAATCCACAGAAAATTTCACTATTGAAGCTAATGGATGCACAATTTGATTTCAAACTCTGAGACAGGTTTAGGCTATAATATAAAGCCACTAAGAAAGCAATGAATTGCAGTTTTGATAACATCAAGGTAAGAATTTATGTTCTCAATATAAGACCCAGGATGAGTGGGGAGAAGGATATACATAAAATACTATAATTAGCAGGTACTGGCAGCTGTGTAGTCTCCTTTGAAATCTCTTGGACTGAGGAAAACATGCTTCTTATTCTTCTTCCCTCACAAACAAACTCGGAAGCAACCTACTTTCAGGAGCAGGGAATGAGTAACATTTCTTCAAGCAAGAGGTAAAACTGTGTTGATTACACTATGCTTTTCAGTACTGGTTGTGGTGTAAGGAACCAAGCTCCTGGAGGCCAGCCTGGGTCAGAATCCTGCACCTCTGTTTCATGGCACATGAGGAGGACTTGCATTTGAGAATGAAGAGGCAGTTTCATTTGTTAATTGGAGGGATGGCAAAAGTCTTGCTGTGCATTGACTTCCTCAAAATAGATGTTGAAAGTCAGGAGAATGTTTTCCTATTGGGTGAAGTGTTTTCATAATACTTTTGCAAGTTAAGCTTTTAATTTTGGTAGGCATTTTGGTGAGATGTTAGTAAAGACACTGTATCTGTTCTTGCCAAGCATCTTCTTCTGCCAGTGAGAGACTCATGAGAGATACAAGCAATTTGTAACAAGGTTAAGACTGGTACAAGATGTTCTTTGACTTTAGAGATATGACTTTGCTTTATAGTTTCATTATAACAGGACAGAATCAAACTTAGCAAAAGTTTTAAGGGTTAAATATACCTTGCTCCAATCTGAAAATCAACATCCTTTTGCCTGTTTTAATTACTGTACAAAAAAAAGGCCTGACAATGGACATTTGTCTTCCATATTTTCTTATGACAGAAGTAGTACATCTGTCTTAATTATTTTACTACATATGCCTATGTGTAGGTAGCTTCCTCATCCTGGAAAGACAGGATAATACCCACCCAACCAGAAAAAGGATGTCTCAAATGGGAAAACCAGTGTAGCATCAGTTCTCACAAGGACTCGACCTACATTTGTTTCAAGGGAAACTATTTCACTGGGAAGAGCTCAAGTTAAGCCCTGGCTTCAGACATCACTTACTGACTGCTGCAGTGATTAGACTACTCAAATTAAGCCCAGAGAAGTGTGTATGTATAAACTGCATATTTACATCAGAATGCAACATAATCTAATTTGACCTGAAGTTTAAATTCCTCAGTGTTAAGTAAAACTGAGCATTCAGGCAGCCTGCTGGCTTTTACCCTATCAAACAAATCCTGCACTGAATTGCAGTTTGGAACCTTTGCTCTACTAAGAACACCCTAGCTCTTCAGCTTAATGCTGATGAGCCAAAAGGGCAGAGAAACAAATCACAAAGACATTCAACTCCAACCTTTCTGGCTGTCTATGGAGTAGCACAGACCAGCCTTCTTCCATTTCAATCTGCAGCAATGAAAGCCACAAGGCAGAGACCAAAGTGGGTCTGTTGGGGCAGGGACATGGAAAACACAGGAGAGATTCTTTAGGTGTCACATTCAGCTGAAGTCAAGTGTCAGGAAGAGTCACTTGATCATTTCTCACATCACACTTCCAAGCAATCAGTGAATGTTGTCTTCAAACCAGTAAGTCTCTTTACAGCAAGAATCTTACTCTGTTAGTTGGTTACTACACATTATGCCAGACGTGTTGACAAATATTGCTTTCTCCAGTGTCAGGAATGAAGCAATGAAATAACCTGCTGCAGAGATCTTCCTCCAGGCTCCTCAGAATGCAGCAATGCCAGCTGCCTGCTCAAATCACAAAACTATCATCTCCTTTGATTTTCTCTCCAGTGACGTAACTCATTGCACCACCTTTAGCACTACTCATCCTATAACTCACCCCTTCAAGGGATCCCCTAAATTGGCTTATGACCCAGATGTGTTTCTATCCATCTCCTGAATTCAAGCCAGTGCTTCTTCCTGGCTACTATCTAAAACCCCATCTGCTTGCAATACTCTAACAAAACCCCTTGCCTTGTTTTTCATACTTTTAGATCAGTTTCATAATTTGTCCTTTCACTGCTTCCTTTATTTCTGTGTTCTAGAAATGTGTCACAAACATGCATCCATGGGATTTGTTTGCTGCTGACAGAAGACAAAGCAATGACACAAACCCTCCCAGTGCTAGTTCTATATTCCTTGTAGCAGCCGTAGCCTGACAAGAAACCATCCCCTAAATTATTGTTACATAAGCTCAGTCAGTTCCTAGGAAATTAAGGTTACAACAGCCTTAGTCACAGAACACACAGTGTATGATCTGTATTGCTGCTTCTGCCTCTTGTCTACCCATGCTACTGTCAGGGCTTATTGGCATCACTGTTGAAAATGGGAAACAAAGTTCACTTCAGGTTCCATTACAAACATGAAAGAATTACTCAGGGGTGTGGGAAGGAATATTTCCTTTGATTTTCAGAAGAGTCAGAGGGAGCCCACATTAGACAGAGACAGATGTGATCTCTTCGTGGATGTTTTTAAGTGGGATATTGCACACTGCACAGAAAGAAAAGGGTTTGAAAGTGGCTTTCACAGAAGTTTTTAACGTTGCAGTACATTAACAGCACTGTATTCAAGCTGTTATAATTTACTATATACTTGCAAGCACCTAACTGCCACAAGAATACTCCTCCATACTTGTCTTTAGGATGAAAAGCTCTCTTAATTCTTTGTTTCTTGGGACAGAAATCCCCAGAGCAGCCAGTGAACTTGTATCATAAGTGGGTGACAAAAGCACATCTGACTGCAAAGGCAAAAATATCCTGCCAAAAATCAGTGACTGACAAAATGTATTCCCATAAAGAAAAAGCTCTTTGGGTTACAGCTACTCCAGGCATGTACAAAAGCACATTAGTAGCATCTGTCAACCTTATGAAATACATTTTTATCCCAGCTCCCTAAACAAACATGACACATGCTATTGTAATGTCTGCCTTTTAATAACCTTTGAAAGCTTTGGCTAGGCTCCAAAAAAATGTGCAGAGTTATTAAGAGATATCAAAGATAAAACATAGCTAAGGCAGTTACAGTACAAAAAGAGAAGCCCAAATTAGTGCTCTTACTGAAGAAGTTATCTAATCTGAGACTGGCATTTCTTCAAAGACAACAGTCACATAAAATCACTCAAGGATGGTCAACAGAATTCCAAAAACCCATGGGGTTAGGTGGTACCAAATCAACATGGGAACCATGTGCCTGAATTGTCTAGGGAACCTAAATGACTCAAGTTAGAAAGTGACCTAAAAGTGTTTTGGGTTGGGGGCAGATGAAAGGCAGGAAATGCAGGAATAGAAAAGGCTGCTCCCCGAAGCTGAGGCTCTGACATAACTCAAAAGCTGCCAGAGTATGTGAATATCATAGAATTGTTAGGGTTGGAAAGGACCTCAAGATTCATCTAGTTCCAACCCCCCTGCCATGGGCAGGGACACCTCACTTTAGATCAGCTTGCTCAGAGCCACATCCAGCCTGGCCTTCAAAACCTCCAGGGATGGGGCTTCCACCACCTCTCTGGGCAGCCTGTTCCAGTGTCTCACCAGCCTCATAGGGAAGAACTTCTTCCTAACATCCAATCTGAATCTACCCATTTCTATTTTTGTTCCATTCCCCCTAGTCCTATCACTCCCTGACACCCTAAAAAGTCCCTTCCCAGCTTTCTTGTAGGCCCCCTTCAGAGACTGGAAGGCCACCTGAGAATTACCCAGCCTGTTAAAGGGGAAAGTAGATTAGGATGGGAAGAATAGGCAATGCTGAAGCAACACCAATAGGGAAAGCACTGTCAAGGAGGCAGGGAAAAAACCTTTTGAGTGTGAAGACGATAGTCAAGCCATGTATGTGCCAGCATGAGGACACCATCCCCCAGGCTGACCCATGACTCGTGAGCAAAATATGAGTCACTCAATTGTCCTGTTCATTTCAGAAGCAGAGAGATGGCAAACCATTACCTTCCTGACGTAAGAAACAGCATCTTCCTCCGTGTACACTTCTGCACTCACCCCCCCCCTCCTGCGTCGGGCTTTTACCACTGGGTTGGGAGGCGGAGGGGAGATCTCATCGTCGTGAGAATCAGACTGGGAACTGGATTTCTGCCGAGCCAGTATTTGTTTGCATTCTTCCTGCAAGGCAAAAAGCGACATGAAACATCTCTTAACCATGTAGCTAACTGGTTTCACTCTTCTTTTGCAACTCACAGCAACCCCTTCCTTTCTACACCTGGCTGAATGTCAATCCACATGTGGGCTGCTGAAAGGAAACAAAGCATTTCAGGTGAGCAGCACAAAGGGGTGACACTAATTACAATGTGTATACAGGTATCATCACTCCAGTACTTGACCTCTCCAACTCCTTATGTGTAATGGAAACCAATGTATTACAAGCTGCAGCTACATCTTTGCAGCTACTCCTGGCTGAGAATGCAAAAGAACAAGCCTCTTTCACTTCACCTCCAACATCACTGCTGTTACTTTCTCAGCGGGCTTGTACAAATCTTTGCCTCTTCTGCAGAGGGCAAACCAGAACTCACACATCAATATATTAGAAGATTTCTTCATCTTGCTCTGCTTTGCTGGCTTACTATCAGCAGGAAGAACAAAGATGCTCCCTACTCCAGAATTTCTGCCATATAGTACATTTGCAATCAATGGGACTACTGCCAAGCAAGTGAGACCCGAGCTAGGCTCCTGAGGACTGTGAAAAATGATGGCTGGCTGACCATCAGCTGGCCAATAGGTAGGTTATTCTCCAAATTTCACCCTCTTGGAGCAGAGAATAAAATATGAAGGGGAATCCCTAAAGAGATAATGACAAGAGCAGGAATCAGTATAATAAAACCTTCAAGAAAGGATGTCAGAGTTGCAAAACATAGTAAATTCATAGACTGAATTATTTGAGTTCTGAAAAATCATTACAAACAAGATTACCCACAATTATATTTTCCCAAAGCTCCATCTCCTATTCTTTAGCTTTTTGGGATTCAAGGGAAGGCACACAGGAGTTGGACTTGATGATCTTTGAGGTCTTTTCCAAACTTGGTGATACTGTGATAACTGAAAATTCCCATTGCATCATCCATGTCTATCAGCCAGAGGAATTGGGACCTATCTGCTCATTCCTAGCCCACCTTCTCACCCCTTGGTACCACCTCAGCCTGTCATCCTGCTCACAAGACACCACACTGCCTTAGTTACTTCTTCAGTGCTTTCTTAGCTGGTTCCTTCCAGTCTTCACTGATTCTGTCTAAGGCCTAGGGGAACTGGAGAAGGGATGGACCACCTGTCCTGTCCTCAACTTGTCTGATACAGAAAACTAAAGGGAATGTGTAGGAGGAACATGAGCAAGTCATCTTAGAATAATAGAATAATAACAGAATAATAAACCAGGTTGGAAGAGACCTTCAAGATCATCATGTCCAACCCATCAACCAATCCAACCCACCTAAACAACTAAACCATGGCACCAAGCACCCCATCAAGTCTCCTCCTGAACACCTCCAATGATGGTGACTCCACCATCTTGTGCATCTTGTGCAGCTGTAGTGCAATGATTTTATGTGCTGACATCTATCTTACTGCCATAGGCATAAGCCACACCTGGACAGTCTCAAAGTGGTGTTGTTGGTTGATACACCCATTGCCAGCCATCATCCCTGAATAACTCCCAGTATTTTTGGGACAATTCAGTTTGCAGGCTACCCAAGAGGAAAATGCAGTGATGTTGAGGTCATTGCACACCCCATAAAACCACCATTGCTTTGATAGGGATGCCAAAACCTGGCCTCTGTCTTACAGCTAATTTCCAATGAGACTTTCCAGCCTGAGCTCGTTGGTGGAGGAGGGAGGACTCAGGAGCACCAGTGGTAGACATGTGGTGGATTACCAACACAGCCAGTTGGTCTCATTGACAGAGGAAATGACTTAACTATAAGTCATCAGGTATGACACCAGAAAAAAGCAGTACAGAAAACTGGCACAAGTTCACCATTTCTAAGCTTGCAAGAAAAACAGATGATTAATATCTGTTTTGCCATTGATGTTTACAAATGTCTGACAAGTCCAGTCGTGCCACTTGTCTTTTCTGGTCTTATTCCAGTTTCTTTCCTCACCATCACTGACACTGCCCCTCTCATTAAGCTAAGGAGCCTTCAACACCCATCTTTGATGTATTATTGCTGCTTGAAATAAATGACTAAATTGTATTTCCCATGCTGCATAATTCAAGGTAACAAGTCACACACTCTTGTTCTGATTAAGGGGCTACTGAAATATTTAAGAGACAAGCACAGAGATAAAATGTAGAGGGCTGGCTAAAGAGCTGACTTTTCAAGGTCCTGAATTGCCTCAGAAAGTGCCAAGTTCTTTCTGAGGTCAGTATTTCTTTTCAGTTGCAGTGACAACCTAGCAGCTCCTGGGTTAGAAGACAGCAGAGCTAGGTGCTGTAACCAAAGAAATAAAGACCAGAATAAAAAATTCTTTCAGACATATTAAATCCCTCCTGAAACCTTTCCAATTTCCAATTCAAATTTCAAACAGCATGGTTATGTAAAAAAGAAACACACCACCAAAACCCACCAAGATTCAGCTAGATTTCCCCATCATGTATGAACTGCAAGTCCTATTTGAGCAGCCTCATCAGCTTCTTCCCTACCCCCTCCCTGACTCTCCCTAGCTTCTTTACCTGCAATTATTCACTTGCAGAAACACAGGTATCACATATCACCATTTAATATCTAGCCATCAAAACCAAACCCAGGTCTGAAGAATTTCAAGTAGTATCCCTGCCTATTGCAGCTTGTGTATCTCTTGGATAGTGTGAGCATATTAAATGAACACAACTTCTTCAGAAGCTGAGCTGCAAGGCAACAAAGATCTTTCTGGATGGTTAAGTAGGTGAAAGTATACTGAAAGGTAACTACAAGAAGGAGGCAGTCAGGAAGCTATTTAATGGTATGCAGCACTTAGAGAGCTTTTTTTTTTATACACAGCATATTCCCTCCTAGAGAACAGCAGCAGTTTGCCCCATCTGAATATCAAGTGCACACTTCTTCTTCAGTACACATTGCATAAAAGGCACTTCCAAGGCATTAATAAATAATCTCTCCTCTGCCCCGGCACTGACTTCTACACGAACGAAAGCTCAGCGAGATAAAATTAATATCATAAAGCATGCTCTGAAACCCAAATACCTTTTAAAGCCAAAAAAGATATTAAAGGATTATAAAAAGTGAGTTACCATATGATTCATTTTAAAAGGAAGTCTCTTCTCTACAAACTCCTTTTACATAAACAGCAGAGAGTTGCCTGGCTGGCTTCTCCATATGCCGCTGTTTGTAGTCTAGGAAGGATTTCCATTACTGAACTAGAGAGTGCCTTTTGAAAATAAAAGCATATGCTGTGTCCTGGGTTAAGCTTTCAAAAAGCCATATTCCATATATCCTGGGGTAAAACTGCACAAACACAGCAAATATGTTAAAAGGAGGAATGGAGTCTCTGAAGAATACTTCTTCGAACACTGGTCTTCAGACACAGCTTGATGTGAACGCTTGTGGAGAACTCACTTTCAAATAAACACCTCACCATCTTTTGTCGTCATGACAACAAGCAATCTCACTCTCTATTTGGATGGCACAGATAATTCACAATCATATTGCCCCATTATGTCCACCTTAAAATGAGAAAACACGTGGAAGACACAGCTGCGAACTGAGAAAGCTCCAGCCAGCATCTTGTTCTTCCCTTCGCACCAGTATCTGCACTGGCTTCAGTGGAGATGCTCCTGACTGGGAGGACATGTAGGGTCTGATCCACTTCTCCATAGTCCACTGTGATTTCGAGAGACCTTGCTCAGCTTTCACCTGCCAGCTGAAGAGAACATGAGTCTTGCACTGTGTCACAGCTACTTGGGGCTGTTTAGTCTTGAGAAGACTGAGAAGGGATCTGATCAATGTCTATAAATATCTGAGGGGTGGGTGTCAAGTGGAGGGGTCAAGATCTTTTTGGTGATGCACAGTAATAAGACAAGGAACAATGGATACAAACTTGAACACAGAAGATTTCACCTCAACATGAGGAGAAACTTCTTTACAGTGAGGGTGACTGAGCACTGGAACAGGCTGCCCAGAGAGGTTGTGGAGTCTTTCTCTGGAGGCTTTCAAAACCCACCTGGATGCATTCCTGTGTGGGCTGCCCTGAGTGATCCTGCTTTGGCAGGGGGGCTGGACTCGATGATCTCTGGAGGTCCCTTCCAACCTCTACTGTTCCACCAGTCCCACCACACACAACACAGGGAGTCTTAAACAGCAGAGCTGACCACATGCACCACTGACTGAAGCCTCCACTGTCACTGCCATAATACAACACACTAACACACTCCAAATCTACAAACCAACATTGCTGTGTGACAATAACATTCTATTTCAGGTAGACATAATCTAACCCTACTTCTATTCCAATTGTGTGGCAAAAAGCCCAGCTAAATCTGTGAACAACTGGGATTTCTGGAGCAGCTGGGTGGTGAAACTGGAATACCATTACTGACTTCAGTGACAATAAACTGGAAAGGAAAGAAAATGTACCACTGTTGCCTCAAATGAAAAGAAAAAGAGAATGCAACATACAACTGCAGTGACCCATCTGCTTTCTGAATGCCCATCTTCAGCTAAGAAATCTGTACAACAAGAGACTGAAGTACAAAACACAGGAATTTAGCAGCTGTCCTCAGTGCATGGGGTCATCACCTTTCCCCATTAATGTTTCCATGAGTCTTTAATGAGTTTAAACACTGCAAGTGAAGCAGCCACAATGCCAAGACAAGTTTTAGGTTGCCCCTTTGTTTCAGACTGCTGCTGAAGAGCACACACGCTTCTTGACCCAGAAGCTTTCTTCTCTATCAGCCAGAGCATTTCCAAACAGAAATTCACTTCCAGTAGTTCCTCTCCTGGTCTCTCCTTTCAGACTTTGCCATCACCTGGAAACTCAGCTGTTTCAGTTGAAGGAAGGACTGCCCCTAAGAAGGCTCCAAATCACTCTGATGCTTTCCAACAACATCCCAAGCAGACTTTTAAAAGCAGGTCAGCCATTCACTATCACTGCTCACTATCTCTGCCCTGCCTCACACAATTTATTCACTGCATTCAAAAGCAACAACACAAAGAATACACTAAAACACTTTTTCTCTTCTTTTTTTCCTCGAGTGCACTCATGAAGTTTTCTGACTGACAGACCTGGAATCTGCTCTCTATTCATTCACAGAAAATGAGCCAGGATAGTTCATGTGCATGTAACTAATCTCTTTTTGCACGGAGATGCTCTCAATACAGGAAGGTTTCTAACACCACCCCATCACTCCCAGAGTCTGACATGATGATGTATAGCAACCAATAAAGGCCAAAGGCAAAGCACTCTGCTTTGTTGGCAGCACAAGGCTGACTGATGCCCTCACTGAAAGCAGGAGGAATCTGGGAGGTCTTAATGGTCTTTCCAGTCTTGTCTTTGCCACAATGGACAACTCCACTATCTTTATGATCTTTCAGTCTTGTAATTGGAGACTTTTCACACAATCCCAACCGTTGTTCCCCTGCCTTCCCAATGGGAAATGCCACCTTTTCTTCTACAGCATCACTAAGAAATACCTTTGACATCCATCTCTTCTACTAATACATTTATCTACCACATAGTTGACAGCCACTTGGATTACTTCTACTGCGTCCTCGGTGGCCTCCCTGCTTCTCAGTTCATTCCCAATTTCCACTCTAGGCAAAATCCTCCTGCCAAAAATCCACCTACTCTTCTGCTGCTCTGACTGCATGCCTCGCCTTCTTGAGTCCCTTCGCTGGCGTCCTTCTACCTCCTGCAGCATGTTAACACTTCTTGTCTTCCCCTCCTGTGTCTTGCAATATCTCAATCCATCACCACCTCTTCCCTACATCCACCTCCCAGCAAAGTAAGAGAGGTTTTGTTACAAAACAGAGACCATATTCTTGATACTTACAACCTTATATAATCAAAGGGAACCATAGCAGCCAACACTTCTGGTTTTCAAAACCCAGACACATAACAATGCATGCATGTGTACCCTGCAAAAGAAGAAGCATGCCCACAGAAAAGCTCCACTTCTACCACATAAATACAATCCAAACTAAAATGCTTACAGCATGCCATATTTTTCAGCAACAACCAGAACACCTAAGTCACTCTGAAGTTTTAAATCACTGGACATGTAATGCCAAAGCTGCTTATTTATTGCTTATTTCAGCCTTCTAACACAGCAGACCTTTAAATCCTAGAGAAATGCCAGCCAATCTCAGTGCAGCTTAGATAGGAGAGGCAGAACTGGACCACCAGAGCACAGGCAGAGATAGGTGTTAATTGAGGTTATCAACAGAGAGGGAATCATAAATGCTGGTATGCCATTTTGCTCCATAAAATACTTCCTTTGTGTCAGCCCATTTAACATTTAGAAGCATACTGATGTCCTTAGATCAAATGTGCTGCTGACAGCAAGGATGGTTATTAAAAAGCCTCTGTTCCCTCAGTCCTTTCAGAAATTGTCTCTAAAACATCTCCACATTTTCTGCTCCTCAATGAACTGCTCCTCAATTTATTCTCTCTTCTAAGAAGTTATCTGATGTTAATATAAATATCAAAGTATTTGTGCTGCCCACCTCAAATGCACGCTCAAGTTTTTCTCTCTCTTTTATCCTCCTCCTTTCCACATGCAATTGATTTTTCAAACCCTAAACAACTTCTGTGTGCTAAGAATGCCTTTACTGGCACAGGGGTATGAAGGCTAGACTGCATGTTTGGGCAAGAATCCATGTGCATCCCTTAACCCTTTAGTGCTCCCAACTCATGAAGTATTTTTTTTTTCTTCACAGTTTGCCAATAAACATGAGATAAAATAATTATAGATGCTTTCTCATTTCCAGTTTCCCACAGGTCACTTTCTCTGTTCCCTAACATCTTGCCCAGGGATGATGGAGCTGGCAGGCTGAGCTTCCAGGAGCTGCAGATCCTCAACAGCTTGAGATTACAAAGCTGCCAGGGTACAGCTCCAATACTGGCTGCCAAGCAGGCAACCACAGAGGCAGAGACCTCAGCAGAGCACACCAAAAAGCAATTAATTCTCCTGCCTATGGCATTTCAAAATCTAAGGTCCTTTTCTTAATTGAAACAAAGTCAAATCTCAAATAACCTTAAACCTGCTGTGAAAACTGCAGTTCTGCACTCAGTCTTACTGATGTGCAGTCAGACAGTCTCAAACCCATCCTATGTGCCTAATCAAAGGCAATTCACAGAGCACTAAGAGATGCTTTAAAATAAGGACTCATCTTTTTCTGCATTTAGGATAACACTAATGAGGGACTACTTGAAAACCAACTGAAAACCAAGAGCAAACCCCAATGCCTCCTCATACTGGGAATGTGGTTTGCTCTGCATCATTTTTACAGACCTCCTTGCTACCATTCCTATTCAGCATGTCCTTCAGTTTAAAATAATTACTGGGGGAAGAGAGGAAAAAAAATACTTAGCTACCTCTGCTCCTCAAGTCACCTCCAACAACTGAAAGAGAATAAAAGGAAATAATTTTGAAGGTAATTTAATGCCTTTCAAAAAAGCTCCTGCCTTGCCTTGGCCAAGCAATCATCTGTAATGGAAAGGGTCGGCAGCTGTCAGAGCACCTTGCCCAATGCTCTGATGACTGCAAAACACAGAGAATGAGGAGGAATTGCAGAAGTACAGCCTCAAAGTGCTCACGTTCCTGAGCATGGAGTTTTTACCTTGTCAGAGGTGAGTTGCTCTGCAGTCTGACCAGCCTCTCTAAAGATTAGTGAAGGATTTGGTGGGCTCAGACAAGCAGGGAAGCAGGTACTCGGCCAGCTCAGCAGCCGTGGACTCCGGTGCTGGCAGGATTTAGCTTGGGCCAACACTTTTTCCAAACATTAAGCAGTAAAATAAAGCTTGAGGATCCCTGCATCTGTCAGGGAGCTTATAAAAGGCTGCAGTCAACTGGGAGCAAACATGGGTGTGTACCTGTTCCTAGTTGCAAGGGGCCATTAGCCTCAAAAGTGTTCCCACAGTCTCTTGTAACCAAGCGAAATCTGTCACCAGACAGTGCCTGGCCCAGCACCATTTTTAACTTCACAAGACTGTGGCATGGTATTTCATTCATGTGCTTAAAGCCCACTATGAACCTGTTTCTTTAAAACCACTTAGATGCTTAAAGATTAACATGGATTAAGTACCCTGATGAATTTAAAACATGATAGGTTGAGATGTGAAAGGATGACATCCAGACAGACTTCCCCTCCTCATTCCATCACTGTGCTCCCTTTTTTGTTAACTTTTGACTTTGAGACCAAGAGAACAAGTCACACTTGTAGACACACAGAGTAAACAGAGAGCTTAGTGATGCTCTAACATGTTCTGCACAAATTTGTAAGAGCATGGCTTCACTTATGGGCATTTTCTTTTCTTAGGTAAAGCCTTCTTTTCTCTTCCCACTCTTATCCCCTTCATCCTCCTTCTTTCCCTAAACCGCCTGTGTTTAGGAAAGCTCACCTAAAGAGTCTTAAAAATTCACACAGCCTCTCCTTTATCTGTTCAAAAAACAAATTGTCACCTCTCATAACACTGCCTGTGGCTGACTACAGCAATCACAGAGGTCTGACTAGAGCTGATTTTTATCCAGCTCTCTCTGGTCCTGATATCTGAGGAGTGGCAGGAGCAGAGGCTGCCCAAGCCTACTCAGAACCACAGTCACACAGCAAGGGCACCAGTGCTCCCACCACTGCCTTGCTATCAGCATCTCAGGTAGCTCAGGTATGTTCCCACATGTTTTAGCAACATTTCTGACCACAGAGCAAACACCACCCAACTGTTTTGAAAGCTTTGAAAGATACAGAACTATTTGTATTCGTCTTTATAAAACTGCTTAGTTATGGCATTTTTTGGGATAGTTTTTCCTCTGCAGGACTTTCCTTCCAATCCATAAACCCTCCCCATCTTATCTAAGTTCTAACTGTGCTTATAAGAATGAATTTCAATGTTTTGGCCAGGGTCTGTCAGAAATTATTGATTGAGAGATTTCTTGTTGTGACAACATGTAAACACTGGGGAGAGACTGTTGTGGAAGAAAAGCCTGACACTCAAATAACTTTGATCCTGAAACTCTTTACGATAAATAAACACAATGGCTTTGACTCCCAGTGAACGAATTTGTAGTTTACTAAACAGCTTCTTTGCAGTGCTAGGTACAGCAAAGCTGTCACGCAAATGCCTTTACTTTTGTGGGCAGGTCTGTGTGCAGTACTGGCTAATACCACCAGGTGGAGCTAGGCAGATAATCGCATTTCGCTTTGCTGGAGTCCAGGTTTCTCTACGACTCTGTCTCCAGACGGTACCTAAAGACATGCAGCATCACCTTGGGCTCATAAAAACAGTGGCAATCCGCAGCAATGCAAGACGGCAAGTTCAGCATGTGCAAGGTCAACAGAAGGATCCAGGAGAGAGAGATCAGGTCCAGAAGGTTACAGCAAAGGCCACCTGGCTCAGCCTGCAAAGCTGCTGCTCTGACATACACTGCCTGCAAAATGGCTTCAGCAAAGTACTTGGTAGCACCTAAACATATCCTGCTGCTTCTCCTTCTCTTGTGCCTTTATCTCCATTTGTTCTACTATTTATGGCTTGTTGGGTTTTTTTCTGAACAGTCTGAGCAGTCTAGCTTAGCCTAGCAAGGCAACTCCACCTTTGATCACGTAATCATGGCAGTAAACAGCCTGACACTAATGAAAGCTTTTCAGCCTCAGTGTAGCTGAAGATACAAGGCTTTGCCTGTAACTTTTGAGTAATTACCACTTTTACATTATGTAAGAAACTGAGATAAAAGACAGGCTCCCTGGTTTTTTTTCCTGTTATGCCTTTTTTAGTCCTCAGGTAAACAGGATCTAATTACAGCTGCTGAAATAATGCCACAGTGTCTTCACCTAAATCTATTCCCCCCCTCTAAAAAAGCCAATTACTGCCCCTAAGGGAAAGGTTTTTCCTCACCTCATCCACCAACAAGAAGTTCTGTACAGTCACAGGGAAATGTAAAACAAATTATTCAAATGAAAACATTACACAGTTGGGGTTGGTTTGTTTTTTCCTTCTTTTAATCTCAGGTATCTGAACTGTTTTCAGCTCTGTCTGTGCTTGGTGGAATGTTACAGATTTTCACAAAGGAACAGTTCAGGTGATCAGAGCAGATGTCATCTTGAAGCTTGTAGGTCACATCACATGAAAACTGACTTGTGAACTTCACAACACAGAAATTTAGGCTGATTCCCAGCAATTACTGGCATCTTAAGACAAGCAAGTCCTGCCAGTAAAGAGAAAAATACTTATTAAAGCTCTTCTATTTTCAGAGTTATGGCTTTTTAATATTGTACAAATAAGCTTGAAACTTACAAAAGCATCTGGCATTTCTTCCTAACCTTGAGACTTCTCCATCTGACTGCAGAATCAAACATCACACCTCAATCTCTAGCACTTTATTTGTAAGTATTTCTTCATGTTATCACTTTACAGCCCTCTCAAGCCCTGTGAGGAGAAACTGAGGGAGCTGGGGTTGCTTAGCCTGGAGAGGAGGAGACTCAGGGGTGACCTTATTGCTCTCTACAACTACCTGAAGGGAGGTTGTAGACAGGCAGATGTTGATCTCTTCTCCCAGGCAGCCAGCACCAGGACAAGAGGACACAGTCTCAGGCTGTGCCAGGGGAGGTTTAGGTTGGATGTTAGGAAGAAGTTCTATACAGAGAGAGTGATTGCCCATTGGAATGGGCTGCCCGGAGAGGTGGTGGAGTCACCATCATTGGAGGTGTTTAGGAGGAGACTTGATGGGGTGCTTGGTGCCATGGTTTAGCTGTTTAGGTGGGTTGGATTGGTTGATGGGTTGGACACGATGATCTTGAAGGTCTCCTCCAACCTGGTTGTTCATTATTATTATTATTATTATTATTATTATTATTATTATTATTATTATTATTATTATTGCCCAGCCAGGGACCTGAACACTAGCCCAAGACAGTCCACATCCCTCAACCATTAGCTCATTCTCTCACCTTGTTCTGAGCTGCTTGTACTGATTCCTGCCAAAACAAACCTGCTCCTAGATGTGTTAGAGCAGGTCAAGGGCTAGTCCCTGAAACTTTTTCATTCAGCAGTACACATGTAGGCTGAAGGCCATGCAGCTGATGCCATCAGAGGTTAAGCTGAAAAGCATTTATGAGAGAGTAAGGTTAGACTGGATCTTAGGAAGAAGTTCTTCTGTACAAGGGTGGTGGTACTCTGGAATAGATTGACCAGGGAGGTTGTGGATGCCTCCTCCCTGAGGGTGTTTAAGGCCAGGCTGGCTGGTCTAGTTGAGGGGCATCCCTGCCCTTGGTGGGGAAGTTGGAGTAGATCATCTCTGAGATCACTTCCAACTTGAGCCATTCTGTGATTCTATAATTTGATCTTGCATATGATAATAAATCTTGGTTTTCTGAGATGATTTTAGGAGATTTATTGAAGAATTAGCAAAAATTAAATAAGGGTTGGGTTTCTTTGGTATTCACATCTAAGACAGCTCCAGTACATTGATCTGCTGGAGAGGGTCCAGTGGAGGGCTACAAGGATGATTATGGGACTGGACCACTGCCTGATGAGGAGAGGCTGAGGGACCTGGGGCTTTTTAGTCTGGAAAAGAGAAGACTTAGAGGGGATTTAATAAATGTTTATAGTTACCATCATTGGAGGTGTTTAAGAAGAGACTAGATGAGGCACTTGGTGCCATGGTTTAGTTGGTTACGTGGTGTTGGGTGATGGGTTGGACTTGATGATCTCGAAGGTCTTTTCCAACCTGGTTAATTCTATTCTATTCTATTCTATTCTATTCTATTCTATTCTATTCTATTCTATTCCATTCCATTCCATTCCATTCCATTCCATTCCATTCCATTCCATTCCATTCCATTCCATAAACATCTGAGGGTTGGGTGTCAGGAGGAAGGGGACAGGCTCTTCTCACTTGCTCCCTTTGATAGGATAAGGAGCAATGCATGCAAACTGCAGCACAGGAGGTTCCACCTCAACACAAGGAGGAACTTCTTTACTGTAAGGGTCACAGAGCACTGGAACAGGCTCCCCAGAGAGGTTGTGGAGTCTCCTTCTTTGGAGACTTTCAAGGCCCATCTGGATGCATTCCTGTGTGACCTGAGCTAGATTGTATGGTGCTGTTCTAGCAGGGGGGTTGGACTTGACGATCTCTTTGGGTCCCTTCCAACCCCTGACATCCTGCAATCCTGTGATGTGGATACAGCTCTACATGTTTTCCATAAGCTGCTTTTTTAAACCACTCAAAAAACATTCCACACTTCATCTCTAAACTGCCCACATGGCTTTCTGACAGATAAACTGTTATTCTACTGCTCTCTTCAGCGGAACGTGTGGTCTATTTTAATGAGCTTGGGAAAAAGAACCCCAAAATACCACACCTAGGTGGAAAGCTGCAGGACTTTGTTTAGAAGATCGTGCTTAAACCCAACGATTTTCTCTCCTCTGCACAGCACCAAAATTAAAGGAGCTAAGACCAAATGTGCCCTATCAGTGTGCTGCTCAGTCATGCACCAAAACCTGAGAGGTAATTGCTAAATTCCCAGTTCCCAACTGGGATTCGTCAAAGTACCTACGTGTGACACATGTCCTCTAGAAAGGAAGAGGTTGCCCAGGGAGGGGGTGGAAGCCTCATCCCTGGAGGTCTTTAAGGCCAGGCTGGATGTGGCTCTGAGCAAGCTGATCTAGTGTGAGGTGTCCCTGCCCATGGCAGGGGGGTTGGAACTAGATGATCCTTGAGGTCCCTTCCAGCCCTAACAATTCTATGAGTCTAAAAACAGCACAGAACTTATTCAAGTATTTCTCTGTATTTGCATGCCTTCCTTCAACTCTAATTATGCAAGAGACCCAGCCAAAATGCTATCCTACAGCAGAAAATCACTGTGCAAGACTAGATGAGGCACTTGGTGCCGTGGTTTAGTTGATAAGATGGTGTCAGGTGGTAGGTTGGACTTGATGAGCTTGAAGGTCTTTTCCAACCTGGTTAATCTGTGATTTCAAGACAGTCCTCAGAAATGGTTGGGCAAGCGAGTTAAACTGCTGTAGGAACAAGAATTGCAGTGCTGGAAAGCTCATGAAGCACCCTAAAGCCTTTAGGCTCAGCCTTTTTTCTTTCTCCTTCCAAAATGGTGTTTATCCTTCTTTCCAGGAAGTCCAGAATTGCACACATTAAGGTAGACAACAATTCATAGCACAAGATAGTAAATACACCAGATTTGACAGTCCTGAAATGGGTCTTGGCTCTCAGAAGAACATGTAGAACCAAGAGGTTTTTATACATACATATACATAATAAGCATTAAAAATCATCTTGCACTTCCTAACCCTCCCTGCTGCTCTAACCCTCCCTGCTGCTCCAGGTATTCTTACTCAGCTTAGCAAAAAATGTATCTGAAAAGCAGACAATGAGATGTATAAGATGCTTATATCACCTGGAATGTATCAGCTCCATGTATTATTCACTAGTTATTGTTGTTCTTCCTCTGTCCTTACAAAATTCTGCCTCTAGAAGGAAAAAGCTACATAAAACTCAGATCTTGAAGCCTACTTTAAACATTTCCTTCATAAAAAAAATAATCTTCTCTAAGTATATGAATTAAAATGTCTGGGAGACAAGGGCTTGTATAACAAACCTCTTTCAGTCCTGTGCCCCCATTTATTTCTGGAGGAATCCCATCCCCAAAGCAAAGCTGTGCTCACACCACATGCTCTTCCTGCAAAACACACCCAGAGGCTTTACTAAGAATTTGTCTGGGAATGTTTTAGTTTCCCCCCTCTACGCTGCTTTTGAAGGCAGTCCCAGCACATGGGGGTCTCCCTGAATGCATTCCTTGTTGGAGGATTCTGGGATGAGCAACACAGAGAGGTGAGAGCAGTACAATGAAATGGCAAATTCCTCAATGATTTTCAGAACTTGCTGGTTCCACAATTTTGTTCAGTTGTAGGGGAAAGGAGAACCACATCACCTGATGCTGCAATAAACAGGGGCCATCATTTTTCGCTCTCACAGGCAGGTTCTTCCCCCAGAGGAAAGCTGAGGACACCATGTATCTCAACACAAAGTACACTCCTAATTCTTTGGGTCATGTTTAACAAGTCCAGTTTGATGAGGAACTATCATCACGCTGTTATGCACACAAAAAAAGTCTACACAATAACCATTATTTTAGCAGGTATCAGCAAATAAAGGATTGGGTTTTTTTTTCTTCTAGCAGCCTGGATTTTAACAACAGCCTGATGATTTAATGTGTCAAAAGAAATGTACCCAAACACATGGAACTTCTTACAAATGGGAAACTGTTAAGCCACCTGAAAGCCACTGACCTTTTCTAATTTTTCAAAGTGTTCTCTGAGGAACTTCATGGGTCGGTCTGGCTTTGCTATGCACAGGTTCACAATGCATTCTTTCAGTATCTGTTGGATGTTGTGCTTCTGAACATAGAGTTCGCATCCCTTCAGGCTCTCGTCTTCTTCCACATTGCAGGAAGAAGCAGCAGCCATCTTCAGGCTTGTAAACAGAAAACAGACCTAGGTAAGAAAATGGTGCAAGACGGGGATAAGAGACAGCTCCCAAATCCATTGTCAGAGAGATCAGACGGAGCAAGGCGCTGAGACGTTTTAACATTGCCTGCTGCCTATTCAAGAGCTTTACACTCTGAATATTTTAATGTTCTAGGGTCGTACATGGAAAGGCTGAACTGTGTCATCTTTGTACGAGCAACATACCAGTAAATACAAACCCAGCATTTTAACTCCAGGACGGCAGTCAGCCTTTGGGAGTAACGGTGCAATTAATCATGTCAGTTTCAAAGACAGCTATTAAATGACGGCGTAAAGCCTCCCTTTTCTATTTCCTCGGGGACTCCCTGCCCATCACCAGAAACCCAGCTTCCCGCAACAGAAGGATTTGTGCTGACTTTTAACATCACCCCCTTTCACAGCGAACGACCCTTCCCGGCCCCGGGGGAGACCGAGAGGAGAGGGCAGAGCCACCCAAAGGGAAGTTTGGCAACTGGGAGGAAAACAACCCCAAACGCCGCTGTATTTCCCCCAGCGAGCATCCGGCCGCTCCAGCACACACCGAAAACCGCGAGGGCAGCTCTCACGCCGGCCTCCCTGCCCGGGAGGCGCTGGCACCCCGGGGGCGGCAGAGGCCGAGCGGCCCCGGCGCTGAGCGGGTCCCGGGACAGACCCTGGGAGGCTGGGGAGCACCGAGGACACGGCCCCCGGCCCGGCGGGGCGGCCCCCGGCCACCGAGGCAGCGCATTCCCCGGGCCCCGGCCGGCGGATGGGCCCTTTCCTGTCCCCCCCGCTCCCGGCTGGGCTCGGCCAGCGCTGCTGGGCAGCGCAGGGGACAGCGCAGGAGGCAGCGCGGGGCTGCCGGGGAGGGCCGGTAAATACCTGGGTGGCTGCGGCGGATGAACAGCGGCAGCTCCTCTCTCCTTCCCCGGCGGTGGAGGCAGAGGAAGGGGCTCCCCTGCCGGAAGCCGCAGCGCAGCCGCCGCCGCTTCCTCCCCTCGCTGCCGCCTGCCCGGGGCCGCGGGGCGCCGCGGGGACCCTCCTCCCGCACCCCGCCGCTCCCGCACAAAGGCTCCGGCCCCGCCGCCGCTCGCCCGCAGGAAGTCCCGGCGCCGTCACTCACCGGCGGGCGCGGCCTTACCGCCGCCTCCGCGGGAGAGGCAGCGCGGGCGCGACCCGCACCGCACGGCACAGAAAAGCACGGCCACTTTCCTCCACGCCGTCATGCTGGGGACCGTCTGTCCACAAAGGACAGGCTGGCCTTGAAGGACAGGCCTGGACACAAAGGATGGGCTGGCCACGAAGGACAGTAGTCTGACCACGAAAGATGGGCATGTCCATGAAAGGTGGCCTGGCCATGACATACAGTAGCCTGTCACAAAGGATGTGCTGGCCATGAACGATGGCCTGTCAAGGATGGGAATAGGCATGGGCATGAAGGACAAAAGCCTGGCCACAAAGGACAATCTGGCCATGAACGTGGCCTGACCATGAAGGGCGACAGCCTGGTCATGAAGGGCAGGCTGGCCGCAAAGGATGGGTTGCTGAGTTGTGGCAAGAGCATGGCCAACGCCAGCACCCTCTCTGGTACATGAGCCACCAGGCCTGTTACACCCCACATCTCTGACAGGACTGGGAAGGGCAGCTCACCAGCTCAGTTGCTTAAGCACTCAAAGCCACTGCATCCACAATCGGCTCTGTGCAAGGCCCATGAGGAGTGGTCACAGCTGGGATTTGGCCACAGCCCAGCACTGTTGCTGGGCCAGGCGCCAGCAGGCACTGTCAGGAATACTCCAACGTATGTTAACAGTTCCTCTGTTCCCAGGGAACTCACAGCCAGGGCTCCTACAGAATAAAGGATGAATAAGGATCCCAAAGGTTCAGAGTCGAGCTAGGAGCAGCACAAGAATAAACTCCTTGCTGGTAAATACAAGGCTATTTAAAAAGGATCACTTGAACTAGCTCTGTGTTTTATTGCTCTTTAAATTAGGTATTATTAGTGCAGAATAAAGATGCTGACAACCCTTTTGGTTTGATGCGTTGACTGCAGCCACCAGAATAGCACACAGAATGTTTTATTGTGTAAAGCACACATAAACACAATATGAACGTAATGTAACTACAACATGAACATAATGTATGCACACATTAACTGTAACATGAATGAAACATAAAAACCATACAATGCTGCTACTGAAACCGGCCGCTGACTGTCACTGCTGTATAGATTCCTCTAGAGAAAAAAACACAGGGGGAAAGTGATGCAAACGACGTGACATGCCGAAGTTCGCAGCAGGTGAGCTGCGCTCAAGTGGTCCGGTTCGGCGGCTCCGGCTGCGACGCTCCGGCTGCCCCCTTAGCCCCTCCACCACCCACGGCCACCCGCGGGTTTCTCTCAGGTTTCAATCTCTTCTTTCCCGCCTGCTACGAATAGCGGGTCCCTCTCCTGCTGATCGCTATTGTACCTGCTGAAACTACCACCCTGCCTCCTCGGTGCTCTGCTGTGAGGCCCGGGATTTCCCTTCAGTGCGGAGAACGCCGCGAAAGCGGAGCTGTCGCCTCCCGCGCTGTCACTGCCCGCCACAGACAGCACACGTCCAGCTCGCGTAAAGCGCTCCGCTGCCGCCGTAAAGCGCTCACCTGCCGTCGTAAAGCGCCCGGCCGCCATCGTAAACGCCGCGCGCGTCCTTAGCAACACTGCTGCACTTCCGTGGCGACAGCGGAGTATGGCGGCGCCCGGTGCGGTCGAGCTGGCGCAGGCCTTGAACCGGCCCCTGAGCTGCCTGCAGGAGTCCGATTGCAGCCGGACGGCACGGCTGCGAGCGCTGGAGGCTATCCGGGCCGAGGTGCAGGAGAGGCCTTTCTCGGACGCCGTGGTGCAGGAGGTTTTCGGGACGCAGCTGGTGCGGCCGCTGGCACGCTGCCTGGTTGGGGACACGGCAGAGCGGTGCCGGGAGCTCGCTCTCCAACTCCTTTGCCATGGGCTTAGCCACGGAGACCGGCCCGGCGAGGCGCTGCCCGTCCTTCTGCCGGCTCTGGTTCAGCGCCTCTGCCCACCGCAGGGTTTTGAGCCCAGCGAGGAGCTGCGCCTCGGCCTCGTCCAGCTCCTGAGCCTCCTGCTGAAGCGCTGCGGGGTCGCCATGGTCCCCTACCTCACCGAGGTTATCCGCATCCTCCAGGCCACCCTCCTCGACCACTATGCCGAGGTCAGGCGCGAAAGTTGCCGGTGCGCCATGGCCTGCGCCCAGGCCATGCCAGGTGGGGCCCAGGGATGTGCGAAGGAGGGGAGCATTGTACTGATGTGAGCCTGCTCTCCTTGAGGGGACAGGGTTTGAGGTAGGGACTGATAGGAAGTTACAGGGATGCAACCAGGAGAGAGAAAGAGTTGAGAAGCTGCACACACCTTCAGAGGTTCCCTTTCCACGTGAGATCCTCAGGATCTGTTGGAGAACTGTAACACAGATGAGCCATTGCATGTAGGGAGGAGAATGTTAGGGGAGTGTGTGTGACCTAGTGTTCAGCTCTAATATGAAGACAAATCTGCATGCTACTTAAATGCAGTGAGGTTAATCAGGCTGCTGTTGATAGTGTTGCAGAAATCATGTTGCTCAAGACCTGTCACCTACATACAGAAGGGCTCGTCTGACATTTCTGTCTTTCTGCCCTAACAGAGCACTTCCATATGCAGTCAGAATCTCTGATAAAACCTCTGATGCAAACAATTTCACACCAGCACTACAGAGTTCGTGTTGATGTAATTCAAGCTACTGGAATAGTGATACAGTTTGGAAATGGAAAGTCTGTGGATGATGTTCTGTCCCATCTGGCCCAGAGATTATTTGATGAGATTCCTAAGGTGTGCCTTCTTTCCTTCCACCCTCCCTTCTGCCCTCCCTTCCTTCCTTTTTTTTTTTTTAACCTAGACATATTTGAAGTCTGTTTCAGGTGGGGTTTTTGGTGCTCCTCTCTCACCTACTTGCCACCCCTCAGTTTTCACTTTTCATTCATTCATTTAAGATACATTGATAAATCACATTCATATTTGTCAGACCTAAGGTATTCAAAAAAAAGGTTGTTGACCTGTTCTGCTGCTGTCTGATTCTGCAGGCTGCTGGAGTTTGCAAGCACCTTTTTGTTTTAATGGGTGACTTCAATTCTGTCTTAAATTCTTCTGTCAGATCTCCCTGGGACTCCTATGGTCTTTTCAGATGCACAGCAAACACTTAGAGTCTGTTCACATGATGCATTTGAGGCAGCAATTTGTGGAACTTAATCTTAGCTAAAACATGTTCATTTTTGAATGAGTGTCTCGATGTTATTTAGCTTGGGCTTCTTTTATAGCTAAAGGAGAACATTGTCTTCTGGAGATGTGCCTGAAAAGCTTCAGATTTCAGAGAAATGTACATTTCTTACATTCTCTTGTCTTTCCCCTCAAAAGCACGCTTTGGTGCTGCACTCCAGACTAAGCCACAGCGAGAACACAAGAGGGAGCATCACCACACCTTGCACGTTCCTTAAGGTGCTTGGTGCGAGCAAGGAAATCTTGGGTTCTTGTCATTTCTTTTGAGACTATTGATGCCCTTCACCAAATATTATGTAGGGAAAGCTAATATTCTTTTTTCTTTTTTCCCCCCCTTTTTTTTTCCCCTTTGTGTCTCCCTGACATACTTAAAACAGTCTTTTCATATCCATGTAGGTTCGGCATGCTGTAACAACTGTCATTGGAGAATGGTTGTTGCACCTACGAGATAGATACTCATATTTTCACAAGCTGATCCCCTTGTTACTTGGCAGCTTTTCTGATGAAATTCCTGAAAATGTGTAAGCAGAATGCTTTTTTCCCCCCTCCTTCTTTGTTTTCTTTCCCCCTGTGTAGCTGTTGTACATGAAAGCATTTCCCTGTTCGGAGATTTATCGCTTGGAGGGAAAAAATTGTTTTGTTTTGATGTTGTTGGTTTGGGGTTTGATTTTTAAACCCAGAATGACAGCACTGTCTTCAGTAGCTTTTGTGATATTGTTCTTTTATGCCATGTTCAAGTAAGTATGAGAGAGATGAAGACAGAAGTAAACATAGGCAGAATTATGTTTTAGATGAAGTGGCCTCTGTCCAGTGAGTGCAAAAGAAGCATCAACTCCCATGTTAATGTGCCTAGGTTAAATGGCAGGAATCCTTCCCATGCTTCCAGCTGAATTTTAGAGTCAAAGATTCCAGAAGTGTTAATTTTTAAATGACTGACTTTTTTTTTCTTTTGGGAGCATGGTGGTATAAAATTCTTATTTTATGTCTAGAAAACTGGCTTGGACTTACTGGGAAAAGATAGGCTTGCAGTGGGAGAAAGAGAATGAAGAAGATCTGAAAGACAAAATGGATTTTAGTGTTTCACCTTTGCATTATCCCAAAGGAGGTAAGTGTTGGAGTGAAAGTGTATTGAACTTCCTGAATAATCACCAAGAGCTGCATTACAGTAATGACAGCAGAGCAGGATGCATAATAGTCATTACCAGATGTAGTGTTAGTTAACATACAGGGCTAGTGCAGATATAGGTAGGTAGGTAGGTAGATAGAAAGATAGGTAGATAGATAGGTAGATAGGTAGGTAGGTAGATAGATAGCTAGGTAGGTAGATAGATAGCTAGGTAGGTAGGTAGGTAGGTAGACAGACAGATAGGTAGGTAGATAGATAGATAGATAGATAGATAGATAGATAGATAGATAGATAGATAGATAGATAGATAGATAGATAGATATCTCACATAGGTGTATGAAATTATTATGTTAAATTCAGGATCTAAAAATATGTTCAGTAACTACATCAAATTTTTCTATTCCCCCCAAAATGCATTTTCAGAGAGACTAAATGAAAGTACCTGTGCTGAAAAAGAGGTAGAGCAGTGATGCAGAACAGCAGAAGGTTATGTGTTAGCCAACACCCAGGTGGGGAATGGTGGCCAGAAGGGAAGGCAGGGTGAAGGAATGTGTGAGCTGAGACCTCGAATAGTGAGAACAAGCACAGTGTTAATGATCCACTGAACTGGCATGGAAGAAAAATTTGCAGGGAAATTATTTCAGACTCCTTTGTGAGACACTGGGATGGTAACTAAAACCTGCCAGTGGACGTGAAGAACGTGGGAGCAGAAACAATCATTTCCTTTATTTTACACACTCGGGGTAGCTTGCTTCTTAACACCCTGTGATTTATAGATGGCTTTAGAACCTTATGTTTGTAGTAGCTTCAAGCTTGTTTCCTCTCTCAGGTTCATAAAGTTAATGTTTAAAAATTTGCCTGTGGATGTTGATGAGAGAGAGGGCTTAAATGGGTCATTTATTGATTTCTATACTCATATTTAACAGAACAAAAACTCCTTTGGTGTGAAAGAACAGGTTCATGCTTGGCTTGTGCCTGCACGACAATCATATCATAGAATACCCAGCAGCAAAATCCTTTCCCTGACACTGGGTTCCGGAGTCCTTTCTTCTTTGAAATTACACTTCTTTTTTTTTTTTTTCTTTCCCCTTCAAAGTTGTTTGACTCAGTAATGCTTGAATGAAAGGGGAAACACTTCATAATGGTGACTGGTTTGACAGAACTGTTTAGCTTTGAAGACAGGCAAGTTGATCTGTTATCCTTTCCTTTTTTTTTTTCCCTCCCCCTTCCTTATTTTATATATATTGCCTCAGGGCTTTGTAAATGGTAAAGAGTGCTTTTACTTCCCCTGATGATGGCAGAAGCATATTTCTTTTTTTGGCAGTCAGGGAATGTTTTTTACCATACATAAGCTGATTGAAGTTGAGTGTCTAAGCTCCAGTCACTTTTCTATGGCCATGACACAGTGAAGGTCATAAAAGGTTTGGTACGCCAATCCTTGAAATAATTGTTACCATGTATGTTGCTAATAGGGTTACCTTGTTCATTTCTCTCTAGGTGTGTGTTGGGAATTGTGTGTGGGTGTCCAGTGTTTGTTTTTTTCACTGTTAGAAAGGGACATCTGTCAATTACTTCCTAATTAAATTGTATGCCTCAGGAATTTGGGCAACGTTCCAGCCCTGCATTTATTTTCTTTTCATGCATCTGACTTGGTAGAGTGATGCAGTTAAGGCTACAATATGACATATGTACAAACAC
This sequence comes from Melanerpes formicivorus, assembly GCF_026170545.1. NCBI lineage: Eukaryota > Metazoa > Chordata > Aves > Piciformes > Picidae > Melanerpes > Melanerpes formicivorus. The sequence continues at coordinate 6,036,413 of NW_027142366.1, read as the reverse complement.
ATGTATACACACATAAAGAACTTAATTAATCTTGAGTCCTGAGTTAATAATGACTTTCCAATAGAATTTCCTGCTGCTTATCTTTACTTCCATATGATATGTCTTGCTAACAATCAAGGTTTATGTGCAAAAGAGAAGGAAGATGAAAGAATTATTTGCTGTTTAATCTTACAGATATGGAATTTTGTCAGGGATACTTGTATACCTTATTTTCAGGTAATAATTTGTGATGTCCTACCACAGACTATATATGGATGAGTTCTTATTGTGTGTCCTTCCCCTCTGTCTCCCTTCCACCAACATTTGTTAGGTTTTTTTAAATATAATGGTGTATTTTTAACACTTTGTTGCCATTTCTTCTGACATATTTCATGTACTGGAATATCTTTCTCCAGCTGTGACTTCATAGTGAGTTTTATTTAACTATCTTTATGAAACTTTCAAGCTAATGGACCTGACATATGAGCCTCCACTCTGCTTTGATCTCACAATGACAGATATTGCAGGTCAGAGGAAGAACAGAGTTAGCCCTCATGCCTGGTGTCATCCAACCAGCTTTCCACTGAGCAAAAGCAGTCATTGCCTTAGGATACAGGTGCAGACAGTTTATAGCAGGGAAGTCTTTGACAGGAATAGCTACAGGGATAAATGCCTGCATTTGAACATCTGAAATGAAGGAACTGCCAATAAAGAATTGTCCAAATTCTTGAAACAAAATTCTGCCTCAGGTCGAATAGGATGCCAGCCTGTATTTGCTGTCTCAAGCTGATTCCTTCATTTGACCTTTTGCTATGCATTGTCAGTTTTCATAATCTAAAATGTTATCCTCCATTGGGGGAAAAAAAAGGCAGCTTGATGCTTGAATTTCATAGATTTCATTCTTTTTATAGGCACTTCTATAAGCCTTATGCATTCTTTAGACCACTTTTCATGCTAGCATTTGTAGGTACAAGGGCCAGAGTGAGAAAATACCCTGAGAAAAGTCAGTCATTGAGAACTCTGGAACCAGAAATAAGAAATGCACTCTCACATTCAGTTCTTTTGACACCTCAGAATGAAGAACATTTCCTTCTCAAAACAGCATGTGAACATTGTGAGTGGCAGTTCTGAAGTGGTGGGTTCTCAGACAACAGCTTTCCAAATGTTGTTTGTACAGGCCTGTTCACTGCAGAAATCTTTCTTCTGTTTGGTTTCTTTGTGTTTCAGTTTATTGTTGGGTTTTTTTTTAACAAGAATCACCTCATACATGCAAACATTTTTACAGAGCTGTGTGGAGTTTAAAGTTTGCAAGGCATATTAAAGCAAGGCTGCTCGTGCTGGTAAATTCCTCAGCAGTGTTTGGAATATTTTGTTACAAGCTGAAGCAGACTCCCATAGCTCTTACTTTGGAGCCTTTAAACCTTTCTAGTGATTAGTGTGCTTTGGCTTTTCCTTTGATGGTTCTTTTTCTCTTTGTTTTGCGTTTGTTCATCTTCTTCTAGTGACTCGACCAGGACTAGGTTGTCGGGAACTTGTGTCAAGAAACCTCTCCAAAATTCTGCCAGGTCTGTCTCATGATATAACAGACTGGGTTGAAAGCACAAGAGTAAAAGCATCCCAGCTTCTGCATACATTGCTGCTACATGCTGAGGATTACATAACACAACACATGGAGCTACTGCTTAGGACTTTGTACCAAGCATGCTCGGATGAAGAAAGAGAAGTGGTTAAAAATGTAAGTTTACCTGTTCAAGCATCTGTTGTACATTGAATAGAATAGAATAGAATAGAATAGAATAGAATAGAATAGAATAGAATAGAATAGAATAGAATAGAATAGAATAGAATAGAATAGAATAGAATAGGAGTGGAGTAGAATAGAATAGGAGTGGAGTAGAGTTAGAATAGAATAGAATAGAATAGAATAGAATAGAATAGAATAGAATAGAATAGAATAGAATAGAATAGAATAGAATAGAATAGAATAGAATAGAATAGACCAGACCAGACCAGACCAGACCAGGTTGGAAAAGACCTTAGTGTGGCCAGCAGGAGCAGGGAGGTCATTCTGCCCCTGTACTCAGCGCTGGTTAAGCCACACCTTGAGTACTGTGTCCAGTTCTGGGCCCCTCAGTTTAGGAAAGATGTTGAGTTGCTGGAATGTGTCCAGAGAAGGGCAACAAAGCTGGTGAGGGGTTTGGAGCACAAGCCCTATGAGGAGAGGCTGAGGGATCTGGGGTTGCTCAGCCTGGAGAAGAGGAGGCTCAGGGGAGACCTTATTGCTGTCTACAGCTAAGACCCTGTCCATTACAGTTCTGAGTCTACTGCTGAGGGTAAGCCTTACTTTAGGTCACTGGAAGTTGCCCATCTCTGAGGGATCAGGCTCAGGCTTTTATGGAAGTTAAAAACATGTGAACAATATACTTATTTACTATGATAAAATAAACAGATTCATGTCTTTGTGGGTGCAAGTAGTGCAACCAACGTCAGAAAAGCTGATTACCTAAATCAGGTCTACCTTTAGGTTCCTGCTATGGGTGAAGCTGTATAGACTGTGAAACTCATTATTGAAATTGTCCCTTTTTTTAACCTGAAATTTCTTCTTGTCTTTAGTCTTTCTTAGTACTTGTCTGAGAGAGGCATTTTTTCCTGAATTGTTCCTCCTATTCCTCCAATTCTTACTCTGTTATCCCCTTCTTGCTATTTCAGCCCTTCCACTAAATTTATTGAACTAGAGACTTTATTATGCTGAAAGTTATACACTGCATTTCTGTGCATTTCTTTCTCACAGAAGTTTATCTGCTGCTGAGAAGTGCTGCATGCCTTATTATCTGCTTACTGAACACATCAAGAAAGCTTCTTCATGCACATAATCATTACTGTGTGAGTGAAAAAGACTCACAAGGCAGCTGCTGAAGCGTTTTAAAAGCTGGAATTGCAAAAAGAAAAAGCCCATCATATGCTGCTAGATATTTGTGTTATCAGGAAAACCCTGAAGTTATTCCTGTTCTTTTTTTCAGTGTGTGAAAGCAGCAGAATTGATTGGAACATTTGTCAGCCCTAAGGTGTCACTGAAATTAATCACATCAGCCCTTAAGAAGACACCTAAGCCATCTTGTGTCATGGTTCTAACTGCAGTGATTCGAGGTAGCCCAAAAGAAATCTTGCAGCCTCATTTGACTGATCTTGGCAACACACTGTCACAAGCTGAGGTTTGCCAACGATCTGAAGAGGTAAGGCTAAGTGGAGAACACACAACAGACCAAAATTTGAGTTGGGGAGTTCCCTCAACTTATTTCTTTCCTTCTTCTCCCTAAAATGCTCCCATTCCTGTTCCTCCCTTGCACATCTGCCCCCACCCTGTATCAGGATATAGTTGTTGTGTCCAAGACAAAACAGGAGCTTCCCTATCTTCCCTGGGCCATAGTGGAGTCTCCTGTTCAAATCTGCTATTTCCCAAACCTTGCTAGCAATCCATCCTCTCAGCAGATGTGGGTTCAAGCTTCAGAACTGCTGTAAAGTACTTCAGATAGCAGGAGGAAAGTGAAAAAGCATGAAATGGAGAGAAGAAGCAGAAGTATGTACTGTAGTAACAGAGGACTACCTTGGCTGATCCAGAGACAGAATGTAATCCACGTTTTGAAGTACTCTGTGTTCACAATATGTCAACCATGCACAAGAAGAATTCCTACAATTTTGCCAACAAATGAAATCCCAGCTTTCAATCCACCAAAAGTTTGTAAGGCCTGTGCTCTTAAGATGACCAAAGAAGGGCCAGTGCTGTGCCTTCAGAAAAGTCTGGCTTCATGTCAGATCCAGGCTTCCCTTTAAAATAGTTACTCATGTGTGTAAACCAAATCTAGTGTAATTCTTTTTCATCCAGTGTAGGATACATCTTTGAAGTTTTTCCTTCATTAGACTTCTTCCCTAATGGAATATGTACCTGTGATGCAGGAATTAACCTTGATCTCCATGAAGCCTGTGATGATTAGGAACTGCTGTAACTGGAAGCACTATAACCTGATTGTTCAAATAACAATTCCCTGGGGTACACCTGCAAAATTGCTGTGAGGTCTTAAGCTTTCCACTTCCAATTGGCATTAGATACTGTAGACACATTCATCTGCAGCTGAAGAGTTTGGTGGAATTGTTCTAGCCTTTGGTCTTGGCAAACAATCTTTATTTTAACAGCAAATGCTGCATGACACTGTTTAGCTAAGGACTGACTGTGTCCATGAGATTAATAACATTTATAGCTAAACTATTCCTAGACTTGATTTATTTTTTGAAGCAAACCTGTAACAATGGCCCCTTCTGTTTGTTGAATGTAGTTTGACAGCTTCAGGGAATATCTGATGCACTTTATCATAGCAGTTATTGCAAGCTAACTGACAACGATATTGACTTCAATTAGTATCAGCTGAATGAGGATAAGGTGCATTATATTGCATCAAATGAGGTAAATTGGCTGAGAGAAAAGCAGATGCTCAGGTTTCCTTGCTTTATGTGTTTAACCAGTATTGTTCCATTCAAAAGAGTCAAGCATGAAATAGTATTTGAAAGAGTTGTAACAAATGCATTATTAGTTAACAAATTGTGCTTCAGAGTGAGAAAATACCATCAGTAAGCATTCCAAAATGCTTTGATGCTTTTATTCACAGGGAAGCAATTGTGTGTTTAAAAGCAGAGTCATTTGTTATGTGAACAGGACAAGGTGAATATGAGCAAACAGTGTGGGAGGAGGAGTATGTTGTATTCTATAAAACATAGAATGTAGGTAATCAAAAGAGCTGCTATGAAATTATTGGTATGTTGCCACTTAGGGGATTATACAGTGCTCAGAGTTTGTTCTTGCCATTTCCCATATCTGTCCCTTAAAAATAATGTTCTATCTTCTACCATAACATAATGCATTGATTCTTTTATTAAAATACAGGTGCTGTATATGGAGCAGTTGCTTTATTGTGTACAAGCATTGATTGAAGTGTGCCAGGAAAACTGCAAAGGAATTAGCTTTCAGCTAATGAAAGTTTTGGTGACAGTAATGGCAACACCAAGTTCTCAACACCTCAGAGAAAAGGTAAACTATGAGCTGGTTTAATATTTCAGTCTGATGCTGATTTTTACCACTGTTAAGACATTTTGTCTAAACAGAGCCATAATTTTCTGTCTTGATGTTACATCCAGCCCGGCTAGCTCAGTCGGTAGAGCATGAGACTCTTAATCTCAGGGTCGTGGGTTCGAGCCCCACGTTGGGCGACTAGTTTTGCAGCCAGCACCAGAACAAGAGGACACAGTCTCAGGCTGCGCCAGGGGAAGTTCAGGCTGGAGGTCAGGAGGAAGTTTTACACAGAGAGAGTGATTGCCCATTGGAATGGGCTGCCTGGGGAGGTGGTGGAGTCGCCATCACTGGAGGTGTTCAGGAGGAGACTTGACAGGGTGCTTGGTTACATGGGTTAGTTAATTAGGTGGTGTTGGGTGATAGGTTGGACACGATGATCTTGAAGGTCTCTTCCAACCTGGTCTATTCTATTCTATTCTATTCTATTCTATTCTATTCTATTCTATTCTATTCTATTCTATTCTATTCCATTCAAGCCACAGAAATCCTTAACTAAGAGCTCATCCACAAAGACTGGTAGAGTTTGAAATGATTTAGTGTTGCATGACCTTGACTGTACCTTTTGTCTCCTCATCTAAGAGAACAGAATAGACCAGAATAAACCAGGTTGGACATACCCTTGAGATCATTGTGTCCAGCCCATCTTTTGCCATAGCTGAAATGACTTTGGGTTTAGTCTGTTTAAAACACATAAAGGCAACTTCTCCAGAAGAAAAAAAACGTCATGAAAATGAGAGCTAAGACCTTGTACAATACCACTATTTTTTAGGGGGGATTGCTTCTTTTTCATCTCTCTGTGTGTGTGTAGAGCAATATTTCAAAATTATATACTAATGGAACAGTTAAACATTTAGGTATATATTTAACTTCAACACCATCAGATTCACTCTGTTAGAATGCAAGAAGCATGAGGTTTGGATTCTGTGTATAGTCATAAAATTGTTCTGCAAGGATCCTTACAGCACTCTTCTGGTGCTTAGTTAATATTTAGAATCCTACAGAGTGGTAGGGGTTGGAAAGAACCTCTGAAGATCATCTAGTCCAACCACCCTGCTAAAGCAGGATCACCCAGAGTAAATCACCCAGGAACACATCCAGGCAGGTTTCAAATGCCTGCAGTCATGGAGTATCCACAACCTCTCTGGGCAGCCTGTTCCAGGGCTCGGCCACCCTCAAAGTAAAGAATGTTTTCCTTGTGTTTTTGTGGAACCTCCTGCATTCCAGCTTGTTTCCATTTCCCCTTGTCCTGTCACTGGAAATCACTGAGAAGAGTCTGGCTCTGTCCTCCTGACACTCACCTATCACAATCTACAGTCTGTAGCAGTAACAGCCTCCTTGTTTTGTATTTATTTTAGGAGTTGGCCTTATTGCTCCATTTGGTAAGGCTTGTTCACTGGCTGGGGGCTGTACCAGCAGGGAATAATGGCTCATGGCTAGTCCAAGGTTGTGCATCTCACTGTACATACATGATTGATAGCAGAATGAGGTTTGAAATGGGGTTTACAATTTGGGACAGCAGAGCCTGGAAAATTGCATCCTTCATAACTTTGGTTGAAGTCTCACTGAGTTTAGAGTACATGCAGTTCTGTCCCTAGCATTCAGATTTATATTGTAGCAAATAACACCCAGTATGGGACTGTAGGCTATAGTTAAAAGTAGATTTATTTATTTTTGAAGTGTGTTTAGATTAGGTTTCAGAATAGATGGCTTGAAGTACGCTACTGGAGCATGGGAAGCTCATGATCGGATGAGGACTGCCATTGACCCACTTTACTTGAGTGGATAATAGTCACTGGGACATGGTTTTGGTAAAGTTTGGGGACAGGAGGTGTTCAAGAGCTTATCCTTGTTGCTGGATTGTGCAAAGGCCTGGGCATGCTGCTGCTGCTGGCTTAACTGTTGGTGCTTACCTTTTAGGTGGATGTAAGTCACTGAGTTATTGTTTATTGTTAGGCTGTACACAAGTGGCCAGAAAAATGCTCCAAAATTTTCTGTTGAAGATCAATTCACCTATAGATTGAGAGCACTACTAGCCTTAAAAAAAGTGCTAAGATCATAGTTTCAAAATCAGTTATTTAATCTTTAGACAAAGATCAGACTGATTTTACAGTAGTTGACCTTTTTACCTCCCCACCAGAACCTAAACTTTAAATGTTGCAGGAATGCTTTAAAATCAAAGACATCTGTAGATGCCCTGATAATAGATGAGCCTTTTTTGCTAAACATTATCTCACCCCCTTATTTCTCTCTTTTCTCTTTCTTCCCCAAGCTAAAGCATCAAATAAATCAAGAAGCCATCCTCATGTAGTACAATTGTGACCTATCCAAGTTGTCTCTTTTCAAACGTGCACCTTAAACGCGATGGCTATTTTACTTCCTTTTCTCTTGCTCCCAGGCATGGTATTCCAAAGGCCTGCATAGCATCAGTATTTATGGCCCCACAGCTGACAGGCTTGCCTGCAAGAAGGGATAGGCTTAGAAAACTTTTCTGAAAGAAGCAAAATAGAACAAAGCTTGAAACAAGCATTGAAAAGAATTTGCAGGTCAAAGAGGTACAGCATGAAGATCTGTCTCTTGGGGAGCCAGCACGAGGGTGGGATTTTGGGGAAGTTTGTTTTGGTTTTTGTGGGTTTTTTGAAAAACAAACAATCTGGCCAAGTGAACTTTGAACAGATGGATCTGGTATGTTTTGCAGTGTCTTGTCTGTTTAGCCCTGCAGTGGTCTATAAAGTCAGCAATGTCCATTTAAAACCTTCCATAGTCATACTCCTATATAGAAGAAAGTTTTACGGAGAGAAATCCTGATTTTCATACATGGAAAAGTTACTCTCCCAATGATCTTGAAGGTCTCTTCCAACCTGGTTTATTCTATTCTGTTCTATTATTTTCTATTATTAAAGGTTTAAGATGTCCCTGCAGTTACAGATTATTTGTAAAGCTGACAGTGCTTTGGATGAGAATCCTTTTTCTCATTAGACTTTCTTTCAGCTAGACAGATAGAAACTCTGGCAATGAGATTCCATAATTGCAGCGTTTGTCACAAATACAAACATGGCTTGAATGTCTTATTTTTCTTTTCCCACTGACTGTTCTCCAAGGGAGCTGTACAGCAGGCAAAAGTCCCTGTTAAAATAGCTTAAGACCATGCAGAACAAATGTACTGCATCTCACTTTACAAGTTCAAATTTGTTGTTTGAAGAGAAATCTGCATGCAGGATCAGAAGATTCTGAGTACAAACATAAAATATTCCAACTCAGCTCAGGCTTTAAGGAGCACAAAGATAGTGGAGAGCACAACTGACAAGATCTGATAGTGAACACTCACAGTCTTTCTAGATTTTGGGGCCCTTTGCTTTGTGTTTATCAGTGTTTCTGGTTGCTTAAGGCTAAGAAAAAACATCCAGACCACCAGCTGAGCATTTCGGTATCACGATGAGGAGTGTAGTTTACAGCTCCAAATAGACTGGAGCCATATCAGTTGTTGGATCCTGTTAAGCATGTATTGAGCTTTTGTTTTGTTACCAGTGGCCTTGTGATATCTTGGCTCTTCTTTTGGCACACGTTGACTATTAGTGTGAAAATAAAGCATCGTTGAACTTCTTAACGTTCAAATATAGGGGAGAAAATCACCCTTGCTGTTTTCTGACTTTCCTTTCTTCAACTGTGAGACACTTCCTGGTGAGAAGATATGCATCAGTCTGCTGGCATATTTGTTATTCTCTCTTTGTGTTTTAATTGCGCTCTTGAAACGACTTAAAGAGATTCTTATAACTCATCTGTCGGTGATGTATTATTTGGTATTTCGTTTGTTCAGTGGGGGAAAAAAAAAGAACATCTTGCAGATTGTGGTGGGAATAATAATGAAAAGCAGTTTCTGTCTTTAAGATTCTGTCATGTAAAATGTTCCAATTAATCTACAGATAAATGAGGATTTTTACATGTAAGTTATTCTGAGTTGTTTTGGCTGGCTGGCAGAATACTTCGAGGAAAGAGAAATCTCTTCTGCTTGAGGCAAGCAAACCTGCTTTAAGAGTAACCTTTGTCCTTAGCAAATCCTGATTTATTTCTTCTGCTTCTTTTTTTTTTTTCCCCCCCTAGAAATCTCATTTATTTTCTCCACATCTGGTACTTCCATAATAACATCTTTGTCTGGCAAATGATTAGTCTATAAAATTCTAAAGGTCCTAGACATGTTTCAGCTAACTTGTGCGGTTGAGTTCAGCTTAAAAATATGACTACAATTTGTAGCTCGACTGAACCACTCAGAGTCAAATGATGTCACTCCTAGGGCTGCACTACGTCTTTCCAGTCAAGAGCTGGCCATGCTGTCGACACATGTTAATTCTCAGTGGGTTTCTAGCAGTGTCTTGCTCCCTATTTTTGATTCACTCTCCATTGAAATCACCAAGACGATAGCTACTGCTTCCAGCATGCTTTTAATCTCTTCCTTGTAGAAGTTTTGTGCCTCTGGTAGGAGTCTTCAGGAAATGTAAAAGCACATTTTCCTTGGCTCTGAAATACATCTGCTACAAGTGATTAAGGAAATTCATGTGCTTCATTGCCAAGCATGATCATGTCTGGAATTCATTTAGTAGTTCTTTTTACATGTTTTATGTGTACATGTTTTATGTGTTCACATTTTATTTGCCTGTCTCATGGAATAGTCTAAATGTGACTATGAATACTGGATCTCAAATATAACAGTGAATTTTGGTCCTTCTAAGCAAGAGGAGTTGAGAATTTCTAAGTGAACCTGCCCAGCTACTCTAAAGAGAGAGCAGCTTGCATAATTAAAATTGGAGGGGAGAAAAAAAATGAAGAGGGAGAGGGAAAACACCATGCTTTGGAGGTTGTAGACAGGTGAGGGCTGGTCTCTTCTCCCAGGCAATCAGCACCAGAGCAAGAGGACACAGTCTCAAGCTGCACCAGAGGAGGTTTAGACTGGATGTTAGGAAGAAATTCTTCATAGAGAGAGTGATTGCCCATTGGAATGTGCTGCCCAGGGAGGTGGTGGAGTCACCATCACTGGAGGTGTTTAGGCAAAGGCTTGATGGGGTGCTTGGTGCCATGGTTTAGTTGATTAGGTGGTGTTGGAGGATAGGTTGAACTCGATCTCGAAGGTCTCTTCCAACTTGGTCTGGTCTACTCTACTCTACTCTACTCTACTCTCTGAGCTGCAACAGCAATAGCTATTGGAAGCTGCCATAGCCTGCCAAATGGGATTGTGCGCAATTCCCTCTACATTAACATTTTAAAGCATTCTGAAATTGAGGAGAAAAGTCACATAGGTTTTCACACGGAGGGGAGATGCTTTCATTTTGCTGTTATGTTGCCATGTTCCTTACAATTTCATTTTAAAATCAGGGGAAATGTTTCTCTTTAAATAAAAAGTAATGGCTGTAGTATAGGCAGATGTTAAATACCAGCCTTGATTGTCCAGGTAGAGACTATGGAATCCTTGTGTCCCTTCTGTTATGAGTTTGGAAAGTTTGGGGTTTTTTTCCCTTTTGTTTTTTTAACATTGCTTCAGTTAAGATAAATCATCCTTTGTTTGCTTTAACAGGTAGAGGAAACAATGTCTTCATTAGCTGAAGTGCAGCAATTGGATAGTTTTCTTTATCTCTACAAACAGCATATGGTTCAGCTTATGGAGTGGGTTTCAGTGTCGTGTGATGATTGGACATGCTACTCTCCAGAAGTGTTACAGTTTGATGTCATCGCAACTCATTCAGGTACAACTTACTAGTAGTTCCTAAAACAAATAAAATAATCCTCTCCAGAGGCTGCAGACACATTGTGTTTTACACAGAATCACTGGCTGGATGTGGCTCTGAGCAACCCAATCTAGGGTGAGGGGTGCCTGCCCATGGCAGGGGGGTTGGAACTAGATGATCCTCAAGGTCCTTTCCAACCCTAACAATTCTATGGTTCTATGATCACACATAGAATGGTCAAGGTTGGAAGGGACCTCCAAAGGTCATCTAGTCCAGCCCCCCAATTTTACAATGAATAGTATAATACATAGAAACTTCACAAGATAATGATAGAACCAAACCCAAAAATGTGGCAGCATCTTAAATTCTAAAAGGTTCATTGGCATTCTAAAAGCACTTGCCTAAAAGTATGCTTTCAGGTAAGTGAAATATGCCAGGATCATGGAGAAATGGACTGATAGAACTTCTCTGTCCAAAAATAGGTCTATTTTTTTCAATCTATTCCCTTATCTTGTAAAATATACTATAGTTTTGTGCAAATGTTTCCTCACTTCTACACATGCTATGTACAGATTGATGAAATGCTTTGGCATACGTTTCACCTAGCTTCAGATCTGCCTGGTGAATGTTCCTCTGACACAGCTCTCCAGATTGTATCTACAGGCAGAGGATGTTGTGATGGCCAGATCTTTCAGCTGGACACCCATTTTAGGATGATTAAAATGGAAATTACTGGACCCAGGCTGTTAGTGATGTCCAGTAATAGGACAAGGGCAATGCATGCAAACTGGCGCAGAGGAGGTTCAGCATAAACTTTTTCATTGTGAGGGCAACAGAGCCCTGAAACAGGCTGTCCAGAGAGGTTGTGGAGTCTCCTTCTCTGGAGACATTCAAAATCTGTCTGGATGTGTTCCTGTGTGACCTGCTCTAGGTGTTCCTGCTCTGGTAAGGCAGTTGGACTAGGTGATCTTTCAAGGTCCCTTCCAACCCTTAACATTCTTTGATTTAGTTTTTATTTTCTGTTCATTAAAAAGGGACATAGACGACCACTTCAGGTGAGGTTTTATTACTGCAGCAGCAGCTAATTAAATGTGGACAGGTGTTTTAAGGGATTGTATCTTCCACAGTTAATGTTGAATCTCACAAAAAGCTTCAGCAAACCTTGGTGAAGCAACCACTCGCTGGGTTGTGCAGCAACCAGCATATGTACTTTTTTCCCCCCCTCCTTTCCTTATTCTCATCTGTGGAAAAAACCAAAAGGTTTTTTCAGTGCAAGATCTGAGAGACCAACTTTTCTGTATATTTGCACTCCCATTTCCATGACTGAGGGACTTCTAGACAGTTGTCTCTGTTTTCCTTAATGCTAAATAAATCATCAAATGTCTGGGCAAACTTTTTGGCTTGCACCCAACACTGGTAATATGCTATTGTCTGTGTTTTCTGTCTGACACAGCAGCTCCTAGAGCTATTTTTTTTTCCCTTTTGTCTTTTTTTTCTCTTTCTTTCTTTTCATTCCCACACATAATGTTGGTTTTAATCAACTTAATTGGTTTTACTCATTTCAAATTTCTCAGTTCTTACTGTTTTTTCAGGAATGTGTGCTTAAGATGAAATAGGTTGGGTTTTTTTTTCTTCCCTGCCTGTTATCAGTTTCAATTGTTTGTTTTCTATCTGTTGGGTTGGCTGTTACCAGTTTGATGTCACAGTAGAATCTTTTAAATGTCTCAGAACTCACGTGGTGCAGTGTGTTTTGAACAAATGCTGAAATGCTGTGAAAAGAAAGACCTGTTTGTTGGCACAGAAGGGTAACAACCTGCAGTTCAACACCCTGTGTTGCTTCAGTCTAGACGGTGAAGATCTGGAGGGGGTTTGTTATCATTTCAAACATTCAGTTTCCAAATATCGGAGTGCTTCAATCTCTCCCCTTCCATGGATGAAGAATATTGTTGTCATCAGAAATGTCAGTGTTGTGTCTCCTCCTGGGAGGATTTTCTGAGTGACTGGAGTTGAACAGAATGTGCATCACAAGGATGCAAAACTGAAGAAGGTGCTGGAGAAGAGTAGTTTGTTGCAAGCAGTTTACAGCATGAAGCTTGCAGTTTAAAGCATGGTTGTAGTCTGTGTATATTCTTTTTCTTCAAAGCCACAAAGAAGATAATCATTATCAAGGGAAAAGGCATAAACTTCCTTTTGTTTGGGGGAAATAATTTCTTCAGATGTTGGGATAACAGCTGCAGGAGCTTTTGTTCTTTGTTTTTATTATTATTATTATTATTGTTTAGTGGTAAAACCTGAATTCATCACAGTGTGAGTGGTAAAAACTGAACTCATCACAGTGTGTGAAAATGTTGAACTAGAGAATGAATCTGCAGAATATTTTCATTTCAAGTAGCTTCTAAAATGAATATTTTCAGTTGTCTTGTAAAATCCAAATAAGCATTATGTGAACACAGAGACAGAATATTGCTGCAGTAATTCTATTATCCACATTTTGAGGCTGACCCTTTCAAGCATGCCTCTGGGAGTCATAAACATCTTTCCTTGAATGCTGCATGTGGAAAAACTTGAAAGAAGCAAAAAGGCACAGTTAATGCTGCTGTTTGGAGTGGTGTCAGGGTCACACCAGATTCATGAGGATTTTTCATTAAGTTCAGTGAAACCAGAACTTTGTGCCTGGCTTCCAGCTTTCAGAGCTATGTAAGCCAACAGCATTAATCCCCCCCTCAAATGCATTAGTCCACCCACTAGTGTACAGTCCCAGCCACTAGCAGATGTCCTTGATAGGTCCTCACTGTAGAATGCAATGTAGTACAGCAATATCAAGCTGGCTAAAGTAGATGTGGGGTGAACCAGTCTTCAGGGAGCACCATGCTGCCACGGCTAAGGCTGTGGGTGCTGGGCGCTTCAGCCCTTGGAGACTTAGCTTGGGTATTCGTGCACCGCCTAATACGATGTAGCATGGATACACCAACAGCTGGAAAGTTCAGTACTATTTTAATACCAGGCATATTACTAATTTTATTGGACTTCCATTAAACCTCTAAACAGAACTCTTAGTGCTTACTGTCTTGCCTGTTTATTTCCTAGGTCCTGTCATAGGTGAAGCTCTAAATAACTTCATTCTCGTTCTTAAGACGTGCCTTCAACCCAACAAAGATCCCCAGCTGCGGTTAAAACTTTTTACTGTTTTATCCCAGTTGCTCCAGAAAGCAAGTGAAACTGTCAATTCTCAGGGGTAAGTAGAGTCCTAATTCCACACAGCTGTTTGAGCACTACAGTGGCATTAAAAAGTAATGACCATGATAGTTACTTAACCCCTATAATTGTGTCCATGTTAGCATGCCTGGAAGAAGAGAGACTTTCCCACCATCTTCTGCAGTGTGTTTTTCTTGCTGTATTTGCTTCTAACAATGCTTGGAAGGGTGGAGTGCAGTAATGAAAAAACTATAAATTATGACATGAAGTCTGGACTTCCTCCACTGTAGCCTTCCTACCTCTGCCACTGTGGAGAATGAGAATGCATGTCATGCAAATCTGTTTACAAAAAAATAAAGAGGATGCTTGATTGAAGGCTGAAATGGGGATTCTTAGGAAAGAAATACGATGGGAAGGCTAGTTGGCTTTTGTTTGTTTGTTCTTTTTGTCCCACCCAACTCCTAAATCCTTAAACTTTGCCTGCAGTCATTGTAAGAAAACAATAAAACACCTCAAAAATTGAACATTTAAAATTGCCCATGGTGTTTGGGAAGCATTAAACTAAATGTTTGATAAGGAATTATTATTCTCAGTGACTGAAGATAGAGCTCTCCCCGTGCTTGGCACTATTAATGCATTGCAAGTACAATCTAACTATAACGTAGAGTGATGATAAAACTCCTCCATTTATAACAATACCAACAGTGAGGATTTCCTTTTTTTTGTCATTGATTTAGCTTTCCTAATAGTGCAAACACTCCTGCAAAGTTGTCCTGAATCCATAAACTATATTTGCTTTGCTTTTGCCAGTGTCTGCTGCGTTTAGTATGCAAACGTATCCTGAGTCATATTTTTTTCCTTTTTAACCCTTTTTTCCCCCCCCAAAAAAAAAAGTCACAGGAAGCATTCTTCCTTTCAAATGGAAAGTACTTTTGGCAAATTATCAGTATGGGGGAAAAAAAAAGAGTGTGCTTCAAAGGAATATTCTCAGTGGCAATAGCCACACACACCACCACAAGCATCAGTGATGGAAGTTGTTTCATTCAAGGCAATATGAGTGGGTGGCCTTAGATACACATCCAATGAGGTTAATAGACCTGTTTGTATGAAGAATGACTTAGTGGCCCAGACTAACTCATAGTGAGGCTCTCTGGCCTGAGAACAAGAGTAATGCAATGAATTTTACCAGCAGGTCTGTCTTTATAGAGTGAAAAGCAGTAGAGGAGGCTAAATGACTACTGTGTCCAGTTCTGGGCCCCTCAATTTAAGAAGGACATTGAGACTCTTAAACATGTCCAGAGAAGGGCAACAAGGCTGGGGAGAGGCCTCAAGCTCAAGCCCTATGAGGAGAGGCTGGGGGAGCTGGGATTGTTTAGCCTGGAGAAGAGGAGGCTGAGGGGAGACCTTATTGCTGTTTACAACCACCTAAAGGGTGGTTGTAGCTAGGAGGGAGTTGGTCTCTTCTCCTAGGCAACCAGCACCAGAACAAGAGGACACAGTCTCAAGCTGTGCCAACAGAAGTTTAGGCTGGAGGTGAGGAGAAAGTTCTTCACTGAGTGAGTTGTTAGCCATTGGAATGTGCTGCCCAGGGAGGTGGTGGAGTCACCATCCCTGGAGGTGTTCAAGAGGGGACTGGATGTGGCACTTGGTGCCATGGTTTAGTGGTCATGAGGTCTTGGGTGACAGGTTGGACTTGATGATCTTTGAGGTCTTTTCCAACCTTGTTGATTCTATGATTCTATGACCCTTTGAAGTCTTGATCCTACTTAACCACAGCAAATGCTTTAATGTAGGAGGTAATACACAAAGTTGTTGTGTTTCAATAGTTGTTTACACAACATTTTGGGAGGTTTTGATTTGTAAAAGCAAATCCCATTGTGTTTCAAATTACCTGGAATTAGGAAGTAAAACAAAACAACAAAACCAGAAATATAACATGGGGTGGGGGGAACAAACCACAACAATTCACAAACATGAAGCCAAATGCAGCAGTGCCATAAAGGCAGAGAAGGAGCCAAACCAGAACAAAAAATGTATAAAAAGTAATAAATATGAAATGAAAGCTTAAGAATGTAAGTCCATAAAGCAAGGGTAAGCAATTTCAGTGTAAAGCCAAGCTCTGCTTTTTATATTTGGATAAGATCTGGGTGTTACTGCATGCACAGCTCCCATTTTAGCATGAAGTTTCACCTCTGTAAATAAAAATAGCACACACAGAGGGTATGTTCTTTCATGGCAATTAGTTTTAGAATAAGGTTACAAAGATTTACAACAGTGAAGTCTGCACACGGAAAGAGGGAGAACTTAATTGCATCAGCAACAGCAAAAAATACATCTTAATTGTAATGAGAGAGAGTGCAGTGAAGTTCTGGTTACACAAGTGCTTTCACTGCTGGCAGTAATTTGTTTAGCTCTTTAAACGCATTCTAACAGTTTAGATAGGAAGGCTTTTCAGTTATTATGCTAAATGGAGTTGTGTGGTCATCTAATTTTGAGTCTGACATGATTGAGTCAGGTAATTGCCAGATACTGCTTTCCTGACTCTATTTCAAGGCACTAGAACAAATATTCTCACAAATAGCATAGCATTATGGTTAACATAATGCTGATGGAATTTACCTTCATGCTTTGACAGATTGGTTTTTCTTTGTGGTTTAATAGAAGGCTTTATTACGAACAAGCAGCTACTGATCAGACAGCACAGTAGCACAGATAGCACAAAGCTGGTTTTAGCTGAAAGGAAATGTGGAGTGATGGTGATCATTAGTTATATTCTTTTTTTCCTGACAACTTTTTGATTAGAAAATTATTAATTCTCAAAAATGTGTTTGAAATAATAAGTCTAAAGGGTATGGGAAAATGTAGATGTCTGATGGAAAGGCAGCTTTCTCCTTGTTACTGGATCTGAAGTGCCATCTGCTGGACGTGCAGCAAGCATGGATCTCTGCCTTTCTCAGACACTGTGTGCTCCCTTAGCTAAGAGGCTAAGCAGCAACCAGCTGTGTCTTTTTCATCACATTGGGAATAGAGGTTTTCAGTTCTCTGTGTGCAGTAGGAAATTAAGGCCAGGCAGGCCAGCTGGTTGTACTGCAGTCAGATTACACCTGGATGGAAGGATCTAACTGCAGTGGGTAGTTACAGAAAAGAAGTATCACAGTATCACCAAAGTTGGAAGAGACCTCGAGGATCATCAAGTCCAACCTGTAACCACAGACCCCATGACTAGACCATGGCAGCAAGTGCCACGTCCAGTCTCCTGTTGAACACCGAAGTAGACACACCTAAGTAGACACAATCACATTTCTGATTACACTGATACAATTGTATTAGTTTTTATTGCTGGATGATTCTGTTTTGCTGTTGTGGGGATTTTTAGAAAGTACTTAGTGCTGGTTGGTTGTTGTTAACATCTACTCATTCCTCCCGTGGCTTGGCACAATCTCTGTAAGAGCAATTTACTCATCTGGGAAATGTAAGAACTCTTGGAAGAGTTAGCAACAGCTTCTTTCCTTTCTGGCAAGCACCAGGGTGGTGATGTGCTGTTTTGCACTCAGGTGGCCACAGTCCAGGTCTGTGGGAAGTTTAAATAGAGTGGGGCACAAGTCAAGGTAGACTGAGCCTGGTATTTGTCAGTCTGTTTTGCATGCTGCCAGCTGCTCTTTAAGAGGCACAGAGAAGCGCATAAGGCAGTGGGCAGTAGTGTCCTCCCTACTCTAGTTATGAGGTCTGTGGTGACAGGTTGGACTCGATGATCTTTGAGGTCTCTTCCAACCTTAGTGATACTGAATACTGAAAGAATAACCTGAGTCTTAGTTATGTAGTCACAGCTAGGCACACAGGTCTCTTTTCAGCAGTGTCTTTCTTAACCTGTGTCTTTTTCTCTTCATTGAAAAGTGATTGAGCTGGAATTAAATGGGTGTGAGGGAATACTGTCTACTTTAAGCATTATTGTATCCCTTTCAGTAGAGGAGGAGGAAGCATCAGCAAAAATATCACAGATTTGTGTATTTGCAATGAAAACAAATTAGTACTGGGGCTGGCACCATCAGAAAATCCTACAGACCTCTCATCTCTGAGGGAGGTGAGTTTATGAGCCAAGGGAAATCTGAAGTGTCCTGTGTAGACTGCGGCAGTACCAGCAGCTCAGGTCTCATCAATAGCATTCATACTTTTCACATTAGAAATACTTTTCACTGGACAGTCTCAAAGGGCCTTACAAATATTAATGAATCCTCACAGCATTCATTTGGGGTGTTATCTCCACTTCTCAGACGGAGAACATGAGACAGAGAGAAGGTAAGTGGTTTACCAAGATAACACAGTGAGTCATGGGCATCGTCTGAAGTGGGAGAAAGTCTAGCCTCCCCTTTCCATGAATGTGAGGTATTTGTTTAAATACTATCTAGAAAAATTAAGTTATGAAAAGCTTATCACATACATTATAATCAGATTGGCTTGTAAGGTTTTATTTATTTTCTTACAGAGGGTTTTTTACCCCCCCCTTCTTTTTGCCTATATTTCTATAACAGAAAATTCTCTTTTACGTGCTGTCAATCTCTTTATCACTTTCTCATGAACCTTTATTTTGCTTTCTTATTTTTGCCTTCAGGCTGTTCCCTAGCTACCTTGAGACTGTGATAAAAGACATTCTGGCTCCTAATCTGCAGTGGCATGCTGGAAGAACAGCAGCTGCCATCCGTACTACAGCTGTATCGTGCCTCTGGGCTCTTGTTCACTGTGAAATGCTTTCACCAGAAGAGGTAAATTCTCTTTCTTGTCAAATGTACTTTGAAATCTTAGGCAGAAAGACAAACTAAATGCAAGGAGAAAAAAAAGAATCAATCCTTATGCTAAGTAGTGCTTTCAGATGAACATACAATTTTCATAATATAATTCATTAATTGTAATTGAGTCTTAATGTCTGAAGCAATCAGTAGAGGAGGGACAATGATATCCTGATAAGAGACTTAAAGCCAGCAGTATGGTGAGCTGGGATACTCACCATCACTGGATCTTGTAGAACTTGGTTGTAGCATAAGGTCAGTTCTGTAGCACCAAATACTAACCACCATTAGCACAACAACTTGGGTGCTAGGCATGTTTAGATCCCTAGCCAGTGCCTGTGCAGCAGCCCTGGAGCTAGCCAGGGTGTGCAAAGTTATCTGGTTGCCTTGGAGCCCACAGGTCCATTTAGGAAAAGAAAAAAGTCTAAATGATTCCTGGAAAGGGCAGGAAGACTTGAGGTGGAACTTGAAGGGTATCTACTTGAAGTAGGGAGCATTCAAGAAATGTTACCCACCATGGTAATTAAGGATTAATTGAATCTCAGAAGTTCCTTGAAGCTTCTTTACTAATAAAAATAGCTTTTGGAAATGATGCACTGGGGTTGCTTAGCCTGGAGAAGAGGAGGCTCAGGGGAGACCTTATTGCTGTCTACAACTACCTGAAGGGAGCTCGTAGACGGGCGGGGGCTGGTCTCTTCTCCCAGGCAGCCAGCACCAGAACAAGAGGGCACAGTCTCAAGCTGTGCCAGGGGAGGTTCAGACTGGATGTTAGGAAGACTTTCTTCATAGAGAGAGTGATTGCCCATTGGAATGGGCTGCCTGGGGAGGTGGTGGAGTTGCCATCATTGGAGGTGTTCAGGAAGAGACTTGATAGGGTGCTTGGTGCCATGGTTAATTGATTATATGTGTTGGATGATGGGTTGGACGCAATGATCTTGAAGGTCTCTTCCAACCTGTTGTGTTCTATTCTATTCTATATGGGCATGTTTTAAAAAATAATTACATTGTAATTAGATGTTCATAGTCTGTATAACAGACCTTAATAGAGCAAAGTGCTTAAACACATGGAACTGGTTGAATTCACATATATGAAAACACTTCTGTCAGTGACTATTGTTCCAGTTAAACAGTTCTTCTGAATCAGTGCCTTAATGCCTTTGGGTTGGTTTTTTTTGCTTTAATATATTCAAAACATACTTAGGAAAGTCAAATTATGGAACTGACTGAATCTTTGTATTACAACAGTGTTGACTCACAAGCTGCCTTTTAGAATAAGAGCACCATCTACTGGTCCCTACAAACAATTCTCATCTCCGTTTACTTAAAAGGCTTGCCAACAGCTTTTTAAAAATAACAAGGTAACTAAGTTGAAAGCTTTTGCAAGTTACATAAAACTCATCTGCATATACACTGAGCATTCATGGACAGGATGATTGACTGCTGGATTCTCATTTCCCAGGCTTACTTGGAGGCAGAAACAGAGCTGTGTAACTTCCTAGATTTTCAGGTTAACTTTTGTAGCTGACTTTCTCTTTTTAAACTGAGCAAACCAGCATTGGTCAGACCAAAGGGTGGTGTAACCAATGAGCATATGGGTTTAGAGTCACTGAAAAAAGCTTTTGTTCTTCTATATTTTTCCTCTTAATTGTAGATCTTAAAAATCAAAGATGGGCTAATGCCCCAAATTATTGCTGCCTTGGATGAAGATTCTAAACTTACTCGCCTGATGGCTTGTCGTATTGTTGGTGTGGTTTGCAAAGTCTGTGGGAGGCAGTTTGATGAAGATAAATTTACCAACACCTACACAGGTAACTGTAAAAGTTTAATTTGCTTGTTTGCATTTTTTCCTCTTTTTTGTTTGTTTGCTTTCTCTTTGTTGAATCAAGATCTCCATGTTGAAGAATTGCAGTTGCTGGTTTTCCCTGAAGTATCGTAATTGATTTAGCTTTCAAGCATGAAAAGCATCGTGCTGGAGCAGTAGTCAGACTCACTGCCTAGCTTTAGGTTTCTCTCTGGAGGTTGTCCACTTCACCTGCAATTTGACTGCAGGTCAAATTGTATGTCACTATAGCATCTGGCTTTAATCCCATGTAAGGAGCAAAAAGCCCTTCAGAAGTCTGAGGTGCAAATAGGGGCAGATTTTATGTAGACTCAATTTCTTGGCCATTCTAATTTCACTCCCATGCTCCTATTGTAATGCTATTTCTGTGTTCCCTTATCTGATATTTTAACTATATAGGTAGTTCTCCCCCAGAGCAATTCGAGAAAGTAAAGTGCTGCAGAGAGTCATGCCATTAGCAGCATTTTTGTGTGTAAGAGGCAATTTCATGTCTTCATCCTGCGAAGACTGAAACATGGGCTTAAACTGGTTAGAGCACTTAAAGTGTATAAAGCACACATACACATTTTAGAAAATCAAGATGTTAAACACTTGAGTAGGTGGTGTTGAGTGTGATTCCAACAGCACTTGCTTCTTGCCAGGCCTTTCAGTAGTAGCCTTTTAACTGCATTATTTCATGTCATTGAAGTGTCGTATTTCAGGCAAGTCAACGACCTTTGGACGTGCCCCAGCAGAGCCGAGCCGTATTCACAACGTTGTTACGCCTTAGACCACTAGATGGAACTTTACTCAATCCTACGGGTCTGGGCAAGGCTTGCCAGTATTTCATCTGCACTGCTTTCCTAGTTTAGACCATGTGAAATACTGTTCTAACTATAGTGAAAGCAGAACAGTAATGCGTTACATAAATGGAAGTCACATTGTTCTCCTTGCTGTGTTTCAGAGTGCCAAGAGCAAACCATTTCATTGTACCATAAATAGAGCTGAATAGGTAGTGGATTGGGTTTTCAATTAAAAAAACAAAAGGGAGAAGAAAAGGGGGAAGAAGAAAACCCTAGCCTAAGAGTGCTGTACTGCTTCTTAGGGTGGTTGTTTAAATGCTGAGCAATGAATCTGGACAAGAACAGTCTATGCTTTGTAGCAGGATTTGTGTTCTCAGGGAGATAAACAAATGAATCCGACTTTCCCTAACTCAGCAACCTAATGACTGATACTTTTTCTTACATAGCACAGTAGAAATCTAACAACAAACATTTTTATTTTAGAGAAACACTTTGACAATTGTCTGTTCATGTATATTTTTGCATCTTGCATATTCACATAGTCTGCACTGCAGTAATGCTTGACAGAAATGCTGTGCTTTACAGAGCACAGAAGTAGCTGAACTCTGTAATTCTGCAATGCTTTTACAGGCATTCTAAGTTCCTTGTTAGAGTGGTAGAGAATGATCAATTAATCTAAGTTGCTAATCTTAATAATAATGTTCCTAATCTAATTAATAGACATTTGTAGTACCTTGTTAAAGTGATAATGTTCAACTTGGATAAGTTCCTAATCTTAAGAGTAATAATGCTCCTAATCTAATTAATAGACAGTCATAGTACCATGTTAGAGTGGTAGAGAATGGTCAACTAATCTACGTTCCTCCTCATACTGAGGAGGAACTTCTTTACTGTAAGGGTCACAGAGCACTGGGACAGGGTCCCCAGAAATGTTGTGGAGCCTCCTCCTCTGGAGACTTTCAAGATCTCTCTGGATGTATTCCTGTGTGACCTGCACTAGATTCTACGGTCCTGATCTGGCAGGGGGTTGGACTCAAAGATCTCCAGAGGTCCCTTCCAACTCCTAACATCCTGTGACCCTGCGTAAACAATTTTGTACATTTCTGTTAGTGTTTTCGAGAATGGAATGGAATTAACCAGGTTGGAAAAGACCTTTGAGATCATCAAGTCCAACCTATCATCCAACACTATCTAATCAACTAAACCATGGCACCAAGCACCCCATCCAGTCTCTTCCTAAACACCTCCAATGATGGTGACTTTACCACCTCCTTGGGCAGCCCATTCCAATGGCCAATCACCCTTTCTATGAAGAACTTCTTCCTAACATCTAGGCTAAACCTCCCCTGGCACAGCTTGAGACTGTGTCCTCTTGTTCTGGTGCTGGTTGCCTGGAAAAAGAGACCAACCCCCACCTGGCTACAACCTCCCTTCAGGTAGTTGTAGAGAGCAATAAGGTGTGCCCTGAGCCTCCTCTTCTCCAATGTAACAAGCCGGTTACAATGCACTGTATGCTTTTAGGGACAGCGTTCTACAGGTATTCACAACGTTCAGAAGACAGAAATGTGTCACAGATGCAACAATGATTTGAGTGATGACAAAATACATTGTGTACTCCCAAGTGCAAAAGATAACTCTGCTCTGTGGTTATGTGTGTGCTCCTTTCCAGAAGTTCTAAAGCGTCTGGATGATGCTTCGTGTGATGTACGACTGGCAGCTGCTCACACATTAACTAATTGGTTTAAGGCCTTAAAGGACAGCGAGGTGAAATCTGCAATGGAAAATCATGCTGAGTTTCTGTACCAAGAACTGTTGGTACATCTTGATGACCCAGATCAAAATACCCAAAATGCAGTCCTAGGTAAGGCTTTCAGTCATGTATTTTTGACTATGCTTTTTAAATTGTGTTTTCAAGTGTTATAAGACAGCAGAAGCCTAACAGGCCAGAAGCTTTCCTTTGGGTATCAGTGAGTATGAGCTCAGACCTTCTGCATGCAGAATGAAATAGCATTCACCAGAGGAGGAATATCAGTGTACCTGGTGGAGCAGAAGACTTTATAGATGGAGCATGGACACAAACAGTGGCAGGATGTGACCATCTCTTAGATTGCTTGATGGATTCTTTGGAATTTATCAGTGTATTGGATCTCAGCAAACGAGGGGGGAATCAGGTTGCCATGACTGAGCAACAGGTTAGGTTTTGCCTACTTTGAGGAGACATACATAGAGAAATGCAGAGGGGCTAATGATTTATAAACCATGATTTTGTTTTACAGAAGTTTTGAAGGAAGGAAGTGGTTTATATCCAGAACTGCTTGTGAGAGAAATCGAAAGGGTTGTACATAAGCATCGAACGCCAGCCTACTGTAATCAGTTGCTACATCACATTCAGTCAGCCAAGGAATCAGCTTTATGAATGGATACTGAAGTTCATCTTAGTGAACTGTAAGGGAAATCTGTATGATATGGATTACTCTCATATTTTTATTTGCTCAAGAAAGACTGAGCAATAAATAGAGGGTGGCTTTTTCCCCTTCGTCTGTTGACTATTAGTTCATTTAAAAGTCAAATTGGCACAGTTCTCTGTTCTTTGCTGTTTGAACAGCTCTTTGTATTTGCTAGCAATAAACCAACGTTTTCATTCACTTTGCTTTGGAGGTTTTTCCATTACAGGGTTTGAAGCAGGAATGTTTTTTCAGGGATTGGACAACATTTATCATCGATAAAGGTAATTTATTTGACAAAGTCATAGTCTAATGTTAGAGTTAATGTAATTCAGCAAGGACTTGGTCTTTCAAGGAGCATTTCAAACTCTGGATAATATTCACACTTTGCAGAGTCAGTTATTAGGCAAAAAAAAAATACTGCCAAACTTGTCTTGCATAATGCAGCAGAAGTTTTATAATGTTTTGAGCACCTGTAATTATTATGCTGCTATAATAGGGACACATTCTGAGGAGGTGTCACTGAGGAACAGTTTTTATTGTCATTGTATCACATTTCATGAGTGAGGACAAAGCTAACCTTTTATAAAATTAGGGTTTATTATACACAGGAGGAAATGTGCTGTTTTGTCATGGAGATTAACAGCATTGATATTTTGGTATGAAATATAACACATCTGCAGGTTTTGTGTTTACACCACTGTGCCTTGGCAAAGCAAGCAAAATTTGTGTAGTACATTGAAATGAAGTCCTGCAATGTTAGTTTAAAACTTGATTTCTTTTTCTGAAAGACCTTTGTAGTGTTCTAGTGGTGTCCTATATTCTCAGCCTTGTAATAAAGTAAGTGGGCTCCTAGACTCTTGTCTATATCCATGTGGGTAGTGGGCTATTTATTGCACACAAATGATGGGGAATCAGGATCTTGGGGTTTTTTTTATTATCTGTATTACAGACAAAAAGTGTTCTCTGGCTTCTGCCTCCCACATCTTGGCTTTTGTATTAAGTCCAAAGATAGGCTCAGATGTGGTAATACTCCTTATGCTGTAGGAAGTCCTCATGTTTGTTTATCTCTCTGAGCTAACATTGCCCTTTTCAGACTTGTGACACAATTGTTCACCAAACCGTGATCTGTTTATGGCAATATCTAGTTGCACTCTCAGAGAACCATTTGAGAGAGATTAAATCTGCAAGACAGACCTTACTCTTAGCTTGAAAGCAAAGTCATGCAAACTCATGGCCGCTCCTCCACAAAATACCAGGCTGCTTTGAAAATTCTACCAAAAGATAATAGTCATATTAGCAAGAACAGAGGAACTGAGTAGTTGCTTAAGTATCCAAAAGCTGGTTTGCATCCCTGTAGAACAGGATACTCATTTTAGGTCGTACCTTCTGTCTTTGAAATTGACCTTTCATGAAAAGCCAAAATATAAACATGAGGAAAAACTTTTTTCACTGTGAGGGTGGTGGAACCCTGGAACAGGCTGCCCAGGGGGATTGTGGAGTCTCCCTCTCTGGAGGTACTCAAGACCCATCTAGATGCATTCCTGTGTGATCTGGTATGGGGGATCTTGCTCTAGAAGGGGGGTTAGACTAGATGATCTTTCAAAGTCCCCTCCAGCCCCTAACATTCTGGGATTACTATTTCTCTGTAAAGTAATATTTTAATTCACAAAAACCTATTAACTATTTAACTGAAGGGTCAGCTGAAGAATCTTAGAAGGCTCCATGTAAGTCAAATAAATCTCTAGAAGACATTAAATGGAATGAAAAGGTTCTGGAGTCTCCAGTCTTGAAGATATTCAAACAGTCCTGGGAAACCTGTTTTACCTGATTCTGCTTGGGCAGGGATTTTGGACTCCAGGACTTCTAGAGGCCTTTTGCCAGCCTCAACTATTATGTGATTCTGTGATATTGTTTCCATAATCAATGATTAAAAAGGGAATTGAATTAGACTGGAAACAAACTACATATAGCAGAGCTCTTAAAAGTTTTCATTCCATACTGTTCTCAAAAAAGGAGAGAAGTTTCAAAGCACAGCAGGTTCTTCCAGTGCAAGCTGAAGTTTCCCTCCAGCAACAAGAGCCCAGTTCTTATTGTAAAGGTCTCTTGAAAGTACATCAAATAAATCCTACTTAATGATGTTACTACAGGCACAGTTTTTTTAGCTTCCTATGCAGGCAAAATTCAGATTCTTTAACACTGACTGGGGCCTCACAATAGCTGCAGTGCAAACACTGTGCAGGTGCTTTTGGGATCTAAAGAAGAGAGAGCTGAAAAGCCAACTTGAAATGCATGGTCAGAGAAGACAACCATCTTAGGTGATCTGAGATCTGGTCAGAGGTTTTCAAGACATTCTGAAGCTAGTACACAAATAGCGAGAGTGAAGTATTCATCAAGCTTGATATCTTCAGCAGGCTGGCATGGGTTTTTTTAGCACATATGTTGAACACTTTGTTATCTTTCAGAGCAGTCTATTGTGGGATGCCTCCCAAATAAAAATCTCTGTATCACCCAGCAAGCCAGCTCTTTCCTTCAGAGCCAGGAGAGCTTTTCAAATTTAATACCCTAACAGTCCTTCTAGAGACACCTTTAACAGCAACCCAACCTTGTGTACGCATGTGTGACAAGCTAGATGTCCACCACTTCGGCCTTCATTAGAAACTGTTCTGTCTATAGGACTTCAGCAATAAGCTGACCCTCCTTATAGCCTACCATACTTCAACCTTTCATGAAGAGCCTGGGTTTTAAAGTTATTTTCTTTGAGACTCAGCCTTCTCAGCTTCAAGCTTTTAATGTGTCAGTCAAAACACAATTAAGTGTACGGTGTGGGTTTTTTTTCCTTTCTATTTAGTAGATCAGCTAGATTTTATTAGTGCTCACTGCATAATGTTACTGGGATCATATTCATTATGTAACTTATGAGCAAGGGCAAATTTTTTTGGGCAAAAAGCTTATCTTGAACTTTCAGACCCTTTAGATAAGCAGGCTTTAGCCCTGCCCTTCCTGTGACAAACAGATGTGCTGCTCTCTTGGTCTGTGTAAGCTAGAAGACGTGTTGTGAAGGATCCTGGGACTTGGATTCTCAGCAAAACAAAGCTTTTGGTAAGTGCATGTATTCATCTACATGGTTATAGAATCTTATATGTTGACTGCCTTAATTAGAATCAACAAATTGAACATTGAGAGGGTACTGTCAAATGAGGCATCTAGACTTTGACAGAGTCTGTATCAGAGAGCATTTGTAGTAGAGACTGGAGGTTAAGTATGTTCCAGAGCCATCCACTTCTCATCCATGTGGGTCCTTATAAACAGTCTTCAGTTTTGCTTAGGAAAGCTTTGGGTACAGCATACAGTATAGTTCTATATAATTAAGTATTTGTGTCTATGAACTATAATAGCAACACCCTACTATTTATTGTGCTATAGTAATACTGTTCTATTATAGTATAAACATTTGTTATGCTATAATTTATTATATTTACTATATTTAAGTTAACAGCCATAGTTCTCTATATACAGATTAGCCTTGAGATCTGATGGGTTATTGCATAGGCTTTCTTACTTGGGGAACTTCACAGTATCACAGTATGTTAGAGGTTGGAAGGGACCTCAAGAGATCATTGGGTCCAACCCTCCTGCCAAATCAGGACCACTTAGGGTAGTCTGCACAGGAATGCATCCAGATGGGTTTTGAAAGTCTCCAGAGGAGACTCCACAGCCTCCTTGGGGAGCCTGTTCCAGTGCTCCACCACTCTTGCTGTAAAGAAGTTTCTCCTCATGTTGAAATCTACTATGTTCAAGTTTAAACTTGTTGTTTCCTGTCTTACTACTGTGCACCACTAAAGAGAGCTTGGCCCCCACCCCTCAGATATTTATACACATTGATGAGATTCCCTATCAGTCTTCTCAAGGCTAAACAGCCCCAAGGATCTCTGTCTCTCTTCATAGGGGAGATGCTCAACTCCCTAATCACCCTTGTGGCTCTCCATTGGATTCTCTCCAGCAGTTCTGTCTTTCTTGACCTGGGGAGCCTAAAAATGGATGCAGTATTCCAGGTGTGGTCTCACCAGGAGAGAGTAGAGGAGTAGAAGAACTTCCCCAGACCTGCTGGACACACTTTTCTTGATGCATCCCAGGATACCATTGGCTCTCTTGGCCACGAGGGCACATTGTTGTTCCACGGAGAACTTGCTGTCCACCAGCACTCCAAGGTCTCTCTCTGTGGAGCTGCTTTCCAGCTTGGCCTTCCTTGTTGCATCTCTACATTCTCTGGGTGTGTCTCTAGAATCCTCCCAATTGGCTAGTCCTTTTTTCCACATACTGTAAACCACCTTTTTCTTTGAGTTTTACTAAGAGTTCCTTGCTCATCCATGCAGGTTCTTCTGACTGGCTTACTTGATTATTTTTTTTCCTCAAGGCAATGTATTTCTCTTGAGCTTGGAGGAGAGAATGTTTGAATATTAACCAGCTCTCTTGGGGCCCTTTTCCTTCTAGAGCCCTAGCCCACTGGATATTTCTAAGTAGAGTCCTGAAGAGGACAAAGTTAGCCCTCTTGAAGTCCAGGGTTGAAGTTTTAGTTGTCACCCTGCTTCTTTGTCTGTTGATATTAAACTCTAACATGTCATGGTCACTACAACCTAGATTACCCCCAAACTTAACATCCACAACCAGTCCTTCTTTGTTTGTTAATACCAGGTCCAGCATTGCTCTGCTTGTTAGTTCTTCAGCTTCCTGCAGGAAAAAGTTGTCATCAATGCACTGCAGGAACCTTTTGGACTGTTTGTGCTTGGCTGTGTGATCTTTCCAACTAATAGAGTGGTTGGAGTCATCCATCAGCACCAGGGCACTTGGTCTTGAGGCTACTTCCAGCTGCCTGTAGAAAGCCTCAGCAGCAGCATCTTCCTGGTTCTGTGGTCTGTAATAAACACTCACACCTGTATCACTCCTGTCTGTATGTCCCTTCATTCTTACACATAAGCTTTCAATGCTTTTTATCATCTCCCCCTGGGTTAAGCTCAACACATTCTAGTATCTTATTCACATAAAGAGTAACTCCACCACCTCTCTTTGTTAGTCTGTCCTTCCTGAACAGTACATAGTCATCCATAACCACATTCCAGTCATGGGAGCTGTCCCACCATGGCTCTGTAATTGCAACAAGATCATAGCTCTGTGACCACACCTAGATTTCTAGTTCATCCTGCTTATTTCCCATGCTTCTTGCATTGGTATACAGACACTTCAGAGACTTAGCAGGGGAGTATCTGTTACCATTGTGGGTGTCACATAGTCCACCACCCCTACAACCACTGGGAGAGCAGTGGAGCTGCTACCCTGATGTAGCTATTCTGAAGAAGATCTTGCTTCTGCCCTGCCTTCCCCCCCCTCCACTTTCATCTTCCCAAAGCAAACCCTCCTCCCTCTAGATCATCCTCCACCCCGCCTAAACAGCTCCTGCTCCATCACCACCATTTTTTCACCCATCCCTGAGCCAAGGGCAGCCAGCCAAGATACCACACAGAGGAGCTCAGCTCCAGTAAGGAGGCCCAGCCAAAACCAGTGGATGATACTAGAATAGTCATCAATTCTGGCCCTAACAACCGGGGGGCCACCAGGCCCCCCGGCCTTTGTTGTCACCACCACCATCACCCAGTGTGCACCAGGGGCACTCACCAGCAATGAGAGGAGGATCCCTCAGCCCAGATGGGCTCAGCTTAGAGCTTCTGCCTCTCTTGTGGGGGATTAAATAGGGGAGTGGGTGGGGAGGGCCAAGTGGCCACACCTGGGGTGGGAGGAGACTCCAACAGAGCCCAGGTGCTCTGGGATTTGAGGGGAAAAAGGGTGGGAATGGGGCAGGTGGGGTGGAAAAGGGACAGATATGGTGGGAAAGGGGAAGTGGTGGTGAAAGGAGGGGTTTTAAACGTAACTTTTGTTTTCCATATATCTTTCATAATGCACAACTGCAGTTCAGGGTTTGCTTTGCCTCCATGCAAGAAGAACAAATCCACCAATACTTGGTAAAATAAAGCACAATGGTGGGTATTGCAACAAAATCTTTCCGTAACTATCATTTTGCTTGGTGGGAAAATCTATGCTTTTCTGGTCAAAATAACAAGTTTTAACACCATCTGCCACAACAAAGTTCTGGCAAGGCTGGCAGCTCATGGCTTGGACAGATTCACTCTGAAATGGGTCAAGAACTGCCTGGAAGGCCGGGTCCGGAGAGTGGTGGTGAATGGTGCCACATCCAGCTGGCAGCCAGTCACAAGTGGTGTCTCCCAGGGATCAGTGCTGGGCCCAATGCTGTTCAATATCTTTATTGATGATCTGGATGAGGGGATTGAATGCATCATCAGTAAGTTTGCAGATGACACCAAATTAGGAGCAGATGTCAATCTGTTGAAGGGTAGGAGGGCCCTACAGAGCAACCTTGACAGGGTGGATGGGTGGGCAGTGCAAGGCCAGGGCTGCAATTCCCTTTGAGTGTCTGGCTAAGCGTTCACCTCCATGGATTAATCAGGTCCATGGGAAGTTAAGGTCCATGCTTATCACTCCTTGTATCTTTCTTTCCTGCAGCATCATTCTTCATAATCATAAAAACATAGAATGGTCTGGGTTGGAAGAGACCTCCAAAGTTCGTCCAGTCCAACCTCCTCTGCATTCAGCAGGGGCATCCTCAACTAGATCAGGTTGCCCAGAGCCCTGTCAAGCCTCACCTTGATTATCTCCAGGGATGGGGCCCCAATCACCTCTACAAACAAACTGTTCCAGTGTTCCACTACCCTTACAGTGCAGAATTTTGTTCCTAGCATCCAGTCTAAATCTGCTCTTCTCTACCTTGAAGCCATTGCCCCTTGTTCTCATTTTGAGGTGGAACTTCCCGTGTTCCTGCCAGAGCAGAGCACTTCCCTGGCTGGGCTCTAGGGGAACAGAGGGAGAAATATCCTAAAGAGGTCCTGTTCTTATGCCACCGAAGAATTTCAGGGAGGTTTAAACTAAGAAGTGATATTGCCTTGACTGTCTTAAGCCCTTTAATGTTTGCTACTCAAAAGACAGGAAAACAGGTGTGGAGTAAGTACAAGAAAGGAGTGCTCAGAAAAGTGATTTACCCTTCTGCAAAGTATTCAGCCATATGGTGGGAGGAGGCGGCAGGTCAGGGGCTGCACATCCTACCAAACTATGTGCTGGCTTCCAAGTGTTACTGGAATCAGCTCAGCTTTCACTGAAGCGTCTTAAAGCTTTCATATAGCTAGAGGAAAAAGTCTTTTAAACAGTAATAGCCTAAAATCTGTGCTACATTGACATCAGCTGATGTCTTAAGTGAACATCTTTATCTTGCACC
Organism: Melanerpes formicivorus; assembly: GCF_026170545.1. NCBI lineage: Eukaryota > Metazoa > Chordata > Aves > Piciformes > Picidae > Melanerpes > Melanerpes formicivorus. The sequence continues at coordinate 6,005,211 of NW_027142366.1, read as the reverse complement.
TTTTTCTGTTTCTTAAGGACTAGCTGCTTTTACCCGTTTTGTGTCCAAGCAAGTACACAGTCTATTTACTTATTTGATAATTGCATATTTATTACCCAGTCTTTCTCAGCAAGCTGAGTCATCTCCCTTGCATGCACAAGTAAATACCAATTTTTGGCCTGATTACCCTTTTTCAAGTGACACTTGAACCATCCTTTTCTGCAGCACACAGCATGCCGCTGCCTGCAAGAGATCTGTAGGCTCAGGGTGGGTAAAAGTTTAACACAATGTGACTCAGACACAGATTTGAAATTGAATGGATTTGTGTGCTTTCCCAAATATTTGAACAATAGGGCATGTTTCATTGCCTCGGCTTTGCTGCTGAAAGGAGGCCTGTGACATTTCTCTTCTGTGTGGCTGTCCAGCGGTTACTGTAGCCTGGTGTTGGCATTGGGGAAGCTCACTGGAGCATAGTGCAGGATCCAAAAGTGCTGGGGGTGCTGTGCAAGTGCCAGAAGGCTTAGAGAACAGCAAGCAACAGACAGTGGGAAGGAACCAGCGAGAGGAGGCACAGGAATACTGGGAAAGAAAGTGAATGAGGAACCAAACAAGAGAGGCTGAAGTGAAAATTAGAGGTAACAATCCTCCTCTCTAGCAGTTCTCACTCCAGAGGCATCCACGGCTCCATTTTGCAGAGGGGGAAGCCGAGGCGGAGAGCAGCTTGGCTGCAGCCGGCGGCAGGCCAGTGCTGCCAGAAGGAAGAGTCTGAGGCAGGGAAGGGCAGCCCGGGGGAGCCGGGGCAGTGTCGCAGTGCAAGAGTTTGAGGAGGAGGAAAGCCCCAGGATGCGCCCACCATAGCGGCTGTGCGAGGGGCGGTATGTGAAGGCGGGGCGGGGGGGCTGTGTGTGAGGGCCTCTGTGAGGGGCTATGCGTCAGTGTGAGGCGCGATATGTAAGGGGCTCGATGAGGGTCTGTGTGAGGGGCTCTTTGTGGAGCTGTGCGAGGCTCGGTGTTCGAGAGTCGATGCGTGAGGAGGTGCGTGCGGAGCTGTGTGAGTGACTCTGTGTGGGGCTATGCGAGGGACGGTGTGTGAGGGGCTCCATGTGGGGCTATGCGAGGGTCGGTGTGTGAAGAGCTCCGTGAGTGGTTCTATGTGGGGCTATAACGAGGGTCGGTGTGTGAGGGGTTTCTGTGTGCGGCGATGCGAGGGTCGGTGTGTGAGGGGTTTCTGTGTGCGGCGATGCGAGGGTCGGTGTGTGAGGGGTTTCTGTGTGCGGCGATGCGAGGGTCGGTGTGTGAGGGGTTTCTGTGTGCGGCGATGCGAGGGTCGGTGTGTGAGGGGTTTCTGTGTGCGGCGATGCGAGGGTCGGTGTGTGAGGACCTGTGCGAGGGGCGGTTACTGGCGGGCGGGGCGAGGCCGCAGAGGGGGGCGCTGGCGGCACGCGCCGCGCGGGCGGGGCGGGGTCTCCCGGCGGCCTCGCAGAGCGGGCGGGGCGAGGCCAATCTCAGCTGCCGCCGCCGCTGCCGGCGGTTCTGCCTTTCCCTCGCTCCGCCGGCGTCAGGTAACCGCCATCCCGGGCTCCGGCAGCTCCGGCCTCGTGTGCATGCGCTTTCCCCTCTCCGTCGCTTCCAGCGAGGGCGAGCCTCTTCCTCCCACGGCCGTTGGGTGGAGGCGGGGGCTATCTGTCGTTTCCCTCAGGGCTCAGGCCGCGTTTCCCCCGCCCTTCCTCAAGAGCGGGAGGGGGAGGCTGGCACACAGCTCGGCGCCAGCCCGCTGCGGCCGTTGCTGCGCTGCCAACCAACCCCCCCCCCCCCCCGCCGCCCCCGTTTAGCCGTCACCCGCTGACTGGTGGCAGCTGCCGCCCGCCACTGCTTCCCGCCGTGAGGGCCGTTAGGCAGCGGCCCGCGTGGGAGCCCCTGGGACGTTGTGTCTCGGTCTGCATCCTCCTCTGGGCTGGGGGGAGTTCAGCGTCTTCCTCGGCTCGGGCAACTAGTCCAGGGAAGGCAGCAGGGAGTGAGGACGTAGCGTTGGAGAGCGGGCTGGCGCTGTTCGGTCAAATGCTGACCTCACCTTAGGGCCCGAAGTTACTTGGATCGGCGCTGGAAGGAGAGACGAATCTCTGCTATAGCTGTCTGCCTGCTTGGGTGCCTCTTGGCCTGGAGCTTGGACCGTTTTCTTGTCAGGAGTAACCTACAGCTTTCCACTCCGGTTTAGAAAGACCTGAGAAGTGCGCTCTAGTGCCTTTACTGCAGTTGCTGAGCTTTAGTGCAAAGGTAACGTTCCGTGATTAATGTCGTGGCCAGGTGCTGGGTGGTGCCAAACGTGTCATAGCTGTCCCCTTGGTTGTCACTTCAGGGCAGCTGGTGTCAGTGAACTGCTGCTGCGGGGAGTGTCAGACAGCATTTTGATGTGAAAGAATTTGGCATCACTCGCTGTAGTTTTATCGCAAAATATGATATTTCAGAGTGTGCTCATTTCGAGGTGATAGGAGCTGCCTTCCTGATGTTGGTTGCTCGTTAGTAACCCACAGGGCTACAAGTGTCTGAAAGGTGAAACTGTCGAGAGGTAGCACCTTTTTCCTGACAGCCTCAAGAAGTTCTACGTCTTCTGGAACGAAAAAAAAGTGTTTGGTTTGCTTTATTTTATGTATGTTTATCTTTAAAAGACGTTGGTTACAATGTATTACGGGAAAGGAAGAGGTTAGTAAATTTCGTGTTGTTCAGCACTTGCAATCCCCTGTCCCACCCTATCTGGTTTTCAGTTTAACATTACACAAAAAGGAAGTGAAATCTCTCGTTTTCTTTAAGGATTCTCGGTCTCAGTGCTTTGCAAGTGACTATTGCAGACCAAGTTGTTTCCAAGTTCTTGTCTAATTTCCCCTTCTCACCTGTGAGGCTTCTTACTATTTGCTAATTTTCTTAATATGATGGAGGTGAGTTAAAGGCTTTAGTAATCTGTATGGGGGGCTTTATGGACAAGCTTAGTAGGCTTTTTATGTTGATGTGTTAGCAAATGTATTGTGTGTGAATATATGTATATGTGTCCTTAAATCTGTGTTGACTGACATGCGGCTTGGTGACTAAGAGCTGTGGACATTTTAGGCTTCCAGGTGTGGAGCTCGTTATAAAGAGGTGTTGGGCTGGATTTTATCGTGTTATTCATATTGAGGTTGTTTCATTGGGCAAGCGAAGCGTTTTAGGAACTCGAGACATGAAGTAAAACATGCCTTTTGTTGTCCGCCAGTGAGCTTGCAGTTAGCAGCAGCCCGAGCGAGGTGCTCCCCCGCGTTGGCAGAGCGCTCCCCGAAGCCGGACCCTCCCCGCACGGGGACCAGCGGGTTAAAAGCTGGGGGCTGGCTGCGGCGGCCGCGGCCAGTGAATTCAAACTCTGCCCCTGAGTGACAGGGAAACTCCGGGAGGCTGGGTCGGCTCCGCCGGATCCTGCGGGCTTTGTTGGGGCCGGGAAGCCATTTTGGGATCCCGCGGTGTGGCATGGAACAGCATGTCCTGTCGCCCGGGGAGCGCGCCCTGAGCCCGGGCCGCCACAGCGGGCGCGGCCCCCGGCCCCCCCCGCGCCGCGGCAGCCCGCCTCGCTGGGCACCGGCCGCGCTCCCGAGGGGGCCCCGCCGCGCCGGAGGGGTACCTGGGCACGCTGCCGGAGCGCTCCGAACGCCCCGGCTGTGTGGCAGCTGGTAGAGGCAGCTGGGAGAGGCCTTGAGCGAAGCGCTGGATCCCTTTAAATGCAGCGGCCTGGTGAGGCTTAGGCACTGAGCTCTTTGTGTCTGGGTGCGAGCTGGGCTTGGGGGTTCGTAGCTGAGAAAGGGCTCGGAGTGGTGCCATGCGGTGTGTCAGGTGCTGGGTGTGTAAACACTGAGCAGACGTGTTTGTTTCACCGTATTTGGCTTCCATCACTCTTCCTCTTACAAACCAGTTGAAGGGGTTCTTATTGTGAACGGGCCGTGCTGCTGCTTTGTGAAGAGCCTCTTTGTTAGCCTTACGGTTTGACACCTGTCTTTGGGGATCTTTGCCATAATACTCGATGGTAATATTTGGTTAAAATGTGGGGCTTATTACTCGGTGTGTTTGTGTTTGCTTATGTGTTTAAAGGAATGCTAATATTTTACGAATGTGTGTTTGAGTAAAAATGTTGATTTAACTCGAAGCTCTCTGCTCTTCAGCCTGTTTAAACTAGTACTTAATTTGATCTGTGGAAACATTCTTCGTGGAGTATATTTACTTAGGAATTCGCCATTATTTTACCCAAAAGAGTAATTTGATTGGTTATTCTGAACAATAGTAGAAAAATAAAAATTTAAATTATGAGTAAAAAATGGCTTGCTCTCAGGAACTGACAGGGTTGCATACTCCAGTTTCATGGTTACTAATAATTTGCCCAAAAGTCTGTTTAGCTTTTGTAGCACTAGTATATTAAGTCATAGTGACTTAAACTTAGTTTGTTTACTTTAAAAGGTAAGGTTAGAATAGATTCTACTTGTAGTACTACCAGCATCTCTCTAAAACTTCAAATATATAATTTTTTTATCCCTTGTAATGTAAAAAAATAAGACATGCTTTCTTGCAAGTTTTCTCATTCTGTAACAGACTTCCTGGTTAATATTTCTACTCTGCCGGGGTGCCATTTATGAAATGGTGATTTACCACTTCCTTTTTCACAAAGGGACATCATGATGAAATGCCTAGGTAGTATGTTGGTGGAGGTCTCTTTATAACCCAAAAGATATAAGTAGGGGTTTGTTCTTGACCTTGCTGGTGTAGTTTTGGTGCTTTCTCCCCACCTTGTGATGCTTCTGTGCTTCCACAAAAATCAAGAATACAGCAGTACTAGTATTTGTTGAGGCTGGCTAATTCTGAGGTAGCAGTGCAGCCTCATGTCACTTGGATGCTTCATAGACCAGATCCTCTGGAGACAGGCAGGGAGCTTTGCCTGAAGGTAAATTCTGCTGCACTCATTATGGGAATTCTTGGGTTTCCTCGAGCTGTGGCCAAGTTAGAATGTGTCTTCTGCCCTTCTACTCTGCTGATTTATTGTAACACTGATTCAGTTGACTTGCAAGGGAGAGATGATGCTTGAGGTTGTTGTCTGCTTCCTCCCCCAAAAAAACCCTAATAATCCACTTGCAGGAACGTGGGAGTTAGCTTAAGTTGAGGTGCATCTAGTGTTCACTTGCATTGTAGTTGAAATGAGTGCTTTTCTTTCTTGGGAACTGCCTTTAAGTTTTCTTATGAATGTATTCTTAGTACTTGAGGGTTTTTCATGTGAGTATATTCTTAGTTTTTTTTTCACTATACATCCCTTAATACTTAGATCTTTTTATGAGCTTCCGAAGAAGGAAAAAAGGCCAATTAGAGTTTCAGCCCAGTAATGCTTGCAACAAAGCTCTTACTAAAAGCCTACAAGAATCTGAGTCCAGATAGAACTATGGTACTAAATCAGAAATTTGCTGGGCACCCATGAGTGTTTAAAATGGAGCTAACCACTGTGTCGACCTCTCAGGTTCTCTGCAGAGTTCTGTGGTTTGAAGTTTCCCAAATATTTTGAGTGTGTTTCTTTCTGTTCTAGCTGTATATGAAGGAGAGTAACTCATGTGTGAGAGGGAGTTACTGGCCTCCACCCATGTTCTGTCCTGTAGCTTCAAGTGCTGTCTGTAGGATATTACTAAATACATTCAGTTGATTGTTTTGTGGGTTTTGAAGAGGTGGATAACGAAGGTGTTGAATTAGTAGCCAGGTTTTATAAAAAAATCCGTTTTCATAGTAAATTTTAGATGCCTGCTTCTGAAAATTGTGGTGGCTAACTATAGAGATTATTTTCAAATTTTAAGTCAGTTTTGTTGCTTTGAAAGTTTGAGTAAAGGTTTTTCCCTTTGAGTCTGAATTAACTTTAGAGCATCAGACAAACAGTGAGTCAAACCAAGCCCCTAAATCTTTTTGCACTGGTGTTTAGATGGCAAATCTGTTATCTTTACTGGAAATCTTGGTGCTTTGAAAACCAGCTATTAATAGACTTACACATAAACACCTTCAAGGCTTCTTAGTTAACAGTGCCATGTTATCAAGTATGTACTTTATCTAATACTGACTTGATATGTTTCAATAATTTTATAAAATAAGAAGTATAGCATAATTCCAGTATTTGATTTCTTCAGACATCAAGTAGAGAGAACTGGTGAGGAAAGGGAAAGCAACGGAAAGGAAAGGGAGCCAGTGTGTTGTTTTTCAAAGCCTGCCTTTGCCCTGCCCATGTGGGTAGCAGAGACAGAGGGAGGAGCTGCGGGGCTCCTGAAGCTCGTTCACATGGCTTCATTTTCCATGTGGGAAAACACTGCTGGGTGTCAAATCATGATATTGGCTTTTGAGTTGACAGTTAAAAACTAGGTTTACTGATGAAATAGTGTTCTAAGCAGTCACGATTAGCTCCAGTGGAAACTAAACAGGCTTCACTAGCTTGTGGTTTCAAAATCTTTCTATTGGGTTGGACTAATTTAAGCAGATTAACCTTAATCATAGTTTTGAATTTCAGTAGGCACACATCTGACAAATCTGTTTGTCGTTTAAAACAAGTGTGATCTGATATCACCATCCCTCATCTTCAAATTTAGTGTATTTCCACTTCCAGTACTGGGGAATCATTACTTTCTGGTTCCCATTTCCTGTGTTCTAAAATGAGTTCCTATTTATTGTTCAAGTATGGCAGCAGTTACGTATTCTAGCAGTATTTGCTGCTTATTCTAGCAGGAGAATCAGACTGCTTTGCTAATATTTCTGCACTACTGAACTAAGTTTCCCGTAAACAAAACAAATTTTACATGCAAGCCAGTGAAAGCATTATGGCTCTGGAACAAGTGAAGTAAATGTAGAGAGAGTGCTTCCATTATCTTTCTCTAATACGTTAAAAAAATTTAAATAATAGAAGTGAAACTCTTTTTTTAACTCCACAGATGTGGGGGTGGTGCTTACATTTGGAAAGCTACAGTGTATGGACTTGTAAGGTTTGATTTTTAAAAGAACAGAAGGAAACTGTGTCTTCAGCAGTAATTGAAATATCCTCCTGCATTACTGACATGAGGATTTGGAGGCCACAGGTGGACTAAGAGCATTGTGGTGTTACATGCAGAGATTGCTTCTTGAGCTCTTATTACCTGTGACTGTGTATTTTGTTTCTATTTCTTATGTATATCAAACTATTCAAATGAAAACTCTCATTTCAGCATAACAAAGTGCAAGATGAGATACTTGTTGATGATTTGATTATAAGAATTGAAATGTAGCTAGGGATTTTTTTACCTTGGTTTAGACGTGTCATCTCAGTTGTGTGGAATATCTTTTGCTGTTACTGGAATGGGAGCCATAAATCTGAAAACAGCCAGGATCCCCCTTTGCTAACCATGCAAATCCAGAGTAGTCCAATCCCTGTTTAACTACAGAAAACATACTATCATAGAAGCTTTTCTAGAAAAGCAAAACTTTTGTTGTGATTAATGAAGCTGAGAAGGGCTTGGGTTTTTGTGAACATCTTGAACTTGAAAGTCAAGTCATATGTAGTACCTTAAATAGTCACCCAGGCATCTGTGCAATCTTCTTGATAGGACAGCATCAGGGTGTTTTTCTTCCTGAAGCTGTAATACCTTTCAAAGACCCCATGGAAAGTTTTACAAGTGTTGGCTGGACAGTTTGGTGTTTTGTTGTGTTTTGGAAGTGGATGGCACTCTGGAAAATGTACCTAATTCTAGCCCTGTGAGTCATTTTGCAGTTGGCTCCTCTACTAGGGTGTGTATTCAGGGCTTTTTTATGCCAGGAATAATTTAACCAATAACAAATATCACGGTTTCATGTGAAATGAAAGAAACTCCTGTAGTGCTTAGTGGATGATGTTCAAAGGTTATAGAGTAAAATAATTTGATTATATGTAAAGACTTCCTCAAGTTTCATCTGTTATGCTTTGTTGGTGCACAGAACAGCCTGTGGTTTGCTCAGTGGGCTTTCAAAGCAGAACTCATGGTGAGGAGATCTCTGAAAGCATGGCTACATGGTTCTTTGTATGGTTAGCTTTTTGGGGAATGCTAGTGTAAGTTTCCTGTGGAAGTACGATAGCAGAGTTGTGATAAGAGTTTGGTTTATTACAGCACTGTTTCAGAGAACTCGGAAATTGCCGAGAATAGACTGTTACAAAGAGTTGCAGTCAGAACCACACTGAGCTTCATGCAGTAATGATAAGGGATATCTAGCACCAGCAGCAACACTGCTGAAATACTGAGAGCTCCATATTTCTGGTTACAGACATTTCAATACTTTGTAACACAGGCTGAACAATGCAAGGGCTCTTTCGTTGACTTTCCGTAATTTTAAGTCGTTGCATTACTCTATTTTCACCTTTTACAGTATGATTTGAAAACAGTCAACATGGACTTTTCACGTCTACACATGTATACTCCTCCACAATGTCTGCCAGAGAACACTGGCTATACATATGCACTCAGGTGAGAACTCTTTTCTTCTTGTAGAGAAACTCTGTTCTCAATGTTGTTAATTCTGGAGAGTTTAGCCTCCATGGTAAGTAGCTAACTTCTTTGGAGAAGCATGCTTTATCTGCTCTGTTTTGAAACTCTGCTGCATCCCAGATGGAGGAAAGAACATGTGTTGAGCTAAGGACAATGACCAAGATTATGAGTCAGTGTTTATTGGTTGCTATGAATAATTAGTCTCCGCCTAGCTACAATTGCTGGTTTATTTCTATAAATACGTCATCAAAGTTCTTAGATACTTTCTGGTGTGTCTTGTAACTTTTGTGTGTGTTTTCTTTTGTGGCTTGGCACCATTTTCACTTAAAGAGCTGATTGATGTGCACTCATTGCTGCAAGTGTGGAATTGGGTTGCAACTCACATATTGATTACTCGTTTTAGCAAAACTGCTTGTGTGAATTTAAAATCGCTATTCTAATGAACTTGGTTTAATTTATCACTTTTCCTTGTGTGAAAAGGGAGGATTAGCAAGCACTTTCTTCAACATTTTCCTCTTGGAAAAACCACTGTAATAATGAAGGAAAAGTACTTGAAACCCTGAAAGCAGGCAATGTACCAAGAGAGCAAATTTGCTACAGGCTTGTGAGCATACTCTTGCTATGTGTCTGCTGGCTGAGCCTGTCCAGAATGCTGTGTATTACTGATGTAGCTCTTTCCATCTTGGGTCAAGCAATATTTGAAGAATCTGAGGGAAGTGTGAGTTGAGCAGAGTTGCTAATGGGACACATTCTCATGCTCAAGTTCATTGTCCCTCTGCCCCTTCCTCCCTATTTGTTTTGCTTATATTTTGATCTGGCTTGTTCTGCCTTTGTCAGTACAATCTTTACAAAATCTGCCTGTGAGTTTCTTTACAGAAAATGGCTTGTACATGTAGTGCTGCAGAAAGGAGTGCAGTGGAGTTGGATACCACAAAGCTATTAATAGAGTTGGTTATGACCTATTAATAGAATTTATATTAATACTCCCTGGGATTACTGTCTGTTCATAACTATAGTGCTTCTATTTTACCTCTTACTCCTTCAGCTCAAATCAGAAAAGCATTAAACTGATATAGCAAAATAACCTTTCTCCTGCTCAAAATACAACTCAAACTTGTGAATCTCACCCACTTGTCAACATATAATTTACACCCTCCTCTTCAGGCTGATCTTTCCTTCTAGTCACTGTCATCTTTGGAGTTGTGTTGATTTTGTCAATTTGGGTACCATTAGCACTTTATTTTCTTCAAAAAATATATATTAAATTGATAATAATTTGGTTTGATTTTATTTTTTTCCTGTCAGAGCATTAAATCAGGGTGTAACGCTGCAAAATACTCATTAAAATCCTTTAACTTTTTAATCTGTATTCTGAGACTAATCAAAGCAATAGCTCAACATCTCAAGGCAGCAGCCCTGGTCAGAAAGTGTGTGAACATTCATATACTGATTATGTGCCTGAATCCATGTTGGAAGGCGTCTGTTTAGCTATAGTTCTCTAGGTGTATTGTGTTCAGCTATTATTGTCTTGGATCCTCAAGAACATTGCTGCCTATTTCATTCCAATGAAACTTACAAGTGACACTCAAGGTCCTCCAGGCAAAGCTATAAGTGTGCTAAAATTGACAGACCCTGTTCTCATTCCACTTATAAAACTTGAAAATTAACCTCCTGAAGTCTAGGACATTCTTATTCTGTGGAAGCTCATGTGAAGGAGGTATCAAGATAATAGCTAAGAGCTGGAAATACAAGACTAGCTCAGTCAGGATATCTGCCAGCAGCCATGGGAGCTGTTTGTTGGTGGGAAGAAATCAGTCTGCACTGTTTGGCTGAGGTATCTAGGAGTCTAGTCTAATTGTGTCCCTCCTTTAAAATGTGGTGGGTTTTTTGTTAGCCATAGGTATTGTATAGGTTGATTTCTCTCTGGTGAAAGGAAAGGTAGGGTTTTTGTTTAGTGGTCTTTTCTGTAGAAGAGAAAAAGGCCACTTTCCAAAGCATGGCAAGTTAGGAAACTTCTGTGTATTATCCTGCCAACAGATGATAAATAATTCATTCAATGTGAAGAGAATTATTATCCTCCTTTTGCTTGAAGAAAAAATCCCATTAATTGGTTTTGGTGTTTTGTTTTTGTTTTAGATGGTAGAGCCTACCCCCAGGCCAAGTATTCAATCCAAACTGATACAAATGCTCATTTGAAACACTTAGTAACAGCAAGTGTTCGTGAACAGAAACAAATTGAGGCTGGTCACAGCTGTCAGTTTGCCCTGTGTACTTTGTGTTCTCCTGAACTGAGCATCTGTAAAAAACATTGGATGAAGCTGAGGAAAAGCAAATGTGTAGTGCCAAACGTAAATAGCAAAACTCAGTTCTGAAACAACTGTTTAGGGAGGTGCTCGACAGTAAATTGCTGTGGCTGTGACCATTTCAGAATGAAAATGGGAGGAGCTGTATTTAATTTCTATTCTCACTTCCGGTGTGGCAGAATGCAAGCTATCTAAACTGACAATTCTCAGATGTTGCAGGAATACTATCCTTTCATACCTAAGAAACCCTGAAGGTGCTTAAAAGATGCTGAGATGTGGTGCTGAGGGACATGGTTTAGCATCAGATTTGGTAGTGTTAGATAATGGTCGAACTTGATGATCTTAAGGTCTTTTCCAACCAAAATGGTTCTGTGATTCTGCAAATCCGTTTTCACATGAGAAAGCTCCTACCTTACTTTCTCTCCCTTTCCACCCAGATGTAAGCAAGAATTAATAAACATCCTGTGTATAGTAATGTATGCTGGGTTTGTCTTAAGCTGTGCTTAGGCTACTGCCTTGCACAGGGTTGCACTGCACATGGCAGTGTGGGCAGGGCAGACTAGTAAGATGAAGCAGGTAATGCCAAGGACTTTGTCAAATCTGTGCACCTCTGGGTGATCAAAGTGATTTTTTTTGGATAAGCTTTGGTCTGGTCCTGTGGTCTGAGTGCCTATCTGCTGCTGGAGCACCTAGATGCTTGCCTGCAGTGCATTGTCCAGGCTGGTTTTTTTTTAGCTGAAGGTAGTGCAATTACCATGCTCTGACACAGTCCCATCTTACATGCTTTGTTTTGTACTATGGAACAATTGGGAAACTCACTTCAACAACTCCTATCTCATCAGTTAAATCACTACTGTAAATGTAGCTGCTAAGTCTTCTGATGTTAACTTACTTGTGCCCAAGTAATTGAGTACATATCGTGATATTACTTTGTTGTGTTCTGGGATCTTTAATGATTCTGTGAAAAAGTTGATTCCATTAACTAGATTTTACACAATGTAGTAGCTGTTAATATGTATTTTGTAAAGAGAGAGCTTCAATTTCTAATATAGATTGCACAGGAAAATTTACTCATTCAGATCTAATTTTCTTGTTTAGCAAGGGGAGAAGGAGCTGCTTTTGTTAACAATACTTTGCTTGGCTCTTCTTTTTTTAAATAGCAAAACAACAACAAACCCCCAAACTACTAACAAAACAATGACAACAAAAAGAAAAGTTAACTAGAAACAAACCAAAACGTTCCAGAGATACTGAAGTAACTGCTGTTGCAGTTATGTATATCCCTGTGGCACAAGAGGGCACAGGCTCCACAGGCCTAGGGCACTTGGCATTTAGATACTTCAGGTCACAGCTCTGAGTGGTTCTAGGAGCTGGCCTGCTGCTGCACAGTGCTCTGTAACGGCAAGCTCAGTACTGAATGTGTTCCTTTTGACTATAAATATGAGTAGTCTGCTTTAGGTTAAAGTTCTGTTTTAGTAAATGTATTTCTTACTGACTAATCTGCTTGTGTTTGCCTCATACTGCTGCTTTTTCTTCATTGTAAGTTTTCATGGAGGTTCTGGTAAAACTATGCAGCAGAGGTCCTTGTCTAAATGTAAACTTCTGTAGGATAAACCAGGGAAAAATGATCAGACTAGTAGTGTGGCATATGGATCTTTGGTTCTCAAACAAGGAATTGGCAAATTAAAAACCTAAACTGTCTGTAAATGGATCTTTACCTTGTAACTTAGAGTGCATCATGATTTTTCCTTTGTTGTTAGGTGTGGTAAAGTAACTGTCCTAAATGGCTTCCTTTCAAATTGGTCCCAAAAGAATTGTGTGTCTGAGGCTGTATACCAAATGCTTGCTCTGGATCAACTTCAAACATGATTTCCATGGTGGTTGTTTCTTTCTAACTGTGATTTGCTTTCAGTTGCTAAACTTCTAATATGATTTCTTGAGGGAATCTTGACTACCTACATGTTTCTAACTTACTTGGCTTATGTGGTGTAGCTTTTGGGAATTGCTCCATAACACTGGATAAACTGCTCTAATGGACACCAAGACTAGCTTGAGGGGTGCTCTTGTTATTAGTGGAATGTTGTCTTAAACTCTGCTAACTTTGGTGTTCTTATTTTGCTGCAGTTCAAGTTATTCTTCATCTGCTTTGGATTTTGAGACTGAAAACAAAATCGATCCAGTATTTGATTCACCAAGAATGTCACGGCGTAGTTTACGGTTAGCTACTGCAGGATTTAGTAAATCAGATGATGCACAAAACGATGCCCATCATGACAGCTATTATGCCGGAAGCAGGTCCTTAAGAGAACAGTCTTCTCAGTAAGCCTTTTTCTTTTCTGTTTTTTTAAATGACCACAAGTTAATTTATTGGTTGGAGTCTTGAGACTTGCTGTTTGAACATGATGGTACAGACACGTATCGCCTGCGGGTTTGTACTTTGTTCTCAGTGTTTACTGCCATACTTAAGAAATTACATTCAACATGTCGTTTGCAGTGAAGTCTTTGCAAAACTATAGGTGCTTGAATGCAAGGATTTTCTTTTAAAGCTAATGTGAGCTGTCACATTGGTGTTAAAATACCTTGGCTGGTTTTTTCATTTTAAAATGAGAGATGAAGGTAAACTTAGCTCTGTGTCTTGTCTTTGCTTTGTTTCCTAGAACGGTGAAGCAACGCAGAAGTATGAGTAAACAGTCTGGCAGTGCAAGACACACACCAAGGAAAAATCTATCCAGCTCTCCCATTCTTAGCCAAAGCAGTTTCAATAGCCATGCCAGTGATGTGTCGATGGCATCCTCTGTATTGGGCGAGTCTTCGATTCGAGAGCAGACAGAAGTTGGTCATTTCTGGGGTAGGTAATCATTGCTCATATCAAACTGTGAAAACTGTCTGATACTGTCTTTTTCCCATCTTCCCATTCTGCCCTCATAACATGTGAGTGTACTTACTCTTCTGCCATAGATTTCTGATTGTTAAATGCCTACTGGAAATTCAGTCCAGTGCATAAAGTTCACTTGCTGGCTTGGTCAATGTCAGGACAGGTTGCACAGTCAAGTGAATATGCTAGGCAAATGTATACAGTGTTGTGATGGAATACTATTGGATAGATGTAGTTATCTGCCATCATTACTTTCTTGAAAGTATGCACAGGCTAGTTAGAATGGTAACAGATAACTTTCCTTTGATATCCACAGGAAAAATATTTTCTTATTTGTTCATAGACAGAAATGTGTTTCAACTTAACACACCTTAATCTGAAAATTCAAATGAATGGCACTTAAGGATTTCTCAAAGGTTTTTGTGTGTAGCTGGCTGGTTTGGTTTGCAAATATGCTTTCCTGGAACCTTCAGTTTCATTGAAAAGGAAAATAATGGAATTGTCCACACAGTGTTGAGTAGATGATCAACAACTTACTGTGTCTTCCAATTTAGTCAGTATGCTTATGACCTACTTAGAGTCCTGATGTAAGGAATTGTTTCAAGCTTAGTAGAGCACGTTCTAAACTTTAGATTACCTGGCTCTTAAAACAGAGTCTGAAAAGCCAGTGGTACAGAAGTAGTTACCAAGCAACAGAAACAGCGTAAGCTTCCAATTAGCTGCTTTAAAGTCACATGGGAGCTAAGAAAAGGTGTAGTTGTCATTCATATTATTTCATCTGCTGCTTCTGTGGTAGGATGCTTTTCACTGTTACCCTGTTAATGTCTGAATGTATGGATCTCTTCCATGGTGGACTGCAAAATAGGTTAAATGCTAATCATAAAGTGGCTTGTCTTTACAGTCATAGAACTAGTAGGACATCTAATTTGAGTTTGTTAGATATCACAGTTGGTTATGGGACTTTCTTATATTTGGGACCAGATTTTAATTCATTTTTTTTTCTCTCTAAAGGTCTTGATGATGAAGGAGACCTTGAAGGTAACTCTGCTTTCCTTTTCTTTCCACATGCATTCTAGTTGATGATAACTAGTGATGGCAATGTTGATTTCAGTGCACTTAATGTTTTACTCTTGGTTTGCTAGGTGTTGATACTACACTGATTCAGGGAAATGGTGATACAACAGCAGAAATACCGCCCACAGTGAGCAATGGCTACACTTGCAGTGACTGCAGCATGCTTTCAGAACGGAAGTACGCTCTTACAGCGTATTCATCTTCTCACATCCCATCTTCCAGAATTTACTCTAGGGACAGGAGCCAGAAACATACATCTAGTAAGTCACTTGCTCTTGCATTTTACCTGGATACACTTTAGTTGGTGCATTTGCCATGTAGTGTTAAGTATTTTTCCTACCCAGCTAAATTTGCCAATAAGCTTTGTATGAAATACCTTTGTCTATACCAGCTGAAACTCCATGTATTTGTCAGCCTCTGAGATAATCATTGACTTTTTTTCCCCCCAATGCTGCTGTAGGAATTAAACAATTTTAATCTAAATGTCATGGCATCTTAAGAAGTGAAATTTCCAAACTGAATTTAAACACAATGGGCTGTTCCAGCCAGCAGTGATTGTAAGGGGCTTCCCATCTGGTGTCAGATCTATATGTCTTTATGACACTTTTAGTCAGTTTCCAAACAGAAACTTCTATGTGGTCTACTTAGTTATTTTCTTAGAAGGAACTTTCAAGATTGAGCAATGTTTTTACTTTGCAGTGCTTCTGTTATCCAAGAAATCTCCGAAAGATCCATTCCTACTTTGTTTTGCCTTTTTTCCTCATTTAACCTTACAACTGTTAGATTGGGTTTAGAAGCTAGATCTCAACTGCTTGAAAAATCAAACTCCAAAGGGAAAAATGTACTCCATATAGATTTCCTAGTCTCTAATCCCTAAACCTCAGAACTGAATGAATCTCCTCTAAGATCCTGCTTTACCAAAGCAATCTCCATTTTTATGGGTAGCTGTTCTCAGGTGTCTGCCTGTCTCTTGTATAGCATCTTGAGATTCCTGTTCCTTAGTTATCATGAAGTTGTTTCTTGAGGGGCCTTGAATTAGAAAGAAACCCATCTTGGTATAAATGTAGTTGTGTTGTTCATAAATGAAGTACGTTTTCAGTAGCAAGAAATCACCTTGGACTAAGGTGGACTTTGAATGCTTTGACGGCTTTGAGGCAAGTATTTCTCTTTGGTAAATATGTAGCATAGTTAGAATTTTGTTACCTTAGCATAGTGAACTAAGAGTCCCAGTGTGTGAAAACTGTTTTCTGCACCCCTGATTGGTATTTGTACAGGAGAATTTTACAAGGAACTCATCTTTTTGTGTTCCTTTGAACTTTAATCCAGTAGTTTGGGTTAAACCTGAGGTGGGCAAGGGAAGGGGGTGCAAATCATGGCAGGTTTTTGGAACATGGCTGACTCTAGGGAAGCAGCTTTTTTCCTGTGCCACTGAAGAAGTGTGTGTCTAGCACCTGAGGCAGAGCCCTGCAGTAACTACCTCCAGCATGAATGTGAGGAAGAAGGTGAGAAGTCCTCATCATTTCAAATCTCAAATAAGAATGTAGTTTGTCTCTTTGGACCCTGTGACCCATGAAATCAGTATCAACAGCTCACATCCTTGAAAAGTCTTCAATTCTGTAAGCAAGGAATCAATTCTGTTTAGAGTTCTTTAATTTTCATGAAGAAAATATATTCTTGTTGAAGCCTTATGTTCTGTCTTGAAGGCATTTTCACTAGGAAGTGTACTTACAAAAGCTTCTCTAATGTAGTGCATCCAGACTTCCCAAATCATGCTTGCTTCAGCTTTAGAATTCTGTCTAGGCAAAGGCTTTTGGTGCTTCGTTCTCACACTTCCACAAGCTAACAGTCACCAGAGAATAGAAGTACATCTCCATGTAGGTGGATGATTTGTATTCACACTGGTTTTTTTTCAATAGGAGGAACCTATTTCTACATGAGTAAGATTCTACGATCGGTCAAACATGCTGCAGCATCTTTTGCCTCACTATTAGTGCAATTATTTCAAATGGTTTTGCTGAAGCTGGGTTATGATTTTAAAGGTACCTTTTCAATTGTCTTCCTTGATCTCCACACAAAGCCACTGTGTGTGTTTGGGGTTTTTTTCTTATGGGCTTCATCTTTAGCACTACAGTGTTCTTTCTCTGTAGTCTTTTGGCTGGCACCTGTCTTTCTCCCCTTTTTTAATCTCTGTTCTGCTTTTCATACTTTTCCCCCACTGTTTTGGAAGTACCAAGAGTCACATATGCAAGATCTGTTTTAGTTAACAATTCAGACATTGATTTTTACTGGGAATTGATAGAAGGCAATGTGTAAATTGAAAAACTCCAACTGCTTGGTGTGATAGTGTCAAATCTTAACTTTTCAATATCTTTAGGTTTGGACTCTCTTGTTACTCTTAAGCCCATTGTGCACTTAAAGCTTCCTTAGATCCGTCTCACAAAACTAAAACTGCTGTCATCACTCTGCACTCCTCTGAAGCACATCTTCTTTCCTCTGCAAATACTTAATTCTTCTGTGGTGCTTTCTCTGCTGCAATGCATGCTCTGCAAGGGAAATTAAGTTGCCATAGGTAGAAGGTAACTGATTCTGACTTTTGTGTGTGAATAAAACTTTCTCTCCTGTTCATTCTCTCTCAGTGATTTATAACTTGTTAATGCTCTTTACTCGGCCTTTTCAGATCTCTTATAAAATCGGTATGCTCTGTTTGCTGAATGACAGGACTAGGGATTCAGGATTTGATAGGTTGTTACTTAAGGGTTTACTTACTAATTTTGTTATCTGGAGAAAGCAGAAGGGTCTTTGAATAAAAAGCTGTGCTGTTGCATAAGAAGGACAAAGGGTTTGCACAGAGTAGGCTGCTACTTCGGTCATTTTTGAGGTTTCCTGTGAGTAACATGGTTTAATTTAAAAGTGAACCAAGCTGGTTTAGCTGAAATCTGCATATGCAGTAGCTAAAATGAACATACATGGAAGGCTTTGAACTTGAGAGTTAGGTTCCACATATGCTCTTTGAATGTGTTGCAGCTCACTCAGACTACTGTGCAAGCATGAATATAAAGGAGGTTTATAGAGAAGATAGCCATCTTGGTGTAAATGAGGAATCAATATGTAAGTATAATGATTGATGTTGTCTTTTAGCCCTGGTTTGTACACCAGGTTGTGGCTATAATAGTAATATCAGATGCCCTGTGATGCTATATAAGCTACAAAGTAAATGTTTGGTTTGCAACTTAGGTGTAGCGGGGAGAACAGTGATTGTTTGGTGTACTGTAGTTCCCCAAGCAAGTTTTATTCCCCTGAAGTTTGCTTTGTGTGTTTGTGTTTGTTGTTTTTTGTTTGTTTGATAACGGATACTGTGAGAGAGACTTGTTCAGCTTGTCTTGATTTGATCCTGGCTTTGTCCCATTAATCGACTGTTACCACAACCAACAGGTGATGACTGTAAGGGGAAGAAACATCTCGAAATATACACCACAGACCACACGCAATCCTCACGGGCTAAAAGTGTAGCAAGGACCATTTGGCACAACTTTTCTTATGCAGGTTGACTTGGACTTTTTTCTTTTGCTTTTACTGCATCACAATATCAGTGTTTATCATACATATTGTTTTATATTTGTTTTGGGTTCTGTTGTTTGGTTTGGGGGTTGTTTTGTTTCATTTGTGTTTTTTTTAACCTTCCATCTATTAAAGTAGGTTAGAAATGTAAAATGTCTAGAAAATTTACTTAAAACTTTTCCTGTTTGACTTGTTCTGATAACTGGTTTCTATACAGGCTTGGCAGGATGCTTAGCTATTAGTAAAACCAAAGTATAGGGACAGCATACACCTTGTATGTTAGGAAGAGCAAGTCAGGTTGACTTACTGAGGTGTCCAGACTTCCCCAAAGTGCAAAAAGCTGCCTTTAAGTGAAAGCAGGGTGTGAGGTATTGGTACACAAATCATTCAAGTAAAGAGGTTTTAATGTTTTATTTTTGCTCTGGTGATAAGTCAGTTTTTACAGGAATCTTATATAGAGATAGAATCTTCCCTGTGAGATAGGCCTTCCCTAGCTTGAAGGACAGAAGCATCAAGAACTCTTCAGTGCTCTTTATTTAGCCAAGGCAAATTGAGACACTTCAGTCACCTAAATGCTTTGTAAAATGTTGTCTTGGTATATCTGTAATCTCTGACTAGATTAACAAGTATGCCTGAGTTAAAAATGTAAGGTTATCTTCTAATAGTATACTACTTAATTTATTCTGTAGAATGAACAGTCCTTGTCTTAGATACAGTGAGTGTTGGCTTCAGTGGTCTTGAAGTTACAGCATTTTGTTACAGTGTATTTGGTGGTTGTGGGTTGTTTTGTTTGTTTGGGTGTGGTTTTTGTTTGTTTTCTTTGGGGTGTTTGGTTTGGTTTTGGTTTTTTTTTGTCATTGGTTTTGTTCTTTTTAAGAAGAGACTCCAAACCTGCAGATCCTTGGGAACATTCAGTTTAAAGAAAATTTAGATCTTGTAACTTTCAGTAGGGAACATTTTTCTGTTGTTTATCAGTATGTATTAGCCATCACTGTTAAATTCTTTCACTAGGACTTGAAATTTTTGATCCCTCTTCTACACATGAACCTAGATAATAATCTTGACATGCACTTTGAAAAATACAATGCTTTTGAAGTAGTGATGTGCTTAAAACTTGCTTTTATAATAGTACTGGTTTTGCTCTTCTCTTACTTAGCATGGCACTGTTAGATAAACGTGCTACAAAAACATTAACTTTGTTTGGAGAAGTGATATTCCAACTATACAGATGCTGTTGATCTTTCTGCTTATACATACATATTCTGTTTCTGAATCATCTTGATTGTACTTGGCTTCATAGTTAATATTGGCTTTGCTTTTAAATAGTGGAAAAAACAGATTACTGAAAGGTGTGGTTTAAAATCATGCAGAACATGGAAAGGGCAGAAACCTTAAGATCATTTATGAATGTTGTCACATGCGGTTAATTTGTTGTAATTTAGGTTACTTTATGCTTCACGTGTTGCGAACAGTGGGAGCAACAGGATGGCTTGTGTCTCAGAAGGTTGTGTCTCTACTTTGGCTGGCCATTCTTTCTCCAGGTTACTATCCTAATCCATGTGTGTGCATGCCCTATTCCCCTTTACAAACTAGGAGCCTGCGGCGTGTGGCTTGCACCAGTTCATCTGTGCTTATGCTCCAGCTTTTCTATAGTGAAATGCATGTGCTGCTTTACCTTCTTCATTGACCAAAGTGTGCTAATGAGAGGATATTTCTGTTCACAGGAGTAATGGGAGACTAACCAGACTAATTAATGGCAGAAAATATAGGGGGGGGTCAAGAAGAATGGGGTGGGTTTTGTTTGAAAGTCACTTTTTATCTCAGGATTCCTCTTAGCAGAAATTGATGCTGCTAGTCTGCATGTCTTGAAACATAACTGAGGTCTTCAGCACCTGCTAACTTGGAAGCAAGCATTAATACTGAATTTCCAGCATAGCTGTATTGTTCTAACAAATGAACTTCAATCTTTGTGCACAACTATTGGTTTTGTTGAGTAGCTGATGTTACAATGCTGCTACACTTGTGATATCTAGATGTTAGTAAGCTGCATGTGTTGCCTGTACTCCTGCATTTCTCTGCTGTGCAAAGTATTCTTGGCCACATTTGCATGTCCCTCTCTTGGTTTCTTTGAACGTGTGCTGCAGTAATTACATGTCACATTGCCACTTTCTGTCTTCTAGGGAGGGCAGCTTCTGGCATGTTCAGGTTGCTTAGATCTGGCTGGTACCAACTTGTTACTCTGATGTCTTTGCTAAAGGTGTTCCTTCTAAAAAGGTGTGTATCTTTGGAAAAAAATGTTTTGTGAACAAATAATTTATCCAGTTGTGAAACAATGCAGTCTGATAAATGTACCATTTCTTGTAAACTTTCATCTCTTCCTCTAGGTGCCTTCCAAATATCCAGGAGCTGTTACTGTTTCTTATCCCACTCCTGTTTCTATTAGGTATGTGAATTGTTTAGTTATAACACAGATTGGTGGATGCTTGCTAAAAATAGCATTTTTAGTTGAACTTTTGGGTTATGAAGAGGAAAAAGCAAAGTTTGTTTGAAAGCTTGAGTTATGGCCCTGTTCACAAAGTACTGACAAGTCAGTGAGCTCTACTGTGGGAATTCAAACTCCTCTGTACTGGAAAAATAAGAAGTTACCCTGAGTAAAAAATGCTGGTGCTTCTCAGTAAGATATGGCAAAAATAAGTGTAATCTTTGTGAAATGCTAGGTTTCCATGGAAGCTTCTAAGTTTCTTCTAACTTCTATTAGGTATTATGCAATGTGGTATGTAGTAAGTAGAGTATAGGACAAGATACTTTGGATTGTGTCAAAAAGCTGTATTTACATCTGCCTTTGGGGAGAATGGCCTGTTGTAATCCATCACTGCAATCTAGGTCCCCAGGAAGCAGCAGATGATACATGGGGAAGTTGCCAGCTGTACCACTGTGTGAAGGGTGTTGCCTGATACTACTGAGTGTTTGACAATTTTAAAGCTGGCTCATGCCAATTTTTGTTTAGACTGGAGTAGTGTCTGCTGTGTAACATCTGCCTTGCAACATTAAGGTAGCTTGTGTCCTTTATAAGATGACAATTTGTAGACACAAGCAGTCTCAAGGGGAAAATTTTCTTGAACATCCTTTTTGCTTTTTGTATCTGCTCTAGGTGTATGGTTCTGTGGGTTTGATGGCTTCATTTCATTACTGCCTTCACTGAACTGGACAAAAATTGATAGAATACAGAGAACAGATGACTCTATTAGTGTTCCCAAACCAGAGGCTGATTCTTTTCACCCTGTGCAACCTCCAAAGGTAAGGAAGAACAGTCTACGGAAGAACTTTCATAATGTTTAAACTTAACTTGCATATCTTCAATGTTTTGCAGTTAACTACTTGACATACAAGGGTAATGTAAATAAAGGTCTTGATTATTATATGTGAAAAATAATTAAAAACTTTGTATACCTTAGGATACCATAAATGTCTTTGATCCTGGTCGTATATATGATCTGGAAAAGCAAATGGCCTTCCTGTCTGAAAGATATCATCACCGTGATGAAAAATACAGCGAAGTGATGCTTCTACTCCTTAATCTTCAAGATCAGGTTGCCCAGATGAGTGACAAAAGTAAAACACTGAATCTAATAAAAAGTGTGATTGATCAACATCTGAAAGATCTGAAACTGGAGGTAACGGTAAGACAGTCAGTTATTGATGCGTTTTGATACTGACCAAAGAATTCTGTTTTGATAATGAAGATTATTAGCAACTCTGGCTTCAGGATTTTTCTGTTACAGAATTGATTGATAGGTAGTAAATGCCAGGCAGTAGTCCTTGCCATTTGTTCTTTCTCTTATTTACTGCTGACAAGATTTAATTCCGGGTAGTTGGTCTAAAGTAGAATCTTACATTGCTAAAACTGGATTTGTCCTGCTTTCATATAATGAAAGAAGCCTTTTAGGAAGGATAAAGGGATTTTGTGGTAAACTTCCCTGTGTATAACCCCTACTACTACTGAATCAGGCCTTTGTACTTAGTACAGATTCTATAACTTCTTGTAATACCTGCAGCTTAAGTCACTCACAGACTGAAATAAAAAGCACACTTTGTAGAATACCTCAATTGTGCTATTTGAATACAAAATGAAAATGCAACACCTTTTTGTTCCCTCTCTTTAAGACTGACTTCCAGGCTTTACATCGAGAACATGAGTTGCGCATCCTGACTTTGGAAGACCTTCTTGGAAAGCTCTCTGCTGAATCCAAGGTATTGTAGTTAGCTTTTCTAACTCGCTGTAATTGTAACCTGTTGATAAAGTTTTGTGTTACAGTATCACAGGATAACTAAGGTTGGAAGAGACCTCGAGGATTATAGAGTCCAACCTATAAACACAGACCACATGACTAGACCATGGCACCAAGTACCACGTCCAATCTTCTCTTGAACGCCTCCAGAGACGGTGACTCCACCACCTCCCTGGGCAGCACATTCCAATGATGAACAGCTACCCAAACTCTAGTTTGCTTTACTATAGCTATTGCACTTGGTTAACTCTCAAAGCTTGTTTTTGTTCTTGCTTCACCTTTCTGGAGAAGGTTTCAGTGCAAAGATTAAAAATATTCCTTTGATCAGTGAGGCAGGTTTTATGGAGTTCAGTCTTACTATACAAAGGCAGAAACAAGCTTGGAGACACATTCCTGTATATGTGGTGTTAAAATGTCTTACTTTAACACTCTTTATCCTTTATGTCACTTGTGTTTCTTTCTGCATGTTAAAACTAACTTTTGTATTTGCTTTTTTAGGGCATCCAGAAGGAGCTTGATATAGCCAAAGTAAAAACAATGAGGTATGAGGACTTTTCAAATACATTTCACTTAATCAGTCCTGATGCTAACTGATAGTGATGTACAATTCTTTGAAATACAAGTCTTTTCCTTTGTGTCCATTTACTGACAACACAAATTCTTAAGGTCAGTTAGAGTACTTCTGTCTTACAGCAGACTTTAACTGTGAGGCCAACATCAGACAAGGCCCACTTTGTGTCCTGTAGCAGTCCTACAACTAGAGTTTTTTTTATTGGAGACAGTTGTTTATATAGTGGAGAAGAATTAGTGACTTATCTTCTTCACTTAGTGAAGTTATACATTGTCTGCTTTTGATAGGCTTTATATTGAAGTTCTTTAATTGTATCAGTTCTAACTTTGTTCCCAGTGTTTGGTTTGTCAGCTATGGTACTTTCCATTCATGTTCTGTGTAACACCAGGATAAAAAAAAACTGCATCCCTACATTAAATGGTTTCCCTTTTGTGAAGAGGAAACAAAACACATTTGCTGATTTGCAATTTAAATTAGATCTAGATGTAGAATGGCTTTGGAATGATGACTGATACCTTTTTCCATAATGTTCACTGACAGTGATCTGTTGGTCACGTGTGACCTGCTACTTGAGTTCAGCTTGACAGTTGCCTTTAATGTTGTTCTGGTTTAAGTAAGGCAACCTGAAGTTCACTCTAACTAGTGGCACACTCGTGCAAATAAAGTTTGACTGGTTTGCCAGAAACCTTACATTCCAAAAAAGTATGTGTGTATATATGTTTGACTTAGTAACTTGTCAGCCTGGTGATGTTCTGAAGGTCATCACTGCTTGATATGTTCACAACTTCAAAATACTTTGGCTTTGAGTACAATAATCCTAGGTATGTTTTAATAACATCTTCAATTGCAAGCTCACAATGCCCATGATGGTGAATAACTAAACTAGGAAAACACTCCAAATTAGATAAGTATGTTTACATGCCTTTGGAATTAGAGAAATGATTCAAACTGCTCTTCTCCTAATTATGAACTTTTTTGGTTTTTGCCAGAGATGATGATGAACGTAGTCAACTTTTGTCTAAAGTTAAAATGCTAGAGCTAGAGTTGTCTCGGATGAAGTCGGAGCTGTTAAGTGAGGAAAGTGTGAAGACAAGTTGCAAGAAAATAGATCTCATTCATGAAAAAGTAGGTTCAGTAACTTCTGTAACTGTCCTAATCAAACTTGGTTCTACTTGATGTCCTTCACTAACTTTGTTGAAATGCACTGCAGTAAGCAATGTGGAGGTTATACTCCTCTTAAAGAATGTTAGTCTTCTATGAGGGGGTACTTTGCATTTGGTGTGTAGCATTTTACTAGATGAGCTTAGGCTTGTTTTTCTGCATTTAAGAAGTTCTGTATACAGTACTTTGCTGTTCTTACTGATGTATTTTGCCTAACTCATAGAAATGGGGGCGGGGTGTTGGAACTTATGTGAAAGCATCTGACTTGTCTGTTATTTCAGTGTCAGGCAATGCAGTTAGAACACATGTGATAGGTAGATGTCTGTATTTTCTGAATATATGTCTTGAGCTCACATGACACCATGATATATGGTACTATTTCATGGTTTATCAAGACTAATTATCACTGTTAATGACTTCTACTAGGTAGATGCCCAGGTCAAAGAATCTGTCAAGCGAATGCTTTTTGGTGATCAGCAAGAAGAGTTTCCTGAATCACTTCTCCAGTGGCTTGCATCCAATTATGTGAGCAAAAGTGACCTGCAGACTTTGCTGCAGGATCTAGAGCTGAAGATTCTCAGGAATATTACTCTCCATATGTCTGTTACCAACCAAAAACTAACATCTGAAGTAGTAACAAATGCTGTGGCAAATGCAGGGATTTCTGGAATCACAGAAGCGGTGAGTGAGTTTAAGTTTTGAAAGGGTCAGATAAAACTTCAAGGAGTCTCTTTTTACAGGCATTTTGTGGAGCATGATCATCAGTGTAAGTGTTAGTGACTTGAAGAGATGTTAGGAACATAAACTGAAATGGGGAGAACTGCAGAAAATGCTTTATCAAGTGTATTCTGACAGCATTGCTTGTTGCCTGTTGTGAATGTTTGCTTTTTTCCTAAGTATGCTGTCTTGAAAATTGAAGAACTCCAAAACAAATCCACCCCAAGTATACCAAGGAAATGCAGCTCAGGGTCTTGAGAAGGTGGGAAACAAAGAATGCAGCTTTTGAAGAAAATGCCAGCCAAGATGCAGCATGAAATAGTATTTTAAGTCAGACAATTATTTCTTTAAAATGGTCTCTGGTGACAGAGGCTTTCAAAGACTTGTGATGGAGTGCAGCATCTCAAAGATGCATATATACAGGAGTGTGTATATCAAGTATTGTATCAGTTGGTACTAAATGTTTCCCTTTCCATTCCCTTTCTTTGTGTATACATCTGTAGCAAGCACAAATGATTGTAAACAATGCACTGAAACTGTACTCTCAGGACAAGACTGGCATGGTGGACTTTGCTTTGGAATCTGGAGGTAAATATTAGAGAGAACACCTGGGGATGGGTTTGGTTTTGATTATCCATGTAATTTGTAGTATTTAGTTTACATTTCATGATTTTTATTAAAGGTTAGTAGAGCAGCATCCTTGTGTGTTGCCTGATCATCAGACTACTGCATGTTTACTACTACTACAGTCTGTGCATGTTTACAGGGTTATGTGTCAGCTTAGGGATGTGTGGATAGGGATAGACTAGTTATTCTCTGTACAACTGGATAATAGAGAGTCTCTGATTTGTGTGTGGGATATGCAGGGCTATAAATTGTCCCTAGGGAAATTGTGTGGTTTTCATCTCTCTTAAATGAAAAACCTTTAAAATATTCTTAAAATACTATTGTGGAATAATAGAAGCATTGTATGCCTGGAAATATTATTACGCTTTAACAATATCTTAAATAGTTGGGGTTTTTAGGAAAACAAGTGGTGTAGTCATTAAGCTTTGCACAAATCACTTCCTTAAAAGTCTTCAGGAAAAATAATGGTAACTTTCTGCTAAACTGATGTATCTCTTTTGAGGTGGCAGCATCCTGAGTACTAGATGCTCTGAAACGTATGAAACTAAAACAGCTTTAATTAGCTTGTTTGGAATTCCTCTGTGGTACTCCTCTCAGTCTCCCAGAGTGGTGATTCAGGTAATTAAAGGCCAAGTGAAGAAATTCAGTGATGTTGTTTTGCACTGAGTGATTTGGATTGTTTCTTGGATGCAGGATGTTTCTATCTAATATATTGGCTTGGGGATGGGTGCCCTGGGGTACTTTGAACTATGCTCTCTAGAGTGGGATTCTTCTGGTAGCTTCAGGGCACTGCTAAAGTTCTATTCTAGCAAAATTAAGTCCCTTTTAGAAGGCTTGGGTGGTGCATTGGACTTCTGCAAAGTGTGAGTGCTGGCAGGATTCCTATTCAGAAGTAATCTCAAGGTGGGCCTTTCAAACCACTGGTGGTAGTTCAGGTGGATGTGCTGTCTTCATGAAGAGATTATATTCTGCCACTTACTATCTAAGACTGTCCCTAATAATTCAGAAGCTATTACAACTCATTGTTGCCAAAAAGTCATTCCCAAATGCTTGGTTTTGCCGTCATGTCCCATCCTTTTCTCTCCCTCTTCATCTCGTCTAGCCGGACATATATCCTGGGAACTGCTGGGCTTTCAAAGGATCATTAGGCTACCTTGTAGTTAGGCTTTCAATGAAGATCTATCCAACATCCTTTGCAGTGGAACATATACCAAAAACACTTTCACCAACAGGAAATATCTCCAGCGCTCCCAGGAACTTTTCAGTATATGTAAGTCTGAACTTAAATGGATGTTTGTATGCATAAAGAACATTTGTTATGTATCTTGGAAAACTATGAGTCAAGGGAGGACAGCTAAGAGGAGAAAGTGTTTCTGTCATTGCTCTTAAAATTGCTTATAGTTTTGTATGAGCTTTGAGATTGGTATAAGTGTTCCAACTAATTTGGAAGTGATTTCTTTACTCTTGCTTTATACAGCAGACATTTTTGAAGGGAGATGATAGTTTGTCGTTTGATCTAGTTCTTTCATATGCTTCAATTGCTCCATACTTCTCTACTCCTCTTTCCCCATCTCCAGATTTTGGCTTTTCACCTTACCCATGATGTGCCTTAATGCTTTTAATTATTCTTAACTAGTGCCACAGTTGTGTAGGCATGATTACAGAACAAAACACATCAGGCTGCATCAGAATATAGCTGCGATATCTGAGAACTTTTTGCCTAGTTTCTTTAGCTGCTTAAGCAGTCGTCTGCGAACATGGAATCTTGACTGCAATCTTGTTTATAACCTTGATGTTTCCTCATTCTTATTTATGCTGAGCAGTTGACATTTTACACTGTGATAGTGGTTTTGCCATGGAAATTAAAGGGTTTGAGCATGGCATGATTATTCTCAGGGCAGGAAACTCAACTATAGAGCTGTCTTGCTCATGGTCTGATAGACTTCAGAGTGCTGTCTGTTGATAGCTCTCCAGATGTGTTTCTGGTTTGGGTGTGATTTCAAACTTAATGGAAGCAAAAATCCTTATCTTTTTACAGGGTCTGGATGATGAATATCAAAAAGAAGGCAAGCTTCTAGGACAGTATGTCTATGATCAAGGAGGAGAACCACTGCAGATATTTCCAGTGATGGTAAGTCTGGATGATAAGGTTTAAAGTGTTAGGAGAGAGATTCTTGTGTTTTCTATGGTAGT
The DNA here is from genome assembly GCF_026170545.1 of Melanerpes formicivorus. Classification (NCBI taxonomy): domain Eukaryota; kingdom Metazoa; phylum Chordata; class Aves; order Piciformes; family Picidae; genus Melanerpes; species Melanerpes formicivorus. The sequence continues at coordinate 5,977,345 of NW_027142366.1, read as the reverse complement.
GCCCAATAGCCAGTAAAGAAAAAAAAAGGCCTCACTCTGGGCACTGTGGAAACTGAGGTAGAAAGTACTAGTCTGGCTCAAATCCTGTGGTCAAGATAGGTTAGAGGGCAGTACAGGTTTGTGCCATCTGGATGCTACTGGTGTGAAGACGCTAAACACCTGAAGAGTCTGCTTTGTGGTATGTCTCTCTTCACACATCATTAGTGGTAAGGTGCAGGAGGCTCTGAAAGTGTCAGGAAGCTCCCAAGATATGACTTGGTTATTAACAACAGTTGGTAATTGTGGAAATGCAAGAGAATTCAGCTGTACCTCTCTATACCGGAAGCCTAACTGTGGTTTGTGTGTTTGCTTTTTGCTTCTCCAGGAGAAATGTGACAGCGCATTCCAAATCGTGGAGCTGAGGATTTCTTCCAACTGGGGACACGCGGAATACACATGCCTTTATCGGTTCAGAGTGCATGGGAAACCTGCCGAGTAATCTCCGACACTACAGCTTTGGGGTTCCTTGCTGTACATTTTGTTCTCAATTTGTATATACCGGGAAGCCTAGAACACTGGAATCTTGGAAGGACAAGGATGCGAGATGTACACTGCAGAACTGTTGATCCTCTGATAAAGGCAGAAGACTGTCAGCAGAACTGTATACAAACAAAACACATTTATTTGCTCTAATGCTCAGCTTGTGATTGCCAGTTAGCTTTGTATTTTCGTGTCCATGCTGAGAGAAATAATGCATGCAACTGCTGTGGTTCATAAAGCCCAGTTGACAAACAGGTGACACCTCTTTTATTACAAATGAATGTATAGGGTTTTTTTAAAAAAGAACAAACAAACACTTTCTGCAACTAGGAATCTGGTTTTTTAAAACCCAGGGCTGAAGTGCACACTTGTGTTAGCTTGGCACCATAAACCAAAAACTGTGGCACATCTGAAAACACCAACTGTGGCTAAAGGTGGCCTTCAGCTGACCCTTGGTTCTGACCTTTCTGCTGGCTCCAAAAGGGCACTTTTGATACGTGTTGCATATAACTACTGTCAGGGAAAACGAACACAACCAAAACTAGTTTAAACACCAGCGACTGAGAATGCTTTACTGTAATTTGTGGCCATGAATTGCTCTAAAAGTCAGGGAGAACTTTCACTGAAGTTATTTTAAGAGTTTTTACCATGGCAGCTTGGCCAGTTTGTTGTTCTTTAGTGTTAATTCCAAATCGACCTCGATGTACTGACTATCTGGACTGGAGCTGAAAAGCCTGCTAAATTGCTTAGCAAACATTAGGATAGAGCAATTAAACAGTCTTAATTTGTCAAAAGGAATCTCTCTGGGACAAGAATTCCTTGGGCTGGTTCATTGTTACGCTCAGTAAACGCTGTACTGGGAGAATGCAGTATGTGGACAACACGACAGGAGTGAAGCTCTGGTTCCCATTTCCAAGAGGGATGCCGTGCTGCCGTACAGGAATACGTGGGCATTCTTTAGATCATCCCCAGCAACCTTAGTCAGGTCTAAGCAGATTAGAGTTGTGTCTTGTGCTGAGAAGCAACATTTCCAGGTCGAACGAGATGAAACTGCCTATTGCCCCCCTGCTCCCTCCCCCCTAGGATTGCTACTTGGAAAATCCTTTATCAGAAAAGATTCCTGGAATGTCCTTGTATGCAGAACTTTTATCTTGCCGTTCTGATGCATTTTATAGTTACACATGAACTGTTAACACAGGGAGCTGCTGACTGGTTTTCTGACTAGAGTTAATGTATGTTGCACAACAGTCCTTGAATGTTTAAAACCAAGTCTCCATGTAAAGAATTTGTTGTTGGTTGTTTGTTTCTCTCTTTCTTTTTTTTTGTCCACTTGAGCTAGAGCCAGGACCTATGGCCTAAGCAGAGGAGCTAGATGACATGTGTACAGGTGTTTTCATACGCTAGGTTACATATTTAAAAGTAGAATTATCCTGTGTAAATTGAAATTAGGTAGCCAGGGCGGGAATATTTTGAATAACACTAACTTATTTTTTAAAAGAGCGAGATAATAGGACTTTGTGCAATGTATTTTTGTAAATGCTTTTAAAAAATGTCTGTTATTCTTTGCTGCCTCCAAACTGACAAGATGCTATTGAGATGTTTAAATAAAAGAGTTTTAATTTTTTGAAAGTGCATGTACTATTTGGAGAAAAAAAGAAAAAAAAAGGAAAATAAAGTTTCTTTTCTGTATTTTTGAGGAGCTGCTTCCATCTGTGAGGATGCTAAAACTGGTGCCAGAGGGGGGTAGGCAGATTCGGTGTTCTCAAAGGGGCAGTCTGCCTCTGAATCTCTCCAGAAGAAATGGAGACTCTAGAGAAGAAATGATGACTCTAGAGAGTGTGCTGGGGTGCCATGGGCAGGGCCACAACCTTTCCACGTGTAGGGATGTGTAGGGACAGAATTGCTTTTTTCCTTTATAGTATCTCAGCAGCCGAAACTGCTTTGTGCTGTTCAGCACACCTTGAAAATTTTTAAGCAAAAGCTCTCCAGGGGTAGGTCATTTCTTGATTTTCAGCTGTGTACAATACACCTAGGGGCTCTAGCTTGCTGCATGGTTTGTGTTTAAACCGAATTTCCTCAGCCTCGCCCCCGTCCCTGTGCCATAACTGTGCTCTGCTCCTTTGTACCGCCTGCAGCCCCCACAACCTTCCTAGAATTTTTGCATTGTACTTTTTCCCTGGGCTCACTGGTTTTGTGACATAGGAATCGATCGCAGGCCAAAGACTCTGCGGGGGTTCTTGCTCGTTCTGGCCACCTCCCCATTCCACGGCGCCTGTTGACAAACACGACCGTTTTCCCCGATACTCTCCCTCTGACAGATCCCACTGCCGACCCTCCCCTCCGTGACAGCACAGCCCCACCGCCCCCGTGCTCCGCCCCCGAGCACCACGTGACGCAGCGCGCCTCGGCGCAGTTGTGGCCCCCTGAGCCTCGCAGGCCACCGTCGGAGTGGGCGGAAGCCGGGCAGCGAGGCGGGGCCGCTCCGGCGCTGCGTGCGTCTGCGCCCGCCCACCCCCGCCCTCTCCTCCCCCCTCCCCTCCTCCGCGTCGATGGCGGCGGCGATTATGGCGGCGGAGCAGGAAGCCGCGAAAGGCGGCGGCAGGAACCGCGGCGGCGTGCAGCGAGTGGAGGGCAAGCTGCGCGCCAGCGTCGAGAAGGGCGACTATTACGAGGCGCACCAGATGTACCGGACGCTTTTCTTCAGGTAGGGCCCAGCCTGCCGCCCTGCCCCTCCCCCGCCCGGCCTTCCAGAGCCTTCCCACGCATTCTACCCTTCTGCCGCCCGCCGCGCCCACACCCGTTCGCTATTGGCCGCCACGTCTGTCCATCTTAATCTCTTGCTTTCTCATTGGGCTGTGGGGGGGCGGGGTAGGGCGGGTACGTGTGGTGATGGGTAGGGTGAGCGGCGCCGGCCCAAGCAGGGCCCCGGCCCAGCCTTGGGGGCAACGGTTGGTCCTCGAGTCCTTATGGTTAGGCTAGGCCAGGTCTTCGCCATCTCTTCAGGCTCGTCCGCCGCCGTAGGGGCGTGGCGGCTGTGTGAAGGGGCTTTGAGGTGGCGCGAGCAGCTGCTGCTCGCCGGGGTTTGAAGGTGAACTCCGACCGCGAAGCGGTCGGGCCCGGCGGCCTGACCCGATCCGGCAGGCCCGGCTGAGGGAGGTGGCGGTGGTCTCCGCAGCCGGGCACAGCAGGTCTCCCTGCCGCCGCCTCCTGAGAGCACACCGTCCCGCGTACGTGCAGGGGTGCGTTGCGTCATACTTCCCAGAGGTCACGGACTGTGCTCAATCTCCCTCCCCGTTCCCAAACCTCCCGTGGTGGCCACACGTCCCTAGGAGACCGAGTAAGGCCCTCTCCTGCCAGGCGGGATGAGCTCGCTGTGCCTCCTGGGCATCCCCTGGGAGCTCTTTGGGCTCTCGTGTCCCTGGCTCCAGGTTTGCTGGCTTGTTGAAAAGGTCAGCTTCACTACGAAGTGGGTTGTTTCAAGGTTTTGGCTTGATTGTTGCACAGCCAAGAGGCAGGGCTACTGTGGTGCCCGGTAGGCACTCGGGTTGCAAGGATCACCTGCATGAAGGTATTTTACTAGAAGCTATTTCAGTTGGTGTAATGTTTGGGTACATGACAGTGACTAAGTAGAACAGGCCTGGACACTTCTTCAGAAGTATTACTACTTCCTGTTCTGTCATAAAAAGCATTTTTATTGCAGATCTCTTTTAGCTGTTCTCTGCCTCTGCAGTGAATTGTGGTTGTCACCCTTTCATCAAAATGTGGAATGCACACCCTCCCTCTCAGGGGTACAAAATAAAGAATTTCCTTCTCTGGGCTTCCTCAGTTGGTCCCAGATGTGTTTACTTGTGTTTCTTCTAGGGGATGGTGGGTGGGAAAACTGCCTTCTGACCCTTGTTAGGTGTCTTGTGGCAGCTGCTCAATGGAGCTCCTCTGAGATGGGATGGGAACAGGCCTGTGGGTATTCTCAGACAAATAGCCAGATATGTGGGGGAGAAGGTCTTCATGCAGAGACTGCTTCTGCTGCCAATACAGATTAGATCTCCTGCACTACCAAGCACCATTAAATTAAAGCAGTTATCTTCTGCACTGTCCTGATGGGATCAGCAAGGGCTAGGCCTTAAGACTGTATTTCAGAATAAATTTCAGACAAAGCATGCCCTATTTTATAGTAAGGATTATGTGTAGTGATGGCTGCAGTGGCAGAAGATGACTTGGCTCAGCAGGTCACTTCTCATCCAGTCTTCTGAATGCATTAACTCACATACTTTGCTTAAGCCTCCCTGAATTAATTTGGAATTAAAGATCCTGCCTATTCCATTTTAAATGCAAGAGAAGGAGGGTGCTCAATTAAATGAAAAGGTGACATTTGCATAGCTGAGAAGAGGGTTTTCTTCAAGGCAGAAGGAAGAAGGCAGAAAGTTGTAAGGAGACTGTGAAAACTGTTTGGAAAGTCATCAAAGCAAAAAGAGAGTCCTGGGTAGCCCTGTCTGTCCTCACACATGTTAATGTCAACAGTTTTCTGGAGACACTCTGTGTTTAGGAAGAGACTGGATGGGGTGCTTGGTGCCATGGTTTAGTTGATAGTGTTGGGTGATAGGTTGGACTCCATGATCTCAAAGGTCTTTTCCAACCTGGTTAATTCCATTCCATTCCATTCCAATGTGGAATTGTTACTGGGATAGCCACTGCTTACTTGTTTGCAACAACACTGGCCTGTAAGATATTTGTTCTGTCATGAGTTGTGTGTTGAACTTGAAATCCTGACTCAGAAGTCATAAACTGAGATATAATTGAGGGTGGAGGAGGGGAAGAGGTGAAGGAGGAAAGATTACTGTAAGTCAGTCTCCCGCAGACTGCTTATCCCTCCCTGTGATCCTCAGCAGGTGGAAAACTGCTGTTCCTTTCTGACCCTGAGCAGTGAGTCCTGTGATACTCTGACCAGGAGTACCTGGGCCAGTATGGTTATTGCACAGGCTGGCTGAGTGGAATTTTTCTCTGTTAATGATTTTGAGGTTGAGCCAAACTTCCAAGTTTCCCATCCCTGCTGTAGCTGCGTTGGTGTCTCTTTTCCTGACACTTGTAGGTACTTTTTCTGGTAGCAATGACCTGTTCCAGGCCTTCCATTATGAAAGTATTTTCTCTCTTGTTCTAAGTGCCATTTACATCAGTGTTAGGAGGATTTATTTTTATTTAAAAGTCTTTTTAAAGAAAATATTATTATTTTTAAACTAAGCCAAACATAACCACAGATCTCTTAAATGTGCTTGCTAGGCTTCAGCAGTTTTCAGTGTCTTAAACCAGTGTCTGCTGTAATAATTCCCAGATTAGGAGCTCCTAAATAACACTGGAAATCTAGTGGAAGTGCAGTTCATGAGAGTGGGTCTACAGAGTGTCAAATGCCTACAAGCAAGCCTGGATGTGAGGCCAGCTGTAAAAAATGTGGTAGCTGCCATTGACTATCCCAGGGAGCATTTACTGTGCTGAATACAAATCCAAATCCCCCCAAACACCACGATTGTGCCATCCAGTATTACAGTTCTGCTCTTTTGGATGAAAGACCTGGGTGGTTTTTTGGGTGATGAGCAGGGTGGGAGGACTGTCTCCTCCCTTGCTTGTTGTCTGATCTGATTTTACCAGTAGGAGCTGTCCCTGGAGCTGCCATGTGTGACAGGAGTCTCAGGAGCAGCACAAGAGCAGAGTTTGCTTGGTTTACTGTGAGGGTGGTGAAACGCTGGAACCCAGCTGCACAGAGAAGCTGTGCGTGCTCCATCCCTGAAAGCGTTCAGAGCCAGGCTGGACAGGGCTTTGAGCAGCCTGGTCTAGAGGAGGGTGTCCCTGCCCATGGCAGGGGGCATTCAAACTAGATCATCTTTAAGGTCCATTCCTAACCATTCCATGATTCTGAGATTTTTCCATCTGGTTACTGTCACCCTCTCCGTGCTCACACTGTCCTGCCACTCCCCTGACTGCTTCACTTCACTACCAGAACCACTGAGCTCTTTCTGTTACCCCCTGGGGACACTCCCACATTGGATCTACTGTACAGGAGTGCCTTAGGGGTGCTGCTTTGTAGATACCAAAGCAGTGTGGTAGAACTAACATCTTATTTTTCAGATATGAGTAACTAGGAAAGTACTTGGAAAACAGACTTGCTGGGAAGCAGTTAAGAGAAATGGAAGTTGGAAAGCGTATCTGCTGCCACATCTTAACTGCTTTTCTAGGAAGTTCTGAGTTTATAACTAGAGATGAGACTCTCCAAGATCTTCAGTTAGTGGTAGTTATGATGTGCAGGAGTCTGCAATCACAGCAGCAAGGCAAGAGGCTCCTGCTCTGAAGGTTACCACTGGGAACAAGTTCTTTTGTCCTTCACTCCTTGCTGCAGAAGTGGAAGCTGCAGCAGCTGTGTTTTGAAGTTTTCTATTTGAGAGACCAAACTTGTTTCTGCTGTGAATTGCTGAGTCTGTGAAGCATTACACAGTAAATCTTGCTGGCTCATCTTGCCTGCCTAGAGCTCATGAAAGACAGGCTGCTTTGGTTCAGCAGGGAGCTAGTGTGTGGCTGCTGTTCCCTGGCAGAGAGAGTAGCGGTCAGAGAAACTTAAACCAGTGGAAGGGAGACATTTGTAAGGAGAGGGCTGGAGTGACTTGGGTGGTGCTGGGGGTGTGAGCTGTCCAGGAAGGATTCTGGGATTCTGGAAACTCACTCTGATGGCTTTGGTTTTGTAAAGGATCTAATGGGACAGTCTGGGCAGTGTCATTCAGTGCATTGGCATCCTCTGCTCAGGTGATCTCTTGGGATCATTTCCTTTTCTTTGCTCCAGCCCCAATTGCATTTGAAGCTCTCACTTTTCATTCTTAATGCTCTTTGCTTGTACTCTGTCAAGTCTGGAGCAGAAAAGAAATTCTAACTGGCAGTTAGTTACTTTGTTATTGACATTAACCTGATGTAAAAATAAACCCCTTAATGCCTTCATTTGAGATTTTAGTGGTCTTTAATCCTTTAAATGTAAGGAACTTTAACTATCCACAACTATTCAGTGGTAATTTATCAAGGCTCTGATACTGTTTTCAGGTATATGTCACAAGGAAAACATGCAGAAGCAAGAGAACTGATGTATTCAGGGGCTCTGCTGTTCTTCAGTCATAACCAGGTAAGTCAACTGGTTTTGTGTGTGTGGTTTGAGGGCAGGGAGGGTTGTTATTGCAAGATATCAAGGGGTGAAATGTGAATTTCTCAGTGGTAAGTGTTCAGAGTAATTGCTTTGTAATCTTTTGTTTTATCTCTTTGTTGAGCCTTTCTCCTCAAAGAAGGATTATGCCAAAGTGGAACATAAAGCAGAAGTGTTTGTGACTGTCCAGACAGTAATCATGGCCATGCTTGTTTTGCTTTGCTGGAGGCTTCTCTTTTGAGGCCAGCAAATTACTATAATTTTTTTTCATAAGGGAAGGTTGAGACTTGATACTGTGCCTTACCTGCAGATGTTGGTAAAAGTATTAAATCTGCCTCTGAGGAAATTCTGATTGATGTTTCTTTTATGTACTGATCTGTTCATCACTGCCAATATGTGTCTGTTTTGTAGCAAAACAGTGCTGCTGATCTGTCAATGCTGGTTTTGGAGTCCTTGGAGAAATCAGATGCAAAAGTAGCAGATGACCTTTTAGGTGAGGTGACCTTTGTGGTCAGTTTGATGGTCTTTAGATGTGCTTTCACTTCACAGTGACTGTTCTTAATGCTCTTGAAACCTGGAATTTTCTTGTATGCCCTTCCACATGGCTACAGGTTACCTTCATCACAGAAATGAACTGGGGGAAAACTTCCATTACAGAATAATGGATTCCTGATAACTTTGTAGGCCTAAAGCAAACTTGGCTGTCTTATGGCACCATCCTTTTCTCAGTGAAGCAGTAATGCATTGGTGCACAGTCATTGATGTCCCCAGGGCTTCAATGTGTGGTGGTTTGCCACCCTAGCAGTGCAGTAGTGTGCATATTCCTTGTGAGCTTTGGTAAGCAGGCAATTCAGGGAGACCTTAAGAGCTGCCTGGCCAGACTACTGCTGTGTCAGGGGTTGTCCTGTCCTCTCCTCCCTGCACATAGGACCTCTTACTTAATGCACTCCCCACTGTGGCACAGAAAATTTAGCAATGACCTTGGTCTTCATAGAAACAAATATAAGCAAGAGCTTTTCTGCACCCCAGTCATTGGCACTAACTCTAACCATCAGCATTATCACTGATAGAAGCAGCTGCTGTCTGCTGTTAACTTCAGCAAGTGTCATCACTGGGAAGAGCTTGAGCTGAGAAGTAAAAAGACTGAAGAGATTTAGAGATTTAGTTCTGTTCTAGCTCAAGCCAGGACATGCTGCAGCATGGGCAAACCACTCCTCCTAATAACCTATGGATGGAGACAGACAGAAGCTGTTCTTAGATCACCTCTGACATTTTGTATCTATGGCTTCTGGTAGTGCTTTTCCCAAACCTCCCTCCCAGTTTCCCTCTGAGTGGCAAGCAGTCCCATAACATGAAGTCTTTCCTCCTTGGAACTGCATGGTGCTCTGGGGTGTCCTCTCCCAAACAGTGAGATGGGGAAGCCATGTCTAGCTGACTGCAGCTTTTGGCTACAGGGGAATCATATCAGTATTGCTGGCTGGTAGATACAATATTGACTTGAGGTATAAGAAGGGACTGAAGTTCTAAGTCACTCTTTTTTAAGGTGTCTTTACAGAGACCATTAAGGGAGTTTAAAGACACAGTAGCTCTGTAACTTCTGTGTTGTACCTGCACTAGAAGCAGCAGCTCAGCCTATTTCTGTTAATGCTAAATATTTGTGAATCTTCTTGCTTCTAGAAAACTTGGCTAAATTGTTTAGTTTAATGGATCCAAATTCTCCTGAAAGAGTGGCTTTTGTATCCAGAGCACTAAAATGGTCCAGCGGGGGATCAGGAAAACTTGGGCACCCAAAACTACACCAGTTACTAGCAATTACCCTGTGGAAAGGTAAGGAAAGTCAGCTGGCTTTTCTGTGTTATGCTGGAAAATGTTGAAAGTGTGATACAGTAAGAGAAGTACTTTGGAAATAATCTGAGGTGGAAATGATTGAGTTCTGCTGTAACCTGATTTTGTCCAATAGCTGTCATTTCAAGTGCAGAACCCAAACCGGAGCTGCCGTACAGCTCCCTGTAAAAGGAAGGCTGACTCCATCAAACTACCTCAATGTCTAAAGGACCATTAGGAGGAGAACTGCTGGGAGCAAGGCTGTTCTGTTGTGGGGTTTCAGTTTTCAAATCCTGGCTAAACGAGACAAAGACTGGAATACATCAGCTAGCATCCAAAACTGCCTTTGGATCTGTACTTCTAGAGACCATAACCAGCAGGCTTATTGCAGAATGAACGCTGTCGCCTTTGATTTATGTAGGGCTTTACCACTTGTGATGGGATGTAAGGTAAACCAAAGATCCATTAGCAATTATTTTAATTGTGGATGACAGCCAGTTTTTAGAGTCTTGTGTTCAAAAGATAAAAGAGGTGAGTGGGAACAGCTGAATAAATGCCCTCTCTTCTGAGGTCTCTCCCGAATTAATAACTGCAAGGCGATTGTTTGTTTTAAATTTTTCAGTGGCTGCCAAGTGATGATAGTGGTTTCACATAACAGCCCTGACCCCATGGTCAGCATTCCAGCTCATTGCCTTTCTGCATGCCATACTGTTCTCTTGGGACTTAGGTTAGCTTGCTGGCTGCTGCCAGCCAGAAAGGGAGGATTTTCCTCAGAGCATTTGAGTTGGAAGCTGAGACATGATTAGGATAAGAAACAGTTGCGACCTGAAAGTAAAAATCCCAATTTTGTAGCTGTCTGGTCACGCTTCTTTTGAAGAGCAGAATGCATGCATTTTCTTGGTATTTGAGTTTCATCAGAAAAGGCTCAGAATTTTAAAATGAAGCTTTTTACATTCCAAAAATTAGCAGCTCCCCAGTTTTGATTTCTTGGTGGTGCAGCGACTTTGCGTGACGCTGTGCTTCAAGTTAAGTTCTGACAAATCACTGCCAGTTTTTACCCTTTTTCCCCTGAACAATTGCTGTTCTATTCAGCATATGGAAGCACTTTTAATTCTGATAGCAAGAGGGGGCTGAGCTAAAAATAGGAAATGCCTTCTTTCTGTGCACTTGGAAAGAAAGATGCTGAAGGTGCTGTTTGACTTCTTGGTGCACAAGGTCTAACGTGGAACGTCTTGATTCTTCTGAGCACTGTTGGGAGCACATGAAGTGTCAACACACAGCCAGATAAAAAGACATGACTGCAGCTCAGGCTGTTCATGCCAGCAGCAGCTGTGCTTGGTGGCATTGAACAAACTGTATTTAATAGCAATAGTTCAGATACACTGAGGGTAACATTTATTGTCTCCCTGTATGAATTGTCTGTCATTTATAAAGTAAAAAGCCGACTCTCTTTTTGCTGGTTGTCTGGTTCATATTCCGTGTGTATAGCTCTTGTTCTTTTACCAGCTGTCATGTGCAAGCCTAACAAATTTCTGTTTACATCCAGATATGATGAACTGCTTTCTTAAAAGCCATTTTCTTTTTCCTTTTGTAGAGCAAAACTATAGTGAATCTCGGTATCACTTCTTGCACTCCACAGATGGCGAAGGATGTGCAAATATGCTGGTAGAATACTCCTCGTCCAGGGGATACCGCAGTGAGGTGGACATGTTTGTAGCACAGGCAGTACTACAGTAGGTGTTCAACTGTTAATATTAACTGTTTTGCTGGGGTGACACCGTGGTTGAGGCCAAAGTGATTGAAATCATGGTAACTGTAGGTTAATCATACATCCTTAGCAAAAGAAACTGAGAAACTGGCCAGAGCTTCTGAAACTCACTTTGTGAGTTCACGACAAAAGAAAAGCATCTCAAAACTGGTCTGTTCTATTGTTCAAATTGGGGAGAGAAAGGAAAAGGAAAATGTGTTAAGGTCAAAACCTGCAGTGTTAGTTGCCTGAAGGATTCATGTAACCTGTTTGACCCTGGAAGCACAACTCTTAGCTTTGTTACCACCACTGCATGTCTAGTTAGGGCTTACCTTGATGTTCTTACCAAGTCTGCACCTAAGTAGGCTCTATAATTACCTTTAGTGCAGTACTTAGTTTCATTGTCCTAAGACAGAATTTGTCTTGGGTCACCCTGGGCTGTGAGCAGCAGGTTCTTGGTTTGACAGAGTTGCTGGTGGCCTTCATTTACTTCAGACATTTATTCTGCAGGAGGTGGGAATGCAAGCTATTACGTGCCTTTGCAGGGGCCGTTTACAATTAAGGCTGACAAAGCCAATTTTACTGTGTTTAATCAGCTGATGGCTTTCTTCAGTCAGGGAAAGCAGCTCATGGAGGAGTCTGAGGAGGAGGTGGAGACAGGACTGTGCAGCAGGGACTTGGGGAGGGGGTAGGTGTTGGGGGAGAGGGAGGAGGTGAGAGCGAGTCTGTCTCTTCTGGCAGCAGTGAGCTGTCATGTCAGATTTGTCCTGCTTTCCATAGCGGGTTGGTATAGACTGCAGTGATTTTGAGCATTAGAAAATCCTTTATGGAAATTCACTCTGTGAGGGGCTTGAATAATTCTATGGGGCTTTGTTCTGGATGGGGGGAAATTCTGGGGAGAAGTTGTCAGTAAGAGGTTGCTTTTCCAGTCTTTCTACAGCATCCTTTACTGGCCTGCGTCTCAAACACTGAAATAAATCCTCTTACACAGCAGTTCAACGAAAATAATTGCAGCTCCTCGCTTTGCAGTAAGGCAAAAGAGCTCAATGCCCTTGCACATGTAAGGGTACAGAATTGGAGGCCAGCTTGTGACCAAAAATGAGACAGCTCGTGGCAGCCTTCCCAGTGCTTGCTGACAGCGTTTGTCCCAGATAAAATCTCTCGTTAGGCCTATGGGACTTGCAGAGATTGCCGGTTAAATTAACTGGACCTGAACAAAGATTTGATCCATGTGGGAAATTGATCTGTTAACTGGTGACAGATGGCTTGGGAGCTCCAAGTGTAGCTTTATCACCAGACTTTTAGACACGTGTGTCAAACTTATTAGTGGTCCTGATGCCGTGTTATTTTGAGGCAGCACTAAGAGAGTGATAGAGTCGTTGGGCACCGGCAGATACCTGCCGAAAGGAGATGTGTTTGGGAGTGGGAGTGGTTTTTACCTCAGTGTAATAAGCTCTGGGCCAATAAATGTGATGTCATGTTTAATCTGAATTACATTATGGCCAGTTTTGGTTTCAATGATGCCCACTTTTAGTTAACCTTCCTGTGTGCAATCTGTTTGGATCCTGGTTAAACTCATTCTGTTGCTATTTAATATCAGTTCTCCCTCCCAATCTGCTTATTCCACAATGTATTTCAGTAGTGATTTTCCTTGTTCTCAGTTGCTTCCCAAACTGTTGCCAAAGATGTACACCTCTACCAGTCAGAGCTGTTGCCATCAGTTTAATCCTGAGATGATTTCTATGCACAAATGCAATGTTTTTGAGCATTTGCCTTCTTCCCTTTCCCTTTCTGCATGTGAAACGACTTCTCTGCCTTTTTATTTTTAACTTGTTCTGTTGTGTTTTGTTTTGCAGATTTCTCTGCTTAAAAAATAAGACCAGTGCATCAGTGGTTTTTACAACATACACACAGAAACATCCTTCAATAGAAAAGGGGCCTCCCTTCGTCCAGCCGCTGCTAAACTTCATCTGGTTTCTGTTGTTGGCAGTTGATGGGTACAGTCTGATTTTTTCCTCATCTCTTCCTTGCTTTCCTTTTCTGTGGTTACTGAGATTACATTTCTGCTTGTTTCCTTTCTAGAGGAAAACTAACAGTATTTACAGTATTGTGTGAACAGTATCAACCTTCACTGAAAAGAGATCCCATGTATAATGAGGTGAGTTGCTCACGGCCGTAAACAGGAGGTAACCTACAGAATTGATCTCCTGTTTTGTGATGTGTAGGTAGGAGTTGGCCATCTAGCTTGTGTGGTGTGACTGCTGCCTGTGGTATTTCCACCTTGTGGGTGAGGTAGCTGACATTGTTCTTCATCTTGTGTCGTTTCAGTACCTAGATAGGATAGGACAGCTTTTCTTCGGTGTTCCGCCCAAGCAGACGTCGTCCTACGGTGGGTTACTAGGTAAGGTTTATGCTGCCACTTGTTTAGAGACACCACCAAGCTTTCCAGAGCAGTGGCTTACAGAAAATGCTTTTGCTCTGCTAATGAATTCATCAAGTTTTTCATAGCCTGTGGAAACAGCCCCTGCTGTAGAATTCATGATGAGTTGGATGCATGTGAAATTAACTTGGTGAAGCTAAGCAGGCTTTTCATTTTTGAGGAGGAGGGAAGCATGGAAATGACCTCCAGTTGATTTCTGACATTATGGTATCACTTCCAAGTGTAAAGAAAAATCTTAATTCTCTTAAAACTTAATTTCCCCAGACTTTAGTGGCTGATGGGCCAAGTCTGGGAATTTTTGTAGACATCTAACCAGTCCTTGATATAAAATGAATGTTCCCAAAGTGGGAGTTTTGAAGTAGAACTTCCCTTCTACAAGAAATGAAAGGGAGTAGAGAAATTCAGCCCTCATTTCCTAGCTTTTGATTAAAATTTGAGCAAATTGAACTGATTGCTATTTTTTTTCCCTTGACAACTAACCTCCTCTGTAAGCTGACTTAAAGGTGTGCCTGCAAATACTGATTCACTGATAACCCAAAATTTGATGAAAACCATGAGCATCATAGATCCCAGATGTAAATAACAGCTTTTCAGCAATTCAAGGATCTTTAAAGTGACTACAACAGGGAGAACCCATCAGTGCCATGAACAAGTTCTGTTCTTGGACAGTTTCATGTCTGGAGGTGTGGCCTTCCTCACTTGGGTGGGTTTTTTCTTTCCTCTCATGCTGCAACTACAGTAGATAATGTGACTTACAGAATCATAGAATGACCCAAGTTGGAAGGAACCTCTAAAGGTCATCTAGTCCAAGCCCCCTGCAGTGAGCAGAGACATCCTCAACTAGATCAGGTTGCTTTGAGCCCAATTGAGCCTCACTTGGTATATCTCCAGGGATGGGGCCTCAACCGCCATTCTGTGCAACCTGTTCCAGTGCTCAGCCACCCTTGTTGTAAAGAACTCATTCCTAACATCCAATCTAAATCTACTTTTCTCTAATTTCAAACTCTTGCCCCTCATCCTATCACTGCAGGCCTTTGGAAACAGTCCCTCTCCAGCAGGCTCCCGTCAGGTACTGGAAGGCTGCTCTTAGGTCTCCCTTGAGCCTTCTCTTCTCTAGGCTGAACAACCCCAGCTCCCTCAGCCTGTTTTCATAGCAGAGGTGTTCCAACCCCCTGATCATTTTCATGGCCCCCCTCTCGACCTGCTGCATCAGGTCCATATCCTTCCTGTGCTGAGGGCACCCGACTGGACTTCACACTGGGCTTTTTCCAGTGTCCTCTTCTACAGAAGGAACAGTATCAAAACACAACTACCCTAATCAATAAATTCTTAATGTAAATTAGTGTGGGGATACTGCTCTCCTGCTGAGACTCTTCTATACTAAAAAAAAAGGGTTTTTTTTCTCATTATTGAATTTGGCATCTCAAGCAGGGCAGCAGGGGACTAGTTAGAAGCGTTTGAGGCGAGAACCTGAAAGTGGCAATTTCGCCTGTCCTGTCGTTTCATAGTTTCATTCAGGGTTGGAAGGGACCACAAGGATCATCTAGTTCCAACCCCCCTGCCATGGGCAGGGACACCCCACACTAGATCAGGCTGGCCAGAGCCTCATCCAGCCTGCTCTTAAACACCCCCGGGGACGGGGCCTCGACCACCTCCCTGGACAACCCATTCCAGGGTTTCACCACTCTCATGGTGAAGAACCTCCTCCTCACATCTAGCCTGAATCTCCCCACCTCCAGCTTCATTCCATTCCCCCTAGTCCTATCACTACCTGAGATCCTGAGAAGTCCTTCCCCAGCCTTCCTGTAGGCCCCCTTCAGATACTGGAAGGCCACAATTAGGTCACCTCGGAGCCTTCTCTTCTGCAGACTGAACAGCCCCAACTCCTTCAGTCTGCCCTCATAGGAGAGGTGCTTCAGCCCTCTGATCAGCCTTGTGGCCCTTCTCTGGACACCTTCCAGCACCTCCAGATCCCTCTTGTCATAGGGGCTCCAGAACTGGACACAGTACTCCAGGTGGGGTCTCACCAGGGCTGAGTAGAGGGGGAGGATCACCTCCCTCGACCTGCTAGCCACACTTCTCCTGATGCAGCCCAGGATCTGATTGGCTTTGCGGGCTGCAAGAGCACACTGAGAGCTCATGTTGAGCTTTTTGTCCACCAGCACCCCCAAGTCTCTCTCCTCAGGGCTACTTTCCAGCCAGTCACTGCCCAGCCTGTATTTGTGCCTGTATTGTTTCCTTCTAGGCAATCTTTTAAACAGCCTGATGGGAACTGGAGAAGATGATGAGACAGAAGAGGGCCAGGAAGATAGCAGTCCCATTGAGCTGGACTGAACGACCTCGTCACCGGGTGCTGTGTAGAGCTGACGATTCGCTGACTCCAAAGACACTTTTGGAATTGGAACCTTGCAGTTGTTTCTGGGCGCCTTAAAAAAGGGCTCTCCTCCGGTCTTTTAGAAATGGTTGCTGAAATGTTTATAATGTTTGGTCTATATTATTTATGTAAAAAATTTTAAAAAAGAAGAAGAAGAAAGAAGAAGAAGAAAATCAGAAAGAAACCAACAAAAAGTAGCCAAATGAACCAATGGGAGCAATTGTTAGCAGGTTTGCGATGCAGCGGCTTGGTGACTTTGATTAAAGTGTAGTCTTCTACGGTTTCTGATGCAGTGTTCCCTTTTGCACAGTTAATTCAGTAAAGCCTAGATGTGGGTCTTGTACTTCATGGCCTACCCACTACTGTCTTTTGTTACGAGAACGCTTCCTTGCTGCCCCATCACCTCCAAGGAAGCCCTCGACAGGCAGAGGGTGAGCAATGGGATAATTTGTCTGCGAGGCTGGTGCCAAAAGTCAAGTACTGCAGGCCGAGCCAGGCAGCGTAATCTGAGCTGCACACCCAAGAGACATTGATACCACGAGCTCGCTTCCACTGCCATCAGTTACACGCACGCCTTTCATCCTGCCTTGCACTCTACTCGAGGTCTGGCTCTGGCTGAGTGTGTTTAACAGCTCCTTCCTGAAAAGCACAAGATTGAATTGCTCTCGAGTAAAAGCCAATCAGTGGAGCACAGCTAATTGGCTTCCACGTGGGTCTCTCTTGCCTAGGCATAAAAATTTGGCATCTAAAATACCTCCTCCTCTGGCTTGTGGCTCTACTCCTTGCAGGGACAGGCTCTCTTTCAGTGTAAGCTCACACTTAAGGCTAGGGTGAACAAAATGACTTGGCCACGAGCGTAGCGTACGAGTCGGACCCGCAGCTGTACGGAAAGCAAAGGGATCCCTGCAGACCTCTTTGGTTCTTTAATGATATATTTATTTTTCTCTTGGGGGGGGTGGGTGGGTGTGATTGATTCATTTAACACTTTCTGATAGAAAAAAAAAGAGTTAAAAAAAAAAATCAATAAATAAACCAAACAAAGAAAAAATCAACAAATAATGGAATAACTTCAACCCCCGTGGTAGGCATAGCCATTCTCCATCCTCCTCCTCCTCCTCCTCCTTAATGCAGCACAGCAGATGGCAGTGGGGCAGTGACCAGGTGAAAGGGTGGGGGGGAAACGCTTTATTTTTTCACGTTGAAAGTAAAAAAACAAAACCAAACCAAAAAAAAAGTTTAAAAAATATTAAAAAAAAAATAATGAAAAGCTTAGATTAATAAACAGCAATCCTGCATGGGGGAGGGAGGGAGGGGAGGGAGGGGAGGGAGGGGTTAATACAAATCTATTGACTGTATGACAAAGAAAAGGCATTGAAAGGAAGACTTTGTGTTAATTGTGAAGTCTCAAATAAACACTTTATACCAGGATGGGTGAGAGTGCTGCTTTATTCAGGCTGCTGGGCAGAGGTCTTCCCTTGGTGGGGTTGGTTTTGACTGTAGGGCATCCAGGCCTCAGCGCCACAGCTTTCCTTCTCTCCAGTGAAGGCAGGCTGTTAGCTGGGGACCGCTCTTGAGGGTAGAACGCTCCACCCAGGAGGGTGCTGTAGGCATAATAAATGCTCTGGGATGCCAGCAGTGGGTAAAAGCTATGGCAGGATATGTGTGTGTGTGTGTGTGTGTGTATACAACAGACATTGAATTATAAACACATCTAAACAGCCTCTTGAGTTCTGGAGCCCCCTATTACAGGAAGGATCAGGGCACGCTGGCATGTGTCCAGAGAAGGGCCACCAGGATGAGCAGAGGGCTGGAGCTCCTCTCCTAATGAGGACAGAAGGAGTTAGGGCTATTCAGTCTGGAGAAGACTCTGAGGAGACCTTACTGTGGCCTTCCAGTATCTGAAGGGGGCTACAAGAAAGCTGGGGAGGGACTTTTTAGGGTGTCAGGTAATGCTAAGACTAGGGGGAATGGGGAAAAAAAATGTGTAGATTCAGATTGGATGTTAGGAAGAAGTTCTTCCCCATGAGGGTGGTGAGACACTGGAACAGGTTGTCCAGGGAGGTGGTGGAAGCCTCATCCCTGGAGGTTTTGAAGGCCAGACTGGATGTGGCTCTGAGCAAGCTGATCTAGTGTGAGGTGTCCCTGCCCGTGCAGGGGGATTGGAACTAGATGATCCTTGAGGTCCCTTCCAACCCTAACAATTCCATGATTCTATAGTCTAGCTTAAATAATTGTGAGGGCATACAATTTTTAATCCTATTAATTACACACACAAACCCCAAGCTTTAGAGCTAGCTCTAGAAGTAACTGGCCTAGCCTGTCCTCTCCCAGACCTGGCTTTTCAAGTGAGTGACACTGTGGATGTAAAACACATGACTACATTTACTGTGAGTGCAATAGCTACAGTTATGCATATGCATGTGGCTATATGCACTACAGTTCTTTTGAATTCAAAGTCCTATATAGCTCTGCAAAAAGCATGCACATGTCTATGTATACATAGTGGTAATTCTGCAATCACAGAAGTGCATCTACTGCTGTGTGTGAGAACTATATTTAGCCTATATATTTGTAAATTAAATGCCTGCCTAAGGATAGCTACAGCTATGTGCTAGATTCAGATCATAGAATAGAATCATAGCATCAGTAAGGTTGGAAAAGGCCTCAGAGATCATCAAGTCCAATCTATTAACCAATATCTAACACCTCCTGCCACCTAAACCATGGCTCCAAGTCGCACATCCAATCCTTTTTGGAACACCTCCAGGGATGGGGACTCCACCACCTCCCTGGGCAGCACATTCCAATGGCAAATGACTCTTTCTGGGAAGAACTTTCTCCTCACCTCTGGCTGCTGGATGATCTGCTGTAGCTCCTGTGCAGTTTGGAGTTGCCTGTGAGTATTCAAACAGCTTTCAGTAAAATGATTTCTCTGTTCCTAAGAAATCACAGAATTTTATCAAGGCTGGAATAGGCTTCTGAGATCATCAAGCCCCTGACTAGACACCACCACACTGACTAGATCCTCTCGCTGTCACATCCAGTCTTTCCTTAAACACCTCCAAGGATGATGACTCTACCACCTCCCTGGGCAGTCCACTCCAGTTTTGTCTCTGTGTGTGCATACTTAGATATCAAATGACTATTTTATATAAAATAGATACAATAGAAACCATCACCTAGACATAATTAATATACAGTGATACACATAAAGGTGTGTGTGCATGTGTGCAGCTCCTCCCTCTGCTCTTGCACTGAGCAGCTCTGGGTGGGTGCAGAGGGTTTCAGGAGCATCCTGCACCCCCAGTGCTCTGCAACCACCCTCATCTTACCCTGGAGAAGAAGAGGCTCAGAGGAGACCTTACTGCTGTCTACAACTACCTGAAGGGAGGTTGTAGACAAGGGAGGGGTTGGTCTCTTCTCCCAGGCAACCAGCACCAGAACAAGAGGACACAGTCTCAAGCTGTGCCAGGGGAGGTTTAGGCTGGATGTTAGGAAGCAATTCTTCCCAGAAAGAGAGACTGGCCATTGGAATGGGCTACCCAGGGAGGTGGTAGAGTCACCATCACTGGAGGTGTTTAGGAAGAGACTGGATGGGGTGCTCGGTGCCATGGTTTAGTTGATTAGTGTTGGATGATAGGTTGGACTTGATCTCAAAGATCTTTTCCAACCTGGTTAATTCTATTTTATTCTATGCTATGCTATGCTAGGCTATGCTAAGGCTATGCTAGGCTAGGTTATGCTATGCTAGGCTAGGTTATGCTATGCTAGGCTAGGTTATGCTATGCTAGGCTAGGTTATGCTATGCTAGGCTATGCTAGGCTATGCTAAGGCTCTGCTAGGCTAGGTTATGCTATGCTAGGCTATGCTAAGGCTCTGCTAGGCTAGGTTATGCTATGCTAGGCTATGCTAAGGCTCTGCTAGGCTAGGTTATGCTATGCTAGGCTATGCTAAGGCTCTGCTAGGCTAGGTTATGCTATGCTAGGCTATGCTAAGGCTCTGCTAGGCTAAGTTATGCTATGCTAGGCTATGCTAAGGCTCTGCTAGGCTAGGTTATGCTATGCTAGGCTATGCTAAGGCTCTGCTAGGCTAGGTTATGCTATGCTAGGCTATGCTAAGGCTCTGCTAGGCTAGGTTATGCTAAGCTCGGCTATGCTATTCACCAACTTTCATTTCAATGTGCTGTATTTTTAACACCCTCCCCCTCTTCCCTCCCCCTGCCCCAGCACCACGCAGCCACAGCTCTGACATAATAATTTATTGGTTCAAATGACATTTAGTACCACACTTGTCTTACCAGTGACAGAAGGAATGCGTACAGCCGATGAGATGCTCTCATTTACACACACCAACGTAAGAAGAAACACTGCGGACAGGTCCACGGCTGGGGCTGGTACTTCAGTGGGCACTGGAAATTTCTTGTCTTTTTGTTTTTTTTGTGGTTTTGGGTTTGGTTTTTTTTGAGGGTTAAAAAACAAAATGTAACAATAAAAAGGTAATATAAATCATGGTGTGCAGGTCCCAGCCTACCTGCCCCGACCGCAGGAATTACAGTGCTCAACACAGCGCTGAAACATCACTTCAAGCAGCTTTTGTTTTGTTTTTTTTTGGCAGGGAATAAAAAAAAATACCAAAATCAACCAAAAAAAAAAAAAGAAAAAAAAAAACCAAAAGGAGAATTATTAAAAGGGGGTGGGGGGAAGGGGAAATGTGCAACCACCAGTCTGGAGAAGCAACGTGCTGTTAGCCGGAGGGATGCGCCTTCCAGGGGTGGGCTGGGACAGGCTTTTGTGGTTCCTGTCGGCAAAACAGCACCTAATGCTCAAGCCCCCACCTCCCAAACCCACAGCAGGCTCCCAAAATGGGGTGAACATCCCTGAACCATGAAATGGGAATGACCCAGGGAGCACAGTGGGCACCAACCCCAAAAGCTTTCCTTCCCCGCCATCATCTCATGGCTCAGTGCGGGGCTGGGGGGGCAGCTGCTCTGTCCCCCCTAAGCACACAGCCTCCTCCTCCCCCCTGCCCCTCCTAAAGCTGGTGATGAGGCCAATGATTAACTCCTGGCTGGCCCTAGCTGGGTACAGCTTCACCTCAGCTCCCCAGGGGAGGAAAGTCACCCTGATGCCATCGGGAGGCTCTGGCATTCCGCACATCACCATTTTGGGTGTTTCCAGGTTGAGGCTTCACGTCCCATGAGGACATCACCACTCAGGGACCCACAGCCCCCACAGGAAGGGCTGGCAGAGAGCTGGGGCTGCAGAGGTGGTCAGCTTAGGCCCTCAGAGACCAAAGCCCCATCTGCCCCAGTTATGTGTCCCCAAGAGTCTTTGCCATCCCACCAAAGGCAGGTGGGACAGCCCTTTCAGGGGGTGTAGGGTGATGGAGTCTCAGGACCAGCTGTCCCAGCAATGCATCCCACAGAGCAGCCACAGAGCTGAATTTTGGGTTGGATCAGCATCTTCTCCAACATTTTGCTGTCACCCTTCTTGGTTTCCAACATGATCAAGTGAATGATGAGGGGAAAGGGAAGTATTATTATTATTATTATTATTATTACTGTTATTATTATTATTATTATTCATTATTTTTAACATTTCAAATAAAACCACGTTGTGTTGTAAACAGAAGCTCGCTCCTCAGGTCTGCCCAGCCAGTCCCAGCTAAGGTTTATGTTTGAAATGGGCTTCCACTGGAAGATAAAAACAGAGAAAATCAAGTTAAAAGTAGAACAAGCTGTGGCAGGCAGCGACAGCCCAGCACAAGCCCATCCTGTGAATGGTCCTTGTCTTGCCCATGCTCCTTGGCTCCAATTATCCTTATAACTGGGTGGCCAATCATCCTTACAGCATCATGTCAGTGGTGACACAAAGGGAAGGATACAGAATCACAGAACTGCCTAGATTGGAACTGACCTCAGATCGAGTCACAGTATCACAGTATCACTTAGGTTGGAAAGGACCTCGAGGATCATCGAGTCCAACCTATCAACACAGACCCCATGACTAGACCATGGCACCAAGTGCCACATCCAATCTCCCCTTGAATGCCTCCAGGGTCGATGACTCAACCACCTCCCTGGGCAACCCGTTCCAATGCCGAATGACTCGCTCGGTGAAGAACTTCCTCCTCACCTCGAGTCTGAACCTCCCCTGGCGCAGCTTGAGACTGTGTCCTCTTGTTCTGGTGCTGGTTGCCTGGGAGAAGAGGCCAACCCCTTCCTGGCTACAACCACCCTTCAGGTAGTTGTAGAGGGCAATGAGGTCACCCCTGAGCCTCCTCTTCTCCAGGCTAAACAATCCCAGCTCCCTCAGCCTCTCTTCATAAGGCTTGTGTTCAAGGCCTCTCCCCAGCCTTGTTGCCCTTCTCTGGACATGTTCAAGTGTTTTGATGTCCTTCTTAAACTGAGGGGCCCAGAACTGGACACAGTACTCAAGGTGTGAGTCCAATCATTACCCTAACACTGATGAGTCCTTGACTAAGCCATAGCCCTAAGCACTACTTCCACACAACTCTTAAATACCTCCAGGGATGGGGACTTTACCACCTCCCTGGCCAAGCTGTCCCACTGCCTGAAAACCCTTTCAGTAAAGAAATTCTCCCTAATATCCAATCAAACTTCCCTTGGTTCAGCTTGAGGCCATTTTATCTTGTTCTATCACTTGTTACTCGGTTGCACAGATCAATCCCCACCGCTCTGCAACCTCCTTTTGGGTAGCTGTAGAGTGATCACAGAATTACAGAATACATCCAGTTGGAAGAGACCTCAAAGCCCATCCAGTCCAAGCCCTGACCCAGCACTGAAGGGTCAGCACTAAACCACATCCCTAAGTGCTTGAACACCTCCAGGGATGGTGACTCCACCATTACCCTTGGCAGATCATTCCAATGAAGAAATGTTTCCTAATATCCAGCCTGAACCTCCCCTGGTGCAGCTTGAAACCATTTCCTCTGGTCCTGTCACTTGACACTAAGGAGAAGGGTCTGGATCCCTCCTCATTCCAACCTCCCTTCAAGTAGTTGCAGAGAGCAATGAGATCTCCCCTCAGCCTCCTCCTCTCCTGACTGAACAACCCCAGCTCCCTCAGATGCTCCTCAGAGCTCATGTGTACCAGGCTCTTCACCAGCATCATTGCCCTTCTCTGGACACTCTCCAGCACCTCCATTCCCTTCTTGTGGTGAAGGGCACAGAACTTAACACAATATTCGAGGTGCAGCCTCACCACCACACAGGGACAATCACCTCCCTGTTCCTGCTGGCTGCAGTGAGAAGGTCTCCCCTGAGTCTCCTTTTCTGCAGACTAAAAACCTCAGTTCCCTCAGTTGCTCCCCATAAGACTTGCTCTCTAGACCCTTCACCAGCTTTGCTGCCCTTCCTTGGACATACTCCAGCACCTCAATGTCCTCAATACCATCCTCCTTCCTCTAAGTGTGAGACCCTCCTGCTTGGACAGTCTTTGCCTGCTCCCTGGGGTGGGGAAGGGCTGTGCCGTTTCACACGCACAGGAGGGAGCACGATGCTGCGGCTCCCCAGTCCCGCTCCATCTGCCCCATCCTCCAATGCACAGGAAATAAAAGGAGCCAAGGCTGAGCTCCAGCCCCCACCAGCCAACGCACCTGCGTATTCCTGAGGCAGCATGGGCCGGCTGATGACCTTCTGGAAGGTGGTGATCCACTCCAGCTGGTCGTCCTCCGTCTCGCAGGCAAAGAGGAATTTCCGATCAGGGGTGACGATGGTTATCCCGTGCTGCCAGTGGTTTCCCTGTGTGGATGCTGGGAGCCCTTCCAGGACCTTGTAGCTGTTTTCCTTGCTCCCAATAAAAACTTCCCCTCTAGCAAAGGCATCCTAGGAGACAGCGGAGGGCTCATGCAGGCAGGATTGCAAACAGGAGCTCTGCGTCCTGGGCAGCCAGGATGTGGCTCACCCTGCACCAACCAGAAGCCCCAGCAGCAGAGCACACCAGTCAAACACCAAAAGCACCAGCCACCCCATGGAGTCCTCCTCCAGCTCCTCCCAGGGACACCCATGACACACAACCAGCACCACAGGATCCAAAATCCTAAGCAGAAGACTCTGCAGCTGCTGCACAGGGTCTGCAAAGCGGTTTGGGTGAGTTTCCACACACAGGGCTACCGCACACCGGACACCATCAGGTCCACCTGGCAGTGGTGGTCAGTGCCCCCTGGGCTCTCTCAGCAGCCTGAGCTTCCCTGCAGATTATTGCTATTACTATCATTATGATGGTAATTCCCAACAGATAGCTCAGGAGCCTTCCTCTTACCAGGGGATCTTTGAAATACATGAGCCGTCGGTCATCCATGGTGAACCATCGCTTCTTGAATCCTTCTGTTTGCTGAAGAGCCAAAAAGTGCCAGGTTATACTTGACCAAAGCAGTGCAGATCCTCTCTTACTGGGCATAACCCAGGAGAGTATCAAGGAGGAGCCCAATGCGCTGCAGGAGTTGGGAACGGGTGGGTCTGGGGTCACCACAGGCCACCACAGCCAGGGGCTGGGCCAGCTTGCAGGAAGGGGCAGTGAGAGGGGGATGGGGGGGTTGGTCTGTGAAGAGGTTTGGGATTTTCTTGAGGTTTGCTCCCAGGTGAGGGAAGTGTCTTAACATATTCATAGTGTTAAGGCTTTGCCTCTTTGGCAAGAGTGGGTCTGTGCCACCAGCAGACCCTTCGTAGTCCTGCACAGAGCAGGACTGGTGTTTAGAGGGACTGCAGAAAAGTCTTCTGTCCTACCTTTGGCCCCGTTTTCTCCATGTACCCTTCCTTCAGGTAGTTTCTAGAAAGCTTTGGCACCAGCTGGAGCAGCCAAAGAGGAGAGAAAAGAGAGCACTGTCAGATGGCTAGGGCATCGCTGGGTGTGTGGGCAGGGCTGAGGTGGCACTGGACGGAAAGCCCATGTCAAGCTCACCCCCAGCCCTCAGCCCACCCAGCAGCTCTGGCTGGATGCTTTAGCCTCCAGAGTACTCAGGAGAGGGGGTGCAGAAACATGAAGTGTCTTTGAGCACTTTGCCAGCAGCACCCCAGGAGAAGCTCCTGGAACAAACCCCACGTCACTGGTCAGCTCTGGTGATGCACCTCCTCCCCCAGCCATGGCAGGAACTCCTCACACAAGTCCTAAAGCACAATTTGCCTGTGAAACACAGCCTGCCTGGGCACCCCCAATCCTGCAGATATCACTGACAACAGCTACCAGCACCAGGGATATTTTTAATGCTGCTTAGTGACGAGGCAGGAGCTGTGAGATCTTTGCAGATGCCTCTAAAAGCTTCTCGCAAGAGGACAAGCCTCACCAAACCCAGGGCTGATGATTGTGCTCCTGCCTTTCCCTTAAGCAGGTTATTAACAGCTCTGCTTGCCAGACCACCCTTCCACAGTTCTGCCCACCAGCAGCTCTGGTCAAGCAGACACTTGGGCAAGGGCACCCCAAAACACAACAGCCCAAAGAACCACACAACTGTTCTGCAGCAGCATGGAATATCTTCGCCTTGGATGCCTGATTGTAGGCAAGGAAGGCCCCTGCACCATTCAGAGTCCTGGTGCTTGGTTCCTGGCACAGTACTGAGGACACTTTGCTAAGCAAGGAGCTTGTCACCCTTGGCTCAGAGAGGTTCCTCTACCCTGCAGATGGGTCCCTGAAGCATCCTTCACAGAATCACAGAAGGGACCTCAAAAGATCACCCAGTCCAACCCCCCTGCCAGAGCAGGATCACCTACACCAGATCACACAGGAATGCATCCAGGTGAGTTTTGACTATCTCCAAAGAGGGAGACTCCACAACCTCCCTGGGCAGCCTGCTCCAGGGCTCTGTCACCCTCACAAGTGAAAGTTTTTTTCTTCATATTTACATGAAACTTCCTATGCCTCAACTTCCACCCTTGCCCCTTGAGCTGTCACTGGGCACCACTGAGCAGAGCCTGGCTCCAGCCTCCTGGGACTCACCCTTTACATATTTATAAACACTGATAAGGTCACCTCTCAGTCTCCTCTTCTCCAAGCTAAAGAGCTCCATCTCCCTCAGTCTCTTCTGGTACAGAAGATGTTCCACTCCCTTAATCATCCTGGCACCCCAGGAGCTGCAGAGCCATCCTGGGCATGCTGAGGGCAGTGTGAGCAATTCACACCTCTCCACCACAGTCCACCCAGCTCCTGGCTAAATTTCTTGTCTCTTCAGCTCTCTGACAGGGTGAAGGTCATAAATGAGATGCTAGTGATGGCAGCACCCAGGACAGAGCTACCTTGTGTAGATAACCCAGAGGTCTTCCCCAGAGCTCTCCCCAGGCTGAGTGCTGTGAACAGCGGTTCAGTATTCCAAGGTCAAAAACTAAACCTCACTAAACATCACACTCCTCTGTGTCCTCCAAAGAATAATTGATGAGAAGGGGACAATAAGTGAAGATACAAATATCTTATCTCCCACTGAAACTGCAGAGGGTAAGAAGAGAAACACCTTCACCAACTGCTGAGCAAGTGGCAGGTCCATTATGGTCTGGGAGTTTTGGGGGGCAATTTGATTCAGATGTGCCAACCAGCCTGAACAGAAGATAGGGAAGGGGGTAGAAGTGATTCAGGGCAGTGTGTGCCGCATGGTGACTGTACTACAGCCAGCTAACAAGGCTCCTCTTATGGCTTTTTGTATTTTCCCTGCTTAATTTCTTGTTGGAAAACAGTCTGAAGACCCTGCTGCTGGAGATCAGATACTACCTGTGGGACCTTTCTTCTTTATCCTCCCCCAGGGATCAGGACAGTGTCAGAGCATGGGGCTGACAGGAAGCTTTGGCTCTGGGGCTCCTTGGGCAGCCAGAGACACAGCCACCAGCCTGAGCCCCTCCCAGGTAACACGATTAGGATTCGAAATCTACCAAGCCAAGGAGGTGACAGAGGGTAGGCAACAAGAAGCAGCAGTGACGTCGCACCCCGGCTGCAGTGCCACGCAAGGCACCTGCTGCCAGCCTGCCTCAGCAGTGCCTCCAGGATTGCATTAGCAAAGGGAAATGAAATTAGCAGCTCCAGCGCCCGGAAAAGACGAGACAGAGATTCATGAGATGGCCTGCAGTGACCTGCACACAAGAACTCATCTCAGGGCTTGGCCACAGCACCGGCACTCTTGTTTTCACACAGTCACGGAACTGCCTGCATGGAAAAGACCCCAAGATCAAGAGTCCAACCATGACCTAACATCTCCCTGCACACAACTGTTAGACCATGTCCCTGGGCACCTCATCTGAATGTCTTTTAAACAAACCCCAGCACCTCAATGTCCTTTTTGGAGTGAGGAACCCAAAACCTGAACCCAGTATTCGAGGTGCAGCCTTATCAGTGCCAAGTACAGGGATAAGATCAGGAGAAGTGTGGCCAGCAGGTCGAGGGAGGTGATCCTGCCCCTCTACTCAGCCCTGGTGAGACCCCACCTGGAGTACTGTGTCCAGTTCTGGAGCCTCTATTACAAGAGGGATGTGGAGGTGCTGGAACGTGTCCAGAGAAGGGCCACAAGGATGATCAGAGGGCTGGAGCACCTCTCCTATGAGGACAGACTGAAGGAGTTGGGGCTGTTCAGTCTGCAGAAGAGAAGGCTCCGAGGTGACCTAATTGTGGCCTTCCAATATCTGAAGGGGGCTACAAGAAGGCTGGGGAGGGACTGCTCAGGATCTCAGGTAGTGATAGGACTAGGGGGAATGGAATGAAGCTGGAGGTGGGGAGATTCAGGCTGGATGTGAGGAGGAGGTTCTTCACCATGAGAGTGGTGAAACCCTGGAATGGGTTGTCCAGGGAGGTGGTTGAGGCCCCGTCCCTGGAGGTGTTTAAGACCAGGCTGGATGAGGCTCTGGCCAGCCTGATCTAGTGTGGGGTGTCCCTGCCCATGGCAGGGGGGTTGGAACTAGATGATCCTTGTGGTCCCTTCCAACTCTGAATGATACTAGGATACTATGAAGATTCCTTCCCTGGTCCTGCTGGCCACACTGTTGCTGATAGAGGCCAGGATGCTGTTGGCCACCTGAGCACACTGCTGGCTCATTTTTTCTACCTTCCAGCCTTTACTTTGGTTTTTAACATCATAGCCACAGTCTCTGAGAAAGACATTTGTGGCTGCTGGATGCTTGACAGCACAAGAGTTACTCATACCCACAACTCATGCTCTGAGGGTGCCACATGTGGCACACACACGGTCTCCAAGGGTGGGTGTTGGTAGCAGGTACTGCACGTGGGCTTGACATCCCGCCACCACCATTTCAGTCCAGTGATTGTAAAACACTCTGAAGGATGAAGAGCTCTCCCCAGCCTTCCAGCTTGTTAACAAGATGCCAAAAATGAGCAAGAAGTGTGTGTGGGGGGTGGGGAATAAAAGAACAGAACTGCAGGAAAACTCACATCAACGTCACTGGCTCCAGGGAATGCCACTTGTAAGTAATGGAAACGTGCTGCCCGGATGGCATTGAACCAATCCACGATTTCCTAGGAATGAGAAAGAAAAGCACAGTGAGTAACAGCCTGCAGGTAAAATCATGTGATCCTCCTGCATTTCACCTCTCCCATCACTGTGTCCCAGTTGCAGTTTAGCAGCAGTCCTAAACCAAAATAAGAAACAGACACAAAAGAGAGCACCGAACAGGCAAGGATGGGGAATGCCAAGCTGCTCTCCCAAGCTGCAAGACATCCACAGAGCTCTGCAGCCACTGGTGACCACCAAGGGGCAGAGGGAAGGATTTTAGCATGTCTGTGAACTGGTGAAACATTTGAGGTACTGAGCCCAGCATTGAGCTTGACCCGACAAACACTGCCTGACTCGCTGGCTTGGTGCAAAGGCAGCCTTGTACCTCTCCCCACCACAACCCTATCCCCTGGCCCCTCCAGCCATCACCACGGGCAGGACATGCATGGAATGCCTGAATCCCACCCACATTTTATCAACATACTTCAGTGTTTTGCTACCAGAGTAGCTAAATATCTCTTGATACTGGTACTCCATCCTATCAGTCATATCTGCCAGTCTGCTAGGGACAAGCACAGTGATACTCAAGTCACAGAATCACCAAGGTTGGAAGAGACCTCAAAGATCATCAAGTCCAACCTGTCACCACAGACCTCACGACTAGACCATGGCACCAAGTGCCACATCCAATCCCCCCTTGAACACCTCCAGGGATGGTGACTCCATCACCTTCCTGGGCAGCACATTCCAATGGCTAACAACTCTCTCTGGGAAGAACTTTCTCCTCACCTCCAGCCTAAACCTCCCCTGGTGCAGCTTGAGACTGTGTCCTCTTGTTCTGGTGCTGGTTGCTACAGAGAAGAGACCAACCCTCTCCTGGCTACAACCACCCTTCAGGGAGTTGGAGAGAGCAAGAAGGTCTCCCCTGAGCCTCCTCTTCTCCAGGCTAAGCAACCCACTTCTTCCTTTCCTTGGCAAAAATCCCTCTCTGTTGCTTTTATTTGTTTGCTTGAGGTTCTTTGTTTGGTTGGGTTTTTTTTTTGTTTGATGGGGTTTTTTTGTTTGGTTTTCAAATTTAATTTAGTTTAATTTAATATAACTCAGTTTAGTTTAATTTGGTTTAATTCTATTTTAGTTCCCCCCTCCCCCCCAGAAAACAGTTGCTTTGTAACTTCTCTGCTTTTAAACTCACTTATCCATTTGTCTCCGGTGAGACCCACAGAGGTTGTGCTGCACTGGACACCTTTTTTGAAGGTTTCACTGAGAGTTGCCACATTCATTTTAAGAGACCCAGACAGGGAGCTCCCAAATAGTGCCTTGTGGTGTGAAGGCATGGGCAGAGGGAAGGTGTGTTGGAAGGGAGGTGTGAGGGCTGCCCACACCAGGAAGCTGAGCTGCAAGGAGATGGATGCTGAACCATCCCAGCTGTCAGCAACACACATGAGGCTTCACTCATCAGGGCCAGGTGAACAGAATAGAATAGAATAGAATAGAATAGAATAGAATAGAATAGAATAGAATAGAATAGACCAGACCAGACCAGACCAGACCAGACCAGACCAGACCAGACCAGACCAGGTTGGAAGAGACCTTCAAGATCATCGCGTCCAACCTATCATCCAACACCAGCTAATCAACTAAACCATGCAACCAAGCACCTTATCAAGCCTCCTCCTAAACACTTCCAGGGATGGTGACTCCACCACCTCCCTGGGCAGCACATTCCAATGCCCAATCTCTATATCTGTGAATAATTTCTTCCTAACATCCAGTCTAAACCTCCCCTGGTGCAGCTTGAGACTGTGTCCTCTTGTTCTGGTGCTGGTTGCCTGGGAGAAGAGACCAACCCCCTCCTGGCTACAACCTCCCTTCAGGGAGTTGGAGAGAGCAATAAGATCTCTGCTGAGCCTCCTCTTCTCCAGGCTAAGCAACCCCAGCTCCCTCAGCCTCTCCTCACAGGGCTGTGCTCCAAACCCCTCCCCAGCTTTGTTGCCCTTCTCTGGACTCGTTCCAGCAAGTCAACCTCCTTCCTAAACTGAGGGGCCCAGAACTGGACACAGTACTCGAGGTGTGGTCTAAGCAGTGCAGTGTACAGGGGCAGAATGACCTCCCTGCTCCTGCTGGCCACACTGTTCTTGATGCAGGCCAGGATGCCATTGGCCCTCTTGGCTGCCTGGGCACACTGCAGGCTCATGTTCAGCCTACCATCAACCAGTACCCCCAGGTCCCTCTCTACCTGGCTGCTCTCAGCCACTCTGACCCCAGCCTGTAGCACTGCATGGGGTTGCTGTGGCCAATGTGCAGAACCCAGCAGTTGGATGTGTTAAATCTCATGCCACTGGACTCTGCCCATCTGTCCAGCCAGACTGAATCCTGAAACAAACACTGGCAGCCCTTTCAGGTGATGTTGCTGTAGCAGAGGGAAGACCACAGCAATGCAGAAGTCAGCCTTAAGTAAGAGCTAAACTTTGTTATGCTTTAAAAATTATCAGCTGTGAGGGAAAAAAAACCACAGCAAAACAAACCAGAAAAGGCTCTTGTGTGCAACTGTGGAGACCTCAGTTTGAGGGAGTTGAATTGGGGGTATCTCAAAAATGGCCTGAGGTGGCAGATAGCCTCCCTCTGAAAGTTCACTTGGCTTTGGTTTGTTCAGCTACTTGAAATTGCAGGGGGTAAATATAACAACCAAACAAACCTTTAACAGGACATACACAGAGAATGCTTTGGAAAATTCTGACCTAGTTGTCTGAGGTTTTACTTACTTACCACTTGCTGTCCTACCCTAAGCAGCTAAGCAGACCCCAGATAGCAGCACAAAGAGGATCAGCAAGAGGAACTGAAGTTAAGGATGACCAAAGCAGGCTGCAGGTAAGGAACAATAAGCTATAAAGTTAAGATGTTGGTATTTCATGCAGCCACCAACTGGGTGGATGTAAATACATCTCTATGCAGGTCTCCTCCTCAGTTGTGATGAGAGACAGGGTCTCACCCTGCAGAAAAGCAGAGGCTAAAAACCCCTCGCTGACTTCAGCAATTGATCGCTTCTCGGACTATTGATCACCCATTGCTGGGGGAAGGGGACCCCACCACCTTTCTTTGTGTGAACCTGTTGCTGTGGATGCAAAGCAAGAAGGTTCAGTTGCTAAAAATTTGCTGTGTGCATAATTCTGAACACAGCCACAGGCAGAGTGAGGTGTGAGGAGGCTCTGTCTGGTGTAACACACCAACACTGGACTGCTCAGACTCCTCAGTCACGAAGGGGTTGGCTCAGCAGCAGAGGATCCTTTCACTGATTCGTCTGGAGCAAGCACAATAAGATGAACCACTGCCTGCACCTTTGCAGGTGGCTTCTCCAGCCTCCCAACTTCCTCTGGACTGCTTGCAGTGCCACCACAGGCTCTCCCTCCACATACCACCTCGGTGTCCCTCCAGTCCACATCCTGCACCAGAGCCACCCACACTGCCTGGGCAGCCTCAGACTGAAAATCCCAGATAAAAATGCAACTTGTTCTCACCATACCTGGTGTTCTTCCACCCCTGGAGCTCAAGCAGTGAGCACTTGTGCTGCTGATCGATCCCTCATGCCACCTCTTCCCATCCTGAGAGCTCCTGGTGTTGCTCAGGAAAGGGGAAGCACTGGGGAAGATTCTAAGGCTAATTTGCACAGAGACCGCCCCACAAAAACCTTATTTACAGCTCCTACGGCCGTCTATGGAGACTGAGCCCACCACTTTTCATCCTAAAGGCCCTGGCAACACCAGGGATGGCAGCAACACCCCGCAGCTGTCGAGCTGGTCCTACCGTGGCTGCCAGGAGAAGTCCTGCAGGGGGAGCTTCAGCCCCGGCCAGGAGCTCAGAGCTCTGGGAAATCCGAGCCCGCAGCCTGCCAGCCTCCCACGCCCAGATGGAGATCCGGGGCCAGGTGAAAGCTGGCTCCAGCATTGTGCCCACAGGAGGGACAGCCCAGGTGAGGTGCCGCCAGGACACAGGGCAGTCTGCACACAGGTGCCACCCCACGCAGAGGATCTCTCTCCCACTCCAACCGGTGCCTCAGCTTCACCCTGGCAGGTCCAGCACATCTGGGGGTGGGCAAGTGCTAACAAGGAGCCACAACAACGTCCTCTAAAATGGTCAGAGCCCAAGACATCTTGGCCTGCCTCTCCAGACACCCACTGCTACCAGACACATCCTGAGAGCACCCAGATGTGCCTGCTTTGAGCAAGGTGCTGGGGATGGTTTCAGTCTCTTGCTTGCCACCAGGACACACCAAGAAGCTGATGAAACCACCTGGCTGAGGCCACCCAAGAAGTACATCTCCAGCCAAGTCAGATGTTGCTGTCCCACCCTGTGAAGCTGTGGGGTGGCAGCACAGCTACCCACTTGGTCCATCCACCTCCATCCCTTTGGATGCCTTACTCCTGCAGATGCCAGCGGGGTGGCAGGGCTCTCCTGCCTGCTTTAGGGGTTGGATAGGCACACGTGGGATTATCCCATCTCAGACATGAGCCCAAGCTCTTCTGGGGTGTTGCAGAGGAAGAGCCAGGTGGAGAGCAGCAGGAGATGCTCTGGATTACTGCTGAGCTCCTCGGCGGAAACCCTCACACCGGAACCTGCCTGGTGGGAGGTCAGGCAGATCAGTGACAGGATTAGGTGAGGAGGTATCAAACCCCAGCTATGTGAGACAGGAGCCTAAATCAGACCTGAGCAGTTCAGTCCTGGGGTACCAGAGGACACCCTGGGGCTGCCAGGAGAGGATAGGAGGGAGTGAAGGCCAGCAGAGGAAGGCAGGCATGTCCCAGGGCTGTCTCCAGTGCCAAAGGGTGGGAGCTTACCCCAGGGATGTCATCCTCTTGCAGCCCTTTGCTCAGCTGAAGGGGCAGATCAGTTTCAGGGAACTCAAAGGAAATTCAGGCAGGCTGTTACCCAAAGGCATCAGAACACATCCTGCCAAACCTCCAACACAGAGGTAGCAGCAACTGCTTGAGACCTGCAAGACTGCTCCCTTCACAAGCCCTCATCAGACAGCTCAGCATTTTAAACCCCAAACCCAAGTAACAGTGAAAACCTGAGCCCATTCCTCACAGCTGGGCAAGGTGGAGCAGCACAGCCCAGCAAAACACAGACAGGGGCACGATGGTGGATGGAGCTTCCATAGGAAAGGGCTTCTGCCTCTGTCTTTGGTGAAAACTGTGACCAGGGAGGTACTTGAGAGCAGCTCAGCAATACCTGGCTGCCCTAAAGCAGCCCCTGGTGACAAGCAGTGTCTGCTCTGTACCAGGGGACTTGCACATCCCACCAGGCCAAGCAGATGGAGAGGAGGGTAAACAGAGGAGCAGCCCTGCTGGAGCAGCTCCCCACAGACCAC
Source organism: Melanerpes formicivorus (assembly GCF_026170545.1). Classification (NCBI taxonomy): domain Eukaryota; kingdom Metazoa; phylum Chordata; class Aves; order Piciformes; family Picidae; genus Melanerpes; species Melanerpes formicivorus. The sequence continues at coordinate 5,943,464 of NW_027142366.1, read as the reverse complement.
AAACACATGGAGCAAGACCCTGGAGGGTAAATGGAGGAGCAGTCCTGCTGCTGCAGCTCCCCAGAACCAACAAATGCATAGAGAAAGACCCTGTGGTGCTGCAGGGTGCAAAGGAGTGGGCAGGCTGAACTGGAGCACAGGGCTGGAGAGACACAGCCCAACTAATGAACCCCACTGTGTGGGCAGCAAACAAAAGACAGGCAGGCACCAGCACACTGTGCCACTTCCCCCAGAGCAGCAAGACCTGCCTGGTTCTAAGAGCTCATCATTGCTTCTTTTTATAGAGAAATACACACATAAGGGAGGAGGGAGAGAGAGAGAAAGAATTCCTTTTGTGTCTGAATGCAGCAGCACAGACACAGGCACACATCCATCCATGGTGCCTGTGCCTACCATACACACAACACAGGTGTGTGCACACCACCTGCAGGCCTCTGTGCATGCACAAACCCAGGCAGTGCCACTCATTAACCCAACCTGACCCCCACACTGCCTCCTGCCAGGAGCTCCTGTACCATCAGGAAGCACATCCAGCCTCTGCAGCTCAGCCCTGCTAGCACCACACACATCACCCAGCTCTACCACCCAGAGCCTGAGCAGCAGCAGCGGGGCTAAGAACAGCTTTGCTCACCTACAAGTGAAGAGTATCTTGGGTTTTGGTGGCATTATTGTCCCAGACAGCCTGGAGAGGAGCAACTGCTCTGAGCACAGCCTGCTTATCCCTAGCAGGGCTGCTTGGCTTGCCATGCCTGGATGAACAGCTGGGAATGGGCTGTGCACCGAGACAATCCTGCAAATCCCTGCTGTGTCCACAAGGGATTGCCCCCAGAAAGCCTCTCTGACAGCCAGGGTGCTGAAGAGGATGTGACACCAAATGCTGGGGGCACCATGACAGCCAGAAGAAAGTAGGTACTGTGAACAGGACAGCTTCAGCCTCCGATTTTGTGGCTGCTGCAGGGCTGATGCCATTTTATTTGGAGCCCAAAACATATGGGGAGGGAACAAAGTGATGAAAATAAGCCTGTGAGATGGCATCCACTGCAAACTCAGTCAGGTCTGCTCTCTGCTTGGACACCAGTATATGGAGACAAGACCCACTGGACAGTGTGGTGACTGCTCAGAGTAGCTCCTGGGCTGGGACCTCTGTGACAGCCTCCAGGAGAGCTAGGACCCCCCTCACTGCCTTGGTCTCCATGTCCACCTCCATGGACTTCATGTCCTCATTGTGCAAATGTCTGCCCCAGATCTGTGAGTCCTCTTCCTCACACCTCCCTTCAGAGGCAGGAGGGCATGGCAGCAAGGGGGTTTATGCCACTGCCAACCTGCAGAGCTGCATTTTATAGAGCACAAGACAGGCAGAGAAACAAGCAGCTTCTTGGGTCTCCTACCATCCAGCTCACTCCCCTGCTTTGAGTCCTTAGAGTGAGCCCCCTCATCTTTCACTGCTCTGCTCACCCTGTCTCCTTCTCCAGGGACCAAGAAGCCTGCCTTAAAAATGCCTCTGCCCCTAGGTTTAGTTCCATGCAGAGGAACAGCAATTCCTTCCATTTGCCTCTTCTTATTTAGAAGACACAGTGTGCAGCCTTCATGCTGGGCAGGACACCACAGAGCTGGTCGTGCACCCTGTACCCCATCACTTCCACACCCCCCCAACAGTTCCCAGCTCAGCCAGAGCCTGGTGTGCCACAGGCTGGCTCCGTGCCGTATCAACCCCCAGCACCACAACTCCACCCTCCTGGTTACCTCCATGCTCTCACCTTGCCATCTTCATGATAGACAAAGATGTTCCTTGTGCTATTGTCCTTCAAATAAGTGATCTGCAGTCCGTGTGGGTTCCCTATTTTTGCAGGCTGGAAAGTTGCATTTAGGTGTTCAATCTTCATAATTGCTTTGGGTTCTTTTGCCTGGAAAACACAGCTGAGTGAGCAAACACCCTGAAAATTGGCTTTCAAACCAGAAAGTAGTTCACTTGGTCAGAAAACACTCCTGATTGAGGCCATTAGCTAAAAAACACCTGACTCCCAGCCCTCAAAATTGCTTGGTGATGAGGCATCAGAGACTTTGCTCGGGTGTCAGCGAGTGCTGTCTGCCTGGAAACATTCTCTGTTCTGCAACATTCAGCAGAGGTCAAGGGAAGCAAGGCTAGGTGAAGATTCATGACAGGATGTTGTGCTATAAAGACAAGCATCCTCACCATGCCTCCAGTGTCACCCTTTGTTCAGCTGTCTCCCAACCCCTCCAGACTCTTTACCTAATGATAAGTGGCCACCATTGACAGCAGGGTGAATGCTGTCAAAGAAATAAATCCATTCAAGCAGACTGCTAACTAAGAGGCCAGGATGCTTTCTGCATTTCAAGCACCCACAGCCAATTCACCCTTGCCCAAGAAGGTGTAGGATTACCCCCCCTTGCCAACTTCAGATCTGGGTGCTAGCCTGGCATCATGCCCATGTCCCCATCAAGCCCATCCTCTCACACAGGCCATTGGCTTTTGACTCTGCTCCTCCCTTTGCCCCCAGACTGGGAACTTTCTTTTTGGAGAGACAAATGCATACCTTATAGCCCACCTCTTGGGTGGGTTAGCCCAACATAAGCCTGGATCAGGCCCTCCTAGGCACCAATCCCACTTGCACCCTCTGTGGTAGGTCGCTTCAACTTCCCTTCCTACAGCACATCTGTAGAACTTTACCACCCTTTCAGGACTGCACTGAGAAGTGAGCCAGCATCACAAAAAGCCTTCTGCTAACACCAGTTTTAGGACACTGCCAGAGGCCAGCAGAAGGTAATGCAGTGGTGCTGTGGTCCCCAGCACCTCGTGGAAGTCTTTAAGCTCGTGGAGATGCTATCAGCTCCTTTGCATCTTGTGGGCACACAGCCATCATGAGCAATCATGGTAGGGAAATCCCAGCAAAGAGGACACATCTAGACAGCTTTGCTCCCATCAGAGCTATGGTTAGCAATGAAGCAAAGCAGCTTCAAACTACAAGAGCAGTCAATAGCAGCTGAATGGGGGCTGCTGGGACTTTCACTTCTCCCTTGGTAATGACTGGCTCTCTCCTGCCCCGAGAGGCAATTGCACCATAACACAGCAAGCTGAAGGAGAAGGTGGTGCTCTCAAAGTCAGACACCAGGCATGGAGAAGTGTGGATCAATGCTCCCCCCTGCTCTGCATGGTGAGTCCCAACATGACACCAAAAAAGTGGCTGGCAGCTCAGTCTGGGCTGCTCTCAACTGCAATGCTCATGGGGAGCTCAAAGGTGAGAGGAAACGACCTGGCTTTCTCCATGCTGTGGCACCAAACAGTAGAACATTTGTCTTCATCACAAATGCAGTTTTCATGGTCACATATCTCCATCTCTCACAATAAAGGAAATGTGCTCTGGGGAAAAAGACAAATGCTTCCACTGCTCGACTCTGGAACAGGCAGCCTGGGGTTCTTCCTCTGGGTTGCTTGTCATGATGTGCAAAGGAGGTTTCAGCACCCAGTGAGCACTGTGAGACAGTGATACCTTCATCACAACCTAGCCATAACTATGAAATCCATGTCAGCTGGATGATGCAGAGCCAGAGCTGAGAAAAACCTCTTTGTTGGTGGTTCAGGAAAAGCCTCTTGACTCAACAGAGCAGGACTGTCTACAATCTTAGAATCACAGAATCACAAGAGTTGGAAGTGACCTCAAGGATCATCCAGTTCCAACCCCCCTGCCACGGGCAGAGACCCCTCACACTAGGTCAGCTTGCTCAGAGCCACAGCACCTTAAATACCTCCAGGGATGAGGCTTCCACCACCTCCCTGGGCAACCTGTTCCAGTGTCTCATCACCCTCATGGGGAAGAACTTCTTCCTAACATCCAACCTGAATCTCCCCATTTCTATTTTTTTCCCATTCCCCCTAGTCCTATCATTTCCTGACACCCTAAAATATCCCTCCCCAGCTTTCTTGTAGACCCCAATGGTCAGCAAGGTTCTCTCACCATGACCATGGCAGTGGTGGACCAGGAGCAAACCCTGCCAATAACACTGCTGAGATAGAATAGAATAATAGAATAAACCAGGTTGGAAGAGACCTTCAAGATCATCGTGTCCAACCCATCAACCAATCCAATCCAACAACTAAACCATGGCACCAAGCACCCCATCAAGTCTCCTCCTGAACACCTCCAATGATGGTGACTCCACCACCTCCCATGGTTCCCATGGGCAGCCCATTCCAATGGGCAATCACTCTCTCTGTATAGAACTTCTTCCTAACATCCAGCCTAAACCTGGTGCCCTTGTCCTGGCATGGTCAGGGACTCTTCTCCCAGGCAACCAGCACCAGAACAAGAGGACACAGTCTCAAGCTGTGCCAGGGGAGGTTTAGGCTGGAGGTGAGGAGAAAGTTCTTCACTGAGAGAGTTGTTAGCCATTGGAATGTGCTGCCCAGGGAGGTGGTGGAGTTGCCGTCCCTGGAGGTGTGCAAGAGGGGATTGGACGTGGCACTTGGTGCTGTGGTCTCTAGTCATGAGGTCTTGGGTGACAGGTTGGACTTGATGGTCTTTGAGATCTTTTCCAACCTTGTTGATTCTATGATTCAATGCTTATGAACACTGTAAAACTACAAATAAAGTGGTGGCTTAGGAATGCCTCGGCCAGAGATGCTCTGAGAGCTGTGAGCTCCTACCCCCCTGCAGCAGCCCCCTGTACTCACGTCGTTTTTGTTGAAGTACTTCAGCGCGCCTTCCCTCTCCGACAAGACGAACTTCCGGCTCAGGAACTGCCCATTGTCACGTCCTCTCTTCCACAGAAACCCTTCTCGGTACCCTGCAGCAGAAAGCAAGTGGCTGAGGCTCGGAGGTGAAGTGCCATGTGTAAAAATAGAGACAGAGTGAAGTGCCACATGTGAAAACAGAGATAGGGTCAGGAAAAGGAGAAGAGCTTCAACTTCCAAACCAAGCAGATCAGCTGTGTGCTTGGATTGCTCAAGGCATGAATGAAACAGGCCAACTCCCTCACATTTGCCCTTCTTACTCTGTTCTTGCTCTTATACAACAGTCTGTGCCTCACCTGAAGGGAGGTGGTAGACAGGCAGGGGTTGGTCTCTTCTCCCAGGCAACCAGCACCAGAACAAGAGGACACAGTCTCAAGCTGTGCCAGGGGGAGTTTAGGCTGGATGTTCGGAAGAAATTCTTCATAGAGTGATAGCCCATTGGAATGTGCTGCCCAGGGAGGTGGTGGAGTCACCATCACTGGAGGTGTTTAGAAGGGTGTTTAGGTGTTTAGAATAGAATAGAAATAACCAGGTTGGAAGAGACCTTCAAGATCATCAAGTCCAACCTATCATCCAGCACAACCTAATCAACTAAACCATGGCACCAAGCACCCCATCAAGTCTCCTCCTAAACACCCCCAGTGATGGTGACTCCACCACCTCCCTGGGTAGCCCATTCCAATGGGCAATCACTCTCTCTATGAAGAACTTCTTCCTAATATCCAGTCTGAACCTCCCCTGGCACAGCTTGAGACTGTGTCCTCTTATTCTGGTGCTGGTTGCCTGGGAGAAGAGACCAGCCCCCACCTGTCTACAACCTCCCTTCAGGTAGTTATAGAGAGCAAGAAAGTCTCCCCTGAGCCTCCTTTTTTTCCAGGCTAAGCAACCCCAGCTCCCTCAGCCTCTCCTCACAGGACTGTGTTCCAAACCCCTCACCAACTTTGTTGCCCTTCTCTGGACTCGTTCCAGCAAGTCAACATCCTTCCTAAACTGAGGGGCCCAGAACTGGATCAGGATCAGCCAAAGCCAGCAAAACCCAACCAAGGGCAGCCTCACCCAAGAACAGCACAGGAAAGACCCAGGTGATGCTCATCTCACCACTGTGGTAGGAATTAATTCCTGGGAGACCAAATCTCTGATTCAGTCTCAGACACTGCTACCAGCCAGGCTCCTATCAGCATAGCTGCGTCCCGCAGAGCAGGCTGCACACGCTGGAGCTGAGCAGGAATAATGTCTCTCTGACAGCAGACAGACAGGCAGTAGGTGATGCCCAGCTGATACATTTACAAAATGCAAGATTGGCTTAACGTGAGGCTGCGACGCTGCTGGGGCTCTGACGGCTGCTGACTGCTCTCTTGAATGGCAAACTGTTCAGCAGCTTGCTCTTGAAGTGTGTGGTTTAGAAACCAATGCCAGGCAGTTCCTGTTCCTGAAGGGTGCTGATTTTTAATGCCAAGCCAGTCAGAGCAATGGGAGAGTGCCTCAAAAGCCATTTCTGTTCACTCCACTAAAGGCAGAGACACTTTCAGAGCCTCTCTGTGTCTGACATTTGGGGAACGCTGGCGTCTCGTAGGGGGCTGGGCAAAGCTGGGCTTGGAGGAAAGGAAGTCAGTGTCAAATGAGAGACAGGGGAGGCCAGTGACACCTCCAAATGCAAACATGAGGGGATGCAGGAGGAAAGGCCATACTTTCCTTCAGGAATCCCCACTGGAGTTTGCCTGATTTAGCAGAGCACCAGGCACACAAAGATCAGCTTTCAGTAGGTCCACCTTGGAGCACCTCAGCTCCACAATACTTGGCTGTGGGTCTCATCCATTCCTTCCTCTGGAGGGCTTCATTACAAACCTCTGCATGGCAAAGGGTGCTGCAGGCATTCCTCATTAAACTTGCTCCCCTCCACAACGCATTTTTGGTGATTTTTCTTAACACTTCAGGGATGAAGAACACAATTACTCTGCATCTCCCCAAAGGGGATCTCAAACAATTGCAAATCTGTATAGCCTAACACTCAGCCCTGGCAGATGGACATCATATTGGTTATGTACAGAGAGATGGGAGCCCAGAGAGCTTTGGTGAGCTGCCCAGGACAAGACTGTGAGCCAGTGTCAAGGTCAGGCAGGAAATTCAGCTTTCCCTGCTCTCTTCCATTTCATCTCTTCATCATTTTTATCTTCTATTTTCAATCTTCTGTGGCATAAAGGCAGCACCCAAATTCCACTCCAGTGAAGAACAAAAACCAAACCAACACAAAGTTCCATAGTTCATCATCTGGCTCTTCCCAGAGCCATCACCTCTGCACAGGAGCTCCTGGCTCTGACAGAGCCAGCTGCTAATTTCACTGTACTTCAGTACAGATTTGCATAAATCCTTTGCTTGCTTCTTCCCCCCTTCCCCCCTGTCTTTTTGTCTTCCTCCAGGGCAGCGACACTGGGAGCTGTTCCTCTGCTCTGCCCAAACCTGCTGCCTGCACCTCTGTCAGCATCCATCAGTGCAAAACACCATGAACTAGACTTGAACCCAAACTGAACCCCTCTAGGCTCCTCAGGCAAACAGTAAGTCAGCAAGATGTGTTCTCAATGTCCTGATCTAAAGGATTGTGAAAACAGCTAGAGAAGGCGTTGAGGAATGAGACCGCAGGAGGTTGAACAGGGAACAGATCTTACACTGGAGGGCATCAGAGCCAGGGAATTAAACCATCTCTTCCTCATCTCTGTAGGCTGCATTACCTTAGCAACAGCTTTGTATTTGGAGGTATCTGGCCAAATCCAGATCTTCATGAGGGCTGTTCTGCTTATGTTGAAGCTAAACAACCACTAGTCCTCTCTCACCTGCTGACTGCTGGTGTTGGACCACTCAGCATCATGTCGCCAACAGCCCTGCCTCTCCTCTCAAGGCACAGAACAAGAGATGTGACACCTGTCATCATCCTACTGGATTGCCAGCACCCAACTGTGACCACAGAAAGCACTACCTAATGAAGACCTGCTGGACAGCACCTGTGGCCACTCTAAAACCATCACTCTTGCACTGCTAACACCACTGCTGCTTGGTCATCAAGTTTTCTGCATCATCTCAGCCACCTGCCAAGGAGCCAAACCAGCCACTTGCTTTTGTAGGCAATTCTGGCTCAAACCTGTGGCACTTGCAAAGAAAAGATAAAAACCACCAAGCAGTAGTGACAAAGTTGCCCCACAAACAGCACACAACATAAAATGAAGTCACAGAGCCCCAGATGGGTGGCTTTGGCCTGCCATGTAGTTTCCAAGGTGTAATGAGGAACTGTCATTTCCAAACTCACTTCACCACCACAGCTAAAACTCTTGTGGGGCAAAGAAAAGAGTCACCACTTTGGTTGGCTGAAAAGAAGATACTGTATGGCCTTGGGTCAGCTCCATTGCACTGGTGGCTGGAGATCCGCCAAGCCAGGCACCCAAAGTCAGCAGGACTCCTTGGGTGCTTGAGTCTAGCCCAGCTTTCTCACGGTCTGCAAGTCAGCAGAGGAAGCAAGGGAGAGGATTTTCTATCAAGACATAGTCCTTCCATCCAACTTCTGCCAGCAATGTGTTCAAGTTCCCCATTTTTTCAGAGGAGGGTACTGCTACTTCCCCACCCCAGAAAGCTGTCATGGTGCTCATAAATTATGGGGGGGGGGGGGGGGTTGGTCTCTGAGAATGTGGATTGTAGAAAGTACCCAAAATTACTCTTTTCAATTTCAGCCTTTGTTCTCAGAGAAGACAAAAACCCTTCTGGAGGGGAGCAGCCAGACCCACTGGATGGAAAGCCAAGTCAAACCACACAAACCAAAAGCCTACATTCATGGACTTTGCTTTCTGTCAACCTAAGTAAAGCACTATAACCATGGCCACATCTGCTCTTCAGTTCCTTTGGCACTTCACTTTGCAATTTCACCCCAAAAGAGGCATCACAACTGCTTGTTTCCATGATGCTTCTAGGGCCGTGGTAGAGCTAGGTCTGGTCCAAAGCTTTTAGGAGAAACATGGTATCATAGTATCACAGTCTCATTCAGGGTTGGAAGGTACCACAAGGATCATCTAGTTCCAACCCCCCTGCCATGGGCAGGGACACCCCACACTAGATCAGGCTGGCCAGAGCCCCATCCAGCCTGGGCTTAAACACCTCCAGGGACGGGGCCTCGACCACAGCCAAAACCGAGCAGAGCAACAGGGCCAGTATCATACTCAAGCCCAAATGCATCACCAGGAGGCTTCTTGCCTTCTTGTCTCACTGCAAGACAAAGCACAGGACACTGACATAGGAGAACATTGCTTATTTGTGTGTGCAGCTCAAGAGCAATTTCCTAGAACTCGGGCAGGGCAGCTCCACCTACAGAAGGAGGTTTTCTTTAAGCAGTTAAAAATGCTTTGACCCCAATCCAGAGCTTTGGAGAAGATTTAAATACAACTACATCACTTTGCTGCTGAAATTACAGGGTATGTATCACCACTTCTCTGTGTGTCAGAAGCTGAGTATCTTCTCTATTAACACTGTAAGAAGTTAATTAAAGCAGAAAGGCAGATAGATGCTTGCTGGGGATGACGTGCCTGCTTTTCCTGCGAGGTTAAGGAACTGCATAATTATTTGGAGCAGCTGAGTGGCAAATCCCTGACATCCCACATCCCCACTGGCACCGATGTCACAACCTCCTTTGAAAGCAGAGAGTCTGCAGGATGTTTCTTGTTTATTTTTGTTTAGAATAGAGCAGAATTAGCCAGGTTGGAAAAGTCCTTTGAGATCATCGAGTCCAAGCTATCATCCAACACCACCTAATCAACTAAATCATGGCACCAAGTATCCCATCCAGTCTCTTCCTAAACACCTCCAGTGATGGTGACTCCACCACCTCCCTGGGCAGCACATTCCAATGGCCAATCTCTCTTTCTATGAAGAACTTCTTCCTAACACCCAGGCTAAACCTCCCCTGGCACAGCTTGAGGCTGTGTCCTCTTGTTCTGGTGAAACAAACCATGCTGTCCTTAGCCACAGAGTTGGATGGAGAAGTCCCTATGGACTGGACTTTGAGGAGTGCTGCAGAAAGAGCCATGCACCTCCTGCTGCTGGGCCAGCAAAAATGGTTTGGTTTGATTACAGGAAGTTGTAGCAGTTCTTCCTGCAACACTCAGCCATCACCAAAGCAAGGCATCTCAGTGACTTCAGTTGGAATTGTTTTAAGCAGCCAGAATGCAATTTTTTTCTCCTGGAGTGAGAACACCACTTTATCCAGAGACAAACTCATCTTCCCCCCTGCATAAGGTAATCCCCTCACAAGCGGTGCCAGGGTTGGTCACACAACTGAAAGGGCTCTCAGTCAAGGCTGCAACCACACCCCTGCTTCACTGCACAGCACCAGCAGCTTGCCTGTTTTTTTGTTTCTTCTTTTTCTTTTTGTTCTTCCTCTGTCTGCAGCTGTGCTGAGGAGCTTGCAACTTCCCTGAAAATAATTCTGCAGTCATCTGCGGATAACTACACTTCCTGCTGGTTGTGTGCTCAGCAGTGCCGACACAGGCGGACTGGAACTGGCAGCAGCTACCCCGTGCAGCAGGCAGAGGGGCCCTCAGACATGAGCATCCTTTCCCCCAGGTGTTCTCCTGCACAGGCCAGGTGAGGAGCCACCAAGAGCTGCTGCTGCCCCCGCACAGTTCAGTGCTTTGGCAGGGAAAGCCTTGGCAAGAAGGACATGAGAATGTATTTAGTGAGCCTGCAGTCCACCCTCTTTGTGCCTAGGACACCTGAGAGGTAAGGTCTTCAGATCTTTCAGGGGAGGTTTAGGCTGGATGTGAGAAGGAAGTTCATCATAGAAAGAATGATTGGCCATTGGAATGGGCTGCCCAAGGAGGTGGTGGAGTCACCATCACTGGAGGTGTTTAAGCAGAGACTGGATGGGGCGCTTGGTGCCATGGTTTAGTTGATTAGATGGTGTGGGATGATAGGTTGGACTTGATGATCTTAAAGGTCTCTTCCAACCTGGTTAATTCTATCCTATTCTATTCTATTCTATTCTATTCTATTCTATTCTATTCTATTCTATTCTATTCTATTCTATTCTATTCTATTCTATTCTATTCTATTCTATCCTATCCCATCCCATCCCATCCCATCCCATCCCATCCCATCCTACTCCACTCCACCTTGGTGCATCTTCGGTAAGGATGAGAGCTTGGCATGTCTCTAGTCACACTCTGTGGCAGGTGTGAGAAGGGACAGGATGAAGTTATGTTAAGGGTGACATCATACCTCAGCCAGCCAGCCAAAGGAGCCTGTGCACCCATCCCCACCAGCACCCACACAGACCATTTGCTCATGCACACGCGTTTTAGAGGCGAGAATTTCCCATCTCTTCATCAATCAGTCCTCTCTTAATGAGCATTTAGCAGCCAAATTACCTTTCCTAAAGGCCATTTTGCAGAGCAGGGTTTCCTGTTCCTATGCAGCCTGCCTCTGCTGCCTTCCAGGAGCTCATAAAACAATTATTGTCCGCTACGTTGTAGCGCCTCAGCTATGGATACAAGCAGCTGAGTAGATTGATTGCTTCCACAATACCCAATTAACCCACTCACTCTGCAAATGATTGACTCAGTCAAAGGCAATTAGCACTTGAATGGCTACATCAGACAGAAAGCCAGGATTTAGTAGATGATTGAGGTAACACCTTACAGACATCTCATTGGTCTTCTAAGGGAAAACATCACCATTAGAGCTCCTGCTTAGAGCTGGAAGTGGCTGAAACCTTAGGTCCGTGGTTTTAGGTGGCACAGAAAACACAAGGGAGCAGGATCCCTTTACTCGCAACGGGAACACCACCACATGCAGCTTCTAAGGGGAACTTGAAAAGCATCGATGTTCCCCTTTCCCCCTCCTCTTCCTGCTCACACAGGACTGGGAGCACCAACCAGCTGAGCAGATCTCAGTGACCAAACCCTCCCAGAGTGATAACTTTTCACAGAATCACAGAATGTCAGGGGCTGGAAGGGACCTCGAAAGATCATCTAGTCCAACCTCCCTGCCAAAGCAGGATCCCCTACACCAGATTACACAGCAATACATGCAGGCAAGTCTCTGCAGAGTCAGTCCCCAAGTGCTGAGGGTCCAAGGTTGTCTCAAATCCTCCAAGCACAGTCCAACGTGTTATAGAAAACCACCTCCAATATTGATGCCTTGCAAGGCATCTTCTCCCACCACACAAAAACAGCCATCTATACAGTTTGGATGTGGCAGCAGTAATACAGGTATCCATGGCCTGTTTTCCCTCTAGACAAACCACCCCAAACTGGCACAGCCAAGACAAAGCCTCACTGTGGGGAGGTCAAGGAGAGCAACTCACACCCCCTGAAAGGGAGGGCAGAGCCTCTTTCAGATCATGTGCTTCAAGGTTGAAGCCAAGCAGCTCTCCAGAATACAGGGCCATTTTGCTTCATTTTGAGCAACAAAGCCTTTAAAATGGAAAAAGCCATTTGTTCAGACACCCAGCTGAATCAACACCTGAATTGGAGCCAAATGCATTGTCTCTGTGGAAAAAAAAAACCCCAACCAACACCCCAACGTGGAGCTGAGCTTAACAACTCATCGAGATCCTGAGGCTGGTGGAAAGAAGAGGAGATCAGTCCCCATCCACAGGCATGTGGCATTTAAATGCAAGGTTGGTCCCTGGCTTTCCAGACCCTTTTAGTGCCATCAGGAATACACTTGCATTGCTGGCTCACAGCTCAAAATCCAAATTGCTTCTAAGCAAAGCCCCAATAATAAAGCTGAAATCCATTAAGCCTGTGATGTTTGCCACTATTTAAATCTGATTAAAATCGTACATGACACCACTAAGCCTAGCAGTCAGAAAGCACTCCTGTCAGGCCTGATGTTTCCCCATGTAATCCAGACCTCCCCCCCTCCTCTTTCACAGGGTTGTCAGCTAAAAGGAACCATAATAAGAGATCATGTACCTAATCCAGCTTCCTAAGCTGGTTTTTTAACTGGTTTCTTTAATCACATGTTATGATTCCCTACAGAGTAGCTCTCAGGTGACAAAGACATTAATACAGTCATTCAGACTCCCAGAAGGTATCTCAGATGGGATCACATTGCCCTTTGCACCAGCTGAATGCAGCAGAAACAGGACTTTGGTGGTGCCTGCATGGAGCACGGGGAAGAAGCTGTCAGCAGGATGAGAGGTGGGGAATGGAGGCAGGAAGTGGCTGCAAGGCAATGTGGTGCAGCTTTCTCAGAACCTGAAGGAACCACTGCCACCATCTCAGAGGTACTGCTCCCTGCACTGCCCCTGTATGGAGCTGGTCCTGCCTGGCCCTCTGCAGGCTGAGGGAGAACCCACCTACAGCCTCACATGCAACCACAATGACTTCCATACAGAAAGGACACCCAGCAGAGAAAAACAAATCCCTTTGGGAAGTGTGATTCTTGATCTCCCGTCGACCACTTGCCTCCCCTCAAAACACTACATGGGAACAGCACCAGGAGAAAATATCAAGACATGAACCTCCCAAGTCTTCACCTGACTGCTGCAGGGATATCAGGCTTGGTGCCCACCACAGAGGACACAGCCACAGCTTTCCTTCTATCAGCTGATCTTATAATTGACCACCGATACAGCACAACTTCCACGGTAACTTCATTATTGAGCAAGTGCTTACATAGGCAAGATAAGGCAGGAGCTGGCTGCTGCAGAGCAATTGGGTTGGATCTGCTGGGAGATGTGAAAATCCCTCTGCCACAGAAAATATCTTTACTGGAAGTCTTGCACTTGCCTTACCGAGAATTGAATGTGGAATCTAATTTTACTTGGAAATCAAATGCTTCCTCTTCAAGTGGCATCCCCACACACCCACCTGGGAGCTGCTCACTGCTCAAAGAGAAGAAAAAAAGAAGAAAAAATAATAATAATAATAAAAAACCCCAGTTACAGGTAAATAACCTTCAGGTTTTGGCCTTTTGAAGCTGGAATTTCATTACAAAAAGGCAGATGAAAGCTGAGAGGTTCCCAGCGCGATGCTCATCCCATTTACCAGCACTGAATGCACTCAAAGCTGGAAAAGCTGGGTGAGAAAACATCTAAGGACAGGCATGAAGTACTAAGTCATAATAACAGCCTTACAGCATGTGCTGGCAGAAGCATAGAGTCACAGAGTTGTTAGGGTTGGAAGGGACCTCAAGGGTCATCCAGTTCCAAGCCCCCTGCCGTGGGCAGGGACACCTCACACTACATCAGCTTGCTCAGAGCCACATCCAGCCTGGCCTTCAAAAGCATCCAGGGATGAGGCTTCCACCACCTCCCTGGGCAACCTGTGCCAGTGTCTCACCACCCTCATGGGGAAGAACTTCTTCCTAAGATCCAATCTGAATCTTTGAGAGCAGCACCATTCCCAAACTAGAGACTGGGATCCTCCTTGGGCAAGAGATGCTCTCCCCAAAGAATCCTCCCTGCAGCCATTGCAAGTTACATGCACAAAAGCTGCATAAGAAGGTGTACTGCAGCTTTCTCAGAACCTGAAGGAACCACTACCACCATCTCAGAGGTATTGCTCCCTAGGCTGCCCCTGTATGGAGCTGGTCCTGCCTGGCCCTCTGCAGGCTGAGGGAGAACCCACCTGCAGCCCCACATGCAACCACAATGACTTTCATGCAGAAAGCAAAGGGGTACACACAGAAGGATTTGGGGATTAGGAATCTTTACACCTTTGACATGCACTACAGACAGACTACACCATGCTACACACTGCTGAGGCTTCAGCTTGAGATAACTGCAAAGTGCCAGGAACCACCTCAAGGTCTGGATTTCATGCAGGCGTCCTGCAGAACCTCAAATCACAGCTACAGGGATCAGGCTAAAATATTCTCCCAAGTCCCAAACAGTTTCACAGGGGTTTCTTACCCACACCAGGACATAAAATCTCAGCCTGCTCACACGGATCCACCCAAGCAAGAATAAGATTAATTTAATCCCCTGACAAGGCTGTGCAGAAGTCTGCAGACAAGTTCACCACTGACTTCAGACAGGTTTAGGACCCTCTCTCCAGCGGCTCCCAGAATAAAGCATTCCCCCCACGTCCACAGCACTGCTGTGCAACCATAAATCACGGAAGTCTGTCCTCAGAACGTTCCTCTTTGTTTGCTTTGAAGGGAAATCCAAATGGCTTTGAGCGCATTTGCTGCGGTGCTCAGGGCTCCTGATCATCTATTATTGAGCATTCAACACATTTACAGTCAAAGCTATTGCTTTATGAAGGCAGGGGAGAATGTTTTCAATGAAGGACTGCGTTCCTCTCCTGGCTGCTGGCTTTACAGCTGTCCCAGACATCAGCTCCTACAGGCTGCTGGTGGGACTGAGGAAGGGGCATTTGGCAGCCCAGCCACAACCTTCAGGTTGCATGAGGACATTGCATACCCTGGGTTTGTAATAAAACTAGCATCCCCTGTGCCCTGGGGCAGCATGATCCCACTTGGTGACCTCCTGTAAAGAAAAACATCAAGGCTAAATTCTGTCCTGCTAAATCATCGACCGAGCCTCCATCGATTTTTTTTTGCTACGCTCAAATCTCTCCTTCCAGCCTCTGCAACGTGTGAAAGTCTGAAGCTCACTTCCTCACTCAGCAACCTCTTGTATTTTAGGTATTTTGGGGATATACTGCTCATCACTGAGGTACCACAACCACTTCCCTCAAGGGCTGTCCTGGTTATGAAAACAGAACTGGCTCATGGAAGGAGCTACTGTGTCTGCACCTCAACCGCAGCAATGATTTTAAAGCCAGCCCTGCTTAGGCAGCTGGGGAGGCACCTCCTGCTTTGATTTCACCGTAGGCATGCAAGGGGTGGGGTGTGGACAACTCTGCTGCTGCAGACTTCGCTGCTTCATTGGAGATTTCAAGGTGAAAACTCCTCTGGGCTTGCTGTAGGGGAAAAATGCAGATGGAGATGGGCCCAGGCCAGCCAGAAGCAGCAGCAAACACTTGTGCTTTTTGGTTGAGGCTGCTCTAAGGCTCAACTGCATCCTTGTCAAGCTCCAGGAAAAGACATGACCTCACTCTGGAAAAAATACTGTCTGGTGAGAGACAGAAGCTGTCCAGCCCTGCAAAGGTCTCCAGTGTAAAATGGATCTTCTTTAACAGACATTTAGTTAAGCTGGGGCAAGCTGCCATGAAATCAGCCTTTCCAGGTAGTTGGTTATTGCATTGCCTCCTAGTCTCTCCCTTCTCATTAGCAGAAGAAAGATGCACCAGGCTTTTGGTCCAGTGTCACTGCACAGGCAACATGAATGTGCACGGTATGGAAAACCTCTGTGAGACCCAGGACACCAAGGACTGCCTTCATAAGCCCTCAGAAATCGAAGGGGATGCTTCCCCTGCTCTTCCCCTAAATGTCTGTTATCAAAGCCATGGAGAATCAGCCTGGTACTTCTTTTTAGCTCTCTCCAATTAGCACAGATCCATTTATCGACTGCAAAACCCCAAGGTTACAGGAACAGGCAGCCTGAGCAATGTCAGAATATACTATTTCAAGCTGGTTGACCTCAAGTAGGGAAAGCTCAAGGACAGGAGTGACTTGTGCTAATTAAACCTGAGGTGTTTCATGCACTCATTGATCTCAAAGCCTATACTCATGGGGTGGACTGACTCTTCCAACGGGGCAAAGCAGCTCAGGGCATCTCCAGGGAGCATCCATCCCACATCCCAAAACCCAGGCAGCACATTAAGCCACCAAGGGAATCCAGAGGCAGGAGGGTCTCAGGCTGTCTCACCCATGAGAAATCAAAGGAGTTCAGCAAACAGACACTGACCTCAGACTGACCACAAACAAAACTTTTTTGGTTTGAGCTGAGAGATGCAAATATTTCTGTTAAGGATGATGCAAAATGAAACAACAGCTCTTAGGTATGTTGTTTCGAGGGGAAAAAACCCTACCCAAACATTCTGCACACAGTGATCAGAGGGAGGGGGGAGAAAAAAAGCCCAGACCCCAACATTTTCATATTCAACACTTCACAGCCAGCCCTTTCCCCTTTCAGACAGTCCCACACTCCCCTTCCACTCTGCTCCTCCTGCAGCCACCATCACTGCCTGCTTTCATTTTCACACGAGAGCTGCTGCTCTTTGACTAATTATAGAAGCTTGGATCAGAGCTACACTGAAGGCAGCTTGACAGAACCAGCTGTTAAAATTACAGCTGGATCCTAAACTAGCTGTGAGCATCCAGCTTTAGCTTATGGTGGTGCTACCTCCCCACCCCCCACCCCCTGGAGCCAGCTGTCAACACCTTGCTTGGCCAACTGCTCCTCCTCCTCCTCCTCTGCTCCAGGTTCAGACCCACAGGTCCTCACCTGCAATTTTTGGCTGCCTAAATGCTTTTCTGCTTTAGAGGAGCTGAAGACATCAGTGCTCTTTTAGGCACTTTTCTTTCCACCACAGCTATCTGTAAGACCCATCACTACCCATCACTTCATCACTGCTATGTTCCTGGACTTCCTGGAGAGCGTAACAGCAGTTGCTGGCCTCTTGCCACAAGTCCAGGGAGGCAGACAAAAATAAAAATGCACCAAAGTTCTCTCTAGAAGAAAATCTGGAGCCTTTGCCTTTGCCTTCTGGTGGTGACTTTGTGTGCAGCTTCCTCAGCAAAGGCTGGGAAATGGTGCAGCATCTTCCTCTGAGTTTCAGGGAGCCTCAGAAGGCAGCGTTACTCTTCGGGAGCTGCTGCACTCTGCCTGAATCAGCACTTCCAAAGGCTCCTGAAAGGCACTGCAAGGCTGCTCCAGTTCTTGGTCATATGATGCCCACCCTGCAGGAACGGCCACGCATGCTGGCACAGGAACAATGCCACATGCAGCTCCCTGCTCCCCTTGCAGGAGGGAAAAAACCAAACCAAACCAAACCAAACTGCTGTGGTCTCCCCTTGCAGCCTCTCCCTAGCTCGGTCTGTTAACAGCTCTTTGCTGCACCTTGTCCTCGCTGTGGTCAGGTCTGCGTTTGACATTTCAATCATTTGTGTGGCAAAGCTGCTCTACAGAGGGAGGGCTAAGAGGAACCCACCAGAGGCAGCTCCCAGGAGGATCTGTTTTCTCCACTGCCTGGTCTGGGCTCATGGCTGATGCTGCAGTGGAAGGTGTTAGCCTGGCTGGGGATCATATCCAACCCAGAAACCAGCATCAGATATTTTTTGTTGGTGGTGGTGGTGTTTTTGTTTTTCAAATGGATTTCTTTCCTTCCAAGGCAGTTTGGCTCAATAGTTATTCCCCCTGAAGACAGGTTCTGTTGTGTGGGTTTTTACTCTGCTCTGGCTGAGGCTGCAGAGAGCAGGAGAACTGACCTGCACAGCATCACCCCTGTCTGCCTCCTACAGGAGCGGTGTCAGAGCATGCCGAGGTAGAAGCAGTTGTTTGTTTGAGAGCAATTACTACACTTCCCTCAAATCTGCAAGGATTTGGGGAAAGCTTTCTTGGACAGGGAGTTGTATAATGTTAAATGCAGGACCATACTGGGGAGGCATCAAAAGGAAACTGAGCATCAGCTACTGTCCTGTCTGCTAAGCTGAACACTTTTTCCATTGGATTTCTTTCCTTTCTCCATTTCATTTCCTTTTTTTCCAGAGCCTTTCAACTTAATTTATTCCTGCCCATTAGACAAGAATTTGGGGAGAAATGGAAAAAAAATATGCAAAACCACCAGCCCCCAGTCCCCTTTTTTCCACACCCAAAACTCACAGCACAAGCACTGACACGTGGATGGAGATGCCAGACCTTGCAGCCACCTGCGGAGGGCATCGTGCCCTGTCCTGCACCCGGCGGATGCCAACACCACCACACCCAGCGTGTGCCAGGTGCTTGCACTGCTGAGCACCAAGCCCCAGGGGCTCAGACACCAAACTCGAGGCACACCAAGCTGCCTTTAACCCAGGAGCACCATCCCCACGGTGAGAGAGATGTCTAACAGCCATAAGGGAGCTCAGGAGTGCAGGGAGGCAGCGCCTGGGGACCATCTCCCTCGGAGCCAGGCTCCCAGCGTGACTCGTGTCCCAGCCGGCAGCTGATGTCAGTGCCCAGAGAACAGAAGCCCTCTCTGTGGCTCCAGCAGCATGAGAAGGAGGTTTCTGTGCCAGGCAAGGTTGCTTGCTGGAGCGATGATCATGCTTTAACCCCCTCCTGACCACAGCACATCAGCTTCCAGTAACCTTGACACTGGGCTGGGAGAACTGCAGGGCTTTGGTTTCCATCCAGACACTCCCATATCCAGCCCTCTCCTAAATGCTCTTTGATTACAACCTCTCTGGACCAGGGCTGCTTTTCCAGTGCATCTAATACAGTGCTCAGAGCATTGGATGCAATCTGCACATAATGCTCTTATGGACCTTTAAAATGTAAAAATGCTGTTATATACTCCCCTGAAACGAAACAGTGATGAGGTTTGCATCCTTTCTGGAGATGCTAGACCCCTACTGACAGATAGTCTGTCCTCCACACCCCTCTTGTCACACTTCCCACTGCCTCAACAATCACAAGAGATGCATCAGCAGAGCCTGTGCAGCACCAACCTCAAGGCCAGCAGCAAAACTCAGGCAAGACAAATTCTCCAGTATGGTCCCTGTGGTGCCAAATCACTTCATACTCTGAGGCAGTGAGATGGGGCAAAGGTCCATGCCAATGCTGTGCAGCATTGATAGAGGACTAGGGGGAATGGAACAAAAATGGAAATGGGTAGATTCAGATGGGATGTTGGGAAGAAGTTCTTCCCCATGAGGGTGGTGAGACTCTGGAACAGGTTGCCCAGGGAGGTGGTAGAAGCCTCATCCCTGGAGGTTTTTAAGGCCAGGCTGGATGTGGCTCTGAGCAACCTGCTGTAGTGTGAGGTGTCCCTGCCCAGGGCATGGGGGTTCGAACTAGATAATCCTTGAGGTCCCTTCCAACGCTAACAATTATATGATTCCATGATCCCCACACCCTGGATTCCTTGTTCAGACCCAAATCCAGCTGTCTTCTGAGGTCAGTCCTCATCTCCAGCTCCCCCAGGATGCAAACACAAACTGCAAGGGGTTCTTGGTGCCCAGCAGAGGAATTGCTCGTGGTTTCAGCTGGGGACAGTGAAAATGCAGCCAGACTTTGGCACCCAGAGACCAAGATCTTACAGCTGAGTGCAAAGAGAGCTGCAAGACAGTTTTGCTGAAATCCAGTAAAAGCTGAGCCTGGTTCAGCCAAGTACTGGAACTGGCTGCTGGGAATTTACTGGAAAGAGTGATTTAACAGAAGGCACCAGTGATGCAATCCTAGCCTACACACCGAGCACCAGCACACGCTGCAGGGAACTGGTGTCATGACTTCCTACCACAGAACATCTCCTCAGGCATGTCCAAATCTCTGCTCCGCAGAAGTCTACATGAATTTGCAACACAAATGCTGCACTCCCCTGATTTTTTTCCCCCCTGATTTTTAGCCACACTACTAGAATTTTTTGATTTTCATCTCTGGGTCTGTGAGGGATCTGCTTACAACCATGGGAGAGAGGCAGCACCAAAGAGCGCTTTGCAGCAAGGGATGCTCTGCAGATCTTGCACCTGACACGTGCCACAGCTCTGCATCCTGAAAACGAGCACTTCCCAGCAAAGAGGGACAGCAGGAGAAAATGCCAGGGCTTCTCTCAAAGCCCAGCTCTAATACTTGAGTCTTTCAAACATCAGAAGAGGATTTAATCCATTTTTGCACCTAGCATCAGATAACAGTGACATTAAAAAGCAGCCGGAGCAAAGCAGCAGCTCCCCTTTGAGGCTAATAAGGAGAAATAAATTAACTGATTTCTTCATGTCGAAAATTCCTCTCTATGGACTAAGATCAAGGCCCACTGAAGCTTTTGACAGCTCTGTTTGCCCATCAGCCATGTGTGCATTGAGGTTAAACAGAGATTTACACTCACAGAAACTCCTGAAGACCTCAGCCCTTTGGATCCAGATTACAGATGCAGCCAAGGTTTCCAAGAATCACAGAATCACCAAGGTTGGAAGAGACCTCAAAGATCATCAAGTCCAACCTGTCACCACAGACCTCAGGACTAGACCATGCCACCAAGTGCCACATTCAATCCCCTCTTGAACACCTCCAGGGATGGTGACTCCACCACCTCCCTAGGCAGCACATTCCAATGGCTAACAACTCTCTCAGTGAAGAACTTTCTCCTCACCTTGAGACAAAACTTCCCCTGGTGCAGCTTGAAACTGTGTCCTCTTGTTCTGATGCTGATTGCCTGGGAGAAGAGGCCAACCCCCTCCTGGCCACAACCACCCTTCAGGTAGTTGTAGACAGCACTAAGGTCTCCCCTGAGCCTCCTCTTCTCCAGGCTAAGAAGTTCAACTCAGAACATGTTGGAAAAGCCACTTACAATTAGGCTATTTCTAAGTTTCTAGCTATGGTGCAAATCAAGAGGCAAGTCACTGGCATTATCATAGAATCATAGAGCTGTTAGGGTTGGAAGGGACCTCAAGGATCATCCAGTTCCAATCCCCCTACCATGGGCAGGGACACCTCACACTACATCAGGTTGCTCAGAGCCATATGCAGCCTGGCCTTTAAAACCTCCAGGGATGAGGCTTCTACCATCTCCCTGGGCAACCCATTCCAGGGTCTCACCACCCTCATGAAGACATGGGAAACATGCCAGCAAAAAAACCAGAATGAGGGGGAAACAAACTCTTGATTTGTATGGTACTATTCACTTTTCCCATCCTGCAGCCTGGGCTTTAAAGGTGATTTACAGCTTTGCAGCATTATGCGGCTCTAGACCTTTTATTCTGGTATCCAGAGCCTAGTCTGACTTGCTGTTTAGAGAGTGACATTTCAAATGATACAATCATTAAGGTTAGAAAAGACCTCTAAGACCATCAAGTCCAACTGTCAGCCCAACACCACCATGGCCCGAAGCGCCAGGTCTACAAGGGGTTTTTTTGTACACCTCCAGGGATGGTGACTTCACCACCAACCTAGGCAGCCTGCTCCCATGCCTGACCACTCTTTCAGTAAAGAAATGTTTCCTAATAGCCAATCTAAATCTCCTCTAGCACAACTAGAAGCCATTTCCTTGTGTCCTGTCTCCAGCTACTTGAGAGAAGAGACCAACACCCACCTGACAACAGCTGATTTTTAGGCAGTTGCAGAGGGCAATAAGATGTCCTCTCAGCCTCCTCTGCTCCACCTCCTTCAACCACTCCTCGTAAGGCCTGTTCTCCAAACCCTTCACCACCTTTGTTGCCCTTCTTTGGACACATCCAGCACCTCAAGGTCTCTTTTACACTGCAGCAGCCAAAACTGAACACAGTACTCAAGCTGTGGCCACCAGAAATGCCTCCATGGCCATCACTAGCTTTTGGGGGAAGGTTTTGGGTACGTTAATGCAAACTGCTCTGCAGAGGTTTCTCCACTGCTTAAAACACCAAACAGGCAGCAGAGACCACAAACTGATTTTCTTATCAAAGTTCATATGGCCTAATACCAAACCATTCCAAGCTGTGCTGCAAAGCCAGCCCCATTAGTCATCAGATCTGCTCCAGGATTGAACATTCACTGGGGCTGCCCTGGGTTTGTGCCACAGACCATCAAACAAAGGGCAGGCAGAGCAACAGCAGCTCCACTCAGCCCTGTGCTGACACCAAAGGCTATTTTTATCACAAGGAGATGTTGTAAGCTCATAGGAGACCAGGGGAAGGTAGAGAAGGTGGAAAATAAATTAAATGCTAAAGTATTTATACACCATGCCAGGTCACATAAGAAGGCAGTGCATTGCCCTGCACCTGGCCAGCTACACCTGCCCTCACACCTGCAGCTGCGCCGGCGCTGAGGCACAGCATGGAAGTCACAGTAGATTGTTTCAGACATACACCAAACCCAAACCAGCCAGCTGGCCCCCATCCCCTGAAAGGCAGCAGGATGCTCCTGCACCCACCAGTGCACCCTGTGCCTCACAAGGCTCCTTTCCCGAGTGGTGAGCTGGGCAGGTGACCTTGTTCTGCACCACCACTTTCTCCCTAGGTATGTGCCAGTGCCTGGCCAAAGCCCAGTGAGTTGTTGCTGAGAAATCTAGAAACAGCTGCTGGTTTCTCTCATTGCTCTCATGAACTCAGCTTCCTAAGGAACCAAAGCTTACTGTCCATCCACCTCCTGCTCTGGTTTTTCAGCATCTTCAGTCAGCTCCCCACAGTTGCTAAGCACTCCACTCTTTTGCTTATAAGGCAGTGGGATTATTTACATGCTTAAAAGTCAGTCTCATCCCTGCTTTTGGTAGAACAACCTCTGTAGCAAAGCACTGCCTCTTTTTCTCTGAGGGGTCAGCATCTGCCTGCTCTTACTTTAAGCTCAACTGTACTGCCATCCTGCTCTGCATTTGTATGGTGCTTAGCACAGCACCATCTTGACCACCTGGGAAAAGCCAGGAGAACTTGCCTTGAGTTGGTGGAAATACAAACAGGAACATCAGTCAAAGATGTGGGCTGCATTTGGGGGGAAGTGATGATGAAATAAACCTCATGCTGGTCTGCCTGAGAGAAGCTGAGAAGCAGCTGGCTACCATCCTGACCACACACATTAGCTGGCTCAAATCTCCCCCAGTGCTAAAAGCAGCTCTTGATTTAGCCAATAACGCCTTTGCAGGAACAGAGTTTCGATTCAGCTGCTGTACTTCACAGGCTTGTCTTGTCAGCAGCTAAAGGATGCTCCAGGAAGCACCTATAGCACTTCTAACCACTTGCAAGGAGATGGTTCCACACAGCAGCTTTATATAGCCCACACCAAGTTGCTCCCACAGTTCCGTTACATCAGATGTCGCCAGGGCTTGCAAGAGGAAAGGCATCGCACAGTCCACGTCACACTGCTCTGACCAAAGAGCAGACCTCCCACCCCCAGACCTTCAGACGTCACAAACCAGCTCATGCATCGATGGAGTAAGGCAGATTCCCACCAGCCAAGGCAGAAATAGGGCAGGAAAAATAACCCACAACCCACCCTCGCTTCTCTTGCACCTCTCATGGAAGCCTGAATCTGGAGCAGCCTGCTGCCATGACCTTGATGCTACGGCAGTGCCCTGAACTGAGACTTTGCAGATGGCTCTTTCTTTAAGCCCTTTCACCAGCATCAATTTCTCTTTTGCTTCAACCATCCTTGCCCACGAGGGAACTGCAGCCAAGCCTGAGAAGGATGTATTGCAGGGCAGTGATTTATTGGCAATGGTAAGTGTGTATGTGAAAGGAGGCTGGAGAAAATGCTTCTCCTTTGAGCTGCACGCTCTCTTTCACCACCTTATCCCCAGCGGTTTGCAGCACAAACATCTTGCTGACTGCACAGAAGATACCCTGGAGCCTGTGGGTCCAGCAAGGACACCCCCTCCTCCTCTTGTAGGGTCACAGAATATGGACCCACACCAGACACACAGCAGGCTGTGCAAACCCCAAAGCACAGCATTCAACTGGAAATCACTCCATGAACTCTTGTAAGAGCTGGTATGACAGACACCCCGTGGGACAGTCCTGTTCTTCCTAAGACAGACTGCCACCACCCCCAGGACTGTGATGGGAGATGTGCTTTCAGTCCTTCCCAAGATTGACCCTCCCAACATCACAGCACTGTCCCATGCTTGTGGGGCTGGGCTCTCACCTCCTCTGGTCCTGGCTGATGAGCACAATTTTCCTTATCCCCACATCCCATCAGAGTAGGTGGTACCACAAAGGAACTGAACTGCGTCCATGATCTACCAGAAACCATAGCCTCTGTCCACTGCAAAGCCCTCTCCTGTCCCTGGCACCTCTTCCCATGCCCTCAGTGCTCTGCTAGTAACTGGGAAGAGGGAATGCTGCTAGCTGGAGCAGACAGGGTGTTTTTCTGAGAGAACAAAGAATGTAACAGGAATAATCCCATGTCTCAGGAACTCTCAACCTATGGCAATTCACAAATAAAACCCATGAACTGGACTAGTAGTTTGACACCCCCAGGCACCCAACATCCCACCAAAACCATGCCACCACCCTTCCTCTCCCCTGTCCCACATGCACCACTGGGTTTTACTGCCTATGCAAAGCAAAGAGGGCACGGACAGTTCACATGTGGCTTCACACTGCCTTCTGCATGAGCCTCTCCTTAAAGACCACATGCATTAAGGGCTTAGCAAATGTCTCCAGCAGCCCTGATGCTTTATTTCTTTGCTCTGGTTGCCTGGCAGAATATTCCGCCCCCCACCTCATGCTACAGGCTGCCTGATGTGCAATAAATCCTGTGCCCTTTCAGGCTGCCATTAGCAGGGGTTTGTTCTCTGGGTGCTGCTCAGCCCAGTCATGCAGCAGCATGGAGAGCAGAGCTTCACTCCCGAGGTTGGGAAAAATCCCTCGGCAGGGCCGGCGTCCCTCTGACACCCGTAGCTCCCTGCTGGCTTGCTGAAATGGGATAAGGGACAGGAGAGGACAAGGTCTGTCAGTTAAAATAATTGAGTTTTAACTGCAACACTGCTCACCACTTTGTCTGATCAGGCCCAAAATAAACTGCATTACATCACTGCAGGTCAGACTGAGCTAATCAGGGTATCCTTCTTACACTGAGAAAGAACCTATTTATGTCCCGTGCCTTTTCTCTTCTGCTTTGCAGGCAGAGCTCCTTCCAACTGTGCAAGTGCAGGGGAAAATTAATTCAGCCTGCTGCCCAAATTATGCAAGAGCCACATGGAATGGAAAGTGCATATTAACAGATTTTACTATTTCAGGCCATTCTTTCATGTCTCATAATTTATTTTGCCATCATATTTGCAGACAAATACAAAATAACATATAAGCCAAGTAATCTTTAGGGTGTTGACAGAAGACAGCAGAAGGGAGCAGGCACCTCCAGACAGAGTCTGCCCTATGTAACTACCTGAGTGAGCCTTGAGCTCTCTTAAATAACCACAGTAAGATCTAGCCCATAGTGCTATAGACACAGGAACACAAAGCAACGAAAGCTGAAGTCTGTTCATCTTTGACCTTGCTAATAGGCCCCCAAATCTTCCCTGCTTCTTCCACTGTTTTCAGTTGCTCCAGTAGAAGCTCTCAGGCCACCTAAGGTTGTGGTAACAGCATATTGTCTTACTCTGCATTCCAACAGACCATCCCACCCAGCTATATGACTGCCAAGCAAAGGCTCCTCTGACTTGGGCCCCAAAGAGGAGGATTTAAATCTTCAGCTGGTGTAATTTTGAATTCCTCCACTTTTTCACTGGGACCTTTCACAATTTACATCAGCTGAGGGGCTCCAACCTCCCATGACTAAAGAATCAAAGCAGTGATGCCTGCTGGCACTTACTATCCTTTCTCCCTTGCAAATGATGCATTCCCACCCTGATTGCCTTTGGGAACCAAATGTCTCAACATGAAAGATATGCAACAGCATCTGGCATGAGCAAGGGAAAATCCCTGCTCCCTGGTCCTGCTGCAAGGGAATCACAGCAGTGTGCAGAGCTGGTAGCAGCACTTTTTATCAGCTGTACCTTGCTGTGAATCTTCCCCTGTTCCTGACTGCTCTTCCATCTGATAAATTAACAGCAATAGGATTTGCTGGTCTATTTATAGGAAACACAAGAAGGCAGCAGCTACAGCAAAGGTGCAGAAGGCTGCACTCACTGATGCTGTTGCTTGTACCCACATTGAGCTGGAAGCAACTACACCCTGCTCTAAAAGCATATAAACCAGTGCTGAACTGTCTCATGCAGTGCTTTCAAGGACAGGGTGGCAACTGCTTTTGCACTGCCCAGCATCTCTGTGGGTTTGGTTGCTGGAGATACCCTTCAGCCCTCTCTGGCTGCATAGCCTTGTCCATAGAATCATAGAATCGTTAGGGTTGGAAGGGACCTCAAGGATCATCCAGTTCCAAACCCCCTGCATGGGCAGGGACACCCCACACTACATCAAGTCACTCACAGCCACCTCCAGCCTGGCTGCAAAAACCTCTAGGGATGAGGCTTCCACCACCTCCCTGGGCAACCTGTGCCAGGGTCTCACCACCCTCATGGGGAAGAACTTCTTCCTAACATCCAATCTGAATCTACCCATTTCTAGTTTTGTTCCATTCCCCCTAGTCCTATCATTACCTGACACCCTAAAAGGTCCCTCCCCAGCTTTCTTGTAGCCCCCTTCAGATACTGGAAGGCCACAATTAGGTCTCCTTGGAACTTTCTCTTCTCCAGACTGAACAGCCCCAGCTCCCTCCTGAGGACAGGTGCTTTCACAGTCCTAGTTAAGCCATTTTCCTGACAAGTACTGAGAGATTAAACACCTGGTGACCTGAAGACATGTCATCCCTGCCCACAACTCCTCCCAGGCTGGGATTCAGCTCTTCCCAGGGCACCAACTTCCCCTGGCATCTCAGCAGTAATGAGATGCATCCATCAGAAACCAAAGCCAAGTTCAAGAGGAAAAGACTCCCTTTTGCTCTCTCTTGGCCACCTGCATGTCCCATCCTCTTGTCTGTGGCCTGAGATACTTTAGAGCAGCTGCAGCTTGACCAGGTTGCAATATTAGAGTTCTTCAGCCCTTCAACCACTATTCCCTTTTGTTTGCTCCATGTCTCCCTTGGTTAAAATAAATCCATTTAATTCAGAGGAATCAAAAGCACCCAAATGGATTCACTTTGAGCAGGACTTTTGGGAAGCATTGCAGCTACTGCTGCCCAGCAGCACCAGCAGGGGGGGGAAAAATGTGCAAGCTTTTCAAAGTGGATCAAGATCTTTTTAAAACCTTCCAACTGCCTTGAGATTCAGATCTGGGCTTGGACAGCAATTACCACCATCCTCCACTGCTAGGAGAATGCAGCACCAGTGTCCCATTAAGCTCCATTAAAAGGGATAATTAGCTGGAGACTGACAGTAATTCAGCCAGTTCATTTATCAGAAAGGATAAAGCCAGCCAGAAACACAGTAATGGGAGGGTCTTAAACCCAGTGTTATCCTGTGCTGTTGTGCAACAAACGTATCCCCAGCAGAAGGGACAAGGACCACGCTGTTAATTGGGCTTGCTGGGGTGCAAATGATGTTTTGCTTCATAAAGTCTGGCTATTATTTAGCTCTTGTGCTACAGCTGAATTGAGAACTCAGCTGTGTAAAAGGGTGCAGCTAGGAATCGATGGTGGATCACCAAAACATTTAATCACTCCTTCACTAATCTCCCTCCACTACCTGAATCCAAACTGACTCCTCACACTAAAATCAATGCTGTTAATATACTCATTAACCATGGCTCTTTTGGAGAAACAAAGCCATCAGGGTCTGAAAAACTAACTGGGGAGCATAGGAGCTGAAAGCTGTGTACAGCACAGGGCTTGTGCTCCAAGGCTTCCTGGGGGAGCAAGAAAGCCTCTAAGGATGCCCCCACAGGAATTTCCACTACAATCTCCTACTGAGAGTGGGCAGCTGCAGCTACACCTGTAACAGCACATCCCTGAGAGAGGACAGCTGGTGCTGGACTAATCCAAGACCAATGGATCCACAGCCATGGCTCCTGCTCAGGGTGAGGCTCAAGAGCTGGCTTCAATGCTCAGCGCTGCCCACACCAGGGATTTCTGGTGCAGGGATTTCTGGTGCAGGGATTTCTGCACATGCCAAGCATCTTTGTTCCCTCTTCTCGAGAGGTGGCCACAAGCCAACCTCATGAAGTTCAACAAGGCTAAGTGCAAGGTCCTACACCTGGGTTGGGGCAATCCCAAGCACAAATATAGGCTGGGCAAGGAGTGGCTTGAGAACAGTCTTGAAGAGAAGGACTTGGAGGTGTCTTGATGAAAACTCAACATGAGCCAGCAGTGTGTGCTTGCAGCCCAGAAGGCAACCGTGTCTGGGGCTGTATCAAAAGAAGTGTGACAAGGAGGATGAGGGAGGTGATTCTGCCCCTCTGCTCTGCTCTTGTGAGACCACATCTGCAGTGCTGCATCCAGTTCTGGTGCTCAACCCACTGAGCTCAGTTGATTGTAACTGGTACCTTCTCAGACCCAGCATAGTTTAGTGGTCCTGGTAGTTAGGTTACAGTTGAACTCAATGATCTTAAAGATCTTTTCCAACCTTAATGGTTCTATGATTCTGGTTCTGCCACTTCCCACCACTCTGTATGTCACAAGGCAGACATTTCCCATTGGTCTGGGAACTAGCCAGACCTTTTGGGGCAGCTGTTGCCTTTGCATCCCATACTGCCTCTTATTTATACACCCTCAGCTCATGAGTTTGCCATATCCTCCTGCCAGGTTTCCCTGCATGACTCTCTCTGCTCTGACCTGCACGTCTGACACTCCTGTCCCAAGACTCATTCCTCCTAAGTCTGTCAGTTCAGCTGTGATAGCTTCTGCTTGGCATTTACAGGCTCCAGACAGTCTCTCCCCAAAGGATTTTCTGAAAGACACTGAATTTCTGGCCAGGGTTTTGTCATGCTGCCTGGAAATGGATGTTAGTCAAACTTATTCAAAGATAGCTTTTTCTTTCTTTTATTTTTTGGTGGTTTTTTTGGGGTTTTTTTTTTGCTTAATGCAATTATTGAACAAATATCAGAATGCAAAATTGCCCCTGGGACTGGAAAATGGAATTAAATCTTCCAACAAACATGAGAAAATGGATAACGACGTCTCTATTAGCAACAAAATGTTTCATGCTTAGAAACTGGTAATCTAACACCCCTCCAGGGAATCCAGGGTGGGGAGAAAAACCTGGTGTAAGAAAGCACTAGAAAGAATGGGATGTACATACATTCAAGTGAGACACAGACTGGCTGTGGGGTGGATAGGAGGGCATCCTCGTGCTGGTCCCACTTCAGTGCAGCCACAGGCAGCTCATTAGTGGAAAGCAATGGCCCAGATCCTCTGCAGCTCCCAACCGTGCTGAGCCAGGCATAATCAGGCACAGGAGGTCCACCCCATGTAGGGTACATCCTCCAAGCCACTGGTGTGGCCACAAAGCTGTACTGACCTCTGCAAGCAGTGAGAAGGGCAGAGCTGGGATGTGTTGGCGTGGCTGAGCTTTTTCTGCAAGCACCAAGCTCCAGCTTGTCTTGGAGGGCTTATGGATGGCACAGCCCAGATAAACTCTGACATCACAGGCTTACCTCAGCTAGGCACACAGGGAGTGCAGCACTGTGTATGATACAGTGACAAAACACCCACGTTTCACCCAAGTGATACAAGAATTGTCACAGTGCTCACAGGAACACCTCTGTTAGGGACATGGGAGACTTGGCTGTGCTGGGTTAATAGCTGTGTTTGATGATCTTGTGGATACCTCATCCCTGGAAGTGTTTAAGGCCAGGCTGGGTGAGGCTTTCAGCAGCCTGGTCTAGTGGCAGGTGTCCCTGCCCATGGCAGGAGGATTGGAACTGGAATATCTTCAAGGTCCCTTCCAGCTCAAGCAATTCTATTTAGGCTGGATGTTAGGAGGAAGTTCTTCACAGAAAGAGTGATTGCCCATTGGAATGTGCTGCCCAGGGAGGTGGTGGAGTCACCATCACTGGAGGTGTTTAGGAAGAGACTGGATGGGGTCTTTGGTGCCATGGTTTAGTTGCTTAGATAGGTTGGACTCTACGATCTCAGAGGTCTTTTCCAACCTGCTTAATTCTATTCTATTCTATGATCTTAAAGTGTCTTTTCCAACCTAAATAATTCTACAATCTCCAGCATGCTGCTTTCCTACAGGACACAGGATTTCCCCTGGGCTCCCGTCTCAAGCCACAACCTAGGGAAAAAAACAAACCCACCACCAAAATAACTCCTGGCATGACAGCTCAAGAGCTGAAAACAGCCTCATCAGCCAATTAGATCATGCAGGGCAGAAGTACTGGTGTGCAGCCACCCTGGGGGCTGCTACAATTTGGCAGAAAACCAAACTGGAAGTTTGGTTTGGTTTGTTGTAACACCAGCCTGGTCATCCCAAGGAGGAACGGGCTGGCCAAAGTTCCTCTTTGAATCTACTGTCCGGAAGAACCAACAAATGACACCCTGGTTGCACAGGTGAATAGAACAGGAATGGCAATAGAAATAGGAATGGCAATAGGAGTAGGAAAGCAATAGGAGCAGGAAAGCAATAGGAGCAGGAAAGCAATAGGAGCAGGAAAGCAATAGGAGCAGGAAAGCAATAGGAGCAGGAAAGCAATAGGAGCAGGAAAGCAATAGGAGCAGGAAAGCAATGGCAATAGAAATAGGAATGGCAATAGGAGTAGGAAAGGAATAGGAGTAGGAAAGGAATAGGAGTAGGAAAGGAATAGGAAAGGAATAGGAAAGGAATAGGAGTAGAAAAGGAATAGGAGTAGAAAAGGAATAGGAGTAGAAAAGGAATAGGAGTAGAAAAGGAATAGACCAGGTTGGAAAAGACCTTTGAGATCATTGAGTCCAACCTATCACCCAACACCATCTGATCAACTAAACCATGGCACCAAACACCCCATCCAGTCTCTTCCTAAACACCTCCAGTGATGGTGACTCCACCACCTCCCTGGGCAGCACATTCCAATGGCCAATCACTCTTTCTGGGAATAGCTTCTTCCTAACATCCAGCCAAAATTTGCACAGCTCCTACTCTGGGTTTTAATGATGGTATAGTTCTCAAAGACAATGCACAACCTCAAAGTGTTCATACACAACCTACAAGGTGCCCAGCAGCCTGCCCTCCCTTCCTCCTCCCAAGAGCACAGCTCATTTACAGTGGCCTACCCTGCGCTCGCGCTCTTCCCTTCTGCATTTAATGGCTTGTGAACTTCAAAGAGAGGGGAGCAGACCTGTTTCTTCCCCATGCAGCTAAATACTACACAGCTACATTACTGCAGAACACCTACAAAATCTGCTGCTAAAATAAACTCCCATTTGAACTCTGCCTGGAATATTTTTTTCCCCCCTTCCAGAGATCTCAGAACACGCTGCCCCTTCTTCCCACACAGCGCTGAAGCACCTGCTTCACTTTAACCAGGTACAAGCTCTTCTGGCAGCTGAAAGGGCTAATCATGCACAAAATTACCTGCCAGAAGTACCAAGTGGAATCCAAGCTTTTGCATCTAGAACTTGCATGGTGCAATTGAAAACATTAGCCCTGGGGTGAATGTTCTACAAGCACTGGCAGACAGAGGACAAAACTATAGAATCATAGAGTTGTTAGGGTTGGAAGGGACCTCAAGGATCATCAAGCTCCAGCCACATTGCCATGGGCAGGGACACCTCACACTACATCAGGTTGCTCAGAGCCACATCCAGCCTGGCTGCAAAAACCTCCAGAGATGAGGCTTCTACCACCTCCCTGGGCAACCTGTGGCAGTCTCTCACCACCCTCATGGGGAAGAATTTCTTCCTAACATCCAATCTGAATCTCTCCATTTCCATTTTTCTCCATTCCCCCTAGTCCTATCATTCCCTGACACCCTAAAAAATCCCTCCCCAGCTTTCTTGTAGCCCCCTTCAGACACTGGAATGCCACAATTAGGTCTCCTTGAAGGCTTCTCTTCTCCAGACTGAACAGCCCCAACAGTCTGTCCTCATAGGGGAGCAGCTCCAGCCCTCTGCTCCTCCTCATGGCCCTTCTCTGGACACCTTCCAGCACCTCCAAATCCTTCCTGTAATAGAGGCTCCAGAACTGGACGCAGTACTCCAGGTGGGGTCTCCCCAGAGGGGAGTGGAGGGAGAGAATCCATCTAAGAAATCAAGCTCTTTGTTGTTAATAGAACACATCCAACTCCAGAGGACTGCTTGGAAAAACCCTAAAATAAAAACTGTGCACAATGTACTATCCATGAATACAGATAACCCCACACACAGTATGTGCATGCCTCATGTATCCAAAATAGGAGAGCAGACAGGCTCTAAACACAAATTGGGAATATACCAGATAGGGTTTTAATAACAGCCAACTGCTGGAGCTACCTGCTTTTTATTAGGCTGGAAAAGCAGCACAGAAAATAGTATTTCAACCTTTCATCTGTAACATGGTCTTTGCTAACAAAATTATCCCAGAGTCATCCAAGCACATAGCTTGGTGTCACCTGCTTAATATGCAGGAGAAATTAAATGCCACTTACACAGGGCAAAGAACTCCCCAGCTGATTGCATGCCCTTTCGTGCAGCCACGCAGCAAACGTGGTCAGGCCCTGCATCCCCTCTTCAGATCCTGCCCTTCTGCAGGAACATCATCTGACCCACTGCTACACCTTTGCAAGGCCACCAGCACTCTGTCCAGGGTGCTGGGAGAGCTGCAATGAGCTTTGCCACGGGTGCTGGCCCTCTGCAATTCCATAACCCTCTGCAATTCCATAGCCCCCTGCACTTGTTAGAATGTTAGGGGTTGGAAGAGACCTTGAAAGATCACCTAGTCCAACCCCCCCAGTCACAAAAGGATCACCCAGAGCAGATCTCACAGGAATGCATCCAGGCAGGTTTTGAGTATGTCCAGAAAAGAGATTCCACAACCCCCCTGGGCAGCCTGTTCACACAGAATGAAGCCCTGCATCCCCTCTTCTTTTGCAGGAACATCATCTGACCCACTGCTACGCCATACCAGCCCTTTGCAAGGCCACCAGCACTCTGTCCAGGGTGCTGGGAGAGCTGCAATGAGCTTTGCCACGGGTGCTGGCCCTCTGCAATTCCATAACCCTCTGCATTTGTTAGAATGTTAGGGGTTGGAAGAGACCTCAAAGATCACCTAGTCCAACCCCCCCTGTCACAACAGGATCACCCAGAGTAGATCACACAGGAATGCAGCCAGGCAGGGTTTGAGTATGTCCAGAAAAGCAGATTCCACAACCCCCCTGGGCAGCCTGCTCACACAGAATGTTAGGGGTTGGAAGGGACCTCAAAAGATCAATGTACTATACTAAAAGGTGGTCAAGTACTACTGACAGCACTTAAGTATTGTGGAAAGACAACAACAGAGATTTGGTAACAGTGGTGGACCCGGCATGCTTACCTAGCATTAACCAAACCATGCTAATAATCCTTCTTCATCTCTCCAAAGCATGAGATGAGAGAAACACCTTTATCTCCATTCCAACCCAGCTTCATGTCTCCTGCTACCAGAGATGAGCTCACTGGTACTTTATCTGACTGGCTGGTGGTGCTCAACCCACAGAAGTCAACAGAAAGACTCTTCATAACCGATTTCATAGAATCATAGAATGGTCTGGGTTGGAAAGGATCTCCAAAGGTCACCTAGTCTAACCCCCCTCTGCAGTCAGCAGGGGCATCCTCAACTAGAGCAGGTTGCCCAGAGCCCTGTCAAGCCTCCCTTTGAATGCCTCCAGGGATGGGGCCACAGCCACCTACCTGGGCAACCTGTTACAGTGTTCCACAACCCTCATAGTAAAGAACTTGTTCGTGACATCCAATCTAAATCTGCTCTGCTCTAGTTGGAAGCCATTGCCCCTCATCCTGTCACTGCAGACCTTTGTAAACAGCCTCTCTCCATCCTTCTTGTAGCAGGCTGGCAGGCTGCTATTAGGTCTCCCCAGAGCCTTCTCTTCTCCAGGCTGAGCAACCCCAGCTCCCTCAGCCTGTCCTCATAGCAGAGATGCTCCAACCTCTTGATCATTTTTGTGGCTTATTTCCATCAGGTGTTAAAATTCCCAATATCCCCCACCAAACACAGGGAACACCAGGAGGGATCTTTCATAAGAGTTTACTCTTTGTCCTCCTACATAGCTACGTAGGATCAATATATATATATAAAGAACATATAAACAATGACAAAACCCAAAGAATATGGAATATGGAAGGTGCTGGGCATGACAAAACTTATCTGCCAAAAGTGCCTTTCACTACCTGCAGAATAAGGCTCCTGCTTCTCGCTGTGAATGAATTCTTTCCGCTCATATTTGGCTCTGATCCACTGTTCCCGCAGCAGTCTGGAAAAGAAACACAAGAGAAAAGGAAGCAGGGTGCAAAAATACAACAAGAAAGAATCCCAAATCATTTAAACCTTCAATCAAAATACCAGTGGGATTTAAAAGTCTTCCCAAAAAATCACACTGGGCAGTCTGGAGTTGAGGGTTTCCTCTCTTTGCTGCAGGACAGCAATAAATCATTTGCCTGTCCAGCCAATTTTACTGGAAACTTATTTAATACAATTTATAGGTGCAGCAGTGGAGCCTCTTCCCACCCATCCAATCAGCCACTGTATGTATGCCTCACTGTATGAATGAGTTGAAACCTCCTTTCCTCAGACTCCCTTTGTGGTGGGTTGAAATTTCACCCCCTAACATTAACTTTGCCAGACCAGCTCAGTTGGAAGCAAATGAAAGCTGTGTTTACAGGCAAAACTACAAGCTACACTGGAATGCAAGGATTGTGTACAAAATATAGAGGATTTACAATGTTTACAGATATTCACAATTAACAACCAGCACAAGAATCCCCCTGGTCAAGGGCCAGAGGAAGCTACTAGCTTCTCCTTCCCTGCCTACCCAGACCTTCCCTGTACAAAAAGGAGAAAGGAGCAGAGAAAGTTGCTGTTAGACTTAACCAAAGCAATGCAGCCAAGGTCAAGCAGAAGCAAGTCAGTATCTCTCAAGAGCAATGAAGCAAGAGAGAAGAGAGGAATTACCATAGAATCAATAAGGTTGGAAGAGACCTCAAAGATCATCAAGTCCAACCTGTCACCACAGACAAGAGAGCTGGGGAGGGACTTTTTAGGGTGTCAAGGAGTGATAGGACTGGGGGGAATGAAACAAAACTAGAAGTGGGGAGATTCAGATTGGATCTTAGGAAGAAGTTCTTCCCATGAGGGTGGTGAGACACTGGCACAGGTTATCCAGGGAGGCGGTGGAAGCCTCATCCCTAGAGGTTTTTAAGGCCAGGCTGAACATGGCTCTGAGCAACCTGATGTAGTGTGAGGTGTCCCTGCCCATGGCAGGGGGCTTGGCACTAGATGATCCTTGAGGCCCCTTCCAACCCTAACAATTCTATGATCCCATGACTGTAGTTTTGCTTGTAAATATAGCTTCATTTGCTTCCAGCTGAGCTGGTCTGGCAATTTTATAGTGGTGGTGGGGTGATCATTTCGAGCAACCACAGGTGTGAAGAGTGAAAAAAGCCTCAAAAAGAGCAGGGGCAGAACATAGCTGGGAAAGGATACAAGGGCTGGGGATCACAGGACCCAAGCACCAGGGAGGTAGTGAGAACCCACCTTGGCAGAGCTATTCCAAGTTCACAGCTTGTACTGTAAGACTTGCTAAGTCTAAGAAAGGAAACATGCCTGTGACAAAGTCCTCTACTTTTCATGCTGAGCATGGTACCAATGACTTATACACCAAGACTTTAACTTTCAAAAAGGGAGGAAAACCCCCCAAACCCCAACAAAACACCCCAACACAGGTTATAAATACTTCCCCACCACCACCTTTTACTTCACACAAACACTGGAACTAATGAAGTCATTTAAGATTGGTGCCTATGCTAGAAATTGCTGCAAACCATTTTTAACTGTGCTTAGTTCTTAATTGCCCTAGAACCTGAAATAGCTCAAGCAGGCAGAAATCACACGCAGAAATAAAGGCATGTGTCATCCCAGCTTCACAGCAGGCATTTTCAAGTGGCCTACACTGATGACAGGGAAAGATCCACCAGCATTGGGCATGCTCTGTGAAACTCATCACACTTCCCCACGTTGACTTCTCTGCCAATGAAAACTGGTGAGGTGCTTAATGACCTCCTCTTCATTGCTGCAGATGCAAATGCAATGCCATCTTTTTCAGCAGACACGCTCCAGAAAGGCTCAAAGAGGATAAACTCACTAACATCACTCATGAAAATTTAGCTGCAGGTACAGCAAATATGTTCATCCTATCTGAAAGGCACTATTCAAGGAGAGCTGTGGCTGTAATCACTCTCCTGGCACTAAAGGAAGAAATAATTACACATATTTTGTCCCACCCTTTGTTTCTTCTCCTGGATTGAGGCACCAGCCTTCTCCCTCAAGGCTCAGGGACCAGCACAGCATCCCTCTACCCAAAACTCAACTGTGAGCTTCTGCTGTAACAAAAATAATGCACCAGCTCTGCTTTCCCCCCTTCTGTTCCTGTTTTCATGACTGATCTTTAGTTGTCACACACACATCTGCAAGTTTGACTGTGAACTCTGGAGATGAACACCCATCTCCCTTCTGCTGTCACCCTGTGCTATGCTCTGGTTTGAGTACAACTCATCAGCTCAGGAGGTTCAGATGCATTTTGTACAAGTGTCCAAGGGAGCTCTTCTGGCTTGAGCAGGATGCTCTTTCTGGATCTGACAACCACAACCCAGCAGCCTGCAAATGCAGGAGACTGATGGTCCCCAACATAACAACTTATTACCTGTTTCAACCAATCTGTGAACATTTAAACATAAAAATCAACACTAATACTCAAATCCATCACCCTTCTTGCAATGCTTCCAGGCTGGCTGCTGCAGCACGTTACCACCATAGCCACTCTTGGATCTTTTGACCCAGGCAATCAGCACCAGAACAAGAGGACACAGTCTCAAACAGCACCAGGGGAAGTTTGGGCTGAAGGTGAGGAGAGAATTCTTCACAGAGAGAGTTGTTAGCCATTGGAATGTGCTGCTCAGGGAGGTGGTGGAATCACCATCCCTGGAGGTGTACAAGAGGGGATTGGATGTGGCACTTGGTGCCATGGTTTAGTGGTCATGAGGTCTGTGGCGACAGGTTGGACTTGATGATCTTTGAGGTCTTTTCCAACCTTATTGAGTCTATGATTCTATGGTAAGATGATTAAGAATTTAACTAGAAGGAAGCAAATTCACACCACCCTCAGCTCCAGATGACTTCAGTGGATTCAGCAGGAGCTGCAGCTGTTCTGAGTTTCTGGAAGTCAGCCTTCCAGTAGGAATCTTTAAATAGAGCATCAATTAAGGTCCATGTGAAGCAGAGGGAAAACACTCTGACTGTATAATGCAAACACAACAGCCACACTCTGCTGGTCTCTCACCTTGGGGAGCATCACTCTGCAGTGACTTATCTCCAACAGCAGCAGTTCAGTATCTCCACAGCTTTTGTGCAGGAGAGCTCAAACCGGGCAGCCACGAGGTGCCTTGTCCAAAGGGGTACCCCTGAGAAGCTGCAAAATGCTCTCAATAACCTCTTCAGCATTTAGGTCAGGATGTGAGTGGCTCTAGTGGCAATTCCCACCACAGACAGGACTCCAGCCACCCCACTTCCCCAGTTCACAGAAAGCGCTTTCTGACAGCTCATCCATTCTTCCCCTTTCCCCACCATCACAAACCCAGACTCTTTCAGCAATAATTTCCCAGGAACCTTGGTACAACCAGAGAGGCCCACAGTCAGGACAACTCACTGCAAGGCTTCTGCTCCAGGGGTTATTTACAGAAACCAGAACAACTCCACCAAATGAAACTGAAACGAAAACCCAGCAAGGATGAAAAGGAGTCCAGCATCTCCCTTCAGCGCAACAGAGAGGTTGAGCAGAGACTTGACCAGGCTTGCTCCCACAGACTGGAGGCAACTTTGCCCTTAAAAAGATGCTTTTGACTCTGGTGTTAGACTGCAGTTTGACTGGAAAAGCTTTGATGAATTTAAGCAGGAGCAGGAATTCGTCCTGGTATCTCCAGCATCTGAGAGCAATTGTATAGCAGGGACCATCCAGAGGTCCCTTAAGCCATACAGACTTCTCCATCATTTCCAGTGGACTTCAGACCTGATCTCCATCTCACTGTAAGTATCCCTTGAGAGGCCTTTGAAACACTTGTTGCTGTGTTTCAGTTGAAATCTATTTGAATATGCATGCAAGTAACCTGGGGTGGGCATCACATACAGGACCCTCCATCCAAACCACCTCTTGGATATCAACAGGGGTTCAGGACTGGAGCAACAGCCTCATGGTATTTAATTTCTGGGGATGGGATAATGGAGCAGAGACACCATTCCTGTTTGTTAGTAAAATGTAAGTGCATCATTCCTAAACTGTGGAGATGAGCAGCTTTTGGGATCAACTCAAAATGCTTCAGCAGCCCACCTAAAGTCTGCCAGGCTGCTGGTTACAGGGAATGTGTCATTTTTTGGCAATTAGAAGAGAAAGGTCTTTGTCATTATCAAGATAAAAATCTAGGGGGGGATGGGGGGTAGTGGTGTGTGGAAGGAACAAAACACACCAAAAAAACCCAACAAAACAAAACAACAAAACCCAACCCCCCACCAAATCCTAAAGGGAAAACCACAGTTCATAGAATCATAGAACCAACATGTTCTGAACTAGAAAAAAAGATAGGGCTGGATCTGGAGGTGCTGGAACATGTCCAGAGAAGGGCCACGAGGATGATTAGAGGGCTGGAGCTGCTCTCCTATGAGGACGGACTGAGGGAGTTGGGGCTGTTCAGTCTGCAGAAGAGAAGGCTCCAAGGAGACCTAATTGTGGCCTTCCAGTATCTGAAGGGGGCTACAGGGAGGCTGGGGAGGGACTTTTTAGGGTGCCAGGTAGTTACAGGACTAGGGGGAATGGAACAAAAAGAGAAATGGGGAGATCCAGATTGGATGTTAGGAAGAAGTTCTTCCCCATGAGGGTGGTGAGACACTGGCACAGGTTGCCCAGGGAGGTGGTGGAAGCCTCATGCCTAGAGGTTTTTAAGGCCAGGCTGGATGTGGCTCTGAGCAACCTGATGTAGTGTGAGGGTTCCTTGCCCATAGCAGGGGGGTTGGCACTAGATGATCCTTGAGGTCCCTTCCAACCCTAACTAATCTATGATCTGTGATTGTATTAGCTGTGACTGAATTCTGGGGTAGGAGCCCTTGTAGTGAAGTCAATACCCATGGCATCAGGTCCCCTGTCATTATGTACTTCTGTGCTGGAGCTGGGTCCTGGATGTTGCTTTGCAGTGGGTTTGTTTTGGCAGATTTCAAGATGTGGAGGTTTTTAAGGCCAGGCTGGATGTGGCTTAACAATTCTATGACTCTATGACAGGGCTGCACTGGCGAGGTGGCAGGTCCAGAAGTCAAAAAGCACTACCAACACCAGGAGCTCCAAATCTCTTTTCAGGTCCTTGTTTGCTTTCCTGGCCAGCCACCTGAAAACAAGTGCTCTCTGCCAAAGGGCCAGGAGGAAGGCTGCAGAAGAAGCCAGTGGAGCAGTTTGAGCTTGGTCCCACACACTCGAAATCTTTTGCTCACAGCGAAAAACACCACAGGAAAAGCTGTTCAAGCAGTTCAGTATCAAAGTCTGGCTTCACTGTGCTCTGTGAAGGACTGCTGGCCTGCCAAATAGGTAGCCTCCAGTTTATCATTACCCAAGTCCCTCAGCTGGGTGCCTTTCCCAGGACATGCTAGAGCACAAACTCCACAGAACAGAATAGAATAGCATAGAATAGAGTAAACCAGGGTGGAAGAGACCTTCAAGCTCATCGCATCCAACCTATTATCCAACACCACCTAATCAACTAAACCATGGCACCAAGCACCCCATCAAGTCTCCTCCTAAACACCTCCAGTGATGATGACTCCACCACCCCCCTGGGCAGCACATTCCAATGGGCAATCACTCTCTCTGTGCAGAATTTCTTCCTAACATCCAGCCTAAACCTCCCCTGGTGCAGCTTAAAACTGTGTCCTCTTGTTCTGGTACTGGCTGCCTGGGAGAAGAGACCAACCTCTGCCTGTCTACAACCTCCCTTCAGGTAGTTGTAGAGAGCAAGGAGGTCTCCCCTGAGCCTCCTCTTCTCCAGGCTAAGCAACCCCAGCTCCCTCAGTCTCTCCTCATAGGTTTTGTGTTTTAAACCCCTCACCAACTTTGTTGCCCTTCTCTGGACACCTTCCAGCAAGTCAACCTCCTTCCTAAACTGAGAGGCCCAGAACTGGACACAGGACTCAAGGTGTGGCCTAACCAGTGCAGTGCACAGGGGCAGAATGACCTCCCTGCTCCTGCTGGCCACACTGTTCCTGATACAGGCCAGGATGCTGCATGGCTGCCATGGCTTTTTGAAGAGCTGCAACAGACAAGAGCCCCCAGTCAGAGGTGAAAGTGGCCCAAAAGACATCAAACACCATCCACCCATCCACTACTATTCTCTGATTGCATCTTCCTGGGCCACCATCAAGACCAGCAAAGACAAAAGCCGCGAGTGTCGTCCAGGAACGCCATTTCCAACCCCCACGTTTGTAGCTTCTGGAATTTGTCAGAGGTTTTTCCAGCTAAAACCAATCTGCTCTCCACAGGCAGCTCTGTGGACACAGCTATGCCAAGTTTCTGTCAAACAATATTTTTATTTTTTTCTTAGATGAAATTTTAAGTCCAAGTCCAAGTTCTGGCTCAGACTGCAAGAAGAGTCACTGCAGCGCAGAGTAAAAGCCTCGCCTAGCTTCATACCCTCCCATCTTCTCCTATCTGGTAAGTCCTCACTGTGAGGATTTGCCTTTAGAATAGAATAGAATAGAATAGAATAAACCAGGTTGGAAGAGACCTTCAAGATCATCGTGTCCAACCTATCATCCAACACCACCCAATCAACTAACCTATGTAACCAAGCACCCTGTCAAGTCTCCTCCTGAACACCTCCAGTGACGGCGACTCCACCACCTCCCCGGGCAGTCCATTCCAATGGGCAATCACTCTCTCTGTGTAAAACTTCCTCCTGACCTCCAGCCTGAACCTCCCCTGGCGCAGCCTGAGACTGTGTCCTCTTGTTCTGGTGCTGGCTGCCTGGGAGAAGAGACCAACCTCTGCCTGTTTACAACCGCGCTTCAGGTAGTTGTAGAGAGTGATAAGGTCACCCCTGAGTCTCCTCCTCTCCAGGCTAAGCAACCCCAGCTCCCTCAGCCTCTCCTCACAGGGCTGTGTTCCAAGCCCCTCACTAACTTCGTTGCCCTTCTCTGGACTCGTTCCAGCAAGTCAACATCCTTCCTAAACTGAGGGGCCCAGAACTGGACACAGTACTCGAGGTGTGGCCTAACCAGTGCAGTGTACAGGGGCAGAATGACCTCCCTGCTCCTGCTGGCCACACTGTTCTTAATGCAGGCCAGGATGCCATTGGCCCTCCTGGCCGCCTGGGCACACTGCAGGCTCATGTTCATCCTACCATCAACCAGCACCCCCAGGTCCCTCTCTGCCTGGCTGCTCTCCAGCCACTCTGACCCCAGCCTGTAGCACTGCATGGGGTTGTTGTGGCCAATGTGCAGAACCCGGCTTAAATGGCTTTTTGGAGACATGAGACAGCTGCTGGGGAGCTTCTTCCAGGCACTCTGTGCACCACTCTGGCTTGCAGAGCCTCAGGAGTGAGGTATACCATCCACCCTCTCCCAAGACCAGGCTCCAACAGCAAGCTTCTGGAGGAGAGCACAAGATGGGTTGGGTGGTTTGGGGTTTTTTTTTTTTCCAGTTATCAAGGCATAAAAAAAAAAAAACCCTTGCATTATGGATCTGGAGAATGTTAAAGCTAAATCTGAGCATGAAAAATTGTAACATGCCCAATTAAAATGCTAACTGATTCCTTTTTCATGTGGCTGTTTTACATGCACGGTCCAGTTCACCACAAGACTGTTTTTTTCAGAGTGGTTAAGCACAGATTAAAAGCATGCAGGAAAGAGCCTGCCTTGGTACCATCTTAACCTTGTAGCAATTTCCCTTGGAAATTAAAGTTGTTGATAGGAATTAACAGGCTTAGGAGGTAACAACAAAGAGGAAATGAACAATGACAAGCAGAGGAGATCCTGTGGCTGGTCGGAGCTGAAGGAGGGGGAAGATCTCAGGCACTTGGCCGATGACAGCAGTGATGCTCAGAGGCTTCCTGAGGCCAGATTCCCCAGTCTGAGCCACCAAAGGGTGCTCCATCACTTGGGAATTGATGAGGAGACATTCAAAGAGGCCAGATTGCAGCACCTTGAGCTTTGCACCCAAGACATCAGGCACTTATAAAAGCCATGGATGAAAAAAATCTGAAGACCTGCATGAATAAGTAGGACCCTGAGCAAAATCACTCAACTTTACCCAGCAAGACATTAACCATCAAAGAAGTTTATGAATAAAGTACTAGCAAAAGGAGGTGACAGAGGACACCAGGTGAGAAGCTTGCATCCTTGACCATCTTTATGTCCCCTGTATGGGAGGGGACCACACTGACCTTCAGAAAAATCAGACTGAGGTGGTGGGATTGGTAGCTCCTCTACCAAATAAATCAAACTTTAAATGAAAGGGGGGACAAAAATTAATATAGAAATCCAGGGATTCACTTGGTGATTTTCTCTCTGCACATTTCAATTGTGCCATGATCCAGTGAGACAATCCTGCTAATAACTGTTCTTCAGGTGACTAGACAAGATGACTCCTCAAGATGTGAGCCATACTGAGATACTTCCTCTCTCTGACTGATGTCTCATCTCATTCTAGAGAAGACAACCACACAGCACAACTCATGGCATTTAATTCTGCCCCATTTTCCCCTACCCAGGTTCTCAAATGTACTGGCAGGCAGCATAGTGAAGTGTTCTGCATAAGGAGCAGATGTAGCTCCTGCTTATCCAAGCATGGAGAGAGAGGAGCAGAGCGATGCGCTGTGGCTCACAGGCAGCTCCACAGAACTATGCTCTGTGTTCCTGAAGCAGGCAAAAAACAGGCAACAGAAAATGATGTTAAGTATTGAGCAGGGACATGTATGGACTTCCAGTACTGCAAAAGACCAGGAAGAGCTTGTCTCTGTCTTCTCCCATCAGTTTTCAACCAAGCATCTGCCTGAACAAAGCCTTTTCACAGACTCACAGAATCACCAAGGTTGGAAGAGACTTCAAAGACCATCAAGTCCAACCTGTCACCACAGACCTCATGACTAAACCATAGCACCAAGTGCCACATCCAGTCCCCTCTTGAACACCTCCAGGGATGGTGACTCCACCAGTGATGCTACCAAGCGGTACTTGCAAGGTATCTGCCCCAGGAAAAGCTGGGTTACGGCTCTCAGTCTGCTGTCCTGCTGCACAAAGCTGGGCCATGACCACTCGTGACCATCCAAAGAGGGGGTTTGTGGTTTTAATTCCTCACCCAAGGCTTTTTTGGGCCAAACCAGCAGTGGTACAGGAACATCTGGAATTCCTTTCAGCCTCAGGGACTCCCCAGTGGTACAGAAACTGGCTGCTCTGCTCACTGCTCCTGATGCACGGGCCAAGTTTCTGGCAGACAGGAGATGAGAAGAGAACACAGAAGGGGATTTTTTTCCTT
Organism: Melanerpes formicivorus; assembly: GCF_026170545.1. Taxonomy (NCBI): domain Eukaryota; kingdom Metazoa; phylum Chordata; class Aves; order Piciformes; family Picidae; genus Melanerpes; species Melanerpes formicivorus. The sequence continues at coordinate 5,899,561 of NW_027142366.1, read as the reverse complement.
TGGTTGGGTGGTGGTTTGTTGAGGTTTTTTGCCTATGCACAGCTGGTAAGTTTTCCCTGGGCAACTCCAGAGCACCCCTCCAACTTCTCTAACCTTTGCCAAGTGTCTGCCAGAGCCAAGGAAGCCACAATGAGGTTTCTGGAGGATGCAGAAGCCAGATGCTGCAGGCAAGCACCACGTATTTCCTGAGGAGTCAAACACAACATCATAGGCAAAAAACCCCCAACCCAACAAACAACACAGGACAAGCTGGAGCTGCAGGCCTTCTTCCCCCTTGCTCTGAAATTTGCAATTCTTCAAGGAACCAAAGTAGAGAGATTTCAGGAGCAGCATCACAGAATGAAGCTTCACACGAGCACACAGCCTGTCCTTACTGTGGCTCTTATGTCAGCATCCTGCCACGCCAACTCTTGAGGGCAGCTCCCACAAAGTCTGCCCAGCCACTGCAGCTGGCCAGCAAGGTTTGGTGTCATTAGAAGCACCCCACCAGCTTCTTGATGCTGCAGAATGTGGGCTGGCACACAATGGCACGGTGCCAGCGCTGGATGGAGGTGGGGAGGTGGCATCCACCACACTGCTCCCCGGCGCTGCGAGCTGGGAACAGCTCATGCTGTTGCAGTGAGTGGACTGCAGTGAGGCGGGGAGAAAGCTAAATATACACCCCTTTAAAAAGCAGCACTCCCCTGCTCTTGTTTAGTATGCATCTCTTGGAAGGCACAGGGAGCCTCTAACTACAGAAAGAAAAATACAACCTGGCACAACATCCTCACAACATTCCCAACAGGAAATGTACCCACAGGTGCTTATACTGCAGCACTGTCAGAAGGAGCTCTGCTACTGCAAGAGGTCTCATCTATCCCAAAGCACCCTGCAGCTATTGCACAGACACAGAAGCGCTGCTCCAGAGAGCACCTACACGAGCAGAGCTCCAGGTTCTGTTCAGAAATCAGGACATCCAGGCTGAATACTGTCCCAGTGTGAAACAGGCACAAGGTGGGAGGACAAAAGAGCCAGAGATTGGTCTTCTAGCCCTGCTTCAACCAGTAACTCAACAAATAACAGAACAGAAACAAACCCAAAAGGTCCTTAGCCTTCCTCCTCCTGTTCCTCACAGGTTATAAGCCCATCTAGGAGCCTCTCCACCAGGCAGCAGGAAGGGTTGTGGACAGAGCAGATGCCCCAATGCCATCAGCCAAGTGCCAGCAGGCACTTCTGTGCCCACAGACAGCTTTGACAGGGCTGGAGCTGGAGCTCAGCCACTGCACAGCAGAGCTCCCCGGAGCGCAACTGCTCTGTGGAATGGAGAAGGAAAAAACATCATAATGGCAAACCCTAGGCTGCATTATCAAAGGAAGCCAAACCAACCGAGCACAGAACCAGCCACAGACTTTGATGTCAGCCCACTAGCAGACAGCATGCAAGCACTTGTGGTCTCTAAGCTGTCTGGGCTGCAGGGTGAGCTTTTGCTGCCTCTTGGCCTGGCCCATACAAGGACAGGTGGGTGCAGAGCTCAGGACGCCCCAAGCTGCAGAGGGATCTGCCCCACGTCCAGCCAGGCTCCCCTAGCACAAGCTCTGCACCCCCTTGAGCAGGGCTGGGCCATGGAAAACAGCCACAACTCTGCTCCTGAATAACCTGAAGAACAAAATGGCATCTAAGGCTGAAGTGCAACATCTAACTGTGTTAGCAGAGGAACTGGACCAGATGATCTCCAGAGGCTCCTTCCAACCCATATCATTCTATGATTCTGGGAGACTTAAGAGTAAACAAAACTAAAACCCCCTAGAACTGTGTTTCTCCTACTAATAACTAGGTGAGAAGTCCTGTTTCTCCACCCTTAACATCACAGGTACATGGAAATCCCAAACCACCACAGTCAACTGCTGAGATTTTGGGGCTCAGTGATGCAAACATGGCACTGGATCCTCTCAGGACCACAACAGTTCACAAGAGCTGTCTGCTCACCAAGTATGGCATCCAGCTCCCAGCTCCTGGCAGAGCCAGCAACTTCTCCTGCCATGTGGGTAGCATGGAGAACTCGGGGCACTGTTCTTCTTCCTTGTATCAAAGAGAAGCTAAGGGCAAGGCAAAGGAAACAAGCACAAATAACACTCTGCCCAAAGACTTCTTGTTTCAACCCCAGTCTGTGGAGAAGCACCGTTTTAGGAAGTGCAATCTAGTTACACAGCAAGAGGCATGAAGCAGCTGATGCACAGGGGGCACCACAGATGCCATGGGGATGTTGAGATAAGCACCATCAAACTCTGGCCACCAAGTCCTGCAGCAATAGGACATATCTGTCCTTGGGCTGCCAGCTCTGCTGGTCAGGGGAGAAAGAGGCAGGACCTTGTGTATGGAGATGGATGGGTCAATGTCATGCACAGAGTGTGAAGAAAGGTAGGAAGCCCCTCTGTGTTTGGAGCAAAACCAACAATCCTGCTGTCCAAGTGTGGACAGGCAGAAGCTGGCAGGTTTTGTCCTTGACTGTCACAAGGCAAGCCCCCTCCATCTCTTCTAGCCAGTGGCTTTGAAGCATTAATTTTCTGTATGAGTCCTTATTAAATCACAGCCCTGACCTTTCATAGCCTCACTTCAGAGTCCCCAGGAAACACCACATGAAGCATCTTCCCCAAGCCAGCTACGAGACTGGCTTCACAAAGATACAAACCCCCTGCAGGGTCTGCAGGACCCTCAAAATCAATTTCAGTTCATCTTGTTGCTCCCTGGATAGTACAGCACACGCTGGCCACTCAGCCCTCCTGGTCTGTCAAATCTACCCCAGTAGAGGTAGAGAGAGGTGCAGGATAAACCAGAGAGGAAACAGCTGTGTGGGAAACAATTCCTTTTCACTTGCCTTCACAGAGGAGATCAGTTTTTATCTAGGCAAAAGGAGAAAACCCACCACCTTGGCACTAAATTCCACCCTCTTGGCATTAGAAGTAACCTAGCATCTCATGTAGCTGATAAGCAGATTCTGCAGAAGGACTATTTGAAAAGGCAGAGGAAATCAATGGGTAGAAATTGGCATTTTTGTAGCCTCAGAAACTCGGGAGAGGCTGAGGAACAGACCAGCTATTGACTTCCCTGCATCATCTCAACTTGCACTTATTAACTAAGATCCCACACGTAGCCTAAACTCTACCATATGTGTGCAGAAGAACAAAGATTTTTTTCTCAGAGCCTTTTATGAGTGAAACCTCCTCTGTGGCTACAGTCAAAAGGGAGAAAAAAAACCACACACCCCAAAAAATAATCATGCTAGAACTAAAATATTGCAGGGGCTGCAGCTGCACAAACAAATAAATGCTGTTTACCAGCAAAGGTATTTACTTACTGACAGTCAAGAAATGTTGGCTTGTAATAAAACGGTGGCATTTTAGACTCGTACTTTGCTTTTGCTACATTGTTCCCATTGGAGGCCATAAACTGTAAAAAGAGGGGAGAAAAGAGAAAGGAAAAAAAAGAAAGAGAGAGAGAGAAACAGTTTTAAAATGTTAATGGTATTTTCCTTTGTCTTCTTTTGCTTCTGAGGAGCAATAAATTTCTTGGGACGGGGCCTCGCTTTACTTGCTGAGAGGTTTCCCCAGGACTGCGCACAGGAGGGATGCTGTAAAGCCTGGGCCTGCAAACCAGGGCTCAGGGATGCTGCTTGTTATTGCCAGGACTCCCCTAAGCTTAATGTGACACTGAGGACAGGGCCATGTCCCCATTAGATATGCATGAATCTCACTGGTCCCCATGGGAGCAGAAGGCAGCACACAGTGACATGGGAACGAGATGGCTCCCAGGGAGTCCAGTGCAGAAATTAGGTAATCAAGAGGACAAAGCCTGACACTAACTCCAAGTGTTACAGCTCCAGCAAGGTAATAGTCTCTAACAACATGCTCTTTGCTTTGGATAGGACTAGGGGGAATGGAATGAAGCTGGAGGTGGGGAGATTCAGGCTGGATGTGAGGAGGAGGTTCTTCACCATGAGAGTGGTGAAACCCTGGAATGGGTTGTCCAGGGAGGTGGTCGAGGCCCCGTCCCTGGAGGTGTTTAAGAGCAGGCTGGCTGAGGCTCTGTCCAGCCTGATCTAGTGTGGGGTGTCCCTGCCCATGGCAGGGGGGTTGGAACTAGATGATCCTTGTGGTCCCTTCCAACCCTGAATGATACTATGGTAACATCACTTGTTTCAAAAGGGTAACTTCTGGGGTGTCAGGGAGTGATAGGACTAGGGGGAATGGAACAAAACTAGAAATGGGGAGATTCAGATTGGATGTTAGGAAGTTCTTCCCTATGAGGGTGGTGAGACACTGGAACAGGTTGCCCAGGGAGGTGGTGGAGGCTTTTGCAGCCAGGCTGAATGTGGCTCTGAGCAAGCTTATGAAGTGTGAGGTGTCCCTGCCCATGCAGTGGGGTTGGAACTGGATGATCCTTGAGGTCCCTTCCAACCCTAACAATTCTATGATTCTATGGACAAGGCTGGTGCAGCCAGAGAGGGCTGAAGGGTATCTCCAGCAACCAAACAAAAATTCTCTGCCTTGCCAGTTTTCCTTTCCTTCTGATCTCATATAGGAATGGCTAGTTAAGACCTCTGCAAACCAAACCACTTATCTCCCTATTCATAAACTTTGTTTCAAGAAAGTCACTTTCTCAAGTGTCAAAAGCCTCTTCTTTTTGTTTGTTTGGTGTTGGGTTTCTTTTTTCCCTTAAGCATTTTTTTCCCCCATTATTTTCATGTCTGTGAGCTTCTCAAGTTACATATTCTGTTCTCAGAAATATCATGGAATGGAAAGCCCATGCCACACAAAGGCCTATTTTCTTCCTAAGACACATGACTCCGTGAGCTGTGGCTTTCAGGAGAAAAAACCCTTCAAATCTACGACATGCAAGATAAAGATCAGTGACTGATAGCATTCTTCATGCCTTTAAAGACACCAACAGTCAAAAGAGATTGGTCTCCTGGCTAGGCTTGCCTTTAGCAACATCACCCAAATCTAGATGTGTGTGTGTGGCATAAATAGGGAGAATTAAGACTGTGAGGGTTCAGTTCTTCAAGATGTGAGTTTAAGAATCTTAGTATCATAGTATCAGTCAGGGTTGGAAGGGACCACAAGGATCTTCAGCACTAAATGAAGCACAGGCAGAAAGGGCTGAGCTGGGCAGGGGCAGATCTAGTTACCATCCAGTCTAGACCAGAGGTGATGGAAGAAACAGGAGAAAGCAAGTTCTGTAAAATTAGTAATATCTACACACTGTATTTCATTGACATTTTCACAGGGGGGGTGAAACCCTGACAGTTTCTTCACAAAATGGCTATTCCATCCTTCAGCCAGCACCATGGACCTCATTCCCACATTCAGGAAGTACAGCATCACAGAACTGTTAGGGCTGAAAGGGACCTCAAGGATCATCCAGTTCCAAACCCCCTGGCATGTGAAGGGACACTTCACACTAGATCAAGTTGCTCAGAGCCCCATCCAGCCTGGCCTTAAAAGCATCCAGGGATGAGGCTTCCACCACCTCCCTGGGCAACCCTCATGGTGAAGAACTCTCAAGACATGTTTTCTGAAATCATGTTTCTTGTGGCATCATTTGTTGTGACCCTGGTTGACACCTCTGCTGGTACAACACACAGCAACCCAAGCTCACTGGCATTTCAAGCCTCAGCTGCACCTACCTCCACTTGAGCATCATCCCAGTCATCCAGACGGACTGACTTCACCTTGCTGACTTGGGGAATATTGCGATGGATTCCTGAACAGTTCAAGCAGATGAAGATCCCTAGGCTGTGGGACGCCCAGTCTGGGTCTGAAAGCAAGAAGGAAAGAGAGAATTGCATGTGACTGGTTGATTGGGGTTCAGCACAGGAGGACGGAGAGACAGTGCAGGACAGGATATGGCAGGGGAGCTCGGGAGTCACCGAGTACAAGTTCCCTGCTTTGAAAGGCATCAAAGAGCTGTATAAGCAAAACAGAGATGTGTGCTAGTTTCTGTGGATATTAACATAAATTAAGCTAACCATTAACAGATTTGCAACCTCAAGTGCAGCTGGTATTCACAAAAATCCAATATACAGACAACTGCATATGCCTGAGAGCTCCAAAACTAGGCTCACATGAAGAGAAGAGGTGAATGCTCATCTCTCCTCAGCAGATCCCACCCAAGCACTGCATGGAACAGAAATCACAATCAAAACAAACAGCTCAGGGAAACTGCTGTGCTGCTCCCTCGCCTTGCTCTGTATTCATTTTGATTTGATTTTATTTACTCTTTCTGCAGGGGGAGTGCTCCACAGAGAGCCTCTCCTCCCACAGCTACGGCTGCTCGGCGGCACAGCCCTCCATGCCAGGAGGTTTCCAGCCCTTGCCTTGATGGAAAAATGCTGCCAGTGGCAGCTCTGTACTTTCTCTGAGTGAAACCACACGCTGTTTACAGCCCTGAGCTGACATCTCACACAAAGCACTTTAAACATGAGTCTCTCCAAATTCCTCCTCGGCAGAGGCATTGCCTGAAGCACAGGGAGACTGGAGAGGAACCGGAGGAGGGCAGGGGACAGGAGCAGAACACATCCACCAGTGTCCCTGGCACTGCCTCGCCAATAAAGTTAATACAGAGATCTTTGTTTGAACTCGGTCTAGCAAATGTCAGCCCCTGCTATTTCAGCTGTGACCCAGCAGAAAGAGCTTCCTTGCAAGTCACCAAGTCAGCCACTGAATCCTCAACCTCCCCCCAGGGGAGGTGTTCTCAATCCCATCTTCCCCTCAAGTCCCCTGCACCATCCTCCTCCAAGCCCCCAGAGGTGGGACCCCCCCATGGCCATCTGATTGCATCATGTTGTGAGCAGTAGGGGCAGGTCTTCCCTTCTCACAAGCTATCCCCAGTCGTTTGTTCCCCCACAGTAATTACACCAAACACTCGCTCCTCACAGCACAGCAATTGTTTACAAAGAGCAAGGGAAGGAGCTTTCTCCTCCACATCCATATTTAACGGGCTGGCTATGCCAGCATAGCAGGAACAGGCTGGGTGTTGAGGGCTGCTACCAGCCCCTGCCCATGGGGACAGCCACCAACCTCCCTCAGCACACTAGGGAAGACCAGTTTGGTTCCCCAGAGGTGGCTGTGTTAGGATAAAAACCCACCAGCTAAATGAGCAGCCTCATCGGAGGCAGCTGGGTCCCCAGCCAGAAGAGGGAAGCAAACTCCCAAGCTGGTACAAGTCCCATCGACCACAGCTCCCTTGGCACAGCGCTGGGAACAGCAGCCACAAATAAAGGTGGGGCTTGCTGTTTCACACGGTCCCTTGCCCTCACATGAGACCCCAACAACTACTGCTCAGCTCTGACAAATAGAAGCCAGTCAAATCAAATCAATCCAAGCACACTGCAGCAGCAGCCACATGCCAGTGAGGACAAGAGGTGCTCTTGCCCTACCAGCCCAAATTCCCACACTCTCACCCTGCTCCTCTCATGAGGATGAGGCAGCTCAGCTTTACATCACACCTGAGCTCACTGTCACTCATCCTGATTGCTGCCAGTTACTGGATGAAAGGCTGAGTTTTGCATGTTCATGGATGTTTCTGTGCTTAACTCCTCACATTGTCCTCTCCCATCTCCAAACACATAGGCTGGCACCTGCCAAGCTTCCTACCATGAAAACAGTCCAAGGTGCAGCACTGCTGCCCCAGGGTAGCCTAGGACCATGGGACCAAACCATGTGAGTCAGGCAAGGTGAAAGCACCTGAATTTCTTATTGAAAAACTCGTCTCTGACTTCCACACAGAAGAGCAGGCACAAAGAACAGTGATAGGGTCTGGAGGATGGGGTGGCCACAGGGCAGTGGCAGCAGTGATGAAGCCATGGCAGCAAAGTGGGAGAATAACCTGCAAGAAGATCCTTAGGCTCAGATGGAGGAGGATTGAGGATGGACACTGAGCCAACTCACACCCAAGCCGTCACTTCTTGATGTGGGTAAACAGCACCTCAAGCAACAGGCTTCAATCACAACCAGGGCTTTGAAGCATTCTTGATACCAACAGGATTGTCTCCAGACTCTTAAACATGCATACCCTCTGGTCCACACAGTGTCAAGCCACATCCAGGCAAGAAAGCAAAGGTCAGGCTAGGTGCAGGAGCACAAACACAGTTTCCAGATGATAGCACTCCAGAGGAGCAGACAGAGACAGCAGGGTCAGCACTGACCCAGGCCTTGGAAAGGATGAGCTCAGCTTCTCCACTAAACCCACACCTGCTAGTTATCTCCTCCTAATCACCTTCCTTTCAATGTTTCCTCTCTTGCCTAGATCCAAGGTTTGTGTCCAACATCAATAGCACCACACACAGCAAACTTTGATTAACACCAGGCTAGAGCTGCACTCTTCCCTCAACTCACCAGATCCAACACCAGCAGTGTGCATTGCTGCCATACATTAACATCCACTTCCACTGTAGTGCCCTTCTGGTTTTAAAAACACCTCTCTCATAGATCCCAAACCATGCAGCAAAGGGGGATGTAAGAGTTGTAGATCCTTGGCCAGCTGTGTGCTGCTTTCCTGTGAGAGCCATGGTACAAAACTACACAAATGTGGCTTTTATTTATTAGTGCCAAAGGGAACACCAGGCAGGAGGAGAGCTCAAAGGACTCTGGCACTCAGTTAGCCCCATCCAAACTTACCCCAAAACAAACAACAAAACATAGCAGGGAAAGTCTACCTGAAATGTCACTGTTACAATAAATTATCAGGGATTTCTCAAGACTCCTGCTCTCCTGGCTCAAGACAGCTACCTGAGAAAGCAAGTCAGCTTCTGGAGTCTAGCTGAAAGCCAAAATCAATTTCTAAACATCATCTGAACAAGCCAGAGGGTTATGGACCCACACAAGCCTCTGGGCTGGTGCCTCCCCGTGACCCCTGCCACACCACTGTTCTGCCTGTGGACAGGAAGGAAGGCGGTGGAGGATTCCTGACCTTGTCTCCTGGAGGGCTCTGCCCATGCTGCTTCCCTTTCACCCCCACTGCCCACACTTTTGACATCATTTTCAAAGAAACATTGCTGTGAGACCTCTACACCCACACATCTTCTGCAGGAACTGGTGACAGATCCCCAGGCAGACGGCTGCTGGCTGGAGTGAGCACCCACTTCTACAGGGATGATTTTTCAAGCACCTTTGGAAGGCTTGGGGCTGGTGGTGGCTATGGAGCTCCTCAAGCACATCACAGTCCCTCTCTCTTCATTGCTGCTGTCCACCACAAACAACATGAACAATTCTCACCTCAGGAACATGGTTGACAACACACTGCAGTGATCTCCAACTCTGGCATCATCACAGGCTCCAACCCTATATATGAGTGTGCCAATGCAGATGACAGATAAGACATCTCATCAAGCAGGCAAATATCTTCATGTAAGTGTGCTCATACCAGACAAGTCAGTTTTGGGGTAGCAGCTTCAATTTAGTGAACCAGGCTGTAGGGATGGTGGTGCAGAAACCTGCCTGGAGGGAGCTGAGGTCTCCATTGCCAGCTGAACCACACCTTGCTGCAGGACACTTCCACTGCTGTTACACATTCTGCATGCCAGACATTACCTGTGAGTCCAGTAATTTTAGTTAAGCCATTTGATCTGGGCACCTAGGTGGCAATATATCATAATCTGGACTTTTGGGGCACTGACCAAAACAAAGACTTTTACTAAGCCCCCAGAGTTGCTAGCAAGCAGCAGTGAAGGCTAATTAAAACTCTCCAGCATGCCTAAGTTCCACACAAATGACTTTACTCCATCTTTTTTTCAAGCCAAAAGAAGTAAACCTTAACAAGAAGCAAGGGGAATGTAAAACAAATAAAGTGCTGAGAGTGCAGAAAGTCTCTTGCCATGCAGCATCACTGCTCCAGAACAATCAATGCTGGCTCTAGAAGGCTTCCACTGCCCAATGGGGCAGAGATTTCTGGTCACTTATAAACAGACCATAATGGCTTTCAAAATCAAAACCTTGAGGCAAAGTTGATTTTAGCAGTTAAAGAAATAAACAAAGCTAAACAGCATCAGGCCAGCAGCATCCTGGCCTGTATCAAAACCAGTGTGTCCAGAAGGAGTAGGGAAGTGATTGTGCCCCTGTACTCAGCCCTGGTGAGGCCACAGCTTGAGTATTTGGTTCAGTGCTGGGCCATCACAGTACAGGAAAGACATTGAGGTCCTGGAGGGTGTACAGGGAAGAGCAACGAGGCTGGTGAGGGGTTTGAAGGGCATGGCATGTGAGGACTGGCTGAGGGAGCTGGGGTTGATCAGTTTGGAGAAAAGAAGGCTAAAGGGAGATCTTACCGCTCTCCACAACTACCTGACAGGAGGTTGTACTGGGGTGGTGTTGGTTTCTTCTCCCAAATAACTATGAAGGGGCAAGAGGAAACAGGTTTAAATTGTGCCAGGGAAGGTTCAGATTGGACATCAGAAAAAAATACTTTACTGAGAGTGATGAGGCACTGGAACAGGCTGCCCAGGGAGGTTGGCAGAGTCACCACCCCGGAGGCGTTCAAGAAGCTGTAGATGTGGCACTTCAGGATATAGTTTAGTGGTCATGGTAGTTGCTTTATGGTTGGCCTCGACGATCTTAAAGGTCTTTTCCAACCTTAATGATTCTATGAACCCAGGAGAAGAGCACTGAGGTGCTATTTCCCCCATCTCACTCATCTGCAGGCACAGCCAGAGATTAGAGAAGTATCCAAAGCAAAACCAGAACCCTTGGGCAACACAGCTGAATTCAGAATTAACTTCCCTACTCAGCACCTTTCACCACCACAAGCCCCAGCAAGACCCAGCCCAGAGAACAATGAACTCTGCAGCTTGAATTCAATATTACTGAAGTCAAGAGCAGGCTATGGAGGAAAAAAAAAAGGAAGGTCAGACACAGAAAACAGTAAACAAGAAGAACTAATAGAAGACAGATGACAATTTAGACGAGTCAAAAGGAGAGCAGAGTGGAAATAGGATGGCAGTGGAATTTCATTAGAAAAAAATACAATTAAAACAAATAAATTATGCTTCCTGTAGCCAGAATATAAACACAGGGCTCTGGCTTGAAAATCCCCAAGATGCCCTCAACCCAAATGAAAAATCACATGAAGTAGCAGGCTCAAAGCAGCCCCAAGAGCAACAACTTGAGTCCCAAAACTTACTCATGTGCCCCTGCTCCACCTTTTGTCTCCGGCCACAGTTATCACCGTATCTATAGCACAGTATATTGCTGACCAAGACAAAGACCGGTGAGAAGGTGGCCAATGCCACGGCAAAACCCATTAAAGCATTCTCCAGCACACTAACGACGGCCTGGCCCTTAATTAGCTGCCTGGCTGCATGCCCCCCTTGCACCAGCCGGTGCTTTGCTGGGCTGGAGGTTCAACAGATTTTTCTGTTTGAGGTGATAACAACTAATTAAGAGGGGAGAGAAGGATCTCTGGAGGTAGGCAAAGCCTTTCTTACCCTGCAGGCAGCTCATGCCCTAAGATGCAGGACACAATCACTGGCATTTTAGTACAATCAACGCAAGCCAAAAGACTTTTGCTGCTTCTTGCTCCACTGCCCCAGCCAGGAGAACCTCGTGTTCAGCACTGGAGTTCTGTTGCTATTTACTTTAGGGAAAGATTAAGAGCTTCATAAACAGACTCTGGTCATGCATGTTTAAAAATAACAATAAAAGACGTTAAAACCGAAGCCAAAGAGCCTCCCACCAGCACTCCTCTCCAAGTAGGAAAATTTTTTTCAGTGAAGGCACTAAAACTTGCCAAGGTCTTTGCATTCAGCTTGCAGGTCCCGGCAGCCCCTCCGCTTGCTGCCTGCAGCCCACAGCTGGGCTGCGACCCAGCAGCAGAGCCGGACAGAAAACACCATCACATGGAACCTCTTCTGCTTCAAAAAGTCCTTTTCCCTGTAGAAGGTGACTCGAGCTAAACACAACTGCTGTGGGATTTATTTCCCTTCTTACCCCTCCCAATCTGTTTTACACCCAGGGAGAAGGAAGGGCTGGCAAGTTCTTGGAAGGCCAAAAAAAAAAGGGGGGGGGGGGGGAGGGGGGAATCAGTGTTTAAGTGAGAGGACAATGGAGGTGCTGGAACAAGTTTCCACTTTTAGCTTGAAAATGGAAAGCCCATTTCACGCCATTAGAGAGACAAAGCTCTGGAACAGCTTTCCAGTAGGAGGTAGTGGGGGCAAAAGAGAGAACTAGCTACAAGGCAGAGCCCCAGCTCTCCCCAGAGGGGATAGAGGGATGTTGCTGCAGGTGACAACACAAGGTAGGACCTGGTGACAGTCAGTTGTCTTTCCAATCTGTGTTTCGAGGACTGGCGGTTGGACAGGGGGAAGGGGAGAGTTGAGATCTGATCCTTCCAGTGCCCTCCTTAACCCTGAGCCAATGAAGCAATCCCCGGCACGCCTGTGTTTCCTTCTAATCACCATCTTCACTTCATGACATCAAGGGAATGGAAAAGCTTCACCTGCTTTAGAAATGAGACGATGCTGGGCCCGCTGGAAAGGTGTTTACAACCACCTCAGCCACACACCACCCACCCTCAGGCTTTCACGTGTTCTGTTACACCAAAATACCAGATCTGCTCAGCTTTGCAGCACAAAGCTCTGACACCAGACTACTGCGCACCTTCAGCTCTTCCTCCGCCCCTCATCCCCTCTGAGCCTTGGGCACAGAGACCGATGTAACCCAGGGTCCACGTCCCAGTAATCCATCCCAAATAAGAAAGGTGAAAATGATAAGAACAAGCCACACAAACTGCTGCTGGGAGGTTTTAACTGCAGAATTTCTTTGATGGGATTTCCATTTCTGTCTTCAGAGCTTCCCTGTCCGCCTACGATGTAAAATTATTCTCACTCCGTGGAAACAGGAGCCTAAGCCACAGCAAAACGGAGTAAAGAGAGAAATACTCGAGGTCTTGTTATGGCCTGAGATAACCATCCGTCTCATGATGTGAGGAAAGATTGCCCGAGACAAAGAATCATTTAGCGAGGGGGAAGGGGGAAAAAAAAAAAAGAGCTGAACTGCCACATTAGTCTTGAAGAAGAAAAGATTATTCTAATGCATGGAGAGCCATTACACACCCACAATTCAGTGAGATTGCTCAGTTTGCACTTAAGACTGCATTTACCATGCTGCCTCCACTGTGAAAGCACATAGAATCATCACAGAATTGTCAGGGTTGGAAGGGAACTCAGGGATCCTCCAGTTCCAACCCCCCTGCCATGGGCAGGGACACCTCACACTACATCAGGTTGCTCAGAGCCACATCCAGCCTGGCCTTAAAAACCTCCACATCTTGAAATTCACCAAAACAAACCAACATCCAGGACCCAGCTCCAGCACAGAAGTATATCATGACAGGGGACCTGATGCCATGGGTATTAACTTCACTACAAGGGCTCCTACCCCAGAATTCAGTCTCAGATACACAGCTAATGCAATCACAGATCATAGATTTGTTAGGGCTGGAAGGGACTTCAAAGATCATCTAGTGCCAACCCCCCTGCCATGGACAGGGTACACAGAATCACAGAATCACAGAATTAACCAGGTTGGAAAAGACCTTCAAGATCATCAAGTCCAACCTATCACCCAACACCATCTAATCAACTAAATCATGACACTAAATGCCTCATCCAGTCTTATTTTAAACACCTCCAGGAATGGTGACTCCACCACCTCCCTGGGCAGCCCATTCCAATGGCCAATCTCTCTTTCTGTGAAGAACTTCTTCCTAACATCCAGCCTAAACTGCAAAATTGTTTTAGAATCACAGAATTGTTAGGGTTGGAAGGGAACTCAAGGATCAGCCACTTCCAACCCCCCTGCCATGGACAGGGACACCTCACACTACATCAGCTTGCTCAGAGCCACATCCAGCCTGGCCTTAAAACCTCCAGGGATGAGGCTTCCACCACCTCCCTGGGCAACCTGTTCCAGAGTCTCACCACCCTCATGGGGAAGAACTTCTTCCCAACATCCAACCTGAATCTATCCATTTCTAGTTTTGTTTCACTCCCCCTAGTCTTGTAACTACCTGGCACCCTAAAAAGTCTCTCCCCAGCTGAAACTGGAAGGCCACAATTAGGTCTCCTTGGAGCCTTCTCTTCTCCAGACTGAGCAGCCCCAACTCCCTCAGTCTGTAAAATGTTTTTGCAATTTTTACAACCAAAATGTTTTTTTATTCAAAACCACCTTCCATTGCTAATTAAGGCTTTGTAAAGATACAATTAACAAAAACCTGACTAGCAACTTCAAAAACCCAACCAAAAAAACCCCAAAACCCCTCACAAATCAAACCCCCTCAAACAAACACATCTGCAAGTGAAAATAAAACATGTAACCTCTCAGGTTGGTTTTTTTTCCACTCTGATTTTCAGTATCTACTTTACCATCCATTCCCAGCTGTCATGGTAAAGGCCACTGCAAGCCTGTTCTCCCTACCTGAGACATGCCCTCAAAATCTGGGAGGAGTTCTTAGCAGCTCTGCTTTTTTGCATGACAGATTTTTCTGCTAGACATGCACAGTGGTCCTGGGGAAGACGTGGATCTGACCTTCCCGAGCATCACATTCAATTCCACAGCCTGCTCAGCTGCAAGTAAAGACATCCTGTGCAACCAAGGGAGCGTGTCTTACACACAGAAGCCTTGCTTGTAGAACCTGGCCACTTAAATAACCCTCAATCACAATTAAGTGGCAAAAATCTGGCCCAGACCCAGGCAATCAGCAGGTTTGGCTGAGATCTCCCCAAAGAGATGCAATGGCCCTGCAGGGGAGGAAGGTACTTAGTGTAGGAGGAAAAGAACAGCCTCCCCTGATGCTCCCTGTCCGTTCCAAGCTCTGGGTTTGTGGGTTTTTTTTGCATGGTCACAGTTTAGCTGCAACGATGCCAAGCTGAGAGCTCTTTTGCATCAGGAACTCAGGATTTTGTTACACAAGTGTCGAAGAGCAGGGACAAGCCTTTATTCCAGGGCTGTGGCTCCAAGCCTCACCCAAATGCCAAAACAGTAACAAAAGAAAACAGCAGGGAATTAAGAGAAAAAAACTTTCACTGACTGGTTGATTTCTGAAACAAATATTTCCAAGAGAAAAAAAGAAAAGCCAGCTGCCTTCCAAACACACAGATTAAAGTGACTAAGAGGCTTTCCCCCTGTTACATTTATCCAACTCTTTGTTATCAGTATTCCTGAGCTAAATGGCCACCTCTTCACAGAATCCCAGAGTGGTAGGGATTGGAAGGGACCTTGAAAGATCATCTAATTCAAACCCCCTGCCAGAGCAGGATCACCTAGAGTAGGTCACACAGGAATGCATCGAGGCAGGTTCTAAATGTCTCCAGAGAAGGAGACTCCACAGCATCTCTGGGCAGCCTGTTCCAGTGTCCTGCCACCCTCACAGTGAAAAAGTTTTTCCTTATGTTCCCATGGAGCCTCCTGTGCTCCAGCTTGCACCCACTGCCCCTTGTCTTATCGTTGGACACTAAGAAGAGCCTGGCTCCATCCTCGCAACATTCACCCTTCATGTATTTATAAGCATTAATGACTCTCTTCTCCAAGCTAAAGAGGCCCAGAACTGGACACAGTATTCCAGATGTGGCATCACCAGGGCAAAGTAGAGGGGGAAGAGACCCTCCTCTATCTACTAGCCACACCCCTTCTAATACACCCCAGGAAAGCCATTGGCCTTCTTGGTCACAAGGGCACATTGCTGGCTCATGGTGATCCTTCTGTCCACCAGGACCCCCAGGTCCCTTTCCCTTACACTGCTCTCTCCAACAGGTCAGTCATGGATCCTGTATTAACTGGGGGTTTCACATGAGAAGCAGCAACAATAAATCAGGGATCCTGACCTGTCTCTTAACCCCAGCTGTACCAGATCAGCGCTATGATGATACACACACATAGCAAGGCACAAGTACGCTCTGCTTTCCTCATCTTCTGCTCATTCCCCTCCTACCTCTTCTTTCATTCTCACTTTATTTTCTCCACCTTGGTACTTTTCCAGTGCCTACATGTCCAGCCAGCCCCAACTCTCACCTTTATCCTTCTATGCTCTCCACTTCTCAGCAAAGAACATACTCACACCCCAGTCTGGAGGCTCTCTGGACGTCTTTCCCCACATTATCTCATACCCAGAAAAACCTGGCCTGCCACTTCTGCCCAGGATGAGCAACAGAGTTCCAACTGAATATTCTATATATTATCTACAAACAAAAATTACATAACTTATGTCAAGTTAAGGGTGTCTCAATTTTATAGTCAATCCTAGGTGGATGAGCACATTACAGCACCATGAGCAGCTCTTGTTTGCCAAAGAAACTGACAGCAAGAGATCACTAAAGAATTGGGTTGATGAACAGAGTTCCAGTCCCAGGGAAGTAATGCTGTGACAGTTCAGAGGAGAGAGTGGATGTTATTAATATAGGACATCCTATGTTACAAAAGACACTGGCCCAAATTCTCTCCAAGTTTCAGATTCACCTAAGACGTCTCCACAAATGGCACCAAAGGCAAAATACTGGTCTGTTGGTTTAGAAGCCCTCTTGGAGCCTTTAACACCACCCCTCTTCCCCTGACGTGAGCTGTTTTACTGACCTACAGCTTCATCTCCATCCTGCTGATGCTGAGAAACTTCCCATTTTGCAGAGGAGCTTTATATTACACACAGGGCAAGGGAGAATTACCCCATCGATCTCAATGGCCCAGGGGTTTAGAGGTCTTCTTCAGGAAGAAATAATGTAGACAGACACCTATTCAGTAAGCCCAAGCTGTGTTCAGCAAGATACCCCAAAGGTGGGCTGGTACAGTTGCACAGCAACACCAGCCAGCAGATGGGTGGGAGCAGGCAGAGCAGCGCAGCGCTGCAAAGCAGTCCACACCATGCAGAAAGTTCTTTGTCCTTTCCAGATGGGTTCCAGGGGACATAACACATCTGAAAGTGAACTGCAGTGTCCTGAGTTGTAGGTGAGGGACATAAACCGATTATTAATGGTAGGAGCAAGGATGGTGGCATCCACCAGATCTTGAAATCCTAAATGAAACAATAGCTGGAAAAATAAGGTTCAGCTGATGTGCTGGGTTTCCTTTAACCTACAGAATGACAGAGGCTGAAAAGAACATCCTTTCTCCACACCTCTTCAGAGCCATCCTGCCCAAGCTAATACAAGTGTAGGTGTTTCTATAGGGTGATTTTTTTTAAAAAACAGAAAGGAAAGTTATTTGCTATGCATTTTCCTAAGCTTCTTCACAAAGGCAGGTCCCCCCACACCACACAGACCCTGCTCAGCAAAAGGAAAGGCTTTCCCATGCTCATATTCCAACCTCGACAATGCACGACCCAAAGAGGAGGAAGGTACCCCCAGATGAGATTTCCTCCCCTCTGCACACCGAGAGGACTCCAGATATTTCGGCACCGTCCTCTGCATGGCAGCGCGCAAGGCTGGCACCCATCGATGGCACGCTGGGCAAAGGTTGGTGGGCAGGTTGCCCACGGCAATACCTCTGCTTCCCCCCATCTGTTTGCTCACTGATAGGGCAGGAACAGCGACAAAACCCACGTTGTTGGCGAGGGGACACGGTGGACAAGCCATCACAGGGCAACCTCCGGCGCACAGCCTCCCCGCCAGCCGCCCGCTCGCTGCCGGGTTAACGACACCCGGGCTGCACTGCAGACCGCGGGGACCTGCCGGGGATGACATCAGCGCTGCCACGGCCGGGCAAGGAGCCGGGCTGGGAGGCGGCGGCCGGGGGGAAACACCTCAGCCGGGGCTGGTCCGCGGGTACCGCGACAGCACATCCCCATCCCTCCACCCTGCCCCGGAGCATCCCTGCTGCACTCTCGCTCCGGGGTGTACGGGAGGGTCGAGGCGCAGCCCCCGCCGTGCCTGGAGCGGACAGACCCCCACCCTGCCGCTGCCTCCGTGCCATGCCGTGCCGTGCCGTGCCATGCCGTGCCATGCCATGCCGTGCCGTGCCGTGCCACGCTGTGCGGGCAGGTGCGGCCGCCGCCCGCGCCCCCCGCCTCGCCCTGCCCTTACCCGGGGCGGCGCAGTCGGCGCACGCCGCGTTGCACGGCCGTTGGAGCAGCTCCAGCAGCGCTTTCCTGCTCTTCTCCTTCGCCATGGGGGCGGCGGGCAGCGGGGCGGACAGGAGGTGCGGGGCTCCGCTCGGCTCCGCCGCGGCTAAAGCAGCTTCATGGCGCGGGGCGGGGGGCGCTGGCGAGGCGGGCGGCGCGCCCGGGCTGCTCCATGCGGCCCCGCTCGCCCCGCGCAAGGTGAACGCCTCCGGCGGGCCGGGTCGGGCCGGGAGGGGACGCGCCGAGGCGGATTTTGCCCTGGACGCCTCCTTACCCCGCTGCTGCTGCCGGAGCTGGAGCCGCCCGTCCGGGCACCGCGCCGGTTCCGCCTTCCGCCGGGCCCGGGGGGCTGGCGACTCCATGCGCCGCTCGCCCGCGACCTCCAGCGGCAGCTCGTCGGCGGGGCGACCCGTCCCCGTGGGGTGTCCCCGACCATCAGGGCATCCCCCCACACACCCCTACACGGGTGTCCCTAGCCCCCTGGGAGTCCCCATCCTCCGAGGCGCTCCCCATTCCCCGGCGGTACCTTCCCGGGTTTAGTTTGGGGGTGACCGTGATGCGTCCTGGCTTCACCGCCCCGAGAGGAGATGCTCTTGCCCACGATGTGGGAGCTAGCATGGCAATGGGGACGGAGAGGTCCGGGGGCCTTTCGGGCATAGATTGTGGTGCACAGCACCCCAGAACTCGTTGAGTGAGGCCTGACCACTCAAGAAACGTGGCGGGCTCATGAGCTGTGCTTTTGGGGCACATCTCTAATGCTGCTGGCATTTAGAGGTACTCATAAATGGTGAACTGATACCCACTCATCCTCCAAAATGCTCCTTCTTCATCACCACCTTCCAATGTCTGTATCTTGGCAAGACTGTCCTCCAAGCATCTTCCCGTGCTTTTCACACCCCTCCATGGTGCTGAGGAAGTACTGGCGAAGAAAATAACCCTCGGGGTAGGGTCACAGTTTCCCTTTGTCATCATGGCTGTGTTAGCAGGATGGGACAGAGGGCTGCAGCAACTTGGACCATCTCATGTCACCTTACAGGGCAGAGCCCTGTCTGTTTTGCCAGATAAGCACTAGAAGGTGATTCAAGGGGGTAAAATGGGAAGCCTTTGGCCAAGGAGGAGTTCAGAACTGTGCCTCATTTGCTGCTGCCCTAACCCCAGCTGAAACCTTCCCCTTAGGTACGGGTCACAAGCATCTGCAGCACTGCTATGGCCTATTTGTGGTTCATATAGCTCTGCTTACAAAAACGGTTTTGGTTTTGCAAAACAAGTCCTC
Source organism: Melanerpes formicivorus (assembly GCF_026170545.1). NCBI lineage: Eukaryota > Metazoa > Chordata > Aves > Piciformes > Picidae > Melanerpes > Melanerpes formicivorus. Next base: position 5,880,216 of record NW_027142366.1, on the reverse strand, counting down.
CAGTCAAATCGCCCATCTCTGCTTCCTCAAGAAGGGCAGAGCACCCTCCTCCAAGCTCAGCTCACACTGTCCGTGCTCCCCACAAGGTTCAGGGTGTGCATGAGCATCTGCAGGAGGAGGCTGCCCATAGTTCCTGAAAAACATAAGCAACCAAATCACCCTCTCAATCCTGCAAACATGCACAGGTGCAAGCAAACATAGGATGCATCCTTATCATAGTATCATTCAGAGTTGGAAGGGACCACAAGGATCATCTAGTTCCAACCCCCCTGCCATGGGCAGGGACACCCCACGCTAGATCAGGCTGGACAGAGCCTCAGCCAGCCTGCTCTTAAACACCTCCAGGGACGGGGCCTCGACCACCTCCCTGGACAACCCATTCCAGGGTTTCACCACATATATGGGCAGAATCGTGTTCTGCTGCCTCTGCAGTGTCCCCTTTGCCCTCCTGGCCTGGAATAAATTTGCCCAAATGACTGTTGTATTTGTGCTGTCAGAAAAACGACTGCAACTAAGTTGATTTTTGACTCTCTCTAACTGACATTGGACTGTTCCTTGCTGACTCTACATAGCACTACACATCATGCTGGGGTTTGCTGGCTTTACACAAGTAGGCTGATGATGTCTGGAAACTCATTCCCACACTAACCAAAAGTGTAATACCATACACAGGCCTTTTGTGGAGAAATTGAGCTGCTCTATTCAGAGCCTCACCTTCTTCAACCTCCAAGCCACTTATACCGACCTGGAGCAGAGCACTGGCTTTGAACATCCACTGAGTAAGACCAGCTCCAGCACAGCATCTTAGCCCTAATCCTCCACATCCGTGCTGTAGCCAGGCTCCTTGGTGTAAATGCTTACAGGATCAGAGCCTTACCTCAATCTGAGTTAGGTTAGGTTTTCATTTCCTGCTTTTCCAGAACACGCACTTGCTGAATTCTTCCTGCAGTAGCCAGGATGCTGCACGTCATCGTGAGCTTAACAAGGGCAGGGGCAGGGAGGAGAGAGGGTGATTGGTTTTAAAGTCTCTGTTTAGCTTTCTATTAAGTCTTATTGATTCTCTTAATTTTTTGTTCTCCTGGTTGCTAAGCAATCCTTCTATCTCCTCCGTGTGCTGGAAACCAGGGCTGCAGACAGAAATTTATATCTTGTAATAAAATCAAATATAACAGAACCTGTTGTCAGTGATGAGAGGGGATGCTTCATAAAGGAGAGGCAGAGCAGGAGAACAGGGCCAGCAAGGGTCAGCCACAGTGGTCCTCAGCATTTTATTCCCATCACAATTACACCAGGCTTCACGCTGGGAAACAAACAGCCCACGTGGGTGGAGAGACATGGAGAGAGAGACAGAGGGAGAAAAAAAAGTTGGAACTAAATGAGCCAAAATTGAAGACAAACTTTTGTTCAGTGGAAAATGAAAGGCTGGATTCAATCTCACATGTACAAGGGTATCTCTGTAGATTTACTCTTGGTTTATTCAAGGTTAAGAGCCTGGGTATTGCTCCAGTGTAGCTCAGCACTGTGCTGATCCAGGGCAGCCAATGAGGCTCTCCTGGTTAATTGTGATTCCTGGCACAGAGCAGGGACAGCATCAGAGTTTACCGTCCATGCAGGGTTAAAGGGCAAAGGCTGCCCTGGCAGGGCTGGCAGAGGCTCTCAGGAGGCTGATGGCCTTGTCCACACCAGACTGCTCCCTCCTGCCTGTCCCCAGGGGAGCCAACACCTCCTCTGAGCTTTTCCCCACATTTTGCCTGTGGGTACCACCTGTCGGGGAACCCTTAATGAATTTGCTCCTACTTCTCGCAATGTCTCTGGCCAAGCTCTCCAGAGACCAGCTGTCCCTGTCAATACATCGCCCTCACTCAGATGCTTTCTGTCCCTCCACTGCTAAGTGACTTGTTAAGGCTGATGTAAATTTCTATCCATATGTATAGAAACACTTACATATTTATGGGTAAAGTGTGTTTGTTTGTAAACATGCACACTCTTATCTCAGCCTTTCCTAAGCCCCAAGGTTGTTGCCTTAGAAACGGACATTATTAACGCAGTCTCCTGAGGTGCTGAGCACAGTGGCAGCAAGGGCAACTTCTGCAAATGCCAGACTCTGAGGTCAGGGCAAAGGATGCTCAGAAATTCCTGGAAAGCTTTTCATCATCTTTCCAGTGATGCCATGAAAATGCACAGACATCACTATACCTTAGCCTTGCCCTTCCACATGAGATCTTTTCACCCCAAGACTGCCTTGTTTTGATAGGAAATAGCTCTTTACATGTGGGTTTCAGTTAATTTTGCAGCCCCAGCCCTGAAATTGCCAAATCAATGTCAACAACCATGAAGCAAAAGGGTGTTAAACTCAACCCTTCATGTGACCCAGGAGCACATTCACAGCCTAGCGTGGGGAAGCATTACAAATTCCTGTGTGAGCAGCAAACCTTAACAGAAATATCAATAATTCATGCCACTGCCACTGCATTCAAGCAGTACTCAGTGGAGTAGTAGATACACCAGGCTGGATCCCTTCAGCTTCATCAGCACCATGGGGGAGGCAGCTCTTGCAGCTGGCCAGGTCATAGCACCAGCCACCAGCACCCATGCTCAAGCAGCAGTGTGGTTTCCTGTTCAAAAGAAAAGAAAAGTATATAAAGAAAGAGAAATCTTAGAGGTTTTGCTTTAAAACAATGACATCTCTTATTTTCTGGCTTATCCAGTTGAATCAAGAGCAGCTACAGAGATGGGAGGGAGGAATGCCACAGAGCAGAATGCTCAGACCAGGATGGTTAAAAACTCCTGAACAGAAAGTCAGGTACTGAAGGCAACTTTGTCTGATTTTGAACAAATTCTTCTATGGATCCTGTGGGACTTTTTTTTGCTCCTGTATGCCAGGGGAAAGCATGCTCACTGCATCTGCATAGTTAGGATGTGGTAGTCTAGTGAAAAAGGATGATGGAAGAGAAAATGATGTGAAGGTGTCGAAATAACAGATTGAAGCCCTATGTCTGCTGAGCTGCTCTACACCTGCACTGCCCCACAGAGAAGAAAAAGTGTTGTCAACCCTAACAGTGCCTTGCTGAGGTGCAATTTACAGATCAGGGTTTCATTATGTTTGTATAGTGGTTAACTCTGTTGCAAAGCTGAGTTTCACCAGTGTGAAAAAAAAAAAGAGGAGTTCTTTACTCACATGATTTAATATCTGTGGAGGGAACATCATGCACACCAGAACAGACAGATCCTCTGCAAGGAAGAAGGAAATGGGGAGAATGTGATCAAGAGGAGGTGGAGAGGAGAATCCTTCTGCTGACTGACTTAAACACTGTTGGTTTAGTCTTCTGCAACACCCTGGAGCTGAGAACTGCTCTCTCACAACCAAGCCACAATGAAAGGAAAGCAGCTCCAAGCACTGTTCTGACTCTGTCCCTCAGTTCTCAGGACATCATTTCAGTTTCCTCTCTGCTCATGATATGGCCAGGCTTGCTGCAGCAATGGGCTGGTTTGGGAATCAATAAATGGTTTGGGTATAAATAAATCCCCCCCCGCCCCTTGCCTGGAAAGCGAGGGGGTCACTGATAGCTTGAGGATCTTGGATATTTATGTCTGTGGTTTACAGGGATATCTCAATGCAAAAAACCCCACATTGCACCAGTCCTGTGGCTGCTGTACTGAATCCATTTCATACAGTGTAAAACATGAAGTGGAGGGGGCAGCTGGGGAAAGTGTCTCCATGGCAGTTACCAGGCACTGGAGCTCTGCTGATTTCTACAGCCCAACAGTGGGCTCCCTAAGAAGATGAAATTAGTCCAATAAAGTCAACAATTCACCCAGGTCAGCGCTAAACCACTGCTTTCAGCATTATTCTTAGTTTAGACTAAGTAAAAGACTTAGGCCTGGGGAAGTTCGTATGGAGAAAGCCAACACGTGAGTGAAGAGATTTGTACACAAGTGTATCAGCAAAGTCAAAGTGATTACTCACAGCAGGGCATCATCCATTCAGTCTGAGTCAGAGACAGCAGCAGGACAGGTTAGACATGCAAACTGCAGGGCGAGCACTTACCATGGAAATTGCTTGCGCTCAATTCCAATAATTTAATCTCTTCCTGGCTCAAATGGCTCATCCTTCCAGGAACGCTTTGGAGATATTTGAGTGGGAGACTGGTCTGCATGATGTCCCAGCTGGAGAGGGAAGTGGCACAGCCAACTGCTGCCTGCTCTGGGGGTGGAGAGGCTGGGAATCAGTGACTGCTCCTGCCAGGGACTAAGTGCCAAGAGGATGATGGTGATGCTGCAGGCAGGACTGTAGGAGAGAGGAGCTGAAGTCTGCTGCATCACTTCTGGCCTGGATGTCTCTGCAGCAGAGCTTGAGTCCCTCAGAAAGAAGACAAACCATTTTTAAAGGGCACAGAGGGAAAGAGGAAACAGTGCAGTTACGGGTCCCATGTGTCAGTCACATATCACGGACTGTTGCCTTCAGCTGCTGGTCCACCTCAGACATCTGAGACCACATCACTTTCTGTAGCAGTGCTCAGCTGTGATTTGAATAAAGCATTAGATGGAAACAAAGCTGTGGGTTTTCTCTAGAAAGAGATTAGAAATGATGGCCTGAAGGAAGCTGCTGAACAGCTGGAGATAGTAATTGAGCCTCCTCCCAATTAACTTTGGCCACAGAAAGTTGAGGACCTCATCCTACTCTTCCTCTGGCTGCTGAAGAGATTGTTTGGACGTCATTGCCTGCCTCCTAAAAGCACCCACAACCTCGAGATGCAGAGCATGCTGTTCATTTGCTTCAATATGCTTTGCCAAAGGAAAAAAAAATCAGCAAAGAATTAATTAACAGCAATTATTTCTAGCAACAACAGAGCAGCCCTGCTCCAGAAGCCAGGAAAACACTGTGAGACCCCTGTGGCCAAAAAGCCTTTATAAACAGGTGCAAAAATAAAGACTTTTATAGCAGGCTATAAAAAGAAGCCCAAGCCAGGTTGGGGAATGGCAGGAGAACAGCCATTTCGATGGCTGAGCTGGAGCAGCCACCCAGGTGACTTTTGTGAGGGAGCTTTAATAACCAAACCAGCACAGAAGCACCAGCCTGAGTCAAAGAACCAGCAGGACCAGGTTATTGCTGCAATAGAGGGTTTACTATACCTGCCACTCCAGGTTATTAGTGCTGCTGAAGTGATTTACTGTCCAAGTCAGCCCGACCGATTAGAGCTGTGATCTAAAGTTCTAGCCAGCTCCGGTTGCGGTGATAAACATCACCCCCCTCTGCCTGGTACCTGCTAAAATAACCTGAAATAAAGCCATCAATCCAGACATCTCTCTGCTCAAATGAGACTTTCTAGCTGGCACCACAACACCTGCAAGCCTCCTGCCATGCTCACTGAAAGGATGGAGGTAGACGTTCCAGGTATTGTCTCATTTTTCACCCACCTGGTTCTTTTTCAGCAAGAGGTGAACTCAGCATTTCTGTCCCTTGGACCAGAATGTGCAGATCTCCTCTCTCCAGAGCCCTGCAGTGACCTGGGTCCTGTTACAACTCTGTGCTGCACAGGCACATGCACACGCTGAGCATCTCCCTGTGTGAGGAGGCCAGGATGCATGTCCTGCCAGAGAGAATAAACCTTTATTAGAATAAAGCTTTATTAGAATAAACCAAACCAGGTTGGAAGAGACCTTCAAGATCATCGTGTCCAACCCATCAACCAATCCAACCCACCCCAACAGCTAACCCATGGCACCAAGCACCCCATCAAGTCTCCTTCTGAACACCTTCAATGACGGCAACTCCACCACCTCCCTGGGCAGCCCATTCCATAGTGCAATCACTCTTTCTGTATAGAACTTCTTCCTAACATCCAACCTGAACCTCCCCTGGCGCAGCCTGAGACTGTGTCCTCTTGTTCTGGTTCCCCTCTGCGCTGCAGCAGACAGTCCCTCTTTTCCACTGGACTCTGCAGCACAGTTTGAGGAGGGGAGAACTAAACCAAACCCCACATTCCGCTTACCTGTACCACTCACACTGCCGTCTGTGCACACAGACTGTTCACACGTGAGCTGTGGCACCACCTGTGCTCTCCCATATAGAGATACCGGTCTGGGGCTGGGCTGCATGGACCCAGAACACACATACCTCTAGATCAGACAGAGATTTGAATGTATATAGAGAAGGGAACAGACTTACGCTGCCTTAGCAACCACTCCGAGCACACACATGCAGGCTGGAGATGTGCCAAACAACAGGCACAGCCCAGAGCATGTGCTCTGTAAGGGCTGAGTTGCAGTGAAGGGTAGTGAGGACAAGGGTTTAAAGACAGCCTACTAAATCCATGGGTTGAAGTCAGCATAGCCTAACTCCCACATCCACTCTAAAGAGCGAAAGCCGAGGGAGGCAACCATAGCAATGAAAGCAACCAGCCTCATGGCTCCCCTGGGAACTCCTGTTTGGTTCTTGTTCACAGGGATATGAGGGCTCATTTAGCAGTGGGGGGTTTGCTCCTGCTTGGGTCTGCATCCTGAGTTGCCAGCAATTTTTCTCAGCACTGGTCTGCTCTGTGCAATTCCTGGGTGGCAGCAGGAATTTTTTTCCCATCTGGATCTGCATGCCCCAAACCTGCCTCCTTCACTGTGGTGAAATTCTTTTGAGCATCCAGCAAGCCATGCCACCATGGGGCTGTCAGAGCAACCCAGAGGGAAAAAGCCCTCTAGACTGGCAGCATAGTGCTCCTCTAAGGCTGCAGCACACACAGGATAACATCAAATCCTCAGAGCAGTCCTGGTGTCCCAGATTCTGTAGTGCTGTCATCCTCCTGCCTTGTCCACTAAGGTACCAAAACCCAGAGAAATGTAAGCTGAGCAAACAAAACTGGGTGTGACTCCCCTGCAGAGCACCTTCTCCCATGCCACTGCCTCTCCACACGCTGTCCTTGATTGGCAACTTTGCAATCAAGAGCAGAAGTAGGTGTGTGAGCAGGTTCTTGCTGAACAGGGCTTGCTAGCAGTGAGGAAACTAGAAATCCACCAGAAATCATAGCTGTCAACTCCTAGAAGGTTACTAAAACAGTCAAAGGACGCAGTTGCCCAAGGGGGCTGTAAAGCACCCTTCACTGCCTGCTTTTAAAACCATCAAGGTCAAGTTAAGAGCCTGAGTTGCTTTTTTTCTAGGTAGTCTTGATTTCTTCACTCCCACCACTGCTCCTAGTTTGCCAAAATTCATAAGGACCTGAACAGAAAAGCAGTGGGGTGGCCTAAGGGGTTGCTCACTACCAGGCAGCAGGACACACAGCAAGATACATCACAACATCCTTCCTGTGTCAGTGGGGACCTACCTTACTCTTCATGCAGGCCAGGAAAAGCTGTTTGTGCAGACAGCTACATGTCCCACCACAGCTGGGAGAGCACAGGACAGTAAAGGCTGGATTCAGCCACCAGGTTTGATGCACCTAAACTGTTTTGTACTCACAGAGATTCCAGTGGCCTTTGCTGGGATGCGTGATCAATGCTAGGCTTGTTTCGGGTGGCTTTCATCCATCCAAGCCATGCAGAAGTCAGCAAGCATAAGACTGAGGCACCTGCTAATGCAAGTCCCAAGATCTGGAATAATGGGAATATGTAGCCCAGTGGTGAAACAGTCTCTGCAGTGCTAGAGAGCACAGGCATAAGAACCTCTAGGAAGAGCCCTAAAAACCTCTATCATTATCAGTCCAAGGAAACAAAAAGTGCATCAAGGTCTATCAAGTCCTTTGCACACAAGCATTAGACTTCTAGGTGACTTTCTATGAAGCTCCTATTTTGAGCAGTGATCAGTTATGCATTTGAAGCCATATGGCACCTTCATTCCAGAAGGCAGGCATTTTGTCTTGAAATCTGTAAGCTAGAAAATCTGCTGCATCCTGACAGAAATGCAGCATTACCAGCTATTTACAGAAGCAGAATCATTAAGGGAAAGAAGAGAACCAGGGTAAGATTAATCAGACTTCCAATTTCCATTGAAATACCCTAGAAAGGGAAACAGACCAACCCTTGCACATGCCCTTCCAAAGCTTCATTTTGAATCTGAGTTCAAGCTTGGATTTTGGAAGGAAACATGGCACAATATGCAACATTCCCAGTTTAGCAGAAAGGCTCTCTTCCAGAAGGGATCTCCTTCAGACAGAAAAGTAACTGAAGTCCTCTGGGATCATTGTATATTCCACAAGAAAGGACCACTCTCTTGCATACTATCAGAAGCATCATTTCCTTCCCAGGAATGATGGGTGAGAAGTGTATAAACACACTGCTCTCCAGTGGGACCACAAGACCCAAGGCACTTTTCAGAGCCTACAGAAACAAGTGATGCTACAGGCACTTTTTGTGTGGGGAGCAAGCTGCTCCTTCTCCCATTGCCTCATACACCCCAGGTTTAGTTACAGCAGCTTTGCCTCCTGGTGCTCTCCAGGTCTGCATGGAGTCACAGTTTGGTGGAAATGGTATTGCCTTCCACTGCTCCTCAGGCCTGCAGGGAGTGAGGTAACAACAGGGTGAAACTCGAGGTGCTCTGATCATCTAGTTCCCTCACTGCTGGTGCCTGTTAAGCTGAACCTAGAAAAGCAGCAGTAAGCAAAAGCTACTTCAATTGCTGCCACAAAGGGCAATTAATCATCAGCAAAGGCCAGCAAGTCTGTGGTCTCCAAAGGAAACCAAGTGGGTGACTACTCACCCCAAGTGTAATGTTCAGCCACAAGGACTTCCGTGGCCTTGAAGCAGCTTGTTTTGGAAGAGGACCAAGCATGAAGGTCATCTGGATACACCCATTGCCTGCCTGCCTGCAGCAGTGCAGAGTCCCAAACACCAACTCTACTAGTGATGCCAGATGCAACCTTTCTGCTAGCCAGGTAGCCCACTTCCAGGTGGCAGATGCAGCAACAATCCTTCCTCAGCATAGAGGCACAGGCTCATTGTGCTCCTACAAAGGACTTTGGACCATGGCCCACTTCCAGCACAAGCACAGGAGGCTCTCTTTGTATAGGCTTTTCTATGAGAGAACACCCAGACCTTTGGAAATGTTTACTAAACCCTTTCTTCCTTGTTCTGCAGGTCATTGCAGTTGTTTGGAGAGATACACCTAGAGCTGAAGGTCTCCCAGGAAGACATAATGAGGGTTGGCTTGCAGCAATGTTCTTTCTGTAAATAACTGTGGGGATCAAGGTTAAGTGCTTTGTGGTTGAATGGATTCTAATCTGAGCAAAGAAAAGGGGAATGTGTGGGCAAGGCTCTCTCTCTTAAGTGCCACCATGAGCACTCTGGGGTCTCCCTGGGACAGGATCCCAGGCAGCAAGGTGCCTGCTTATGGTGAGCAGGAGGCTTTGCTGAAGCCACAGCAAAGACAATTAACAACCCCCTCACTTACTGATTTCTGTGTCAACAGCTAACACAGACCCAACACAGCCAGCACTCCCTCCTGCTTCAGGCTATCCCTTCCACACCTGTACAATTACAAGCAGGCTGGCACTTTGTACCTCAATCCCTTGCTGAACCTCGTTTTGCAACCAGCCCTTCCTCCAGCTCCCAGGGTCTGTCAGCAGGTGGGGGTTTCACAGCAGTGCTGGCACAGGCAGCAGCACACAAACTGTCTTCCACATGAAGATTAATGTACTTGTGTGGGACTTCCCTTGATCCCAGTGCCACGTGCGGCAGAGCAGCTCATCAACTCCAAACAGCTCCATAAAGCAATCAGTGCCCCTGACAAACAGCCTCCCCCACAGCACAGATGCCTCAGCTCAGCATTTCCAGAATATAGATGTAGCACCCAACATGGTGCCAGGCTTCTGGAGAAGTTCCTCCTTGGTACAAAAGGCAGGAAAGGTAACTACAAACTCACAGCTTTCCTTTGGCTTACACACTGCTGCAATTTTAAAGGAGCATAAACCAGGATCCCACAAGCAAGCCTAAAATAAGAGAGGTTTATATGGAAAGGCTTCAATTAACAATCTGTATGTTGGGGGGAATGAATTTGAAGAGCATTCTGGGACTTCTCCCAGATGACTCTGTTGTTGCAGGGACTAGGATTGCTTGAGCCCAGGCTCAGCATTGGTTAATGACTTGTTTTTCCACCACTTCTGAGTTGCATTAGATCTCAATGAAGAACAAATTATGGCCCTCAACAGCTGAGCTCACCTTACAGCTCTGCTAAACACCTTCACTTCTCCATCTAATGCCTTACTGCCAGGAAATAGTTGCCTCTCCATTTTCTGAGTTTCCAGCTATCCATTCACAACCCTTTTCTTGGCCTGGCATGAAGGGGACAGCACTGTGCAGCTGAGTCACCATGCTGGGAGGCAGGATGAAATGTACCTGTGGCTCTGGGCAGGATGAGGTTACTTTCTTCATCCTGGTGAAAGGTGAAAAAGAATCTCTCCCATGTGTTCCCTATCAGGCTGGCAATTAACTGTTTCTGCAGCTATTTTGTGAAGGATGAAGCATGCTCTGGCTGTTTTGGTGGCTCAGCAGCACAGTCTGTGCTGTGCAGGGTCCTGCTGCCTATGTCACTGTAACACTATGGAATCCAGGCCTGCAAGCACAGAGCCCTGCTCACTTCAGCACGCCATAGCCTTGTGAAACTGCTTTCCCCCTTAATATCCCTTCCTATAGCAGGTTCAGAATTTGGGGATTAGTCACTATGAACAAAGAGAGTCTCCAGTGGCCCCTCCTTCAGTGTGTCATCTCAGACAGTTCATTTAAATGGCAACATTTAAATGCTCAACAGCCAAAAAATCAATCACTCAAGGCTTCAAAAACCTCACTCCTTTTACTCTGCAACTACCTGGAGGACTGACTTGGTCTCAGGAGTAACATGCATCTAATTCAGGAACTGCTTGGCCAAAGGACAGTGCAGAGCAACATCCAAAGGATGAAACTACCACTGGTAACAGCCCAGACTGTTCCACCACCACTGGTGGGTTCCCTCATACCTACCAGGGATTCACTTCACCTAATAGCATTCAGGGAGCACAGAAGCATGAAATTTGATTTCTTTCTTCTGGAGATGCTGGAGATTACTTTAATAACTCTTCCTTGGTATCACTGAAAGCAAGCTCTTGTTCAGTGGTTTAATATGAAGTTTTTTAATATCTGTTTCAGCAATAAAACCCTCTGCTTTCTTTTCTATAAATGCACTAATCTCACCAAAGGATGCAATTTAAACAGCAGAATGAAGCAGAATGAAAGATGGAGCAGTGAGTGAACATTTCTTTTCAAACAGAGACCGCTCTGAACTGTGTGCACTCTGTTCCATCAGATTAGATCCAAGCAACAATTTAAATCCCAGCTCCAACCATCAGTATGAAGAGCAGAAAATATTTTCTCCACTCTTTCCTGGATCTCTGTGTGAACAGATACACAGTGGAGAGAAGCAGAAGCACAAGGAATAAAAGCAGACAGCAGGAAAGGTGAGATACATCAGAGGACACCAAATAAAGGAGGAAGCGTAGGAGAACTGCCAAGGCAAACAGTGTGTGCACCCCTGTCTGCAGGCCCTCACCCTGAAGCTTGGTGTGCAAGAGCCTGACACAGAGAAGTGATTCACTAGAAAAGCAACAGGGTGGACTGGTCAGGGAATACAGTGGGAAAAACAGACAGAGGATTTCAACATAGATTGCCTGCTTGAAGCATAATTCTAGGGGGCTAACAGGCCAAGTAGTTTTGGCTTTAAATATTAGTTAAGGAAGAAAAACTCATTTACAGTATCACAGTATCACTAAGGTTGGAAGAGACCTCAAAGATCATCGAGTCCAACCTGTCACCACAGACCTCATGACTAGACCATGGCACCAAGTGCCACATCCAATCCCCTCTTGAACACCTCCAGGGATGGGGACTCCACCACCTCCCTGGGCAGCACATTCATTTGTGTTAGTACACATGAGAAAAATACCAGTGGCTCTGCTAATGCATGGTTAAGTCTTACAAACCCCTATCAGGGATCTCAGAGCCATACTTAGACCCCACTGCTCCTCTACTGCAGGCCTGCTGCATTACCAGGTCTCTGTGTGGGCTGCAGTTATGTGTTTTGGAAAGAACTACTCTATTTCTTAGATAGCTGACTCCTCATCTACCCTGCTTTGTAACACAAAACATTGCCTAATCCCATTTCTGTGTTATGTTTCACATTCATTTAGAACATTAAAAGGAAAAAAAACCCCTCCATTCCTGTCTCCCCACTGATTTCCCTGCAAAGATCTTACAAAAATGAATGTCAGCTTTACCTCAGCCAAGTTAATATAGCCCTAATGAAAGATTCCTCATCAAATGACCCCACAAGGGTTAGGTGACCACTAGTGGCATTGTAAATAAAAGCAGAATCACTACCTGACTGGTATCTGAAACTACAAATACTCTCCCAACAGTGAGGAGCAGGTTAAAAGGCTGAAAAAACACTCCCCCTATCCCAGTACCCACATGTTTTCTACAGCAGGGTGAGATTATTACACCAAAGATGGGGATTAGCACTAGCACTTAATAAAAACAAACTTGCAAATACCACAGCAGCTTTACTTCCACCTGACAAGTGACTGCTCTAAGCATATTAGCAATGCCCAAGCAAAATTAAGCTGTAGTGCAAGAACTGCCCAATAAGGGGATTTTTGTCTTTTGAAAATAAGACTTCACTGTTCTCTGTAGACAAGGAGAACAATTCAGGCAAGAATAGGATAGGGTAGGGTAGGATAGGATAGGATAGGATAGGATAGGATAGGATAGAATAGGATAGGATAGGATAGAATAGAATAGAATAGAACAGAACAGAACAGAACAGGTTGGAAGAGACCTTCAAGATCATCATGTCCAACCCATCACCCAACACCATCTAATCAACTAAACCATGGCACCAAGCACCCCATCAAGTCTCCTCCTAAACAGCTCCAATGATGGTGACTCCACCACCTCCCTGGGCAGCACATTCCAATGGGCAATCACTCTCCCTATGAAGAATTCCTTCCTAACATCCAGTCTGAACCTCCCCTGGTGCAGCTTGAGACTGTGTCCTCTTGTTCTGGTGCTGGTTGCCTGGCAGAAGAGACCAACCCCCACCTGGCCACAACCTCCCTTCAGGTAGTTGTAGAGAGCAATAATAATTTTCTCCAGGTCGTTATGGACCTTTAAAAGTAGGCTAGAGAAACTAAAAGACACAAAAAGGTAAGAAATGTTTCAGGAAAGGAGACAAAGGCAGTACTTTTGCTAATTTAAATATATTTTCTTTTAAGCAAATTCAACTCTGGAGGGAAAAAGAAAAGGTTTCCTTCAGGAAACTTCTTATTGGACTACGAACAGAAATGTACAATATGTACTACATTGAGTTGTGTCTTCCACACACGAGGAGTAAAGCTCCGTCTTCATCACAACTTCTCAGGTTTTGCTTCTGATTGGTCATCTGTCAGGTCTTTGAAGCCCAGTTTTTCCAGTGGTTCGTTAGCCATAAGTTGCCTGAGTTAAAAACAACAACAAAAGAAACATTTCACAGGAGAACAGCTGCACCTTCTATTTCATCTGCATTATTTACACTAAAGCAACCCAAGATGTCCATAGACAGTGACTGCCACTTGGGCAAAGAAACTTCAGCTTGGGGAACAGCAGCATTCAGGGATCCTTTTTCCTTAGCAGCAGTTTTCCAATTCAATGTTGTTTGTCCTGGGATTTTAGTGCTGAGTAAGAGCTTCCTCAGAAACTGACCTGACTCTTAGTTATCTTTGATTAAGAGACTGCATAAAAGCTTCCTACAATTCTTCCTGTCAGATTTTTAAGGTGAATGTGGTGTAGAACAACATTTGTGGCACCACTACACTTCACTGTAGTGATTTTCAGTTCTTGATTTGCAGCCTTCCTCACCACCAGTCCATTCAGTGTATGGGAGCATCTTTGTATTTAAGTGCACTTAATGCCCTTTGAGCATTTCCCAATGTGCTCCCTGACTCACCACTGAACAGAAATCACTGCAAGGCTATGCAAGAATGGAAACAGCACTAGAAAACCAGCCACCAATACTTCTAGAATCACTGAATAGTTTAGGTTGGAAAGGACCTTGAAGATCCCTTAATTCCAACCCCCTGTCAGGGGCTAGGGATGCCTTCCACTAGACCAGGTTGCTCAGAGCCCCATTCAACCTGCCTTTAAACACTTCCAGGGATGGGGCATCTAGAACTTCTCTGGGCAACCTTTTTTCAGCATCTCACCACTCTCATAGGAAAGAATTTCTGTTGAATAATCTAAACCTACCATCTTTTAGTTTAAAACTGTTACCCCTTGTCCTGCCACTACACTCCCTGATAAAGAGTCCCTCCCCACTTTTCTTGTTGGCCCCCCTTGAAGTACTGGAAGGCCGCTATTGGGGCTCTTCCCCAGGCTCAACAACTCCAACTCTCTCAGCCTGTCCTCAAAGGCAGCGCTCCAGGCCCCTGATCAGTTTCATGGTCCTCCTCTGGCCCAGCTCGAGCAGGCTGAGGGCCCCTATTTTTTTTTCTTTTCCACTTGATCTGAGAAACAAGGTAAGCTTTCAACTTGTAACCACAGCCAGAAAACAACAACATTGAGAAAGAGAAGGCTGCATGCAGCAGAAGCTGGTCAAGGCTTGCAGTCATTTCCACCTTTCGGGCTAAATATTTACAGCACCACATAAAAAACACAAAGCTGCTGAAGCCAAACAGGACTGCTGCTTCTGCAAAGGACACAAGCTCCCTGCATGAATGCCTCCACTGCGGGTTCCCTGTCTCTCCGCTGTTTCCGCGGCCGCGGGTGGCTGCCCCTGCGCAGCCTGCCGCCGCGCTGTGCCCGGCAGGGCGCGGGGCACCACTTGCCTCTCCATGCGGCACTCCAGGTAGGCCTTGGCGTGCTGCCGGCAGGCGCTGCTCTCGTAGTCGCTGTTCCGGAGGCACTCCATGAACCGCTCCTTGAAGGCGCTGCACTCCCCTGAAAGACACAGCGAGGGCCGCGATACGGCTAGGCCCAGGCCTAGACCCGGCCCCGCGTCCCGCCGCCCCGGCCCGCGGGGAGACGAAGGGAAGCGAGGCAGGCGGGTGCCGGCACTGGGCGGCGGGGCGGCCAGGCTCTCTTTACCGTACCGAAGTGATCCAGCGGGAAGGCGCCCTTGTCCGGCGGCCGCGGCTTGAAGCTCTTGGTGCCGAAGTTCATAGCAGTGGACATGTCGCCGGCGACAGGGGGGAAGCGGAGCGGAGCGGAACAGCACCGGCTGGGGTCACCCGGGTTCCACAGCGGCCGCCAGGGGGGAGCCGAACACCGAGCGTCGCCGGCGAGCACCGAGCGCATCGAGCAGCGCGAAACCGCCCCACCGCCCAGCGGGCGGAGCCGGAGCCGGAGCCACGCCGCTCCCCGAACGGCGTCGGCGCTGCTGTGGCAACCGGAGAGCCTCGCTCCGGCGGCGAGGGGCGAGACCGCGCAGCGCAACGGGGCCGGGCCGGGGGCAGCGACGTTACTGCCGCAGGCCTCGGCCAGCGTCGGGAGCTGCCGCCGCCCTCCACGGTGGCACGGTCCGGGGAGCTCCAGAGTCGGTCCCACCTGGCAGGGAGGTCGGGCCGGTGGCGTTGCCAGTGCGCCTGCGCCGCAACGGCATCCAGGGCTCGATCCCTGAAATAGCATCAGTGAATCGTTTGGGTTGGAAAAGATCTTAAAGATCATTGAGTCCGGCCATTATCTGACTGCCAGTCCGGTGCTAAACCGTGTCCCTCAGCACCACACGTCTGTGTCTTTTAAACACCTCCAAGGGATGGGGATTCATCCACCTCCTTGGGCAGCCTGTTCCAGTGTTTAATGGAAGAGGCTGGTGGTGATGGGCAGCCTGCACGCTGAGGGGTTGGGAAGAAGGTGTGCCCTCTCACATTTGTTCAATTGGAAACGAGGAGGGAAAGAGTAAAACTTAAAGCCTGGTGTCAGCAAACGGGTTTATGCAGGATCCAGCCTCACCCGAGTCTCTCCTGTTTCTATCCAGCAGCTGGCGATCAGGACCTGGGCTGCGGCCGGACTCCCTCCCCCTCTGCCAGGAAGGGCAAGTTCCTCACCCATCACTGCTGAGCACTACATTTGAACTTAAAACCATAGTTTTCAGGACCCGGCTCTGGCTGGAGGTGTGATGTGAGAGCCCTGGGGATCAGCAGGCAGATCTAGGGCACCCCTGGGAGGCAGTGTCAGCTTTCTGCAGGATTTCAGAAGAGTTATCCTCGCCTCGCTGTAGTGACATGAAGCCTGCCATCAGCTGCCCCTGGCGGTAGTGACACTGCTCATCCCTCATTAAGCTTCACGGATTAACGGCCGTGCACAAACTCCACGGACAGCACCGAGCTTTTATATCTCCTGAAAAAAAAAAAAAGAGCAAGAAGGCAGCTGCCCATCACACAGCATGAACACCAATGAGGCCAGTTAAACCAAACAGTCATCGGCAGATGTTCGGGACATAGTGAACGTCCTGAAGATGGATAACCAGCAAACCCCCCTTTTTGCCTGCAGGTTTACAGCACCTTCTCTGCAGAGCCTCAGATCTCATCCTGAAAGGAGGATGAGAAATGGGGTTAATTTAACCCACACAAACGTTAGCCGTGTATTACGTTGTTAGAGTCTTTTTTGTCTTCTTCTTTGCCCATAGCTGCAATTAGTTTAAGATGGTCTTTCATCTGTTTTAAGCTGATTTTCTTTTAATTAAATGACTGAGATAAGTAGAAAAAAATTGAGGCTGGGAAAAAAAAAAACCCACAACCCAACAAAATAAAACAAGCAGCTGCAATTGTTAAGGACAGCCATTATGGAAATATTACCTGCAGCCCCATTTAAAGTGTGTTTTGTTTATGCTTTGATTGCTTCCTTATTACAGTCCTGAAATTGTAAATGGAAAATTACACCGTGTTCTGTTACACAAGCAACTGGTTTCCACAGCCTGAAATATAAGGTTTTATTTATTATTATGTTTTCAGGGCTCTGAACAATAGATGGTTTTTATTATATGTTAAGTAGCACTTTTCCACTTGACTTTGTTAGAACGCTGGACAGTAAAAGGGAGACACTCTTCTTTCACAAATACATGCAACAAACTGTCCCCCTGATCTCCCAGGACTGAGGAGAAGAGAAGCAGCTTTGGTTTATCTGTAAGAGTTTAAAGTGTCAAGGCACTTGATGTTAGCAAACTGCCCCAGTTAAGTTCCTTAGTTGCTGGGCACCCTGGTTGACTTGCTGATTCCCCGTGTGATGAAGGAAGAAATCAAAGGAAAAAGATATGCAGGGATCCCACATAGGAATTCTTCCCCAAAACAACAGCAAAGGCTGTGCAAACACTGATATCATCTCACTGTATTATATTATATCATATCCAAATGTTTGGATTTCCTATTAAGTAACTCAGTGTCTTTCTTTGGAGCCTTAAATGTTGTAGGTACCCAAATTCAGGTCAGGTACAGCAGCAGGTGTTTGGCTATGCTTCCTTAATGCCTGTATTGCAAATGTCAGCTGTATCTTCTAGAGTTTCCTTTAGAGGTACTGGTTTGCCTTAGCATCTAATACACGTTCTTTGGCATGTATTTTTTCCCAAGGAGATCAAATGAAACCCCCATTAGATAATCAGGGTGGAGGAAAAGAACAAACCTCATTTGCAGATTAAGCCAAGCAGTCCCAAAAGAATTCAATAAAAACACTGCCACAAAGAGTAGTGCCACAAAGAGTAGTGCCACAAAGAGTAGTGCCACAAACAGAACATTCAGTGCTTTCTTGCAAAGAAGTGAGAGACTTCCACAGCACCAGGAACTTCTGAAATAGCTGTTGCAGCATAAAGGTGCTCATTGTACAAGAGAGATCAGATAATTTTTAAAGCATCCAGTGCTTTACAGTACCTCTGGTCTGGAGCCTTGAGCCTTTTCTAAAAGGCTCAAATTAGAAGGCTTCTTCCCAAACTAGGGAAAATCTTGGGTCTTTCCCTTTCAAGTTGATACACAACTTGATAGATTAAAAAATATATATATTAAAACAAAAAATCCTTTGCTTGACTCAGAGCTGTTAGTCATTAATTATGGACTAAAGTAACATCTAAAAATGTTTGTTCTTTTACAGCGTTGCCAGATCACGCTGAGAATTTATTCTGCTGATGCTTATCTGTCAGTTGCACAAAGTGCACCTTCAGAAGGAGTTTCTCCACGCTTAGCATTACTTTTGGGAGCACCAAATTAAATAATACAACAGAGCAGAACCTTTATTCCTTTCTATGGGTGGGGTAAAGTCTGGGACTTTCATTAATTTCTCCCTGTCATCATGCTGCACCATTTAAGAGCCTGCTGATTCAAATTATCAGGCAGCTAATTTGAAGATAATTTATTGACAGGCCACAAAAGGCTTTGAGTAACATACTAGGGGATTTTGTAGCTTTACTTGGGATGGCTGTAAGAAATTAATCAGCTGAACAAGACCAAGCACATTCAGACAGTGGAATTTGTGCCCTTGAGACTGCTGTTCCCAGCCCATGCACAGAACACACCTCAGAGAAACATCCTTCCAGGATCACTCACTCCTACGCCTCACCCTCGCATGGTGAGCGTGCTGCCAGCTCTTACATAAGGTCTCTTGCTACATCATTGCCATGGGCTGTTGTAAACCATTTTTCTCCTTTTTAATTCAAGTTCCTAGACAAGAAAAAATGCAGAATATTGCCAGAATAGTCTGGGGAATGGGGATTTCTGTTGTGGATGATTAATGAAATATTACTGATTTGCACTTACAGGGAAATCATAGTTTCATGCCAGTAAGGTCAGGGCCTTAATACGTTATGTGCTCCACAAAGATGTACAGAATGATAAGCTCATTTTGTGTTATGAGTGAGCCAAAGCCTCATCAGGTTAGAGGGGAATAAGATAGAAATAGTAACACTGCACTGAAAGCCAAAGAAACCTTTTTTTTTCTTACATTGCTATTTGCAGTTCTGGTGTATCTAAATCCACATCTCTATCTGCACCAAAGCAGGGGCCCCAAAAGTAAGATGCTGAGACCCTGGCTCTGTAGGTATCTGTATTATAACACATAACAACTAATCATGCTTGGTGATATGCCCTTGTATCTCTCTGGAGATACTCAAAACCCACTTGTATGTGTTCCTGTGTGATCCTGCTCTGGCAGGGGGATTGGACTGGATGATCAGAGTGGCTGGAGAGCAGCCAGGCAGAGAGGGACCTGGGGGTGCTGGTTGATGGTAGGATGAACATGAGCCTGCAGTGTGCCCAGGTGGCCAGGAGGGCCAATGCCATCCTGGCCTGCTTTAAGAACAGTGTGGCCAGCAGGAGCAGGGAGGTCATTCTGCCCCTGTACACTGCACTGGTTAGGCCACACCTTGAGTACTGTGTCCAGTTCTGGGCCCCTCAGTTTAGGAAGGAGGTTGACTTGCTGGAACGAGTGCAGAGAAGGGCAACGAAGTTAGTGAGGAGCTTGGAACACAAGCCCTATGAGGAGAGACTGAGGGAGCTGGGGCTGCTTAGCCTGGAGAGGAGGAGACTCAGGGGTGACCTTATTGCTCTCTACAACTACCTGAAGGGGGGTTGTAAACAGGCAGAGGTTGGTCTCTTCTCCCAGGCAGCCAGCACCAGAACAACAGGACACAGTCTCAGGCTGCGCCAGGGGAAGTTCAGGCTGGAGGTCAGGAGGAAGTTTTACACAGAGAGAGTGATTGCCCCTTGGAATGGGCTGCCTGGGGAGGTGGTGGAGTCGCTGTCACTGGAGGTGTTCAGGAGGAGACTTGACAGGGTGCTTGGTTACATGGGTTAGTTGATTAGGTGGTGTTGGATGATAGGTTGGACGTGATGATCTTGAAGGTCTCTTCCAACCTGGTCTGGTCTGGTCTGGTCTGGTCTATTCTATTCTATTCTATTCTATTCTATTCTATTCTATTCTATTCTATTCTATCTTTCGAGGTCCCTTCCAGCCCCTAAAATAATTTCTGCAATACCTTGTTGAGATAGGCTGATGCTAGAGACCCAGAAGAAAAAGGTCCTTGGGGCTATGTGGAGGCTTTTCATTTGTTCAGCCACATTTTGAAAATAAATTCTTCATAACCTGATCTCCTCAACACTAAATTCCCAGGTCAGATCATCTTGACTTGTTGGCCTAAGTGCAGAGTCCAGAAGATCATACTTCTGGCTGTAGTCACAATGGATTTTACTGCAAGTATGTGTATATATATATATATATATACACACACACACATATATATGTATGTTTATATTATCAACTATATCTCCAGCACCAAATCCTGGGCTCTCCCATGTATTTTTGTCACTGGGTGAAACTCATGAACAAATAACATCTATATAGTCCAAGGCTTTTAAAAGCAATGAAGTTGCTTTCAGGGAAAGAGTGGCCAGGACACTGGAATGCGTTGCCCAGTTTGATGGTTGAGTTGCCAACCCTGGATGTGCTTAAAGGTCGTTTGGATGTGGTGCTTGGGCATATAGTTTAGGGGTGAACCTTGTGGAGTAGGGTTATGGGTTGGACTTGGTGGTCCTCAGGGTCTTTTCCAACCTGAATGTTTCTGTGATTCTGTGAAGTTCCTGAGAATGGTTTGTTGCTAAAAAAGAGTAAATCCTGACCATGAGTGTTAAATAGTGACACCCAATTCTCTGCATAGAGACACTGCACTAATCCCATGCACAAACTGTTCTTGTTTCCTTCTCCCAGCGACCAAACCCATCACACACAACCTTCCAGCCCAGAACATAGGAAAAAAAACCCAAGAATCTTTCACTGAAATTTTGCAGTGAAATGATGATTTTTACTTTTCTAAGTATTTTTTTTTTTCAGGAATCTTTCTTCCCAAAGCAGATGTGCCTGATTTGGCAGACAAATGAAAAGAAATCCAAGTACGAGTTGTTTGTATCTAAGGGAGCATAGCGACCACTTGAGAGACTGATCACTGCCCTGGAGGGATCCTACAGAAGTACCGATTTGCAGGCTGGGAAGGAGTGGGTGCAATCCAATAAAACAATGCAATAATTAGGGAGAATGGAAAGAGGTCAAAGTCGGGAAGCTTTTGATTTCTTTCTGTGCTGGCATTTGTCAAGGTGAGCAAAATCCATTAGCAAGGAGCAGCCTGAGTTTTAACACATCTGAGTCTTTAAAAACGTTAATGTTTAACAGGGTGTGCTCATGCCTTATACCTCCCTGATAACAATGCAGGGCCTGATAGGCATCTCTTGAGGTTGTAAATCAGTGGCAGAGTCTTGCGAGGCACACAAGCACTTGGTGTTCACTCTCATGGTTTATTATGTTATCAGAGCTCATTGACTGAATTATGGCCTTTTAACAGCTCTTTCTCTGCATTATCCTACTGTTACTGTAGCATTATTAACCTATGTCCCATTAGAAGATTATATGTCCTTCTCCAGATGAGCACACACAAGTTTGATGACTCCGTGGCTGTTCAATGCACAGGCTCATTTCATAGGAGGAACTGATTCTTTCCCTGAGCTGTGGCCACAGAGTCTTGCTTACCTGCAGATGATATCAGTTCTGACTTGGGCTGGCAGAAAGACAAAGACATGTGAGCAACATTTTCTCCCCAGTCCTCTGTGGGAGCCGCACCTGCAAGACAACAACTGGGTTGTGGTCTGTGTTCAAGATTGCGTACTGGAAACCAAGGTGTAAAAGGAACAAACGGAGGTGAGGACATCACATTGGTTGTATTTTAAAACTGCAATGATTCCCTCTTTCTGGAAAACTCATCCACCATTTCCCACAGCACATGCATCAGTCCAGCAGGTTGCAAGTCCGTGGGCTCGTTACTTGACAAAGAATTTCACCCTGTATTATCAACAGCTATGACCTGAATCCTTGACTCTTGCTTTCTATGGCAGTAGCCAGCTCTGTGCCAAAAAAACCCCAGTGGTGATACTCGACTGGGCCCATGTAAGGGTTTTCCCTCACTCTTACTGCATAGAATCATAGAATCAATAAGGTTGGAAAAGACCTCAGAGATCATCAAGCCCAACCTATTACCTAATACCTAACACCTCCTGACAACTAAACCATGGCTCCAAGTGCCACATCCAATCCTTTTTTGAAGTCTCCAGAGTCTCAGTGACCACACCATTTGCTCAGAGAAGAGTCTGGCAGAACAGGAGAAGAGGGTGCACACCAAGACCTCACAACTGTGCAGCAAATTTTGAGACAGCCATGACCACCCCACTGCCTTCCTTTTCCTTTTCTGCACAGGGCAATTCTCCCTCGTGAGAAACTCTACCCACTAGCAAACCTTGTTGAGCAGGCAGACATGCAGGCACCTTTTTCATGCCAATCTAGTTAGAGTTTATTGATTCCTCTTGCCTTTGGCTAATGTACTTTTATTATTATTAATAAATAATCATCAGTTCTCCATCAGTGGAGCCTGTACCCAGGAGCCTTGGAGGAGTCTAGCAAAAGTGTTATTAAAACTAAAGATTTCTGAAGGGTTGAAGAGCAGCACTGCCCAGTAACCTGACAGAACCTGCAGCTGAAGAGCACGATATTCCCCACCTGAGAATAGGAGGGAGAACATCACCTTGGCTCCTCCACTCAGAGCCATCATTTAAAACTGGCCTCCTGTTCATGATTGCTTCTGCTTTGTTGTCATCCCCGAGGGATGCAAACGGGGGTGGCTCTCATCCTGCAGGGATGCAAAGGTTGGGGGTGGCTTTTGCAAAGCTGTTGCCCAAGCATGCGGGCTCTTGTAGGACCCTGCCCTGGCATGGTGCATGACTCAGTGCACCTGGAGTGCCAAAGCTGTTGCTGTGTGCTCCTCCTGGCTGGCACCTACCTGGCTGTGCAACAGCTGCCCAGGCAGCCTCCATCCTCCATCCTCTGCCTGGCCAGCTGCAGAGCCCAATCTCCTGGCTCCTCCCAGGTTACAAAAATCTAGGATCTCTTTCCCAATCCCAGAAGAAGGATTGCCTGGAGGGGATGGTTTCTCAGGGGATTGCATGCTCATAAACAGGCAGGACAGCCAGGAAGCAATCACCATGCTCAGAGATGGACATCCAGGCACACAGTCATCTCAGCTGCTACATAGTGCCTGAAGTGGTTTTCAGGGGTGTTTGGCAATTGCTGGTAGAGGATTTTTGGGACAGAGGTCAACAACAGTGCCATGAGTGAAAACTGTGTTGCTCAAGAAGGGTGGCAGGAAAGCAAAGAGAATCAGAGTTGTCAATTCTAAGTAGACCTAACTCCTGTCTGTTATGCTGAATCTTCATGCCACCATCATTCCAAGTGCTCTTTGGTCAGGCTTGCTTTTCCTGAGGACTTCCTTCCCAGCTGCACCCTGGGCCATGCATTACTGTGGGCTTTTCCTCCTGCATCCTGCTTCCTCTATTGCATCAGCAGTGGTCCAGCTGAGCCCTGTGACCTGGCACTATGACAGCAACCCAGCACCGGCCCTGTGCTTTAATTCTGCCTCTGAAATCACACGGACCACAACATTCCCATAACACAGACTCTCACTGGAAAACAGCCACCTTGCTCCAGTGTTGTAGATGAAACAGGAGCTCCAGATTAAGATAATCCACATTTCAAAACAAAATAAGGTGCTATATTTGGCAGAGGGGGGGAAAGGTATATCTGGTCTAGAAGTAAACAAGATCTTGGAGTCCTTTTCTTTGTATAAAGCCACTTCCCCACAAGGTGTGTTCAGGCACTGACCAAAGGGCTATAAAGGGACCCCAAGATGCTCACATCCACACTTTGATTTAGACATGGCCATACAGACTTTGCTGCAGTGTGTGGGCTCCAGCTCATTGCTCTACTTGGCAGTAGGGCTGGTTGTTCTCCTTTACTTTCTTACCAGCTTGAAGAAGTCGGTTCGCAATTTGCCTCCTGGGCCACGACCTCTTCCTCTGATTGGAAACCTGAACGTGGTGGACCTGAAAAAGCCGTTCCAGTCGCTGACAGAGGTAGGGTCTGGGCAAAGAGGCAGGAGGAAAATGTGCACTTCTTGAAGTTGGAGATGCAACCAGGGCTATGGAGATGTGATGCTGTGTTTGCATTGTGTGGAGGGCAGAAAGGAGGTAGTTAAAGTATAGGCAGGTTGGCAGAGGGACTTTACCTTCAGAGGTGCAGACATACCTTCATGCATTTGTAATACACACATTCCTTCCTTTATACACACAAGCAGAGACCCCAGCCTCTTGCAATCAGCTCCATGTTGTTGGTATATTGAGCCACTCAGAGGTTGTGGGCAGAAGACTCAAGTTGCTCTGTCTGCTGGAGCATCAGGACTATTTGGCCACCAAGAGAAGTCCCACTGCATACAGACAGACCTCTTCCACTGAGGGTTGGTAGAAAGGGTGAAAAGGTATCTTTCACAGCAGAGGATCTGGGGTCATATGCACATTTATTTCCAAAGCCCATTGTTTTCCTACAACACAGAGCTCAGCTCTGCCTCCCCAACTCTTCCCCTGTACACTCACACTGCCCAGGGCTAGCTAAGATTTGATGGGTGGCTTTTATATGGTTAAGTAAATAAATTTCTATTCTTATGCAGCCACATGGATATTTTTATTTCTAAAAGAGGGGGGTGGGGGGGGGTGGGGCTGGGAAAGACAAATATTATAAAGCCAGGTAAAATGTTTGTTTCAGAATGTGTCTGCTGTGTTCCCATTGGGAGATGGGGATAATTCAGTGTGGATTCAGATTTCTACTGGTGGCTGTAGAGATGGCTGAGGTGCTGTGAGGGTCATATACCCTGAGTGTGTGCTTGCTGGACACTGTGACAGGGGACCCCAGTCCCCAGTGAACTCCTTCATCCACCTAAAGAGCTGCAGTGTGGGGGCAGTGCAGACATTGACATTCTCCAGTTAGCCATGGAGCCATCCTGGGCTGCAAAAGCACACAGTTCCTATAGCAGTCATACAGTGCTCCCCTGCTTTGATTTACAGGGCAGAGGACTGTGCAGAGCAAAGTCTGGATGGGCTTCTGGCCCTGAGCTCCCATCTGATCATAGGCTTGTTTGAGGGTTTTGGCGTGGAAGAGCAACTGGTTTTGATGGTACCTGGAGATTTTCATAGAATCAATAAGGTTGGAAAAGACCTCAGAGATCATCAAGTCCAACCTGTCACCCAACACCTCATGACTACTAAACCATGGCTCTGAGTGCCACATCCAATCCCCTCTTGAACACCTCCAGAGATGGTGACTCCACCACCTCCCTGGGCAGCACATTCCAATGGCTAACAACTCTCTCTGTGAAGAACTTTCTCCTCACCTTGAGCCTAAACTTCCCCTGGTGCAGCTTGAGACTATGTCCTCTTGTTCTGGTGCTGGTTGCCTGGGAGAAGAGACCAACCCCTTCCCTTCAGGTAGTGGTAGACAGCACTAAGGTCTCCCCTGAGCCTCCTTTTCTGTGGTACAAATGCCACACAAAGGCACCAGACTAATTTCCTACAGCCTGCCAAGCAGCCTCCTTTAGGCTTTCAGGCATCTACACCCAATACTTGTGCTGCTGAGAAGAAAACCAAAAAAAAAACCAACACCCCAACCAAACAGCTTGATGCCAAGAGGTACTGCTGCAAAGAAATGACCTCAGGAAGGCTAGGAGGTGTCTGTGATTCCCTGCTCGTGTCCCGGCCACGTGCCTCCGGAGCTGCCAGGGATGAAAGAAGCAGCGCTAATGTTATCTCCCGAGCCGCCAAACCACCATTTGATGAAAACAAATTCAATTTGTCTGGTGTAATAACAGGAGCTGCTTCTAATCTGAAATTCAATTTTCAGGAGGGATCCAATGCATAGCAAATGGCAACCCAGGCACATCGGAAACGAGAAGGCATTTTTGGAGCGGATGGCTCTGCAGTGTGCTTAAACCAAGCCTAAAATACTGAGTGAATGATTAGATTGTCAAAGCCACCCTCCTGTGTAACAGATGATTCATATTTAATTTGCTGTAAAAGCCTAAAGCTCCTGCAACATTATCTACAAGAATGTGCTTCCTAGTTGGATTCAAGTTACGGGTGGTCAGCAAATAATTTTGCAATGACTGCAGCGCTACCCACCTTGCCATAATTAGAGACAAGTGCTGTCCTGAAAGAAAGAGTTATTGTCTGGCTTTGTTTTTGCAGTGTTTGTGGCTTCAGCCTCAAAGCTGTGTGCACACCCTGCTTGCCTCAGGTCAACAGCATTAAAATAAACAGGCCTGCCTGCTCCAGCACTTGCTAACCAGGCTCCAAACGGTGGTATCACTACGCTGGCCTGTTACTGCAGAACACCGCAGGAATGCAATGGCATTTATTGACTTCTCTGATAGGAGCAGTGATAGCAGACACCTTGTTGTGCAAACAGGGTGCAAGCAGAGATGCTGGTGATTGATAGCTGTTGGTTATTAGTTGCATTACTCAGCACCTGGAGACTCCAGGCAGGGTTGGGAGGCTCCTTTAGGGCTAGAATCACTTGGCGGGGCTAATGCTAGCGTTTGGGTCCAAGATCTGGTTTTGAATGAATGTATTTGTTCACCTTGACAGCTCTCCAAGATATATGGCAACGTCTTCACTGTGCATTTTGGACCCAGGAAAGCTGTGGTACTGGCTGGATATGAAACCATCAAAGATGCCCTTTCAAATCATGCTGAAGAATTTGGAGAGAGGGCAGAAATACCCATATTCAGGAAAATGACACAAGGAAATGGTAAGTGACCTTTTGGCTTTGGTTGGTTTTAGTTGTTTGTCTAGGTTCATTATATTCTTACATCAGAGAGCATCATCTTCTCAGAGGTTGTTCTTTGTTTGCATAAGCAGCTTTGGTGCCAGTGTGTAAGGAAGGATCTGTCCAGAGAAGGGCCACAAGGATGAGCAGAGGGCTGGAGCACCTCTCCTAAGAGGACAGACTGAGGGAGTTGGCACTGTTCAGTCTGGAGAAGAGAAGGCTCCAAGGAGACCTTATTGTGGTCTTCCAGTATCTGAAGGGGGCTACAAGAAAGCTGGGGAGGGACTTTTTAGGGTGTCAGGGAATGATAGGACTGGGGGGAATGGAACAGAACCAGAAATGGGTAGATTCAGATTGGATGTGAGGAAGAAGTTCTTCCCCATGAGGGTGGTGAGACACTGGAACAGGTTACCCAGGGAAGTGGTAGAAGCCTCACCCCTGGAGGTTTTTAAGGCCAGGCTGGATGTGGCTCTGAGCAAGCTGATGTAGTATGAGGTGTCCCTGCTCATGGAACTAGGTGATCCTTGAGGTTCCTTCCAACCCTAACAATTCTATCATTCTATGATTTATTAACCATGGGTAACACAAGGATGTTGCACCTTTGTTTTAGGCCTAGCATTCAGCCACGGAGAGGTATGGAAAACCTTGAGAAGATTCACCCTGACCACACTGCGGGATTTTGGAATGGGAAAGAGAACCATCGAGATCCGAATCCTGGAGGAAGTAAATTCCCTTATTCAATATTTTCAGTCCTACCATGGTGAGTGCCAAGACTTCCACCCAGAGACAGAAAACCTGCCTAGCAGAACAATAAAGATTAATGAAAGTTTAACTCTGAGCAAATGGTTAAAGTTCAGCATATGCTGAAGTAGGTTATTAAACCCAGGCATTGAGACCAAGTTCCCTGCTAGGCATTCTGGGGGGTGAATCAGTCTTATTTTCTTGGGGAGCTCAGGACCACATTTCTGTAGGAAATTAGACTGAAATGAGCATAATCACATTGCCATTTGTTTTGGTTGTCTGAAATACAGGGAAACCATTTGACACAAAAATGATACTCAACAATGCTGTCTCCAATGTCATCTGCTCTATATTGTTTGGAGAGAGGTTTGAATATGATGATCCTGCGTTTCTAACTTTGCTGGAGATGATACATGAAAACACAAAGCTGCTGGGCTCCCCTATGGTGATGGTAAGAGCTTGATTTTATGTTTTAGCTTTCAGGGGTTTGGGGGTGGGGGAGTGGGATAGCTGCCAGCTTGTGTTTGTCCTCCTGACCTCCCACATCTTGTTTCTTGAGTCCAAGAACATTATCAGCCAGCCTGTACAGAAGACATCTGCAGGTCTGTATCCACAAGGCACAGATTCCAAGGCCCCTGTGCTTAGTCTGTGATGCTTGCTAGTTAAAGAAAAACCCCAAAGTCTTCACAAAGGGAACTGTTTTACTCTCTTTGAAGGGCAGAAACACAGTAAGTCTCTTATATCAGAGATCAGCCTTGAAACACCATCTCAAGTCTCCTCCTTTGTTTCACACCTTCAGCAACTGTCTTCTGCCTCCCCTAGAACCAGGTCTGACAGAATTCTTTTAATTTTGGCTGCTGAAATTCAGTCTTCACAAACTAACAGCTGATGTAAGTTCCTTCCTTCCTAATGCAAAGCTTGTGGTTTGAGCAGCAGTGGAGTCAACACACAGAGGTCTGTCTGTGTCTGGCTCTAACTGCAGGCTAGCTAAACCCAGTAAGCATCACCCAAGCACAGCCAGAGTTACACACTCTGAGCAGACAGCCTCCCAGAATGCAGCACCAGATAACAGCTACCAGCAGGTGTTGGCTGCATCATCTAGCAGGGCAGCTAGTGGTCTGCTTGGAGGTGAGCACAGCACTCGTGGGATGATGAGGGTGAGACCTGTCAGCACGTATGTCCATGTGACACATTGCAATGCTGTGCTCAGTCCAGCTCCTAGGAATGGTGCAGCTGGGTTAGCTTGGTGCCATGCCTGAACTAATTGGCTTGGAAAGCACCATGCTGATACAGCAATATTGTCTGACTGCAGAGGTGGCCAGTCCAAGTCCCTTCAGCTGCTACAGGATGTGACACACCTGAGGGCTTTCCCTGGGACAAGCACCATGCTTACATTCCCAGCTTCCACACCCAAGACCTTCTGTGCCACCACCTACAAAGCTGGGAGCCCTGAGAGAAAATTAAGCTGATGAACCTCCCAAAAGGACTCATGCATAGGTGTAACAGGGAAAAGCCAATTTCTGCAGCACTTCAGAGCTGCTTGGTCTGTACACGCAAATGTAGGGCAGTTACAGCCTGAAATGTCAGGACATGGGACAAGGGACCAGCAGGGTGATTCGAGCTGGTCAAAATGCCTATTAACAGCTAGACTTCTCTTCTTCCACAGTTATATAATTTCTACCCATCCCTTGGATTTCTCTCTGGAGCTTCCAGGACTGTGCTACAAAACATCAGTGAACTGAATGCTTTTCTCCAGAAGCTCTTCCAGGAACACAAAGAAGAGTTTAATGAAAATAACTTGACAGGCTTTGTTGATGCCTTTCTGATGAAGCAACAACAGGTACTTTAAAAGCTAAGTTTCAGCATCCTCCTGTTCTCTTAGTTCTTATTGCTAGTCCATCCATCTTATTGCCAGTCCCTACCACCTGCCAGGGACCAGGACTGAGTGGAAACAGAAGACCTGCAGTGAGCAGAGTGTATCAAAGCTCCTATTCACAGTGAGCTGTGCTGTACTCACTTCATGGCTCCACTGAAACGGCTGGTTAAAGGGGATCTAGTTGTCAACACATCCCACATTGATGAAATAAGTTACCACTCAGCACATAAGGAGGACATCATCCCAAACCTTCCTGCAAGAGTGCTGCAGTGATATAGTTCATTGCAGTAACTAAATTCCAACTGACCTGGGGGTTACACCTATGCTTGGGACCAGACATATTCCATACAGCATTAGACCCTAGTGCTAAAAACACTAAACATTTTGTTTCCCAGAACATACCAAGTCACAAAAAAGCCAATATGCAGATTAAAGTGGTGGCAGCAGAGTCACATGTTGCTGTAGAACTCATGACCCTGTTTTGGTTGGTTTTGAAGGAGTCCAAGAAACCCCACACTGCCTTCAGCAATGGAAACCTGTTGTTTTCAACCCTGGACCTCTTTGCTGCCGGGTCTGAGACTACATCTACGACCATGCGCTGGGGTCTCCTTCTCATGATGAAATACCCGGAAATTCAGAGTAAGGCTGAGAAGTCCTCTTGTGCAATACAGGATTGCATGCTTAAGGCTTTGGTTGTGGAGCGGGGTGGAACTCATTCAGTGTTTTCTAGAGTAATTACTCTGAGTAGTCGGAGAGAGATAACAACCGTTGACTTTGCAGAGGAATTTTATTCAGCTGGCTTGCAGTAAACCAGCCCAGCCAAGTGGGAGAGGCTAAGGGCCAGTATACAGTTACAGTAAAGCTCCCCCATCGTTATTCTCCTGCAGGCTATGGGCTTACGTCACTAAAGGTCTCCTCAGAAGCTGATTGTGATCTGGTTTCTGTTGGAGGTTATGGGGTAACGAAGGTGTGTGATCAAAATCGGGGATGGGGTGTGCAGTAGTGGCTCTGTTCAAACAGTACAGCTGAAAGAACCATGCCATGCCCTGACTTACCCACTCCTGTCCTCCCCAAATACCCCTCCGAGGTTTCCCTTTCCTTCATCTTGGCCAGCCTGGAGGGTATTTCAGTTGCAAGATAAGAAGGTTATCAGCTTCTCAATCCCTTCCTCCCTCCAAGGAAAGATTCAGGAAGAAATGAACCACGTCATTGAACCAGGAGAGCTGCCCAAGTTGGAGGACCGGAAAAAAATGCCTTATACAGATGCAGTGATACATGAAATCCAAAGGTTTGCCAACATTGTCCCCATGGGTGTATCACGAGCTACTCCTACTGATGTGAATTTCCGAGGCTACGTGATTCCTAAGGTGAGCTCTGAGACGAGCAGCTTACACTGCACGGATTCCTTACAGCCTCACTTAAGGCAGCAACAGAGAAACCCACCGAAATCTAAGGGCACTGTCCTGGTGTGGGGTTTGATCTGTGATGTGATCTTTGTCTTGGAAGCATCTCCCAGTTCTCTTTGCCACGCCTCAGTCTCATTTGCCTCTTCCCAGCAGGGAAAAAGAAAGAAAGCAGCCTAGCTCTGCTAGGAAAGTGATCTGCTCTAAACAGCTACTGTGAGTTTCTTTGATCCCTTTCAGGGTACAGAGATTATTCCACTGCTGACCTCTGCTCTGAATGACAAGTTACACTGGAAAACCCCAGATCAGTTCAACCCTTCCCACTTCCTGGATGCCGATGGGAACTTCATTAGGAGAGAGGCATTTATTCCATTCTCCATAGGTGAGAGGGGCCACGTGTGCACCACTTGGGGCCAGGCTAATGGCAGAGTGCCCACTGATTCCAGGGAAGTAGGAAAGCTGGGGACACAAAACATAATGATAAGGAATAAGGGATTTCTGGTCATTTGCCCTGTCCACCATTGCTGTAAGTAACCAACTCTTCCAACTCTATCTGGGAGACACTGTTTTACCCAGTCACTGAATGGTCTCACATACTTCCAGGCTTCTGTGTGGCTTGAGACCCAGTCAGCAGCACCTCTAAAATAGGAAGAAGGAAGTTAAAAAATCCTACCTTAACAGCTTGCTCTTATGGCCCAAACACCCAGTATCTGAGGTCTCAAACATCAACAGAAGGAGTTACAATGCTGATCATTTACTTCTTTCCTGGTTGTTTTCAGGACGAAGAGCTTGTCTTGGCGAGGGACTGGCCAGAATGGAGCTGTTCCTCTTCTTTGCAGGCCTGCTCCGCAAATTTGTTTTCCAGCCCCCTCCAGGGGTGGATAAGACAGACCTAGATCTCACTGCTGATGTTGGCTTTACTTTGAACCCCATGCCTCACCTGGTTTGTGCTGTGCCCTGTGAATGATCAAATGACACGGAGTTAGAGTAGTGAACACTTCAAGCCTGAAAGCAAGTTAGTTATAGGGGATAAAAACCTGGCTGTACCTGAGCTTTAGGGGAAGGAAGACACCAGGCACTGCTATTTTTCCCTCATTCATGCCATTTTTTCTAACACCTTTTGTGGTGTATGTATAATGCAAACCCTTCAGTAATGCAAACCCCTGAGTGCTGCTCTCAGAAACAGTGTGCTTCATTCCTGGAACAGCACATCAGAGCTGCAGTTTTCAGGGATGTTTGAAAGAACGAAATGGCTTCAAGCCTCCTCTATAGACGCAACCCATCAGAGGCTCTTCCCTGAGAGCCTCCACAGGGAATTTCTCAGCCCAAAGTCCAAGCTCTATAGCAGAGCTGATTAACGATGGCCCAGCTGGAGACAACAGACATTTAATGGATCTAGAAATCTCCCCAGGACAGTTGTTCAGCCAAGCTTCAGATTGAACTGCCATTGTACACTACAACCTGCCTTATCTTTATTACAGAGTCCCAGACATGAGAGTGTAACATGGGCTGATGCCAGGAGCCAGGCACAGGACAGTTATCAGAAAACATCTAAGTGGTTTGGGAAGTGGGTTCATTCCAACTCACCCTGGGCACTTTATGCCTAAGAGCCCATTTATGATGGGGCCAATCTAGCAGCTTTCTGCTGCTGCTAAGAAAGGCATTTCTACCACTCCCTCACCTCTCCTGGCTTTGTGCTAGCTCTCACACGTGTCCAGCTCCTTACTGGGCCCTCTCAGATCCCTAAACTGGCAGAAAATGACCAGTCACAGAAAGCAAAGAATTTTGGAATCAGCACAGCTAAAGCTGGACCCAAGCCCAAGGCAGTGTGAGGGGGATGGGCAGCAAGACCACCATGCTCCCATCAGAGAGCTGAGAGAAGCTCAGTCCACTTCTCTGCTTGTACATTAGGAGCCATAGTTGCTCTCTAGATGCTCTCTACCCACCACAGGGAAAGAGAGAGGATCCTGCAGTGAATGCCATAACATCTAAGTTACCAACTCTCTCCACTAACCGCTGGGTGACAGGCTCCTAATGCAAACACCAGCCTCATGTATCAGGGGTGTTGGGATGAACAGGGATGATCTTTTCCATTTGACTGAAAAGAAGGCTTTGACTTCTACTGTTTGTCTTCAGCTCTACACCAGATACACAGCCCCTGGCTGTCCTCTGTAGACATTCCTTGTGTCAGGGATAAGCAGTGACGTCTCCAGGCAGAGTAACAGCTCAGCATGCACTGTTGAGAAGATCCCCCTGCCATGGGCTCCCATAGAAGTTATATGTGCTCAGCACAGCAGGAGCCAGGCCATCACCATGGGAACTGCAAGAAAAAATTTGGTGCTTGCAAAAAGTGCTTTGGCCACCTAGGAAGTTACAAATTCAGAGCTGATAATGCTCACATTCTGACAGCAGAGATCCTGTGTCACTGTCAAGGGTAATAGGATTTTGAATGTAGTCACTATGAAAATAGATGTAAAACTGGTAATAGAGCCTGGAAGAAGAAGCAGATTAGACTTTGTTACCAAGTCACTCACCTGTATCATTAACATGTTGTATGGGGGTCTCTGCAGAAAGCTGGTGACACCCCAGAGACTGCAGCTGTCCTAGAGCAGCTGTTTGATTGCCACAATTAATGATTTATATCACACAGAAGCCATTAAGACTAGGAACAACCAGCTGTATCCACAAGGCTACACCCAATGAGGAAGCATGATATGTGTGTGAAATCTGAACAGTGGTGCAGGTATGAGAGAGGAGGTTGCTTCGTGTGCTGTGCAACAGGCAGAAAACCATGTGTGGGTCAGGGAGCAGTGAGTCACTGAAGATCCTTTGTGTTGGCTTGAAGGCAGGAAAGGCAGGTTGGGATGAGAAGCAAAAAAGAAACAGAAAGTTAACAGAGAGTGTAGGGGCAGTTATGGTACATCTCTAACACCCACCCCACACACCCCCCCCCACCTCCCCCCCAAAATTTCCTGTCATCTAAAAGTGATTTGGAAGGACATGGAACCTACCTGAAGGGTGGTTGTAGCCAGGAGGGGGTTGGTCTCTTCTCCCAAGCAACCAGCACCAAAACAAGAGGACACAAGGACACAGTCTCAAGCTGTGCCAGGGGAAGTTTAGGCTTCAGGTGAGGAGAAAGTTCTTCACTGAGAGAGTCATTAGCCATTGGAATGGGCTGCCCAGGGAGGTGGTGGAGTCACCATCCCTGGAGGTGCTCAAGAGAAGATTGGATGTGGCACTTGGTGCCATGGTTTAGTCAGGAGGTTTGTGGTGACAGGTTGGACTTGATGATCTTTGAGGTCTCTTCCAACCTTGGTAATTCTGTGATTCTGTGAAAGGAGGGAGAGAATACAAAGGGATGACAAAGCAGTGCAGTCTTTGCCAAGATACTGTCCCTTTATGCTGGCTTTAGCTCACACAGCTGAAGGCAGCACTCTAACAGTTGTACTGCAGCTTGTACTTGTACTGCTATCACACTTGTACATGCATGGGACCGTGGGGACAGCTCCAGCTTCTGCTTGCATCTCGAGGAGACTGCTTGACAAGCTGTGTAACAAGAAAGCTCTCCCTGCTGCACCTGCTTACGTTTGTTTTGCTGTCACTCTGTTTGCAGTCTGACTACTGCAGGCTTGACCTTATCTCCTACTTAATAAATAAATATCTTGCTCTGTTCATGTCGATCTATCTCGTGTGGCAGGTTCGAGCCGATTCGGGGTCAAACTGATAAAGCTGAACTGCATCACCCTTAATACACCCATGCCAGAGAGGTGAGCACAGGGATCCCTGGGCAACATACAGCCAGGACATGTTTAGCAATGCCAACAGTGAGCAATACTCACAGCCACACACAGCTCAAAGGGAATAATTGCATCTCCAGCACCAGAAAATCACAGCTGCTGTCTGAGGCAGAACATGGCTCTGGATGGCTCTCTGATGTGGCTTTTTACAGTGATTTTTGTGGCTCCTACTCATGTTTAAAAGGAACTCAGCACAGCAGGAGTTATTTGAGGCTGCAGGTCTGGATTCACTGTTTGCCAAGATGGACTGTCAGAGAAGGCACAGAGATTTGGGGGGATTTAAGTTGATTTAAGGGATGCAGGGCTGGTGCTTTACGGGCTGGCTCTCCCCAGGCTGGCTAACTAGCAGCACAGTGGCCGCACTTTGGGGTCTGTGGATGATGCCCGTGCTCCGTGTTCTCACTGCAAACACCTGGTTCCCATGCTCTTGCAGGCGTTTGCCACATGGGCACAAGGGATGGAGGACAACCCTGCTGAGAGCACCCTGAGGGGCCTGGCTGCCCCAGGAATGCTCCCGGAGCCCTGTCAGCGCCTGGCAGGTGTTTTGTGCTCAGCTCTGTGTGCTCAGGCCAGGGAGCACGTAGCAGCGAGGCTCAGGAGTGAAACACGTCCCAGACACATTATTGAGACAGGAATTTCTTGTCATCGCAAGAGCTTTACTTACCTTTGTCATTTTAATGCATTGCACTCAGAGCATGGTTAAGGAAAAAAAAAACCAACCCAGCAATCCACTCCCCTCTGGCTTTTCAGATGTAATTTAAGTCTCTTTCTGAAAGGCTTTTTTAATGATTTCAGCAGCTCCCAAGGCAAGGATGAAGTACTGGGAGCGTGGTAGCAACATGTAACTTTTGCACTGCAGGGTGCTGCCGGTCAGACAAAGACCTGCAGGAGCAAAGAATTTGCACGGGGGTGCAGAGCATTGCCATCGCAACTTCCCATTGCAATGCCCACACTCTGCGTCCTGTGCCAGCCCTGATCCTTCTTGCCTGTCCTTACAACCCTTCTGCCTCTTCTCTCACTTGAGCAGGCAGGGTTGAGTCATCCTAGGCATGCTCTGGAGGAAACCATTGCCTCCAGCCCATTTCTTGGAAACTAATAAAAAAAAAAAGTGAAGTTGCAACACACTCACTGCTGTTTCTGGGCAGCTGTTTGTGCTGTAACATCTCCATACAACACCGGCAGCTCCAGCGTGCAACCCAGCAGCTGTTTGCTCTGGGACCAACCGTAGCTATGCTCCAATTCAAATCAGAGCCACTTCCTTCCCTGCTTTCTTTGCATTTGCACTGCTGAGGACTCATATTTGCTGCATAATGGCCTTTATGTGATCTAACCTTTGGATAACTGTACCTTTAGCCTAGTGCTTCCTGACCATGTAGAACAGCTCTTTCTTCCCTGAACCATCTCATTGGGTTTTTTTCTCCCTACAGTATTGCTGGGGCTGTTTATTTCTAATATCCTCCTGAAACCCATGATTCATCACCACAGATATCAATTCTTTGTGTCCAAGGTCTAAAACTTTAAGCAAGCTCCAGGTATTTAGTGCCTTTGACTCAAAATAATTCTGCTCTCTTGTCTCATTCCCCTTCTGAAGCCTGCCAAGCCAGCTGGCTTCATTAACTTCATTAACCTCTTCTCTCTTCGAAGCTGCTCTTGCAAAATGAAGAATCCTCTCAGAAGTTTCAAATCTAATTTTGTCCTTCCATCCCACTCATGAATCCACTCATGATCACTTGATCCAAGCTAATTTGCCATGGCTAGCTATTACTTGTCCTCTATTTCAGACACAAAGTCTGAAATCACCTATTTTCTGGGCAGTTCTGAGACAACTTTATGAAGAAGTTTATGGCTGCAACCCCCCCAGGGATACATGGCTTTACCATGATTAACAACCTTTCATCTCCACTTGACATCAAGAAAGTTAAAGTCTCCCATAACAAGATTATTTTTTCCCCTCTAGCAACCCAGAGATCTCCAACCCTACCCAAACCTGAATCTGGAGGTTCCTGATAGGATTCAAAGGAACCTTCTCACTTACTCTGTATCAGCAGAGTGTTTGGAGGGTCATAGTACTGCTAATAAAGGACCTTGAGGTCCCAGGGGGAGGAGGAGGTTATAGAGGAATGCCAAGCACCTTTTCCCATGTATATGTTCTTGCACACACATGCATGGGTTTGTAATTTGAAACTCTCTTTACTTCTGGACAGGCTTTGCAAACTGCTTAGACCACATTCTCTGAGGTGTTTAAAGAGGGTGGAGTATGCTGTATTTATTTAGGTACTCCACAAACCTTAATAAGAATCGAGTGCTTGTAGCAATCGCAGAGAGCAAACAGAAAGCCAGCTGGCAGAAACTGAACAGTGCCACTGCACTTTTATTGCTTCTAACCCCCCACCCCCACCCCCCAAAAAAATAGAGATTACTACTACTAAATATATATATATATAAATTTAATTAAACAAACAAACAAAAGGATGTCTTTTTTAACTTCATTTCTCTCTGACCCTACATTAATTTGCCTGCTGTGTGCAGCAGCGTTGTTAGCTGCGCTCCATTTTTCGACCAGCTATAGATACTCAGCTTTTAAGTTTCCTCCTGGTCCAACTCCTCTTCCGATCATTGGTAACCTGCACTTGGTGGATCTTAGAAGGCAAGATAAATCACTCATGAAGGTAGGACAAAAAAACCCTCCCCCTCCCACCCCCACCCCAAATCCAGACCCTCATAGATGTTAAAGCTACTTGGGGTATATCATTGAGAACCTTTGTCTTTTTTATCCCCCTTGTTTTAATTCAAGCTTAATTGGGAAGGTGTGAAAATGGCTTTGTAATATTTTCCTGGGCTTCTGGCAAATGTCTTTGTTGATTCAATGTCATGTCTGAGCGACCAACCATTGAAAAAACAAAAGGACCTCTGGGTGGTGTGGGATTTCTTCATGTAATTGTGATGATGCACATGAAGTTGTAGGCTGCTTGTGGGGTTTGATGTATTACGTTGGCAGCTTGGGCACCGGCAAATATTTTAAGGCGTTAGGACGTACCTAACATGAAATGAAATTGCTTCCCTCCCCTCTTCCCTGGAGAACTGGAGAGGGGAATTCTACGAAGCAGTGACCCCAAAACTGCTTCGGAGAAGGCCACGTCCAGATGCCCCACTGCAAAACCCGCTTCCCTCTGGAACTGGATACGCATTGAAAGCCGGATGGAGGTACAAGAGAGGGATGGAGAAGTTGTGCTAAGGAAGCAGAGCCTGGAAGCTCTTCCATTAACCTGTAATCAGGACAACTTACCCTACTTGTGGTGGTAAACTGTTCTTCAGTGCAAGATGAGGCTGGCACAGCCCAGGGTGCTTATGCCAGGCTGCTGGGCACTCCGTCCTCTCCTTAGCAGACAGCACCTGGGGGGCCGACCTGCGGCAGGGTCAGGGAGAGAGTGAGCAAACAGCCAGCCGTGGTTCATGACCAGGCACCAGCACGGCTCCCGCGGCACCGGTGCTCGGCAAACACTGGTGGGGCTCTGGCAGCAGCCGAGCATGGGCTAGCCCTGCCGTGGGGTGAGGCTCCCAGCACCTGGTGGTGTTACGGGCGATGTCAGGGTTGGGGACAGTTTACCCAGCAGGGCTGGGCAGACGTTGCTGCAGTCTCTGAACAGTGGTTTGGAATTACCTCCTCATGCTTTCAATCACCTGCTAGGCTATTTCTGGGATTGCCTATGTTTGCCTTTATGTTGGGATTACTCCAGAGGGCTTATCCCTCCATCTCACCCCACAGAGAGCAAAAAAATGGTGATTACATTGAGCAGCAGGCACCGGCATTTGTTGGCTGGGGCCCTGATGGGGTGTCCAAGAGCTGCTGGTGGAGCTGGCACAGGCTGAGGCTGCATGTATACACTGTGCTCGCTCCAACAGCAGATTTTACTTGGGCTTCCCATCACCTTGCTCCAGCCCAACCTCTTCTTGACTATCCCTGAATACCTTTTCAAGCTACCAGGGAGCAAGATGTAGAGGTAGCCGTGGGGCAGATGGAGGCAGGAGTAGTCAGCCTCCCACAGTCCCTAATGCAGCACCAAGGAGGTACACGGGCAGGGGGTGGAGGGACATGACAGTCTCACCCTTGCAAAATGCAGGCTCAGATGTCATGGTCCTTAGGGAGCAAGGATTCCCCCGTCAGCCTCCTTGCTCTGCCACAGCCCCTGTCCTTGGCAAAAAGGAGTGGGGACCTGCACACACCACAGCAGCTCCAGGGACACATACAGGACAGACCAGTAGGAATTCATGCTCTGGGAGGGATTTTCAGCTCCACTATGCACTGCATTGCCTTTGAAAACCACCCAGCAAGATACAGCTTTGGCAGGCAGCTGCAGAGAATTTGTCCTGGGGTGTGTGGCAGTGAAAAAAACACTTCTCTCTGCCCCTACAGCCCAAGCCTTCTCAGTGCAAAAGGGACATCACTTTGAGTACAAGCACAGAGCCAGCCAGCAGTTTGGGCAGCATCCTGCTCCTGCTGTGGGTCTCCCTGCTGTGCACAGCTGACCTGTAGATACCAAAGGCAGGTCTGAGCAGAGGGGCATGGATTTACAACCTGTGGTCATCCAGGGTATACTAAATGCCTGGCATGGGGCAAACAGCTCCTCTGGTCTTGGTCTTGTAGCAGGGACGCAGGGGCACTTTGGTATGAGCAGCCAAAGCTTTTCTGTGTGACAGCATCACCATTTACACTGAAATGTCTTCCGTTTCCATCTTTCTCTGGTGTGCCAACTTCTGTTGCCATTTGAGGTCCAGTCTTTGATTCTAGGTGTTTGGGTTTTGTTTGTTTTTCATTTATTTTTTAACTTTTCAGTGAAACTAAATCGGCAATGCAAGGATGGGGGTGGGGGGTGTTGGTTTCTTTCATGGCAAGAAGCCTGAAATCCATAGGGATGCCAGCCAGGCATGCATGTGAAATACCTGATGTTTGACTATGCTGAGCTCCACCTCACAGGTGCTGTTCTGCAGGTAGCGGTTCCACAGCCGCTCCCAGCAGGGCACCGGGACACAACAGGTCCTGCCAGAAAGCAGTGGGTGTCCTGCCAGAAAGCAGTGGGTGTCCTGCCAGAAAGCAATGGCTGCTTGCCCCGGGCATGCTCCATCCTTTCCTGACCATCACAGCTCACCTCTCTTTCAGCTCGCGGAACAATACGGCCCCATCTTCACCCTCCACTTCGGGTTCCAGAAAGTTGTGGTCCTGACCGGGTACGAAGTGGTGCGGGAGGCGCTTGTGAACTACACAGAGGAGTTTGTAGACAGACCATCCATCCCAATATTTGACCAAATTCAGAACGGAAACGGTACTAGAGCAAGCAGCGGGGGGCGGGCGGGCGGGCCGGCGCAGTCGCTTAGTGCCGGCCAAACTGTGCATCCCCACAGCCTGGCTTTTCAGCACCCCCCTTGCACCCACCTGCAGCCAAGCTGACAGAAAGCTTTTGGCTTTCCTCGCTCTCCTGGCCTTTCCCTCCCTTAATTTTTCGCTCGTGCACTTGAGGCTGATCCATATCCTCATGGTAGGCTGAACATGAGCCTGCAGTGTGCCCAGGCAGCCAAGAGGGCCAATGGCATCCTGGCCTGCATCAGGAACAGTGTGGCCAGCAGGAGCAGGGAGGTCATTCTGCCCCTGTATACTGCACTGGTTAGGCCACACCTTGAGTCCTGTGTCCAGTTCTGGGCCCCTCAGTTTAGGAAGGAGGTTGACTTGCTGGAACGAGTCCAGAGAAGAGCAACAAAGTTGGTGAGGGGTTTGGAACACAAGCCCTATGAGGAAAGACTGAGAGAGCTGGGGTTGCTCAGCCTGGAGAAGAGGAGACTCAGGGGTGACCTTATCACTCTCTACAACTACCTGAAGGGAGGCTGTAGACAGGCGGATGATGGTCTCTTCTCCCAGGCACCCAGTACCAGAACAAGAGGACACAGTCTCAGGCTGCGCCAGGG
Organism: Melanerpes formicivorus; assembly: GCF_026170545.1. Lineage (NCBI taxonomy): Eukaryota > Metazoa > Chordata > Aves > Piciformes > Picidae > Melanerpes > Melanerpes formicivorus. Next base: position 5,839,792 of record NW_027142366.1, on the reverse strand, counting down.
GAGGTTCAGGTTGGATGTTAGGAAGAAGTTCTATATAGAAAGAGTGATTGCGCTATGGAATGGGCTGCCCGGGGAGGTGGTGGAGTTGCCGTCATTGGAGGTGTTCAGAAGGAGACTTGATGGGGTGCTTGGTGCCATGGGTTAGCTGTTTGGGTGGGTTGGATTGGTTGATGGGTTGGACACGATGATCTTGAAGGTCTCTTCCAACCTGGTTTGGTTTATTCTAATAAAGGTTTATTCTAAACGCTCAGGGGTGAGGAGTGGGATTTTTAAAGGCACCATGGAAAGCCTGGGGTCAGTTTCCATGAGATGCCAATGAGACTATCTCCACCACCTTTACAAACCTACCTCTGTGGTTTCAGGAGACTTTGGACTAACTGGTTGGGCTGTTTGGAGCTGTAGGGTTTTTCCCATTCTCCCATTGCCATGTTCCACACTTTGGGGCATAATCAGCACCCTGAGCCTTGCCCCCCTCATGCAGGCTGTTGGGAGAACCAAGTGAAACAGGTTCAGACAGAAGCAATAGGCTGAAGGCTAGACATTTGCCCTCCCAAACAACTGCCTTGTTTGTCCATCCTCAGCTTGAGCTGAGGCTTTGGCTTTGACCACCCAAAAGGCAGATTTATATGCTGGTCAGAGGCTGGAGTTGAGCTTACAATCAGAAATTAAATTACCCAGCCATAATTATCAATAGATTCATTTATTGCTACATGAAGAAAGGAATATCGATGGGGAGAAAAGCCTTTTCCAGAGCTAATTTACATGCAAAGTGTCCCTGAGGGAGAGCCTGAGTATTGCACTATAAGTCCTTTCACACTTACCTTCTCAGCCCAAGTCTGAGCCACTTAGAGGTGACCCAGAGCTGTAAATTCACAGGGGCTATTAAGCACCAATGCTCACAAATTTTCCAGTGAAACTTTTCCCCCCCCACCCCTCCAGAAAAAAATAAAAAAAGAAGCCAATTTGTTGACTTCAAAGCTGTTTGCAGAAAATGAGTTATCCAGGTGAAAGTGCCTGGACTAAGGAAAAACAAACACACACACACACAGAGGTTTTTAAGGCCAGGCTGGATGGGGCTCTGAGCAACTCGATCTAGTGTGAGGTGTCCCTGCCCATGGCAGGGGGGTTGGAACTGGATGATCCTTGAGGTCACTTCCAACCCTGCCAGTTCTATGATTCTACAATACATTTGCTGAAAATACAGTGTTGCTGGGAATCTCCATGAAACAGATCAGCTTGGCCAGGGATGAGGAGCCTGAATGATCCCATCTCACACAGATGAAATATCTTGGATAGGCTAGGCTAGGCTAGGCTAGAATAGAATTAACCAGGTTGGAAAAGACCTTTGAGATCATCAAGTCCAACCTATCACCCAACATCACCTAATCAACTAAACCATGGCACCAAGCACCCCATCCAGTCTCTTCCTAAACACCTCCAGTGAGGGTGACTCCACCACCTCCCTGGGCAGCACATTCCAATGGCAAATCACTCTTTCTATGAAGAACTTCTTCCTAACATCCAGCCTAAACCTCCCCTGGTGCAGCTTGAGACTGTGTCCTCCTGTTCTGGTGCTGGTTGCCTGGGAGAAGAGACCAACCCCCACCTGGCTACAACCTCCCTTCAGGTAGCCGTAGACAGCAGTAAGATCTCCCCTGAGCATGCTCTTCTCCAGGCTAAGCAACCCCAGCTCAACCCCAGCTTTATGACTGGAGTAGGACAAAGATCAAAGCTTCAAAGATACAAAGTTGTTGCTTGAGGTCCTAGACTTACAACCAAACAAGGTCCTAAAAGGTTATATGATTGACTGAGACCTGCGTCTCTCCCCAGCTCTGCAGCCAACCATTACTGGTCTGAAAGCCATACCATTCTCTTGCACTCAAAAGAGGGCTGGGGAAGACTGGGTTGGGTGGGAACTTCTTTTTCCCAAATGGCAGGTTCAGTAAGACTGGGAGAAAGTAGCTGAGAGGACACAGGGATAGGATGGAGCACACAGAAATAGGAGACCCTAAGTCCTCAAATCCAGGGCAAACTGGGCAGTTGTGGAGAGCCCTCCTCATCTGGTCCCCTGTTTTGTTTCCTGTGGTGGGGCTCCTCCACGCACAAGCCCAGCAGAGCTGTCTCATGGCCTCCCCAGGTCTGTTCTTCTCTATCGGGGAGCTGTGGAGGACAACTCGACGGTTCACCGTGTCCAGCATGCGCAACCTGGGCATGGGGAAAAAAGTGATCGAAGGGAGGATTTTCGAGGAGCTTCACTTCCTGGTTGAGATGATCAAATCCTTCAAAGGTGAGCTGGAGACCACCAGGGTGCTGTATAGCCTCGTGGGCATCACTGCTGCTGCAGCATCTCACTAACACTTCCATCCTTCTCCTTTCGCAGGGGAACCTTTTAGCCTGCCCTCCTTCAACTGCGCTCCAATCAACATCACCTTCATCCTGCTCTTTGGGGACAGGTTTGATTATAAGGACCCCACATTTCTCACTCTCTTAAGACTCATAGATGAAATTATGATTCTTCTGGGATCTCCATATTTGAATGTAAGTAACCTGTCCCACAGATTAACACTGGCACATTATGTTTGTGAGCCACGCAAACCACAGGATCAAGTTCCGCTGGTTTCAAACATTCAGAACCAGCCATTACACCTGAAATGTGACAGTTCTCCATGCACCACCTAGGTCACCACAAATGTGCTGCCAGGTTCTCACCTTGCTACTCTCCCTTTGAACCAGCCTGCACATTTGTGTGGAGCAGAAATGAGAACCTAACTATGTTAAGTTCTCCACAGATGAGTTTGGTTTTCCTTTTCAACACAATTGCACCACCAAGGCTTTCTTTGCCTTTCTAAAGACTCATTCAGTGACTAAAAAGTGTTCTATAAGCACACATTCAGTGTTGATCATAGAATCATAGAACCAATAAGGTTGGAAATGACCTCAAAGATTATCAAGTCCAACCTGTCACCCAGCACCTCACGACTACCAGACCACGGCTTCAAGTGCCACATCCTATCCGTTTTTGAACATCTCCAGGGATGGTGACTCCACCACCTCCCTGGGCAGCACATTCCAATGGCTAATAACTCTTTCTGTGAAGAACTTTCTCCTCACCTCAAGCCTAAACGTTCCCCTGGCAGAGCTTGAGACTGTGTCCTCTTGTTCTGGTGCTGGTTGCCTGGGAGAAGAGACCAACCCCCACCTGGCTACAACCTCCCTTCAGGCAGTTGTAGAGAGCAATAAGATCTCCCCTGAGCCTCCTCTTCTCCAGGCTAAACAATCCCAGCTCCCTTCTCATAGGGCTTAAATGTCTAAGTGAGAGCAATTTCACAGACTGCACTAAAAATGATTCCTTGGAGAGTGCCAGGAAAACTTGGTTTATCTTCAAACTCTCACACCCGGTCCTTCACAAGTAATGTTGGGAAAAGCTAACTAGTCTCACACTGGTCTCAACTGGCTGGTGGCCTAGCACACTGGAGCCCCAACTGTTCAGAGTCTGACCCAGTTGCTACTGGTAGATCTGTTGCCACACACCAGCATAAATGCTTAAACTTGGGTAGTACTAAAGGCAGCCTCGAAGTTTGCAAAGCCCTCCAGCGAAAATCTGCCCAGGATGTCCCTGGGATGCTAAGCTCCCTCTGCACCAAGACAAAACTCATCTGCTGCGTCGTGCTGCTTAGGCGTGCTGCTGTTTCTGCAGACTTAATGCTTCTCTTTTTCAACCCCTTTAGTATTTCAATTTCTACCCATTCCTTGGATTTCTCTTCAAAACCCACAAGATCATGCTCAGCAAAATAGAAGACGTGCGTGCCATTTTAAGGCAATACATGAAGGCAAGCAGGGAGGACGTCAATGAGAACAGCGTGAGGAGCTACATCGATGCACTGATATTCAAGCAGCAAGAGGTATTTGGCTGCCCTGTGGACTGTTTGCAATGCCTCCTCTGGATTTGCTAGCTAAAACAGTTGCTAAGTTCTGATTTCTGCCACATCATGAATGCTGTTATTCTGCTGGTGCTGAAAGCAGATGCCAGTCTCTTGCGGTTGCTGCAATTTACTACAGAGATTTTTCTGTCAAAATTGATATGAAAGCCACTGGCTCAGTCCACTCCTGAAACAGCAACCCTGATAAAGAGAGATCAGCAACTTATTCCCTAATAGAAAATGCAGGAATTCACATGAAAGCTGACTCTGCCTTGCCTTCTATGACAAATCAATTAATCATCGATAACATTGCCCCAAGATGAATGATACACTTAAAGTACTTGGATGATAAATCCTCAGTGCAAGCTCTAGACCTGCCCTTCATCTCAGTTTAGCAGAGACTTGGCAGTTTCACACATCAGTTGATTTCATTCAACACAAAATACTTGGGTTCTGAGGGGTTTATGCTTTCCAGCTGGATCTGGGCCAAACTTAGACACTAAGTATTCTAACTGAGCTAAGTGAAGAAGGGGTCAGTAGAGTTCTGGAGCCCTGCAGAAATGGCCTAAAAGGTCATTTTGAACATTGTTGGAGATTCAAACCTACCTTTGAGCAGGAGGAGTCCCTTGGAGCTAAGATTAGCTGCATCTCCTTCTGTACAGAGCAGAGACCAGGCTCTTTCCAAACCTGTGAGGCTGAATCCATGAACAGCATCTGGCCCTGAGGCTTCAGCCTACTTTTGGATGGAGGTGGCTGTTGAACCAAAACCCCACTCCAAGCCTCCCATCTTTGGTGTTCCCATCTGTGGTGCATGCTGTGCATTCATAGTGTCACGACACAGTGTTGTAGGCTATATGCAGTGTTTCTCAAGCTTGCTGAATGCTAAGACTGATGAGTTTAAGACCTTTCTTACCACTTTCTTACCAGGAGAAAAACAAGAAAGACAGCCTCTTCTATGATGACAACTTAATGGCATCCATACTCGACCTGGTCATGGCAGGAACAGAGACCATAGCCACAACGCTCCAATGGTCCATCCTGCTGATGATGAAATACCCAGAGATTCAAAGTGAGCTCCTTTCAATATGGTCCATCTGTGGCATGGCTGATATGGGGAGGGGAGACATCCACACATCACATCCACAGCTGCTCTTATCCCTTAAGAGCTGAATCCCATCTCTCTGTCATTATGAGCACCTGATGTTATTAGACACTGATCAAAGTCACAACAAAATAGTCCCTTTGCCTTGGTGGGAGATAGGATGAATGGAATCAGGGTGTGATGCTGAGGAAACAACCCATCCATGTGCCTGAACTAGAAAGAGAGCAGGGAACCCCAGGCTGCTGATTCAAGAATCCTCTCACAGTATCACAGTATAACTAAGGTTGGAAGAGACCTCGAGGATCATCGAGTCCAACCTATCAACACAGACCCCATGACTAGACCATGGCACCAAGTGCCATGTCCAATCCCCTCTTAAACACCTCCAGGGACGGTGACTCCACCACCTCCCTGGGCAGCACATTCCAATGACCAATGACTCGCTCGGTGAAGAACTTCCTCCTCACCTCGAGTCTAAACCTCCCCTGGCGCAGCTCTCCCTTCAGACCCTGGGAAAAACACTGTTTCCCAAAAGTGAATTCAAGGAGGGAGTTGGCTTCCTTGCTGGGGTACATCCCTTTTGTTTATTCTTTCCAGAAAAGGTGCAGGAGGAGATTGGGAGAACTGTCAAGGCGGGCAGCTGGGCCACGTACGAGGATCGGAAGAACATGCCCTTTACAAACGCGGTGCTACACGAGGTGCAGAGGTTCATCACCCTCCTGCCCCATGTGCCCCGCTGCACTGCTGTGGACACCCACTTCAGGGGCTACTTCCTCCCCAAGGTAGGTGACTGTTCCATTCCAGGAGCACCCCACCCTCCAAATGTTTGTTAGTGCCATTAAAGACTGGTTTCTTCAGAGGGAATTTTAAGGACTGAAGCCCAAAGGAAGCATCCAAAGTCACTCCCAGAAGAGTTTCTTCCTCTCCAGTGACTGTTGAGTCCAGGGAGACTGGTACTGTAGACTCAGTTCAGTCCCTCTCATGCTCAGGACTTCCTCACTCCATGAATGACCCTGATTTACCTCCTTGATGCCATCTGCACAGTGAAGTATCTGCCAAAGAATTCACAGGATCTGACCCTCTGCTTGAGGTTTTCACAGCATCTCCTGGGGTTTGGCTTCAGGCCCTGGCACTGCTGAGAAAATCTCACTGACTTCTCTATTGGCTGATGGGATAAAATCCTCTCCACCTACCCCAGGGCCACCAAAGTCTGTGTCACAAAATGAGCCAAAACAGAACATTTTTGCTGTCTTTTGTGCCTTCACATCCTTCTCTTCCAGGGCATAATTGTAATCCCATCACTCACCTCTGTGCTGCTGGATAAGACACAATGGGAGACACCACATGAGTTCAACCCCAATCACTTCCTTGATGCTGAGGGGAATTTTGTAAAGAGAGAGGCCTTCCTGCCCTTCTCCACAGGTAACTAAGGTGCTGATCTGCAGAGAGCTGAGGCAGGACCATAGCATAAAGAAGAGGGCAGGAAAGAAGAAAAAGAGTCTTTTGCAAAGGGAGATGATAGGATAAAATCCCCAGGAAAAGGGAGTTCCACACCATTCCACTTTGGGAGGAGATGGCATTTTTCTTTTTAAAGAGAAGGAGTTAAAGATGCTGAGAGGGCTGGAAGAGCTAAGGATAGGGAACATCATAAATGCATACTAACCCTGTGACATGGCTGTGACTCGCTGCTGCAGGTGGCTGTGACAAAAGACACCAGGGAGGCACATTGTGCCAGTGTCACTGGGACAGCAGCCTCTGGCAACATGGGCTCCTCTCCTCCAAAAGGCTCTGGTGTGTTTCAAGGTGTCACTCCTGCTTCTGTTACAACATCTCAGATGCTAACACATCCATGGCAAACATTCTGGCTTCATCTTTCCACCGAGTAAACACATTGCTTTCCTCTGCAGGGCGAAGGAACTGCATTGGAGAAAGCCTCGCCAAGATGGAGCTGTTTGTCTTCTTCGTAGGGCTGCTGCAGACATTTACTTTTCAACCCCAGCCAGGAGTTTCAGAGGCTGACTTGGACCTTACTGTCCCTCAGACGACTTTCACATTAAGGCCTCAGCCTCAGGCAACCTGTGCTGTCCTGCGTGAATAAGCACAGCCTTGCTGAAGAGCAGCCCAGCAAGTGGGGAGGCTGCTTACACCCAACTTAGCTCTGCTAGGACTCAACCATCCCCCATCCTGCCACTTCACCATCTTTTACATCCCCTTCCCACCATCTCCATCCATTCCCACTCCACTCTCTCCACCACTTCATCTGCCCCGTAAGTTGCAGACCCCCTCCTTTGCTCCTGTGCTGTGAGGAGGTGCCTATGATCAGTTAGAAACCATGATCATGGCCAACAGTCACATGCTGCTTCTCAAGACAGATTGTGCATGGAGTCAATGGAGAGACCAAGGAGAGGGTCTGGTGAAGGGGATACAGCCCATGACTAGCAGGTGCGACACCCAGGCTCCCGTGGCAAAGCAGTGAGCTTCCTCACAAAAATCTGCCCAAAATCATGAACAAAGGTGCATTGCCATTTGCTGAAAGCCACAGAAATACACTGTGGGTGCACCTGAACCAGCCATAGGTGCCTCCTGAACTTTTCCAAGCTCCCTAATTACCCATAGCTTCTAAGGAAGTCCTACCAGGCTAAGGAGTCAAGTCAAACACCGAGAGTAAACAATAGATTGATTCACGTGAGGGGAGGACAACGTTATTTCTGGCTTGAAACAATGTCCTGAAAGATGCCCAAGAGTCTGCAAACCTGCTCAGATAAGCAAGTGCTGCTACCACCAAGTTCAACATTGCTTCACAGTCAGAATGAAACAAGACCTACATTTCTAAGCTCGCTAAGTCACAAGGCCACTTGGTATTTATAGCAACAACTACTCATAAAAGGCTAACGATACACAAAAATAAACTAGACTCATTTCTAGGTCGTTTGCATCTCTGTCTTTTCTGCCCTTGTTCAACAGGAGCAAACACCATTCCTCTACTCAGACCTCCTGGGTGATGTTAAAAGCCATCACCAGCAATCAATCTGGTGTTTGAGATGCTCCTGCCATTGAAACCAGCCATGCAATTTCCCTCCAAATGGTGTCTAAGTTCACAGTGCTTGTGTTGCACCCACACACACAAGGAGAACGAGGATCCAGAGTTACAGGAGACCTGGGTTTGGTTGTTTTCCTTTCCCCTGTAGCCTTGTCTGGCTGTTTTCCCTGGCTCACTGACCTGCCATCAGATTCTGCAATCTTATTCCAGTTGATGCAGAGCTCAGGCAAATTTCCATCCATTTATCTGCCTGTGACTTGCCACTTCTCCATATGCATTTTCTTATCATGTGCTTGATCATGTTGTTTGCTTCTCCCTTCTTGGGAACCAAATAAAGATGTCATCCCATGTCTTCACCACATTTCACATGCTTGCCACCCAGCTCTGCATTACACAGAAATGCAAATGTCATGAAAGGTTGGTCCTGAGCTCAGAGTGACAACAAATATTGTCATCTCACTTGTATCTCAAGGTTCTGCATATCCTCATCCTAGTGAAAAACACCTCAACAAGGGTCCCTCCATAGGTGCAGAGTGACTTCTCCAAGGCAGAGCTTTCTCTTTGTGCTCAGGTATAGGCTGCTAGTCAGCCCTAGGTGCAGAGTGACTTCTCCAAGGCAGAGCTTTCCCTTTGTGCTCAGCTATGGGCTGCTAGTCAGCCCTAGGTGCAGAGTGACTTCTCCAAGGCAGAGCTTTCTCTTTGTGCTCAGGTATAGGCTGCTAGTCAGCCCTAGGTGCAGAGTGACTTCTCCAAGGCAGAGCTTTCCCTTTGTGCTCAGCTATGGGCTGCTAGTCAGCCCTAGGTGCAGAGTGACTTCTCCAAGGCAGAGCTTTCCCTTTGTGCTCAGCTATGGGCTGCTAGTCAGCCCTAAGGATAGCCTTGGTTTTTTACTTTTATGCCCCTGACTCTTGGTTGCAGAAGCTGAATGAAAGTTTGCCACCACAGCTTCACTGATACTGGTGCTGTCCCTTTGTCTAGTGTCTTGGGCCCCGAGCCTCTCACCTCTTGCCTTCCCACAGCATCACCTGCTGGCAAAGTCACTCTTGGGGAGTGGTGGTAAAAGGATGGGGTCATTGTGAGGGAACGAAGAGACAGGCAAAGCAGATGAGGAGCAAGCCACATATCATCTCAGTGAAGCACATCTTGGCCTTGCTGAACAAAAAGAGTCTTTTGCCTTTAGCTTTAGAGACACCAAGACTGTTCCTGCTCCAGTCCTCTTCAAAAGTAACATGAACTCAAAAGACAGATACAGAAACAATCCAGAGCTCTGGGGCACCAAGTGGGCTGGGTTCCAATCTGCACAAATTCACTGGTGGAATGTCAGCCCTGACCCTTTGCCAGGGGCTTTTGGGTTCTTGGTTTCAAAGGAGAGAGATGAATCCCGTCCTACATGGCAGAGCATCCCCTCCCGCTCTGCACTCTTGGCAGGCAGAGCAGGTAGATCAGAGCCTGCGGCCATGTACAGAGAAATCCTTCAGCCTGCACAATACCTGTGCCTCAACAAGAGCCATGGGCTACCAGGTGCAAACATCCCAGGAAAACAGGTTCCTTTGCTTCCTTTGAAAAGTGCATCCTACTTGAGCCTGTGTTAGCAGACGGATAAAGAGCTCATGCTCCAGCACACTGAATTAGACAGCTGACTGTCTCCACAAAGTAAAGTACCTGCCTCCATTTATTTGCTCAGCCAAATGATGGCAGAACATTGATTATGAGTCACTCACATATTTATCTAGCAGAAAACATTGGCTCTCAGGGCTGGAAATACCATTTCCACATTCCTCACTGGCCCTGAGGGTCTTCCCTCTAGCTGCAAAACATGTTTGTGCCTCGCAACACCCAGACCTGAACCGAAGGCAAACATCTTGTGGCGGGACAGCTGGGTCGAGTTTTAAAGTGAGATCTGAACAAATCCAGTTCCCACCGTGTCTATGACTCATGCTACATGCAGCTGGCACGTCCCACAGCCCAGCCTGTCATCCCCAAGCTCCGTGATGCTAGGACCAGGGGCTCCTGTGCTCAGAGAGGCAATGATCAGGTGCTGGGGCTGTAGCAAATGTACGGATCTGTGAAACGAGGGCTGCCTTGTGCCTGCAGCCCCTCTGCGCTGCCCCCAGAGAAAGGAACACGGCGCACGGTATCATTTCTAATCTCTTTTTGCCACGAGATGGCAGCTCGATCCCTATCAGTCACAGCCAGTCCAGCCCTGCAGTCCTTACCGGGGTGAAGTACCCTGCCAGCCACGAATTCCTGCTCTGTGAAGAGGGCAGAGCTAAGCCTTGAGCCTTTGTGCATCCCTGGTCCAACTGCATGGACCTGTGAGGAAGGCTGGGAGCAAAGAGAGAAGCAAAATCTATTCACCATTAACCTGGAAGAATCAGGTAGCACGCAGGGAACGGGAGAAGCCTTCTCCTCCCCACTTTACAGCAGGCTAGGATCCCTCCCAGGGTTTAGCCAGTTCAAACACGCTGTGGGATGACGGCTGAACCCACCTCCCTTTGCAGTCCCAGCGGCTCCTTCACTCAGCAGTTCAGAACCAGAAGGTGAAGCCAGCTGCTGAAAGAGTTTGCTGCTGGGGAACTGCTGAGGCTCCATCTCTAGTCACCTCAGGAGAAGAAGGGATGAGAAGTGAAGTGCCTTGTCATCTTCCAGAGCTCTTGAGAAGAAAACAGCACACCTATGAAGGGACTGCATGCCCTGTTTGCCCAGGTGGTGTGGGATTTTCTCAGAAACACCAAGAACACAGCAGGTATTTTGCAGGGAAAGCACCACCCCATGTGGGTTCAGGAGGGCAGGAGATGGTATTTTTAACAGTCAGGTGCTGTTCACACCAAAGCTTTGGGCTTGGCTTGCTTGGAGCTCAATCTTTTTGCAGCCATGCACAGTGGAAAGCTCTGTGCATGGAATTTGTCTCAGCTGACTTGTTTTCCCTTAGAATCACTACCCAGCTGTTTCAGAGAGAAGAACTAGGGGCAGATGACACCACACCATCCCTGCCATGAACAGGACAAATGAGTTCATTGAACAACTTAGCATTTTACAGGATGAGCTGCATCTGTGCAGGGGGACAAGGAGAGGTGGCCAGGGGTATGACCTTTGCTTACAACAGGGGAATATCCCTCCTCTGCTAACCCATTGACCAAAACAAGTGCTCAGCCAAGAAAGCACCCAAGTGTCTGAATACAATTCAGGACTCCTGCTTTCTCAGGAGAGCTTCCAGGTTTGACCATAGTCTACATCTTCATCCAGCAACTAGGAAAGTTACCTTGGTGTACCCTTCCTCACACTGGGCCTCACTATTAGAAACAAGATGAAAAACCTCCCACCCCCACCGTATGCATTATATACATCTTAGGTCATCAGATTTTTTCCTTGCAGCTCTGGATTATTCCCTTCATTGTTTTTCAATGTCTGCTCTTGGGCAATGTATTACTCTTAGCATGCAACTCAGAAACGTGCCAGATAGCTGTTTAGAGCAGTAATTGTCTGAGGTACAAACAGCCTGGGCTGTTGCACTCTTGCCAGTTCTTGCAGCAGCCTTTAGCATGCATCATGTGTGATCCACGCTCTGTCTGAACTCCCAGTCACTGCAGAGAAGAGATTGCATAAGGACCTCAGCCTTCATGTTGTGAAAAATCATTTCCTTCCCTCTGCACTGCAAAGACACTCCTTTGAAATGTGACCCAAGTGCCATTAGAAGCAAAAATCTGATAAGGCAAATAGGAAGATCCCCAGGAGAAAATGAAACAACTGCCCCCAAGCCCCACAGAATTAGGCCCTCGGCAATAAGGACACAGATAAAGACTCCTAAAACACTACTGCAACTGAAACAATGTCTTTGGGAAACCACACAGCAAGTGTGTCCTTATCATTTCCAGCTGCCCATACTGTTGTCATGGTGGGTGTGATAGAACATGGGTATAGCTGCTCTGCCCACAAACACACCCACACTGTGTTCAGGAGGGCTTCCTTTACCCACCGCATAGCCAGTGAGCATCCCCACCTTCTGAAAACCCAGATGGATGGTGAACACAGGACCATACTTCTCTGAACTCTAGAAGGAGACAAAAAACCAGGGAATGGAAGTCATCAGCAGGAGCAATACATCCTGCTGGGATGGCTGAAGAGTTTGCTTTCTTCCATCTTTTGTGGCCAGAAGGGATGGAGGGGTGCCAGACATAAAGCCTTGAGACACTTAAATGAAAGAGGAATCCAAGCAAATAAATGCTGGCCTGTTTAACCCAACAGCTTCCATAAAACTACTGGTTTTCTGAGCTGGCTGGACTCAGTTTGGCCCAGTGGTACAAAGAGGCAGAAGGTAACAAGACACTTTGAACATCACCAGCAGCATAAAAGCAGCTATCAGGAGATCTGCCAGGCAGCTATCAATCCATGCTGGCTGGGAAGGCTGTAACACTGCAGTCTACCACAAGAGGATGGAAGAGTAAAGGTGTCCTTATTTATTACAAACGTTAAATACAAGCTTTGCTGCAATTAATGCAGAGAGGTATGTAACATGATTCACCAAGGATGGACATATGAGGGCATCAGAAACCACTGCTCTTTCCACTTACCTTAGAAAATGATTTCATTTCTGCTACACCAGAGTTTTCAACCCACTGCACAGCAGGACTTCCTAGTGAGATCTGAGATACTTGGCATAATCTTCCCCCCTGCTCCCAGCTCCTCAGAAAGGTTGGAGTTGATGTCTGCAAAAGCCAAAGACCAAGCACAGCTCTGCTGTTGTCACTGGTTTCTGGCAGTGTCTGACAGAGCAAGGCCTGTCACAAACATCAGAGCAAAATTACCTTGGTCTCACAAAGGATGCAAAGGTCCCACAGGCAGGCAAAGATCATTTGACATCTTTTTGTGGAGCCCTTTCAGATCACAAGGATTTTGTACTGCTTTATATTGTGCATATTGAGAGGGTATCAGCTCTGAGGATGCTTTGGGAGTGTCCCAAGGTGCAGCCAGATTCACACTCACACTGGACACAGCATGCATTCAAACCTGGACTCTCCCTTCCATCTCAGGCAGGCCACGGACAGACTGGAGAGGACATGACCTCAGCTCATACTAGTCCTCTCTCAAACCATGCACCACCTGGGAACCATCCATGCATCCCACACCCACTTGTGTTATGTACAACAGCATCTGTGGTAAGAGCCGGAGACGGGCAGTCTGGAAAGGCACTTTCGTGTCCCTGCTTGGACAATGACTTGTCTATGTGGGTTTGGGGAGAGCAGCACAGTGCTGTGCTCTGGGACTGCCCAAAGCCTGTGTTAGGGCTGGGCTGTGAATGCAGTCATTGTGCCAGCCCCACTCCCCTGGGGCTGACTCAGCTCCTACCCTTTCACTACAGCCATTTCTGGGAGGTCTTCTGGGCTGTGTGCAGGAAGGAGGTAAGCAGGACATGGTGTAGGAGTGACATCTTCTACACCATAAGAACTACCAAAAGCAAGAGGCAGAGAGGTGTCACTCTGACACTAAAAATGTCTTTACAATTCCCAAGGAGAAGGGAAGCAGAAGCAATGATCCCAACTGCTCCAGCACAGCCCCCGCTCTGCCCTCAGCCTGCCCAGGGGAGGGAAGGTTACTCATTACCTGCTGCGAGAAGCAAGCCATGAAAGAGGCAAAGCTGGGCAGAGAGAGCAGCATCTCAGATGGCCTACAAAAACTTTTACACCTGAGAGACTTAAGTTAAAAATTAAAATGAAAATTAATCTTTCTCTAGGAGTAAATGATCTCTCTGAAAACAACCACAACTTCCCTGCTCAGGGCAGGGTCATGACACAAGGAAAGGAAAGGAAAGCACGGAAAGGAAAGCCTTTACTCAGAGTGCCCCAGGACCAAACCACCCAAGGATTTGTAGTTGGGAAAGAAAGTAATTCCTTGGGCTGTGTGTCAAGCCCTTCCAAATGAGCCACTCTTGGACAAACAGCACTAGAGAGCAGAAACCCAGGTCTCCTTCCTTGCCTCCACCCTTGGAGCCAGCCACAGGCAGGTGCGGTTAACATTCACATTGTCATAATCACCATTCCTAGATACATCCTACAGCAAGGGACTTTGGGAGCAGCAGGCAGCTCTAGCCCTGCTCCTGTAGGAATTGGGAGAGAGAGCCTTCAAAATCTTGCACTGTGGTATTTGAGACTAGATTTATCAGGTGCATAAATTTGCCCACACCCCCCACCAGCATCTCCTGGCAGCTTTAAGAAGCATCATGTTATTCACCGGTCTCACGTGGGACTGCACTCTGGGATGTGCTCTCCAACCCGGCAACAAAGTCTCTGACCCATGGTGCCCTGTCCTCAGCCTCACCTGTAGGTGGACAGCACTGAAGAATTCATGTCCTGCCTGGGCAGCTGGTGGTAGGGAAGATCTTAATTTCTGCTCCAGTCCCAAGCCAGGTTGCCCATTTCAGTGGTTCTAGACCATTTTTTGAGGTGGGAACAATGAAATAACCTCACAGCAGAGCTGAATGCTCCGTCCTCTCCCCTAGCACACTTGGCAGCTTCAGTCTGAAGCTGCTCTAACTGATGAGCACTGGGCTGAGACATGTAGTCTCCTCAGGGGTTAACCTGGCAGAAACTCTCCTCTCAGACCTTTCTCTTGTCCCAGGCTTCACAGTTTGCTCCTCATCATCACACTGGGCTCCTCCTTCCCCAGCACCACTGGCAAACCCAGCTGCAGCAGATTTCAACACAGGATTTGCTGTGCTTTTTAAATTCTCCATCTCTGGCATTCTTATTCCATCTGTCCAGCCTCTCATCCTTGAAGATTCAATCCCAGGTTTTAGCTGCTGCTTAGTCACACACAAATGTGACATATTTAAGACAGATACTTTTTTACTCCTCTCTCTCTGCTTGAAGAGTTCAGCTTTTCCCCCTCCTTTTCCCCTCTGTAAACCCCAGTCTCCTCCCTAATGGTACCAATGGGAAGCTCTGCCCTGCCTGCATGGCTTTTACCTACCCAGAAAGCTCTGCATGTCCAAGCCTGTGCCGGAGTAGCAAAGCCACGTGCTGTCCCCAGCACTGTAGGAGCAGCCACCTCTGCTCCCCACATCACACCATACCAGCCTGGGACATATCCTCACACAACCTCTGCCTTCCTGGCATCAACAGAGCCTGATATTGGCAGTTATTCCAGAGCAAACACGAGATCATGGACAGGCAAAGCCTCCCACCTCCAGAGTTCCATGCTGGTACACACCAAATAGAAGCTAACCTTGCTGGTTGGCAAAGGTCAGGTCTCCAGGTTGGGTTGCAACCTTGAAACCTCATTCTCTCTCTCCATGAGTGGGCTTTTCAGCCCCATTCAGTTCCATGCAGCCCTCCTCATGCAAGCATGAGAATGCCTGGAGGGCTGTGGCCTGGGATGCTGGTGGGATTAGCGGGAGGTGGCAGGACCCATGTGAAGGGCAGATCAGTCAGGCAGGAGCCAGCACCCTCCAGTGTGGGTGGCCTCAGCATCACTTTCTGTGCTCCTCAGCAAAAAAAACCCCAACAAACCCTAAGCCCTTCTCTATTTATTTTTCTTGCAAGTTGTGTTTCAAATCTCACCCTGAACAGCCCCAGACCCTTCTCTTCAGTAATTAACACGTGCCGACAGCTGTGACAGCCTGGCACAGCAAAGTCAGAGCAGCCTCAAGCAAGTTCTGGCCCAAACCCCACTGCCCAAACCCCTCTCTGCCTTGCACAGCTAAAATGTTGCTGACCCTGGAACCAGCCAAGTGCCTTTGAGCCATTGATTCATGTACGAGCTGTCTTCCAGGTTGGAGCTGCCTATTGTGAGCTTGTGTCTCATAACAAAGCTTGAGGACACCACCTCTGACTGGGCTTGGAGAGGTCTGGGGGTTTCTGTTCAGAGCTGCAGGCCAGGCTAGGCAGTTGTCAGAGGAAGGTTAAAGTGCTTAAATGGTGTTAAGCAGGATACAGCTTCTTCAGTCCTGTGCAGGCTGGTTTTTAACAAGCTCCATCCTAGTTCTCAGTTCCTGGAGTTCACCACTCATTTCAGGGATGCTAGTTGATCTCCAGCAGCACCACTTTACCTTTCATCACTCAGATGTGAAGTGCACTCCAGCTAAAGAAACGTCATTATCCCTGCTTTACAGAAGGAAAATCCAGGTGGAAAAGGGAAAAGACAGTGACAGATGCATGAGCAGAATTGCAGTCAGCACTAATGGGTGTAACAAAAAGGGGGACACCACAAATGTCTCCCCAGCAGATAATAAAGCAACTCACTCTACCACAACTTGGGTATTTTATCAGCCACACAGCACTTGAAACATGACTTGCACTTGCAAGATTCAGTGTGTGGTTCCAAACCTGTAGCCTCAGCAGTGGCAGTACTGATAGACAAGGCCAGCTTCATTCCAGAGCCCTTTTAGGAGGAGCCAGACCTTCCCTGGAATCGTTTTAGGCATCTGCAAATTGCAGGTTTCAGAAATGCTAATGTATTGCTGCACTGCATCCCCAGCCAAAGGGGAACCCTGCTCCTCCTGAGCTTACAGATTAATGTTTAATCCAACCAGCAATTTTAAGTTAAAATATAGCAGTATTATCTGACCAGGTTAACAGCATGGACAGTTATCAACCTGCAGTAAGTGAACAGGGAGGGCACTTTTGGAGAAAGATGACACAGCACTGGGCAGCTTCACTGCCCTCTGGCCAGTGATTCTTCAGGAACCAGGCAAAAAACCCTTAAAGGTGAATAGAATAGAATAGAATAGAATAGAATAGAATAGAATAGAATAGAATAGAATAGGTTGGAAAAGACTTTTGAGATCATTGAGTCCAATTTATCAACTTACCGACTAAACCATGGCACCAAGCACCCCATCCAGTTTCTTCCTAAACACCTCCAGTGATGGTGACTCCACCACCTCCCTGGGCAGCACATTCCAATGGACAATCATTCTTTCTATGGAGAACTTCTTCCTAACATCCAGCCTAAACCTCCCCTGGTGCAGCTTGAGACTGTGTCCTCTTGTTCTGGTGCTGGTTGCCTGGGAGAAGAGACCAACCCCCACCTGGCTACAACCTCCCTTCAGGTAGTTGTAGACATCAATTAGGTCTCCCCTCAGCCTCCTCTTCTCCAGGCTAAACAACCTCAGCTCCCTCAGCCTCTCCTCATAGGGCTTGTGCTCAGGGCCTCTCCCCAGCCACGCTGCTCTTCTCTGGACATGTTCAAGAGTCTCAATGTCCTTCTTAAACTGAGGAGCCCAGGACTGGGCTCAGTACTCAAGGTGTGGTCTAACCAGTGCTGAGTACAGGGCAGAATGACTTCCCTGTTCCTGCTGACCACACTATTCTTGATGCAGGCCAGGATGCCATTGGCCTTCTTGGCCACCTGGGCACACTGCTGGCTCCTGTTCAACCAGTCCTATCAACCAGTACCTCCAGGTTCCTTTCTGCCTGGCCAATCTCCAGAGTGGCTGTAGGGTGGCCATGCAGAAAGGACCTGGGGGTACTGGTTTGCTCCATATGCCATTAGCCAGCAAAAGTCTAATTAGGTCAGAGACCAGTCTTGAACCGGGGAACAAAATCCACCTCGGTGGCTGCAAAGTGATTAACCTCCCCAAGCACAGATGGATTTCAGAAGCTGCTGGCTGAGCACTGAAAACTGTACCACGTTCAGTCTTCACCAACAAAACTCTAGCCCTCCTAAGCCAGCAAAAAATGCAAACAGGCAACAGTTTTGCTAAGAAAAACTGCTTTTCACTTGTTATCAATTATGAGCATGAAAATGACACCAAAGATCTTTTCTGAACAGGCTTTTCCCAGCCATCAAAATGTTCCACAGCCTTAGTGAAACAGGAGATGATGGGAAACAGAGCCAGAAGTAATTAGCACACATTATGCACTGTCATTTTATAGCCATGATAATGTAAATCTAGTGGCTGTTGGAATCAAATCTTCTAAGTCACTGTGAAGTGTTGCAAGTATTTTCCATTTTATAAAGAAGAGACACTAGACTATCAAAAGAAAAACTGCAAGAAGCTCCCAGGTTTTCCTCTCAGCTCTGGCTGACCCCACAACCAAAGGTGAGCACATCTGTGCAGGTGAAGCTGGGCTGCTACCCAGACCTATGACCCATGCACTGTCACTCCACGTCACCACCATGGCCCCTTTCTTGGGGCAGAGCAACCTGCAGCAAGCGACACTTGGCCCCCAGATCAAAGAGCTTCCTACCAGCAGAGCATAGGGGATGTCCTCAGCTCACCACCATGGTTTATATTTAATCTCACCTCGCTTACTTTGGGCTTCTGCCGAGTGGAAAGGGCTTCAGGAGGCACTGATGAGAAGCCTCAGGGAAGATGCATCAGCTTCATCCAGGCCAACTCTTGTCCCTCTGACATTTACCCTTAGTTTATATTACATCTTGCCATTAACAACAGCAGGAATTCAGGACATGCTGGAGCAGGGGGGTCAATCCCCTGCACAGGTTCCAATAACTCTCACATTCTCTTTCAACTGTTCCAATGACCTTACACTGCCCATGATCCTTCTGTGTGTGTGTCTGTCTGTCTGTCTGTGTTCAGAGATCTGATGGACACAAGCGTGAGCCCTGTGCTGCGGTCACCAAGCCCCACAGGGGATTCCTGAACAAGTGTAGCTACATAGAAGCATAGAACAGAATCATACAATCACTAAAGTTGGAAAAGACCTCACATATCATCAAGTCCAACCTGTCACCACAGACCTCATGACTACCAGACCATGGCACCAAGTGCCACGTCCAATCCCCTCTTGAAGACCTCCAGGGATGGTGACTCCACCACCTCCCCAGGCAGCCCATTCCAATGGGCAATCACTCTCTCTATGAAGAATTTCTTCCTAACATCCAGCCTAAACCTCCCCTGGCACAGCTTGAGACTGTGTCCTCTTGACTGGGAGAAGAGACCAACCCCCTCCTGGCTACAACCACCCTTCAGGTAGTTGTAGACAACATCTCACACCAAGCCATTTGCAAGAGTGAGACTGGCAGAACTCAGCCCTAATTTGCAGTGTTAATGAGCACAGCAAAGTGTCTTTAAAAGGAGACTGCTTTCTAATTGCTTCTTAAAAAAACCCCTTCAGCATGTTCTCTCTTTGGCATGACTCAGGGCTGCCAGCTTCTAAATCCAGTTTCTCCCATGAAGCTTACCCTGGCCCTTCAGCTGGGTTGCATCCACGTGCTATTTTTACTTTTTCTGATCATCCAGCCTGTTTACAGCACAGAGGAACAATATGGGAACAGAAATAAAGTTGGGACAAACCCAAAGGAATGAGACCAGTAATGGCATTGCCAGCATCTCTGGCTTGGAGAGCAAGAAGCCCTGCAGTTGTGCAGTACCTCGTCGAGGCTCAGTTCACTGCTCCCTTCTGGTTAGGGATTTTGAGCCTCAGTCGTGCTCATCTGCAGGCTTAATGCCAGTTAAAATGACTGCATGGCCTTAAGCTGCCATCTTCATACCTCTGGTATGTTATAAGAGAGAATATTTTCTAGAATACAAAGGCTGAGGTACTGACTGTCCCACCAATATCACTTTTGGCTTCCTTAAATACAGTAATCAAAGGATTTTGAACAGTAGCCTACAGCTGCTGAATACTTTTCTGTCTCAAAATAGACACAAGCCTCCTCCCACCTTCTGCCATGAGCTTTTTGGTCACTCTGAGGTTTTGGTGGTTCAGTGCAGTTCCCCTTGCTGTACTCAGGAAGCACAGCCCATCTCATTGCTCACTCTTTGATCCAAGTGCTACCAGTTTACTCTGTGAAGCAGAGAGTCAAAAGGACACCAACTATTAGCGGGGAAGGTCTGAAATAAGGAAGCATTTTCTATATTTGCATTTACATTTTTAATATAGTCATGTTGTCTAGAGGCCAGATTTGGGGAAATGGAAACCAGGAGCCTGGTTTCTATTTTCAGCCCAGCCACTGATTGCTCTGTGTTGCTGGCAAATCTTTTAATCTCTTTCCCTCTGTTTTTCCCTTCTGTAATAAAGGGATGATCAGACCTCCCCAGCTCTGCATCCTCTGATGAAACATGGCAAGGACAAAGTATTAATAATCATTCCACACAGAAAAGCCAGGAGGTCACAGGTATTTAAGCAGAGTTTAGCTATGCAGTGCTCCTGCATGCAGGCACCATGCCTTAATGTTAATAGAAGTTGTACAATAAGATGGAATGGAAAAGTAAGCCCTTCAGGGCACAAAAATATCCATATCCAGAGCACCACTGAGTAAATACAATATAAAGCTGAAATCACTCCAAATACTGAACAAACTGAAAGACAAGATGTCAAAGGGGCAAAACAAAGTCATCCAGCCCTCCTCCATGGTGGCATCTAACCACCCTCAGCACAAAACCTTGGATGAAAGAGTTTCAGATACCAAGAGGGGATGCTACCAGTGGTCCCATAAATGGTAAAGTGCTTCCACTCCTCCGTTTCTTCACCCATCTTGCATCTTCCTGAGGAGATGGCAAGGAGATGGGTAAAGGACTGAGCTCCCCAATTGCTGGACTTGAGCACAGCAAAGACAGTGCTCATTCTCACATGGAATCCACCCTGTAAGCTATCCCATCAGGCCATGCCTGCATCCTCCAGGTCTGACACACTGCTGCTGGTCCTTTCCTCCCACAAAACTACTCCGAGGCTCCTTGCACACAGCCATCCTGCACAGCCAGGTACCCACCCTGCTTTCTGGGCTGCTCTGCAGAGCCACTGACTTTTGGACCGCTGCAAGCTGGTCACAACTGGGTCACAGTTAATTGGGATCTGCCAGATCTTTCCAGCACCCTTCCTGCTTAATGCCAGATGCTGCATGTCTGGCCAGATGTTACCCTCTCCTCACACTCATCGTCCCCACCGCTTGCGTGAGCGTTCTCTTGTGTGGATGATCTCTGGGGTTGCTGGCAGGACCAGGGGATGAGCAAGGCCCTGCTGTTCCTGTCATCTAAGCCATCCTTGCTCATTTTATTTACATGAGCAGCTGCACTGACAGATTTTGGGCAGGATTTAGGGGATCTTGGTGCTGGACAGCCTGCAGCAGAGATCTCTCCACTGAGCCACTGCAGCCTCAGGAGGGTGTGTCTTTAAATCCTTGGGCATCCTCCTGTCTAGTCCTTCAATCTGGTTATGAAAACAACTTCCAAAAATCAGCACTGCTTGACTTTGTGCAGCAGAGAAGCTGCTCATTCTCTGCCCAGCCCCTTGGATCACACTGAAGTAACGTGCATATGGTTTGGGGAGAGAGACCAGCTCTTATTTTAAGAGGTGCTCCAGGATCAAGACAGTCACCACCAGCTCGCCACATTTACTATTCAGGATTATTGGACCACAAGTGACCTTTCAGATTCTTAAGACTTGGATTATGAAGGGCTTTGTATACTAAGCCTAATGACTTGAATTACAGCCTTAGCATCCTGACAATCAGAGCAGGACTACGAGCATTTTACTTTCTTCTATCCACAGAACAGCTTGGGATGGATTTTGAATCCACTTCAAGGGTATGTCAAGCTGCTGCCCATCATAATGATCTAGCTGAGTTGCAAGAAAGATAGGATGACCTAGGTAAAGGTCAACTGAGAGAGAAATGGCAGGATTTTCTAGCTAAGCCAGCTGAGACATCTGTCTTCCTTCCTCCAAGACAATTACTTCATCATTTTCAAATACTGAAAGATGACTCTGAAATGCTGCAGAACATTTTAATCAGTGAGGCTGCAGCAGCAGGCCACAGTACTTTGTCATTTTAAAGCTCTGAAGCAAAAAAATGTTTCAGAGGACTGATCATTATCTTCCTGGAACTGGATGAACTGGAAATACCTTTCAGCTTTCTCTCAAAGTAACTACAAGTATCAGCAGCTTACATGGCACCTGACACCAAGGCATGCATGCTGTAGTTGCCATTTTCAATCATCATTCACACAGTTCAACTTCACAGTGAAATCTGATTCCTGTCTAAGATGTCTGAAGGTTGTGTTCCCCATTACCTGTGTCCAGGTGTCCTTTAACACAGAATCACAGATGGATAGGGGTTGGAAGGGATCTCTGGAGATCATCTGGTCCAACCCCCCTGCCAGGGCAGGGGCACCTCGGGAAGGCTGCACAGGAGCGCATTCAGGGGGATCTGGAATGAGTCCATAGATGGAGACTCCACCACCCCTCTGGAGCAGCCTGTTCCAGTACTCCATCACCTTTGAAGTAAAGCAGTTCCTCCTCAAGTTTAGAAGGAACTTCCTATGTGCAAGTTTGTGCCTGTTACTCTTGTCCTGACACTGGGCACCACGGAAAACAGCCTGGCCCCATCCTCCTGACACCCACCCTTTAAGCATTTACAAGCATTGATAAGATTCCCCCTTCAGTCTTCTCTTCTCTAGGCTAAAAAGCCCCCAAATTCCTCAGCCTTTCTTCCTAAGGGAGTCATTCTAGTCCTCTAATCACCTTCATGCTTTGCCAGGGCTGATGCTGAAGCCCAGAGAGCATCCTCCAAAGCATTCCTGCAGACAATTCCAGCCACCAGTGGCTCAGAGCTGTAGGGCAGTTCAAAAGTTTAATTTGACCATTAAAGCAATTTTATGAGGTATACAAGACCCACGGCCTCGGCAGTGATGCAAATAAAGGTTGATTGATACATTTTGCTGGCTGAAATGCCATTCCATTAGGAAGGCAGAGGAACATCAGCACAAGCAGAGCAGAAAATCCTGCAAGGCAAGGCTGTGCTGTTGGCAGCAGGGTCGCGTTTGTCACATTCCCTTTGGTCGTCTCTGGCGGTAGCAGCCATCTGTAACCCTCATGTAGGGAACAGCACAAACCAAGACTCACCTGCCAGGCTTTTATCTTCTCCTGGGACCCCCCTCCATAAAAAGACTCAAACAAAAAATGCCCTGAGACACCCTGCCTGCTCTGCATTAACAGGGTAATGCAACAAGAGTCGGTGCTTTCTCACCAAACAATGTCAAAGATGTACTCTTGATCTCTCTGCGGTCACTTGTATTTCCCCCTCCCTTTGTCCAAAGACAGCTGAAATAATACCAAACAGAAAGGATTTAGAAAACAAAAAGGGAACCCCTGGCTTTCTTTGGGTCGTTTGGGGTTTTTTGTTTAGCTTGGTTTTCATTTTGGTTTTTTGTTGGGTTGGGTTGGGTTGGGTTTGGGTTTGTTAGAGAGCCAATGAATATTTCCTAGGGCTGAATCAATCTCTGGAAACAATTGTCAAGCTCACTGTAAGTTTGCCTTCCACAGGCTGTGTTCAGTAGTTGGCAGCCTTGGCTCTTCAAAAGAGAAGCAGTGTTACATCAGACAGTGCAGAGAGCTATTTTGTGCCACACTGCTGCACAGGTGAGAGGGTTTCAATGGGTTCTATTTAAACACCACAGGCTCAAGAGTCCAGAGAGGTAGTGATAGAACTAGGGGGAATGGAATGAAGCTGGAGGTGGGGAGATTCAGGCTAGATGTGAGGAGGAGGTTCTTCACCATGAGAGTGGTGAGACCCTGGAATAGGTTGTCCAGGGAGGTGGTTGAGGCCCCGTCCCTGGAGGTGTTTAAGACCAGGCTGGATGAGGCTCTGTCCAGCCTGATCTAGTGTGGGGTGTCCCTGCCCATGGCAGGGGGGTTGGAACTAGATGATCCTTGTGGTCCCTTCCAACCCTGAATGAAACTATGAAACTATGAAACTATAAGCTCTACCTGGCCTATTTTGAAACAAAAGTTAACTTCTGCATTTCTCAACTTTGATGACTTGTTGTCCTACTCATCTCCTTTGCTAATTCTCCCAGCTGAACTTTCCCCATGTATCAGTTAAAGTGAGTTATAATCTGCTCAGGAGCTTGTACAGGAAGGAAAGGACCACACCAGCACAATATTCCTAATGCAACCTTCTGCTCACTGCAGAATTTCCATCTCTGAGATTAAACAGCATATTAAAAGCACTGGGAATTAAAATAATCTAAAAGGTTTTCTTCTTTTTTGATAATAAAAGCAGCTGACAATAGGCTGGGTTCTGATTGAGATGTGTCCTACATAAACAGTATGAGGAAAGCAGCATTTCACCATGACTGTATCTTCGCCCTGTTCACCCTTCAAATCACTCCAGCCAACTGTACAAGGGCTGGAGTGGCCTCATTAGCACCTCAGTAATTTGGCCAGTAAGTGTTCATTTATATGAACAACCCTCCTGAAGGTGATACTCTCTGGGAGCCTGACTCAAGGAGCAAGGGGAGGCAAACACATGGACTGAAAGCTGGAAAGCACTGACACATGTTTCACTACCCAAACAAGAGGCAGATGTTCTCAGGTGTTATCAGGGCACTTCTCTTTGTTTGAAGGTTTCTTTTTAGTCATCTATGGCTGGTTTAGAAGTGCTTAAATAATCTCTGCCATCTCCTCTGATTTCTACATGTTACACATGGTCTGGGATCAGGCTCTGACTGATATAATCTCTTCCCAACAAAAGCACACTACACATTCAGATGTAAGGTCTGAACTTGCTTGATCTCCCCAGGGAAAAGCTGATGGAGATGGAAATCCAGAGCTATCTTGAAACAATTTGGGGTGAATTTTAAAGATAGTTCAGCTTTTGTGACTATGATGTACCATGACCCTTAAATCCTCAGTGCCTTCTGCTATCATAGCTGAAGTGGCAAGTGCCAGAACACTTTTCCACAAGAAGATGGATAGAGGAAGCCAATTGCTGGGTGCACAGAGATGGTGTGGGTAGAGATGAGGATCAAGGGATGTCCTGCTTACAACAGGCACTGCAAGCTCCCAAGAAATCTGGTAAGGGTTACCCTGAAACAACTGTGCTGACCTGAAAGGCATCATAGTCTACAAAGAGGTGATGGGTACAGGCAAAGCTGTGCAGTCAAACTGAAAGCACATGTTGCCTCTAGCAGTTCTCAAAGGTGCCATTGGAATGAGAGAATGTGGCTTGGATGCAGACTGCAGGCTCATCACAATGTCTCACTTCGAGAGTGACCAGAAGTAAGTAGGACTCAAAGGAAAAGGGATTAGAAGTCCTTCCTTGGACTAAGATGTCACCAGTGCAGTGAACTGCTGCTGCTGCTGAGCATGCTCAGGCACTGGAATTTCACCCAGATTTAGCCTCTTTAACACCACAGTTTGTACACTGGGCCCTGCTTGCAGTCAGCCCTGGTATTTTCAGTTGGTTTGGCCCTAAGCACTAACCACAAGTAAGAGGTCAGAGAAGCTCCACATTTATCCTTTCCGGCCTATCACAGTGCCCCATTAAACAGGGACAAAAGATTTCCTTATGTAACAGGGATACTATTTGTTATTTTTAACCTTATGGCAGCCAGGATTTGTGCCAGGTGGCATTTTGCCTTAACCAGGCAACTTCAGGAGGCTACATTCCTGACTGTCATCCTCGCCCTCTGGGATGTTTGATGCCCATACATGGTTTCTTGGCTGCCTGTCGCTGTGTCTATCTGCTGGCATGGATTTGTGACAACTCACTGAAATACCAATCTGATTTAACAAGGTAAATCAGGCTGCTGGCCAGTCACTTCCAAAATCCTGCAAGAGCTTCTGCTTCTAATCAAGGGTCCTAGCTTTATGAAATCCATGTTATCTGTGATACCAGAGAAACATTATCAGGGCAGCTTTAGCTTTCAGTTTGCCAAACCATAGCTTGAAAAGTTCATTCAGGCAAATTAGCCCACAGAAAGCAGATGAATAAAATGGTTGTAACTCTCAGCAGCCCGAGACTGAAAACGAGCAGCAAGGCCAAGGCAGGCATTAAGCAGTGGGCTGAGCATCCTGAGCAGCTGAGATCCTGCAGCTTCGTGTCTCAAAGTGCTCCACAAATGCCGCTGTTCAGTTGGCAAATTCCACAGGCAGCGTCACTCTCCCAAAGTCAAGCAATTTCATGGAGCTTAAGGAAGCCTGGCTGATATAAAAGATGCTGCCAAAGCCTGTTGTACCTCTGGACCAGCGCAGGGAAACACAGTGTCAACATCCTTCTTTGGGTCCCAAGCAGTCCAACAGCAAACACTGGTTTTCCCCAGTGCCGTAGCCAGGTCTAGCTATTTATAAGCAAATGAGAGTGACAGATCTTGTGTCCCATGGCTTACAGTTTCACAGACTACATGTGGGGGACCCCAAGGAGAACAGACATGAAGCTGTCACAGCAAAAGGCAACACAATATTTCAAGCAGCAACAAATCTCCTTTACCAAACCTGAACAACCAAAGCCAACAGGCAATGTAACTCCACCTTGGTCATCTTCAGCTATGTGCTCACACAATTTAGGGCTTTTTACTTGTTTGCTTCCAACACAATCCCCCTTCATTCAGTCTCCAGGAGGAGACACAGAGCTGTGTCTCTGTGCTGGAGGCACAGAGAGGTAGAATATGAATTCTTCTGGCCATTTATACACACGTGGCATTTCTTGACCTTTAAGTATTTGATTTTGCAACCTATTTAGCTGTTTTGACGTAGGTGTTTTCGTGGGTTTTGCTGGGGAATGCCAACAATTTTCTGCCTGGTGGGGGAGGGGCAATCAGCAAGAGCAATTGTACGACTTCTGTTCTGCTTTTAAGCCCTCCCTCTGTGTTTGTAACACCAGTCAAAACATTCTTATAGTAGCACAAGCTTCTTATTCAGCTTTGTTTTGACAAAGAAAGATAAAACACTGCTTTGCTTTGCCCTTCCCCCCCACTTATTAGTTTTATTTAGTTTGGTATTCCCTGCTCCTCATAGAAGGGGGTTGGGGATATATTAAAAAAATAATAATCCTTTTTTACCATATTAGAATAGAATAGAATAGAATAGAACAGAACAGAACAGAATAGGAATAGACCAGGTTGGAAGAGACCTTCAAGATCATCATGTCCAACCCATCATCCAACTCCATCTAATCAACTAAACCATGGCACCAAGCACCCCATCAATCCTCCTCCTAAACACCTCCAGTAATGGTGACTCCACCATCTCCCTGGGCAGCCCATTCCAATGGGCAATCACTCTCTCTATGAAGAATTTCTTCCTAACATCCAGCCTAAACCTCCCCTGGCACAGCTTGAGACTGTGTCCTCTTGTTCTGGTGCTGGTTGCCTGGGAGAAGAGACCAGTCCCTGTCTGTCTATAACCTCCCTTCAGGTAGTTGTAGAGAGCAATAAGGTCTCCCCTGAGCCTTCTCTTCTACAGGCTAAACAACCTCAGCTCCCTCAGCCTCTCCTCATAGGGCTTGTACTCCAAACCCCTCACCAACTTTGTTGCCCTTCTCTGGACACATTCCAGCAAGTCAACATCTGTCCTAAACTGAGTTGTTGACTATGTATGTTCTCATAAGGAATTAAAAATAGAATGTAACTATAAATCACTACTAAAATCAGCTTGTCCTACAAAGGCAAGGACACTTAATTGTGTCCTTGTATGACTGGAATCACTGTAAACAACTAATATTCCTGTTTGCAGGGACAGAAATAAGTGGCTCATTCAGCTGTGCAGAAAGGAAGACATAAAAGGAAACCAAAAGCTAAACCAGAATAAGCCACTGGAAAGTTTTATGTCAACAAAACTGCATTTAAATTAAGTGTTTTGACTGTTAAATGAATCAAAACACAAAAACATCTTTTAAAGGGAACATTTGGGATGAACCAGCTTTGAGTGGTGCTTATAGCAAAGGAACAGCAAAGTTCCTACTTACTTCTTCCGCGCAGGATCAAATCTCCACAGGAGAGTCACTTCTCTTACTTTAGGCCTGCTTTGCAGACCTAAACTTTGAAAGTGAGAACAGCAGCAGGACTGCAAGGAAGACACTGAATAAAATGACTGATCAGTTACACACAATGGAAACACAGTGCTGATGGCACAGTTGGAGGCTGCACCACACTAGGTATGTGTGGAGTAAGATTAAAATTACACAGACAATTTCCATCCTTAGGTTTTCTAATTTTCAGAGTGCTTGACTTTGCAAGTTAAATCTCTTTTATGATTTTTTTTTCCCCCCTGACACTGATTTGAAGAAGTGTGAGAGGATTCTAATGTAGAGAATAGAATAGAATAGAATAGAATAGAATAGAATAGAATAGAATAGAATAGAATAGAATAGAATAGAATAGAATAGAATAGAATAGAATAGAATAGAATAGAATAGAATAGAATAGAAAAGAAAGAATAGAATAGACCTGACCAGACCAGACCAGGTTGGAAGAGACCTTCAAGATCATCACATCCAACCCATCATCCAACACCACCTAATCAACTAAACCATGCAACCAAGCACCCTATCAAGTCTCCTCCTAAACACTTCCAGTGATGGTGACTCCACCACCTTGTTACTTTGCCTAGCTCAGTGATAAAAGTTTAAATAGAAAGAAGAAGAAACCAAACCAGCCAACAAACCCCAAGGCCCAATCCAAAGAAGTGCACTTTTGAAGCTATGTGAAATGATGGGAGATGAGTGAAGGGCCACCTTGCCTTAAAATCCACAGCAACACAGCAGAGCTGTTCTCCAGTGAGAGGAAATAAGGAAATGAACTCCACATTCACCAACTACAACATTCATTTACCCAGTCATTTTACAACAGCGATAACAAATGAGCATTGTGGGCAGAAAGCGGGGAACCAAGAAGCTCCACAATCCATAGCAAGGATCAGCCAAATTAGAGGGAACTTCTTACACTGTCAAATGTTGAGTAATTAGTACCTCCATTAGAGGCACAGTTCCAGCTTTAAGCAATTCTGAGTAATTATATTCTTTTATTTTGCCCAGAAGTCCTGACTTCAGCATTCTCTTAGGATACAAATTCTTCCAGCCAGAGCTGCACAATAAAGATTAACTCAACTAGAAGACAATTAGAGCAAGCAGATGAAGATGTAATTTGTCAGTCTGCATACACTGTTACTTCTAGCCTTGCATGCAATTTTTATTCACACAGTAGACTGATTTAAATGGGGGCAGAGACACAATTTTGTCCTGTGTGTAGCCATATGACTGCCTAAGCTACAAGTGGCGTTGAGATCTGAAATGCTGCGCTGGTGGAGAGGCTTTAACTGTTCTATTCCAAATGTAACTGTTCACACTGACTCCAGATTGGAAGACTCTGGGTGCTTTTAACCTTGGGTGCTTTTAACCTTAATTGATATAAAAAGGAACAGGACATTCTCGATCTACAAAGCCTCTTTTCACAGAGATTTGTCAACGTTTGCACATGATCAGAACCAAGGTTCAGGAAAAGCAAATCTTGCCAAATCTGTCAAAATCATAAAAGGTTCCACATCTGTGGTTTTATTTTGGCCTGGACCTTACCTTTACAATCTTTTTTATGAGTCCCTTCCAAAACATGTTTGCAATGTGGTTGTGCTGATTGTAGACAGGAGGTCGTTGGTCTCTTCTCCCAGGCAATCAGCACCAGAAGAAGAGGACACAGTCTCAAGCTGCACCAAGGGAAGTTTAGGCTTGAGGTGAGGGGAAAGTTCTACACTGAGAGAGCTGTTAGCCATTGGAATGTGCTGCCCAGAGAGTTGGTAGAGTCACCATCCCTGGAGGTGTTCAAGAGGGGATTGGATGTGGCACTTGGTGCCATGGTTTAGTGGTCATGAGGTCTTGGGTGACAGGTTGGACTTGATGATCCTTGAGGTCTCTTCCAACCTATTCCATTCCATTCCATTCCATTTCAAGTGCACAATGAGGACACACATTTTTGTGTGATAGAGAAATCAAAAGTGACCTTAAGAGAGAATACAAATTCTTCTCTGGTAGCTAAAATGCAACCTTAGAATCCCCAAAAGACACTTTGAAAACTCAATCACTGAGAAACTTCTATTTTCAGAAGGAGACTTGATGGGGTGCTTGGTGCCATGGGTTAGCTGTTTGGGTGGGTTGGATTGGTTGATGGGTTGGACACGATGATCTTGAAGGTCTCTTCCAACCTGGTTTGGTTTATTCTAATAAAGGTTTATTCTAAAGGTTTTCCTGATGGACAGGAACCTCAACCCTAACCTAAGTGCCTCAGCTTCTGCTTGGAGTGACAGCAGTTTTTCCCAGCTGCATGCTCTCAGACCTAAAACATAAGATCCAGCCATCTTTTATGAGTTCACTAAATGTCAGTATCATTTCTTCTTCTTAGACCCTTTTTTGGCAATGTTTACTGTGGAAGGCCAGTTTCACACAGCTTTGGGCCTCAGAAAGGCTTTGACACCACATGACAGCCCCCATTCCGCTGTCACCCCACAGTACAGGAACAGCACCCAAACTGCTGTGGAACCACTGGCAGCTCAACAGAGAGGTTGGGCACTGCTGCTGCATTCTGCTCACCGCTGCAGTAAGCCCCATCACAGTTACTGTGTCAGAGCAAAGCACGCTGGTCTCCAGTCTTTTTTTGGCTGAAAACATCATCTTCAAGAAGTCAGAAAGCATAAGTTACTTGTTACTAGTAATATATTTCCTACTTTTAAAGATTTGTAGTAATCCATGGCTGTGAAGGCTGTCCAATCCACTCAAATGCTTCTTAATGAAGAATTAGGCCTCTATATCCATAGATCCTCCCTTCCTTCCCCCATCCAAATTAAAGCTGCAATTCCCAAAGACAGCCTCTCTTCTAAAACACCACACACTTCATATAGTTGTTATTAATAAAGTATGAGCAATGTTTGCAGAAACATTAAGGAACGAGGTCAAGAACGCTGTCTGAATACAAGTGTTATTAAATAAGCCAATCAGCCCCCTTTTGAGTAATTAATGTCTTTGGGTTTTACTTGAAAGCCTCATTTTCAGCCTGTGCAGAGGAGACAAGCATCCCAAGCCAAAAGGAACCGACACAAGTTAACTCTTTCGACGCCCATTAGAAGAGAAAGATGGAAACGCAATACTGGCAGGCTGGATACAAAAATATCGCAGCACAGCACTTCTTATGGTAGGGTAAGCTTAGGTGCAACCAGATGATTTCACTACACACAGTCAAAGGCTTTGCTCTGCTCCCATCTGTGAGTTATCTGAGCAGCTAAACAATTGCCACAATGCGTCTGAAAACGTTACAACACAAAAGGAGAGCTAACAAAGCTGATGGCATCTCCAGATTACCCTGTGAAGTACTAATAAGCAACTGTGTTATACAACTCGTGTTCAACAGACTGAAAATGATCTTTCCCAAATCCAAATGACATACTTCTAAAGCTGAAAGTGATAGAGTACAGCTGGCTGAGCAAGCACTGTACTGTGCGCTCATCTTAAAAGCTGCCATTGTAAAAGACCCTCCAGGCTTTTTTGTTGGGTCCTTTGCTCCTCTTATTAGGAGCTGCACATCTTCCTCTTGTTTAAAAGCAATTAGAGGGGGAGGTGGAGAAAAACTAACAGGGGAGAGAGAGGTTGATCTTTGTAAAGATTTGCAGTAAGATTACTTTTAGCAGCACGCCTGGGAATCAGATCTTTTTATTCCATCACCTCAAAACATGATAAATAATTGCAATTGGCTAAAAAAAAGGATGAGTACAAAATCTCAACACTGACTGTTAGCACTCTTATTAGAAAACCCATCTTTACAACTAATTTATAGTCTCTGTATAAGACACCCTTATCCTTCTCTCCACCAGACAACCATCAAGAGGCAGAAACGCTCTCAGGACAGCAGCTGCAGAACTTGTCGTATGCGCTCGCACTTCTCCAACAGGTTTGGGTCTTCTGTATCAGAGCCATCAAATTCCTTCATAAAAGCTTCAGCTTTCTGCACAGTGAGGTCTCGTGCACTGCCTTGAAGCCCTTGCAGGTAATCCAATAAAATGGTGAAATACTTGTCTGGAACCTATAAAGAAAAAGAAGGAAGGGGGGGGATGGGTGGGGTGAAAAAGAGCAGCTTTATTTTCTTCTCTCTCCAGACTCATTCACAATCCTGCAAAACCATCACCTGAAATGTAACTAGGAGAACTGCATGGGCTTTTGTGTTTGCCAGCACTCACGTCCACCCACTTGATGGAATGTGTCCAGAGAAGGGCAACAAAGCTGGGGAGGAGTTTGGAGCACAAGCCCTATGAGGAGAGGCTGAGGGAGCTGGGGTTGATTAGCCTGGAGAAGAGGAGGCTCAGAGGAGACCTTATCGCTCTCTACAACTACCCGAAGGGAGGTTGTAGCCAGGTGGGGGTTGGTCTCTTCTCCCAGGCAACCAGCACCAGAACAAGAGGACATAGTCTCAAGCTGCACCAGGGGAGGTTTAGGCTGGATGTTAGGAAGAAATTCTTCATAGAAAGAGTGATTGGCCATTGGAATGGGCTGCCCAGGGAGGTGGTGGAGTCACCATCACTGGAAGTGTTTAGGAAGAGACTGGAGGGGGTACTTGGTGCCATGGTTTAGTTGATTAGATGGTGTGGGATGATAGGTTGGACTCAATGATCTCAAAGGTCTCTTCCAATCTGGTTAATTCTATTCTTTCTATTCTATTCTATTCTATGGGAAGAGTTTCTTGGCAAGGTTCAAGCTGCAGGGAGGGATGGACCGTGGTGAGAGGACTGTCACGTGCTCAGATGGGTGAAGCATCTGAGAGGAAATTCTAAGCAGATGTGGAAAGGCTGAGCAGCAAATGCAAACACTCCCTAACAGCAAGCTCAACGCCATGAGGATTGTTGGAAGGAAAAAGCCACCAGCCAAATCCTACTTCTGGAAACATTTTTTAGGGTGTCAGCTAGTGATAGGACTAAGGGGAATGGAGCCAAAATAGAAATAGGTAGATTCAGATTGGATGTTAGGAAGAAGTTCTTTCCCATGAGGGTGGTGAGACACTGGAATAGGTTGCCCAGGGAGTGGTAGAAGCCTCATCCCTGGAGGTTTTGAAGGCCAGGCTGGATGTGGCTCTGAGCAACCTGATCTAGTGTGAGGTGTGCCTGCCCATGGCAGGGGGGTTGGAACTAGATGATCCTTGAGGCCCCTTCCCAACCCTAACAATTCTATGGTTCTGTGATTCTGTATGCAAACCTTACTAAATTCAGGGGAAACTGCATGTACCTAGGTGTCTCAAGAAAGAATTTTGCTGAAATTACCCAAAAATGATTCATTTGGTAAAATGAGATACCACCCACTATCAAGAACTTTGACTGGATGCTTACACAAAGGAACAGAACTTGAAAAACAAATTGAATTGAGACATATGGAAATAATTTTTAAATGATGCAGGCTAAAACTGTTAGGCCCTACTAACATCTCCAACATTAAAAGCAGCTTAATCATCTGTAGTAGCATTATCCCCATTTCACTTCCTTTCTAATGAACTAGTCACAGGTTGTGTTTTAGCTTACCCGGTACAACACACATTTTAAATGCTCATTACATGAAATAATCTTGGCCACAAGCTAGAAAAGGCTTCAATCATTTTTACTCAGCATTTCAAAGCAATTTATCTGCAAAAGCATTAGGTGAACAGATCCACCTTGAAGGGTATCTGATCATGAGCCAGCAGTGCGCCCAGGCGGCCAAGACCACCAATGGCATCCTTGCCTGGATCAGGAACAGTGTGGCCAGCAGGAACAGGGAGGTCATTCTCCCCCTGTACACAGCACTGGTTAGGCTACATCTTGAGTGCTGTGTCCAGTTCTGGGCCCCTCACTTTAGGAAAGATGTTGAGTTGCTGGAACATGTCCAGAGAAGGGCAACAAAGCTGGGGAGGGGTTTGGAGCACAAGCCCTATGAGGAGAGACTGAGGGAGCTGAAGTTGATTAGCCTGGAGAAGAGGAGGCTCAGGGGAGACCTTATTGATGTCCACAACTACCTGAAGGGAAGTTGTAGGCAGGTGGGGGTTGGTCTCTTCTCCTGGTTGGCCAGCACCAGAACAAGAGGACACAGTCTCAAGCTGTGCCAGGGGAGGTTTAGGCTGGATGTTAGGAAGAAATTCTTCATAGAGAGAGTGATTGGCCATTGGAATGGGCTGCCCAGGGAGATGGTGGAGTCACTGTCAGTGGAGATGTTTAGGAAGAGACTGGATGGGGTGCTTGGTGCCATGGTTTAGTTGATTAGATGGTGCTGGATGATGGGTTGGACACGATCTCGAAGGTCTCTTCCAACCTGGTCTGGTCTGGTTTATTCTATTCTCATTCTATTCCATTCTATATCTGCAGAACAGGTTTCAGCCAATATGAACATATTTTGCCTCTGCTGTGAATCAGGAGATGTCAAAGTGATCTCATCTTGCAACTATTTTTCTCCATGTTTAGCTTTACACATATAGCTTTAAAAGGCAAACTCGCCATGAGTCAAGTTAAACACATACGTAAGTACTTAAAGGACCAGAGACTAATTATTCGAGGGCTGCTTCAATGCTGCAAAGTATCAGCATTTCAGAGGGGACAGAGCTTCAACAGATACATAATTTACAACTCATTTCTCCATCGACATTTGGCAGCATAACTTTGATCACCAGAACTTCTATCACTCCAAGAGAAGAGGAAGAAAGGATAATCCAACGCTGCCTTCGCCCATCGAGGATACTGCGAAGTAATAAATCAAAACTAAAGTCTGCGTTCAGCCTCATATGCTATGGAAAACCTGCCAATCCTTCACACAAACACTCCTGTGCTAAAGAAACAATGCAGATACCCCAAAAAATTAGTAATATTAATTTTGCAGTGACTAACACTGAAATGGATGAAACATGAAGTGCTGCTACAACGTACAAATCAAACACATTTAAACATGATGGAAAATGCTTCCATTAACCCTCTTCGCTCACAGGAAACTGGGACTAATGACAGCCAAAACCATTCAGGCACAAACAATTTCAGCATGATAACGTTCCTTTAATGCAGATGCCCTGTACTGGGTATTTAAAGCTCAGCACATTTCTATGTTTCAAACTTTAGCCCCATTATCCACGTAATGTACACCTCTTTTTCTCAGGCCTCGCAGTGCAGTCATACCTCACTCGGTGGAATTACAGTTATTATTATGTCATTGAAGTAAAGTGCTTGAAGGGGCAATTAAAAGCCTACTCTGAACTCAGAGACACTAAGTGTGCAGATAGATATGTGGCTGCCTGAAACCTAGAAAACACTTAGCATTTGGCCCTAAGGATAAGTGTTCAAGAGGTCTGATTTTTCCTTTTTCACGCTGCCATTAGGTTTATTGCAGCATGAGATTACAAGACACTGCCATGGAGGCAAGATAATATCCTCTTTCCTCCTAACTTACACACAGAATAGAGCCGTAGCAAGGACTGGAATCTAGAAAGTGCCAGCAAGAAGGGAAGGGAATCCAAATTTTAATTCTCCACATACAGTAGTAGAAGAGCTGAAATTTCAGCCTCTTGGCAAGGCTCGACAAGAAGGAACACAACCCCGCTTCTAAGATCAGCTTTGGGCTGGCTGGAAACTGGATATCAAGACCTCCCAGTATGGCTCTGGCAAGTGGAAGTGATGCTTGTGGGATTTTATTATTATTCTTTTGTTAAACTGTTTTGACCTTTTCCTTGTTTCTTTTTCTCTCACACACACATTAACCCTGCCTCTGCGCTACGTAGCTAATGCGCGCTGGAGCTCATGCAGAACTATTATTTTCACCCAAGTGAAATAATCACTATCAGCAGGAAAAGGAGCTTGAGGGGGAAACTACAAAACAGTAGCAGGAAAAGAACAGTTATCACTTTTAAATTACCCCTTGTAACCCAAGAGTTTTCAGACGTTTCAGATCTGCAGATGCCTATCTATTTGGCAGAGCAGACAGAGATATCTGCACAGCGAACTCCAGCTTAGTTTTCTCAGATACCTTCTGAGGAAGCTTCAGTAACCCCTCCAGGCCTTTGCTGTCCAGAAGCTGAAGACAACTGACATAGTTCCTCGCTAAAAATGCCGTGCCAGATGACAAAGATCAACAAATGATCTAGTGTTTACTTTATACTGAACTGTGGAGAAATATATATGCTGTAGGTATACAGGCTTGGCTTGGCAGCTGTCAGCCAACCACCAGATGGATTTTAAAAGGACTTATAAACCCCCTCATGCTGGAAAGGACTTTAAAACCTCAACTTAGTTCTTACAGACAGAGTCCTGTCTCTAAGACATGGCTTTGCAGTAGGCATCCAAATGACACCATGAGATCAAAGACACGCTTAGGAAAGAAAGAAACTCATCTCCTTTTGCACTTTAGTCATGCTTGGATATCCAACAGATTTTATTCTGTCATAGACAGGAAGTTTAATCTGGGTGTAAAAATAATATTCAAAAGAAGCTGGTCTGCCTTCCCTATGGTCCTGATGAAGGGAGAGACTTCATCACATGCTTAATTGCAAGCACTTGAGCAAGTTCTTCTAACTTTACTGAATCTGAGGCAGATGTTAATCATTATCTCAAGCTCGTATTCAGTGTGCCTCTGATTATTAAACTACGAAAGATGTGGATTTAAATAAATTGTAGACATTTCACACAGAATCACAGAATCACCAAGCTTGGGAGACCTCAAAGATCATCAAGTCCAACCTGTCACCACAGACCTCATGACTAAACCATGGCACCAAGTGCCACGTCCACTCTCCTCTTGAACACCTCCAGGGATGGTGACTCCATCACCTCCCTGGGCAGCCCATTCTAATGGCTACCAACTCTCTCTGTGAAGAACTTTCATTAGATTTGAAAAAAGAAAGAAAAGAAAAAAAAAAAGAAAAGAAAGGAACTTTCTTTCAAGGAAATAGTTTAATTCAAGGAAGTTTTCATTCAAGGAAGTTTCATTGCAGTGCTGAGAAATAAGTAGAGTTAAGCCGTGTTTCAATATACAAACCAAACGCTACCTGCAGTTAATTATTTCCCAGTATATTTCAACACAAAGTAAACAGGTAAAAAAGCAAACCCATCATTCTGCCTGTTAAAAACCAATTTCTGGACAGCTTTAAAGAACCCAAACTGATTTGGAAAGTTTGATCAAGACTGGGGTTAAACTTCAAACTAGAAGACAGTGAGAACAGCCTCGACGTCTACAATCAAGTCTGTATTCCACAACTGATCTTTTGAAAGCATTTGTATTGTGTGAGAAGTTCTGCCTTCATGAAACAATGCTTTTCATTACCTGGTACTCTAAAAGTGTTTTTTAACCAGAAAGGTAACACCCTGTGTCAGGTGACTGGCTTAAGAGCTGCTGAGTAATTTGGGTCAGGGTGAGTGGTATGCTTCAGTGTTTAACTACACACCAAAATAAAGTAAAACAAAAATAAACCCAGCAAAACCTAACTGAATCTCAACTGCATGAATCAATAAGTTGCTGTGCAAACAGCTCAGTGTTTGTTCTGTTACACACCAAAATGAATGACCTGAGAGCCCCATTCAATACCATGGCTGGAAATTCAATGTATGGTGTTTTTCAAGTTGAGAGCTGAATGGATCTCAGCCGTGGTGCGAGCCTAGCTCCTGCTTGTACTTCATGCTTTTATACAATCACCATCGGGTTTCACTTATGTTTTAATGAGAAAGCTATTT
The DNA here is from genome assembly GCF_026170545.1 of Melanerpes formicivorus. Taxonomy (NCBI): domain Eukaryota; kingdom Metazoa; phylum Chordata; class Aves; order Piciformes; family Picidae; genus Melanerpes; species Melanerpes formicivorus. The sequence goes on along the minus strand of NW_027142366.1, from coordinate 5,802,349 downwards.
TAGCATCTTGCCAATATGGCTGTACAATTTTGATGGAGCCAGAGATAGCTGAAGCAAGATGAGAATCCTGCTTTACAGTACATGCAGGAATTCAAATGAAGACTATGACGCAAATTCACAGGAAGCTCCAGATCTATATAAAACATGAATCATTTATGCTTGGCATGTTATCAAGTACAAAAATCTAGTATAACCATCAGAATGATATAGAATAGAATAGAATAGAATAGAATAGAATAGAATAGAATAGAATAGAATAGAATAGAATAGAATAGAATAGAATAGAATAGAATAGAATAGAATAGAATAGAATAGAACAGAACAGAACAGAACAGAACTAGACCAGACCAGGTTGGAAGAGACCTCAAAGATCATCACCTCCAACCTATCATCCAGTGCCACGTAATCAACTAAACCATGCAACCAAGCATCCTATCAAGTCTCCTTCTAAACACCTCCAATGATGGTGACTCCACCACCTCCCTGGGCAGCACATTCCAATGGCAAATCACTCTCTCTGCGTAGAATTTCTTCCTAACACTCAGTCTGAACCTCCCTGGCACAGCTTGAAACTGTGTCTTCTTATTCTGGTGCTGGTTGCCTGGGAGAAGAGACCAACCCCCACCTGGCTACAACCTCCCTTCAGGTAGTTGTAGAGAGCAATAAGGTCTCCCCTGAGCCTCCTCTTCTCCAGGCTAAGCAACCTCAGCTCCCTCAGCCTCTCCTCATAGGGCTTGTGTTCCAAACCCCTCACCAACTTTGTTGCCCTTCCTTGGACACATTCCAGTATGTCAACATCCTTCCTACACTGAGGGGGCCCAGAACTGGAGAATGGCCTATCCCTCAAAGGGAAAAAGATTCTAGGGAGGGAACTGGCAGGTCTCGTTGATAGGACTTTAAACTAGATTTGAAGGGGGCAGGAGTCTGGGGGTGATAAGCTGGAGCCAGGGGTGAAACCAGCAGCCCAGCTGAAGTGAATGTACACTAATGAACGAAGCATGGGCAACTAAACAAGAGGAGCTGGAAGCCTTGTTACAGCAGGAAAGTTATGATGTAGTTGCCATCACAGAGACGTGGTGGGATGACTCACATGACTGGAGCACTGCAACTGACAGCTACAGGCTATTCAGGAGAGACAGGCAAGGGAGAAGGGGTGGAGGGGTGGCCCTGTACATCAGGCAGGCTCCTGATGCCATTGAGCTAGAGATCAGGGATGATCGGGTTGAGTGCTTGTGGGTGAAAATGACTAATTGCAAGCATTTTGATTAAAAATGAAGTAACTGGTCTATAAATTAGCATTAAAAAAAGAACATAATGAGAAAACTGCCTGGCTAGCAGCAGCAGCTTTTGGTCAACTCAGAATAGCTAAAACTGATGTACAAAACTTTGCATCACATCTGTTCTGAGAACAGGCAGCGCTGATACAAACCTTCTCTTTATCATACATATGCAGGAGAAGCCAGGTTTGTCTTGTCTTCTGAAACTTCCATTCCTCTGGGTTTTCAGACCAGCTGCAGTAAATTAACAAAACAAAACAAATAAATTACTTCAGTGAAAGACTGTGTGACCAAAACATTCATTAATTCACAAAATATGCCCTACAGTGACTCCAAGTAACTTTGCATGCACAACACGGGGGATTCACGACACTGTGTGAAACAGATGCTAGCACATGTTTCATAGGAGTGGCAATAAAGGACCCAAGGTTGGCTACCTGATTTCTGTGCAACACCTGAAAAGGTTAAAGAAAGACATTATGGCAAAAAAAAATGTATAAAGTTTTATCAGTAAGCACTGAGGAGAGGCTGAGGGAGCTGGGATTGTTTAGCCTGGAGAAGAGGAGGCTCAGGGGAGACCTTATTGCTGTCTGCAACTACCTGGGGGTTGGTCTCTTCTCCCAGGCAACCAGCACCAGAACAAGAGGACACAGTCTCAAGCTGCACCAGGGGAAGTTTAGGCTCAAGGTGAGGAGAAAGTTCTTCAGAGAGAGTTGTTAGCCATTGGAGTGTGCTGCCCAGGGAGGTGGTGGAGTCACCGTCCTTGGAGGTGTTCAAGAGGGGATTGGATGTGGCACTTGGAGCCATGGTTTAGTAGTCATGAGGTCTTGGGTGAGAGGTTGGACTTGATGATCCTTGAGGTCTTTTCCAACCTTATTGATTCTATGATGTCTTGAAGTTAAAACCCAAGTCCCACTGCTCAGCTTGAACCAGTCCATTATGAGAGAGATCACTGCCCTTATTTGACCCCTGACAAATGAGCACCCCAAATCCTTACCCCAGCTACACAGGCACCTGGGTATTTGGAGAGGTGGAGTGGATGAGGAATTCAGACAGCTGGGTTTCAGAAAGTTGGTACAGCACAAAACCTGAAGTTTGCATGAAATTAAGCAGCTCTAAAGGCCTGGAAAGAGAGAGTCTTGCTCCTCATCTCTACAAAAATTGAAGCCAATCACAGATGACTGTTCTAGAGCACAGAAAATTAAGTTTTCAGGAACAGACATCTTAAAGCTTGGGATTGTCTAAAGGGTGACTTAAACAGTGATGTTTAGAGGATAGAAGAATTTTGTGTGTGTGTCTCTCCCCAGCAATTTCAACTCCAGTAGTTAGCTCAAAACTTGAGGCTGCTTCGAGATTGTTTAAAATGAGAGGGTGAAAGAAATTATTAACAGCTGCAAAAGTTCTGGGAGTGTTCAGCAAGCAAATTTTACACATGCAACATTTTAGCTGGGTTCAAATGGCACATTTAGGTACCTCCTGAACATGATTTGATAGCTGCTATATTAAGGTTTATAACAAGAAAGAGATGTTTATTTCCGCAGACAAACGAGCAAGCTGGCAAATCTCACCAGAAAATGAAGGCAGCTTTTCAAAAGCATGTGCTTGGAAATCAGCAGCTTCACAAAATGCACAAAATTTGTCAGTACATTGAGACATCATTTAAAGATCCAGAAGGAAAAAAACCAAAAAAGAAATATATGAGAAACCCCAGAAAGTTTTCACTTATTTGATTTTTCTCTAAAGAAAAACCAACTCCTCAGAGGGCAGCATGCAAGATGTCTTTAATGTTCCAGCTTGGTTTACACAGCAACAGAGAGCAGAGAAATCAATTGAGAAGCCAGCTGGGTATGAGAATTAGTATTGTTTAAACACTGTCAAGTCTAATAAAGCAAAAGAGTCCTCATATTCAGCGAATGCTGCACCAGCAAGTACATTGTTCAGACAACTCAATGAAAGGGAAAGAAAAAAACCACACAAGACCACAGATTTGTACAGAAGGGCTTTATGGAAGTTCTCTGCAGAAAACCCCAAAAGAAGAAGGGGAAAAAAAAAAAAGTCAAGTAATTGCCTTGACTGTAAAATTCAGAGTGAAGAAAAAGCAGCAACAACTCATTAGGGTTATCACTAGCCAAATTCAATTGAAATGCTTGTTAACCAACATGCACAGTAAAAATCAGCCCAATAACAGTAAACCAGGAAGGACAGACTAAACTAATAACAGCAACATAACACACCAAATTAAATCCACAGATGAGTTGATTTAAAGGTCTCTTTGGGGACACTCTCAATAAAGAGGCAAAAGTTTACGCAACAAATATTGCAGGAAAGCAGGAGCCCGAAAGCTACAGAGTCAAATAAAACAGCACAAATCATTATGATGTGCAAACCGTCTTGCTCCCATCACCACCAACCCAGAAACCAAAGCACCAGCAAAATAAAGATCCCTCAGCCTGTGATGCCATTTGGCTTTGCAGCAAGGTGCCCAACTGCACAGCAACAGCTATCCAAAATGAAAACACCTGTAATGAAGGAGCCACCAGAGAATGAAGTCCAAAAGGGTTTCCTTGGGAGTGCTGTTTGTGGGGCAGGCTACTTGCTTATTTGTAGTCAATTTCTCTGCTTGCCAGGCAATGAAAGACCTTTCAAAAACACAAAACCAAACAAGACAACAAGGATGGTGCCTGCTGTTAAAAGAAACTCATTCTTTTACGGGGTCCATCCTTCTGAGCAATTCCATGGCAGATGTTAGAAGAAATGCAATAAGTTTAAAACTCTCTTTCACTTTAAATAAGCCTGGAAGCAGTTTGCATCATAATCTTTGCCAGGTGACAAGAGCAAGCTGAATGACAGACCTGTGACTGCATCCTGTGAAAACAGTCCCTCTCCTAATGAAAACCTGTAACACAGATTTATTTCTTTAAACCATACTCTGTATTTATCCATTTGTGATTCTACCCACTGCTTAGACACACCACATAATACTCTGGGTATTTTCTTCCCTGCCTATTTGGTTTCTGTCACCTAGGCTGTCACCTGAGTACTGCTGGGCATTAACTTGAAAAATACAGCCTGATTTCACTAATCTCCTATAAAGCTTTAGGATGGTAAAATATCTTTATTGCCTAGTTTATAAACAACTGAGACCAACAAATGAGTGCACTATAAGGTTAATTGCTCTTATTAGCCTGTTACTAAAACCATATGCTCTCTTCTACACGTTAAGGCAAGCCACTCTTCTACTCCTGCATCCAAGATCCCACATTGACTTTCACTCTGGGGAATTCTCTTGTAGAAACAAGCAAAAGTTTCAGCTAGTCTTCCTGAACAGTTTCACTCTGCATACACCATAAACAACAAATACTTTAACACAACCAGCTGGGGCGGGTACGGGGAGTAGGTTTGTGCCCATTATAGCACTGGAGCCTCACAAATCATTTCTTTTGGCTTGTGCTCTGTCCTGTCAGAATCAAATGCTAAATGAGCATGACTTAAGAAAAAAAATAGTATTTTTCTTAGCAGACTGTGAGTATAGTCACATTTTCAGAAAGTGCTCCCAAGTTTTTTAGCTGGTACTCTACCCAGTTCTGGGCCCCTCAATATAGGAAAGATGTTGACTTGCTGGAACGTGGCCACAGAAGGGCAACAAAGCTGGGGAGGGATTTGGAACACAAGCCCTATGCAGAGTGCTGAGGGAGCTGGGGTTGCTGGAGAAGAGGAGGCTCAGGGGAGACCTTATTGCTGTCTACAACTACCTGAAGGGAGGCTGTAGACAGGCAGGGGCTGGTTAGACTTGATGATCTCGAAGGTCTTTTCCAACCTGGTCTATCCCATCCTATCCTATCCTATCCTATCCTATCCTATCCTATCCTATCCTATCCTATCCTATCCTATCCTATCCTATCCTATCCTATCCTATCCTATCCTATCCTATCCTATCCTAATGTAGAGACTAGAAGCCATTTACAAGATAGACCAGTAAGAATCTTGGGCAGCTTTTCTGCATGATGCTCTTATGCTAAAAACCAAAAGCCCAAATGTAAGATTCCCTAAGTCATGTAATTAATTTGATTAACATCCTCTGTACACTCAGTTTCAAAGCCATTTAAGAAGATCATTTGCGCAAACGTGAAAGAGAAACATAGAATTCCTCTTTAACTAAAGTCAGCCAATGTGTTTGGTTTTCTTTCAATGAATGAGCTAATGCTCAGAAGAGAGATTCAAACATTAACTGTGTAAAGAAGGCAATTAGAGCTTGTACAATACATTGAAAAGGAGCCTGAGGCATGCTGGCAAAACGCATGGTTTATGAGTGTGCAGTTTGCATCCAAGTCCATAGCTTATATTAGAGCTGGACACAGATACTTCTAAAGGCTACCAAGTCACTTGTGATTTGGTTGTGTGGAAGAGGTTGTGATGTCTATAAAAAAGGTCTTTCTTTATTTTTTTTAAACTATATTGTAGTTGGTCTTAGTCTGTATATTTAAACACTCAAAAGAGAAAAGCCTTTTCTACTGCTGCAGCATGTCAAGGAAGCTTATCTGCATGTAAACAGCAAAATGAGACCTCTCTTGTGCTATTAAGCCTTAACTTTCGAGTTTAAAAGTTGAGCATTTCTAAAGATGTGCTACTTGTGTCATTCTGCTAAAAGGAGACAGCTCTCTGCCACAGAGTGATACTTGCCATAGGTTTTAAAGCTGTTGCAGGAGTAGGAAACAGGCCGTCATAGGAATCAGTGGAATACTTTTCTTTTAGTAACTGCTGGGGGGAGGGGAGTGTCCAATTACAGGGAGCCACTGCCACATTATCTGTCATAAAGATTGTGCATCCATTATCCTGAGTGTTTTGTCCACAGTCTGATAGGAATGAAGGTCAAGAGAAGGCCCTATTCTGCTGAAGGGAAGGAAACAGGAATATAGGATAGGATAGGATAGGATAGGATAGGATAGGATAGGATAGGATAGGATAGGATAGGATAGGATAGGATAGGATAGGATAGGATAGGATAGGATAGGATAGGATAGACCAGACCAGGTTGGAAGAGACCTTCAAGATCATCGCATCCAACACTATCTAATCAACTAAACCATGGCATGAGGCACCCCATCAAGCCTTTTCCTAAACACCCCCAATGATGGTGACTCCACCACCTCCCCAGGAAGTACACTCCAATGGGCAATCACTCTCTCTGCGTAGAATTTCTTCCTAACCTCCAGCCTAAACCTCCATGGTGCAGCTTGAGACTGTGTCCTCTTGTTCTGGTGCTGGGTGCCTGGGAGAAGAGACCAACCCCCACCTGGCTACAACCTCCCTTCAGGTAGTTGGAGACAGCAATAAGGTCTCCCCTGAGCCTCCTCTTCTCCAGGATAAGCAACCTCAGCTCCCTCAGCCTCTCCTCACAGGGCTGTGCTTCAAATCCCTCCCCAGCTTTGTTGCCCCTCACTGGACACATTCCAGCAACTCAACATCTTTCCTAAACTGAAATATTAAAACATTAAATATTAAAATAATCTCACACAAATCTATTTCCAAACCACTGGAATATGGGCAGCATAATATGGGTAGGTTGAGGCCCCATCCCTGGAGGTGTTTAAGACCAGGCTGGATGAGGCTCTGGCCAGCCTGATCTAATGTGAGGTGTCCCTGCCGATGGCAGGGGGGTTGGAACTAGATGATCCTAGAGGTCCCTTCCAACCCTGACTGATTCTGTAAGTAGGCAAACAGAAGGCAACTGGCAGTGTGGAAGGCAAAGCACTCCCTGGGATGTCCTCATAGGAAGAGGAGGGGATGGAAGAATAGTCAAATTGGTTCCAGAAATACAGTTAAGAGGGAAAAAACAACAAAGCACATTATTGTTACAAATTGGATTCAGGAAGACAACACAATGCAACTACTTAGACTGCTGAGCAGGACAAAACACTACAAATCTGTCATAATTATTAAATAATCTCCTACGTGCAGAAAAGCACTGTGCTAAGGATCAAGCATTTTGCTCAATCAGCTTGAAAAGAAGATTGGGTAGGAGACAAGTCTCAAGAAGCTAGAAAGACAGACAGACGTGTCTGCTGGTAACTTTCCAGAAGACACAACAGCACTGCTGTATGTCCAAGGACACCTGGGCTCACCTACATCTACTGCTCCAATGTTGTGCCATTGACAGTCCTGCCCACTTTAGATACAGCTTCCAGTCTGGACAGCTGTCCAAAGTAAAACAGATCTAGATCTCCCCAACACAGAGCCCAGGCTTAGCACCAGGGAACTAAATTTGAAAGGTCTCTCCAGTCCTAAGGACTAGGTCAGAGTGCAGCCTCTTCTTGCAATCCTGTGGTTTATCCAGGAGGACCCTTACGACTTACTCTCTCCAGCTTCACTGAATCCTCAAGGGGGCAGAGAGGAATAGAATAGAATAGAATAGAATAGAATAGAATAGAATAGAATAGAATAGAATAGAATAGAATAGAATAGAATAGACCAGACCAGACCAGACCAGACCAGGTTGGAAGAGATCTTCAAGATCATCACGTCCAACCTTCATCCAACACCATCTAATCAACTAAACCATGGCACCAAGCACCCCATCAAGTCTCCTCCTAAACACCTCCAACGATGGCAATTCCACCACCACCCCAGGCAGCCCATTCCAATGGGCAATCACTCTATGAGAGACAGACAACAGATCAGGTCCATTACACTACATTCAAGGCTGCACTGAAAAGACCTATTGAACACATCCGAAGCAGCACACTATGACACCATACAAAAACTGTCACATTCTTCCCACCTCATGTATCTGGGTATTCCTGGTTTGATACACTCAGTTATTCATCACCCTGAAACCTGTCTTTAAGGATCATAGCATCATAGAATCAACAAGGTTGGAAAAGTCCTCAAAGTTCATCAAGTCCAACCTGTCACCCAAGACCTCATGATTACTAAACCATGGCACCAAGTGCCACGTCCAATCCCCTCTTGAACACCTCCAGGGTCCACCTGTGTTCTTCTACACATCCCTCAAGGAAGGCTGAACAGAAGTTCACAGGATCACAGGATGCTAGGGGTTGGAAGGGACCTCTGGAGATCTTTGAGTCCAACCCCCCTGCCAGAGCAGGGCCATAGAATCTAGCACAGGTTGCACAGGAACACATCCAGACAGGTGTTGAAAGTCTCCAGAGAAGACAACTTCACAACCTCTCTGGGGAGCCTGTTCCAGTGCTCCATGACTCTTATAGTAGAAAAGTTCTTCCTCATGTTGAGATGGAACTTCCTGCACTGTAGTTTATATCCAGTGCCCCTTGTTCTATCACAGGGCACAAGTCAGGGCCCGTGATTAAGGTTCAAAGCATGTTATTCCCCAAGTGCTCTGCAAACAATGCAAAAGGATCACTCCTGCACTCGCTGCTCTATCCCTGAAATGTGGATAACAGGTGCTTCCTCAATAAAGGTCAGCCACGCTCTAAAAAATTCCCTCAAAGAGATGTCAAGCCTTGCTGAAGCACTTGGCACTCCAGCGCTTTGCTGTAATCTTTTCACAATGCAACACACACAAAAGCAGTGACTTTAAAACACCATGCTCTGCTGTTTAGGGCAGCTCACTGCCCTCAGAAGGTCTGAATTTGGAAACTCTGAGCGCTGGTATCAAGTCAGCCCAGCAGCGAGTGTGTGATGGCCACATATGGCTAACAGGTGAGCTGGGAACCCAGCACTTCAGAGAGGATCCCTGGAACCACTGAAGGAGCAGAAACTTGGCATAGCCTCATTCTTGGGGGAGAAGAGCTGTTTTATAGATGGAGCTTTTATATGGATCTATTAAAAAAGAAAAGAAAAGAAATGTGTGGCTGTGGATGGAAGTTTTATATATGCCCTATAGTGCACATAGAGGGAGGCAGGAATAATAATTTTCTGTCCAGTTATAACACAGAGGGCTGTTTAAAGGGAAATGTAAAAGTGTTTATTTTTATTGGGGGGGATTCAGAATTTCTTCTATTTCTCTCAGGGGCATTGAAACAGATTTACTTTTGAAGAGATTGGCTTTGAATGTCTCTCTTTGTCAACACCTGCACGCCCAGAAAGCTGCCTTGCAGCGTGCTTCAGTGGGCTCACTGCAAGAGAAGGGGAAACCTCCTCAAGGGTCTCCAATGCTAATATTCCTCATTGGGAAATAAAGAAATAAAATAAATAAATAAATCCAACATTTAACTTCTAAATAGATTTTACAGGCTGGGGTCAGAGTGGCTGGAGAGCTGCCAAACAGAAAGGGAGCTGGGGGTGCTGATTGACAGCCGCCTGAACATAAGCCAGCAGTGTGTCCACATGGCCAAGAAGGCCAATGGCATCCTGGCCTGTATCAGGAATAGTGTGGCCAGCAGGAGCAGGGAAGTCATTGTGCCCCTGTCTTCCGCACTGGTTAGGCCACACCTTGAGTCCTGTGTCCAGTTCTGGCCCCCACAGCTTAAGAAGGACATTGAGACACTTGAACATGTCCAGGGAAGGGCAATGAGGTTGGGGAGAGGGCTCAAACACAGCCCTATGAGGAGAGGCTGAGGGAGCTGGGGTTGCTTAGCCTGGAGAAGAGGAGGCTCAGAGGAGACCTTACTGCTCTCTACAATTACCTGAAGGGTGGTTGTAGCCAGGTGGGGTTGGTCTCTTCTCCCAGGCAACCAGTACCAGAACAAGAGGACACAGTCTCAAGCTGTGCCAGGGGAGGTTTAGGCTGGATGTTAGAAAGTTCTTCACTGAGAGAGTCATTCGTCGTTGAAATGTGCTGCCCAGGGAGGTGGTGGAGTCACCATCCCTGGAGGTGTTCAAGAGGGGATTGGACGTGGCACTTGATGCCATGGTTTAGTCATGGATCCGTGGTGACAGGTTGGAGTTGATGATCCTTGAGGTCTCTCCCAACCTTGGTGATTCTGTGATTCAAAGACTCAACTGGAATGGCTGTAGTTAGAATTTTAGACACAGGAATCTGTGGCAGCAACTCCAATTCCTGAAGAAAGTTGATGTATTTATAGTGATATTCTCAAATCCAGTTTGGGAGCTAATTAAATTCTGACTCAGATAAAGGTTTTTGGTTTTTTCCTCCCCCTTACTTTCCTGGAAGAGAAGAAGAGACACTAATGGAGCTCTTTTTGCCAGAATGAAAACTTCCTAAAATTGCCAACAGATTTTAGAACCAGTGCCACATTTTCGGTTGAAAATCCTGGCACCATTTCTCAATCTGTGGTTTCAAACCCAATTTTTAATATATTCTTCCATCTGGTTCAGACACAGGATAATGACTGAAGACTTACAGAGTACAGAATAAACCAGGCTGGAAAAGACCTTTGAGATCACAAAGTCCAACCTATCCCCCAACACCATCTAATCAACTAAACCATGGCACTAAGTGCCTCATCCACTCTCTTTTTTAACACTTCCAGTGATGGTGACTCCACCACCTCCCTGGGCAGCACATTCCAATGGCAAATCACACTTTCTGTGAAGAACTTCTTCCTAACCTGCAGCCTAAACCTCCCCTGGCACAGCTTGAGACTGTGTCCTCTTATTCTGGTGCTGGTTGCCTGGGAGGAGAGACCAACCACCACATGACTGCAGCCTCCCTTCAGGTAGTAGTAGACAGCAATAAGGCCTCCCCTGAGCCTCCTCTTCTCCAGGCAAAGCAACTCCAGCTCCCTCAGCCTCCCCTCATAGGGCTTCAAACCCCTCCCCAGCTTTGTTGCCCTTCTCTGGACACCTTCAAGTAACTCAACACTTGTGCACAGGCAAGGGGAAGAAGCTTTTTTTAAACACCATTTTGTTGTTAGTGTTTTGGGGTTGGTTTGGGTTGTTGTTTTTTTTTTGTTGGTTGGTTGGGTTGGGTTTTGTTTAATTTAGGAATCACACATGCAGGAAGTAAACCTGCTTTTTAGTGTCCCATTTTTTTGTCCCGATGCCCAATAGGAGGACAGATTGTATCTGATTGCACAGCAAATTGCACAGGTCATGGACTTTTCTTAGAGGAGTATTTATAAAGCAAAAGGCAAGGGCCTTTGTGCCTTAAAGCAAAGCTTTGATTAAATCTACATAAAATGTTTATCACAGGGTATCTTTTATTGTAGGTACTTTCATCACTTGCCATTATTTGTAACGTTTTATATAATGTTTGCATCCTGAGGCTGCAGCCAAGCTCAAAATCCCCTTCCTCCCCCACTGCAGGCACTGTTCAAACACCACATGAGCCATTCCCCTGAAGAGCTCCGAGTATAAACAGATGAGACAGATGATAAGTGGAAAGGAAAGTTGACCCAGAAAATTAGACCAATGACTCAAAATCATACAGCAGGTCATCAGCAGAGCTCCTATCTCTTATCTGTGGTACAGTACACATAGGGTATCTTACTGTGAGTCAACCTGTCAACTTCTCAGAGACACCACTGTACCTGCAAATGCCCAGAGCATTCCACTGGGGAAAAAAAACAACCAACCAAAACAAGCCAAAACAAAACAAGCCAAACCAAACCAAACCAAAACAAAACATCACACTTTAACAATTTTATTATCAGTATTCTTTTCCCAGTACAGATTTTTAGTTGCTGCTACCTGTGTTAGCCAGCCTGCAGCAACGCTGCATTCTGATCTGAAATACAATCTCTAGCAGTAATAGCGTGCTGAGAACTTTCTGCTGCTTTCAGCAGTAACCCAAAGGGTCAGCAGTAGGGCTTGGAAGCCCACAGGTAATACTGCTGTATTTTTAACCTAAATGTGCTTTTGGTTTTACATACATGCATAAAAAGAAGGCAAAGCAGGAGTTGAATGATCACAAGTGAATTAAAAGAAATAGAATTTGAGCCCTCCACAGGCAATCTGTTCTGCTCCTGCAAGGAATCCATGGCTAAGTGCTACCCCAGTGCTGTGCTGAAGTCCCATCTCCTCTCCAGATGTCCATCTTTTCTTGCACTTAATTCTGGTCACACTGATGCCCAGACCAAAAATAAGGGAAAGGGAAAATGAAAACAACTGTTAAGCCTCCCTCCCATGAAGAACGTCCTGGGGGGTACGAGGAGATAAAGAGGGCCCCAGAGTCTGTATGAAAATCATGTCAGAAGCCAGCTGCAAGCAAAACCACTTTCAAAAGCTGGCAACAATCCAGTCATATAAATGCTTTCTGATGATCAGATGAGGGATCTGCTACCAGACCCAGAAAAAAAACAAACATGGTTACTTCTCCTCTGCCTTACCATCACACCACAAAATGTCCAGCTGTGGTGCACAATACCCTTGCCAAGGCTTGGATTCAAGCTGAGCTGCAACCAGTAGCTCATTTTCACTGTTGGTTTTTCTTTTCAAATCAGCTTTTAAAACTTTTCAAGTTTCTCCCCATTTAGAATCTCAAAGAAGAAAAGAGTAACAGAAGGGATTAAACAATTAAAACCAAATGAATCTCTTAATCTTAACTAATAGTGTTAGGGAAAATGTCTTCCCTGAAAGAGTGGTCAGGCACTGGAGCAGGCTGCCCAGGTAGGTGGTGGAATCACCATGCCATGAGGTGTTCAAAAACATATAGACATGGCACTTTGGGACATGGTTGCCATCACTGGAGGCGTTCAGCAGGAGACTTGATAGGGTGCTTGGTTGCATGGTTTAGTTGATTAGGTGGTATTGGATGATAGGTTGGGCACGATGATCTTGAGGGTCTCTTCCAACCTGGTCTGGTCTGGTCTGGTCTATTCTATTCTATTCTATTCTATTCTATTCTATTCTATTCTATTCTATTCTATTCTATTCTATTCTATTCTATTCACAATTGGGATTGATGATCTGGCTTGATGATCTTAGAGCTCTTTTCCAACTTTAATGATTCTGTGATTTCAAAAGGGGGAATTTGAAGAGCATGCCATTGAAATCAGGCTGAAATCACTGCTCCTGACTCAATGCTGTTAGGGGAAGACTGGGCTCTGGGGTGGACCTCAGCTAGAGCAAATCATCACTGGCTTTTACTGCTCCTCAGGAGCAGAACAATGCAAGTGCTTTCAAACTATGCCTAAAAGATGCAGTTCTATTGTTCAGTGTTACAAAATGCACACAGCAACCCCTAGGCATGGGCACAGGGCTCATGGAGGAGTTCACATACCTTAATCTTGCTCTGGGTGTCAAAGCAAAAATTCTACAGTTTCAGCAGTCCTGGGTCATAGTTAAAATATTACAATGTCAATGAAAAATAGAATTAGATAGGCTATTAAAAGCTGTTATGAGATGTGGGTTTGGAAGGGGGAATAATGTCTGTGCAATTCAGAGGTCTATCTCAATGCTAGCAGTGATTGAAAGAAGCACTTTTGGGCTTTTATTAAGAGAACACCAGAAATGTCTGACAGTGGCACGGTTTTTCAAGACAGTGATGCTGAAAGCACCACTGGAAGAGAAACCAACTTCATGTGAAAATGCATCAATGGAAGTTTTTGAGGAGAGATGAAGAAATGACCACACAGAGAAGGATTTTAATACTGAAGATGTTGGCTGATCCAATTTGGTTTGAACCTGCCAGGCTGCCAAAGTGCTAATTTATTGCTCGCTGTACTGAGCTGAAAGTTGGTGTGATTTAGTCATTATGCACAGGCTATTTCAGGAAGCCCTGCAGCTATAAAGTGAGGCTGGCACCCTATGAAGGTGTCAAGTCTCTGATCAGCAACTGCTGAGAAGGTGTAGCTTTTTTTTTTGTAAGCAGATGTCTTTGATTTAACTTCAGGTTGGGTGTTCCTGTGCTGTTTCCACCTTTGCAAAGACCTAATGATCACAAGTGCTCTTCTGCAGTTCCAAACTCCACAGTAATATTCAACTATACTACAAAACCACAAAGCTCCCTCATCATGCTAACAAGATGCCCAAATGCCAAATGCCTGCTGGCACTAAGTCCCAGCACCTTGCTCTCAGCATCCAGAACATCTAGTTCCAATTGCAGGGCGACCAACTGGCCTCCCTTCCTCCCTACAAGATTCAAATCCTGTGCTTGCAGACTTCACATCAGGGCTTCCTTGTAGCCTTGAGCATCAGGAGCTGCTTAGACCATGGGGCATGGTCTCAGTGAATTCGAGGGACACAAGGGGTGCAGCCCACCCACTGCAATCTGGAGGACAGCCAGGCAGGCTGAGTGCCAGCAGCATCTATGAAGAAGTACCTCCTGTGTCCTCTCCTGGCTTGACAAGGAGAGACATTTACAGTGACAAACAGCTGGCCTCAAATCAGTCCCATCCATTGCGGTGTCCAGGGGCTCTAGCTGAAGCCCCTAGGAAAGGAGAAATCCCTCCCTCAAGGGGAAGTTGAACCTTGAGCCTATGTTGTAGGACTAAACCTACAATCTCTACAATGCTGGCCTGTTCTGGTGACAATGCTCTGCAGGAACACAGATGACATCCTGGATCGTTAAATTCTTACCGAGGCCCTTTACTTAACCAAGTTCTTGAAGAACAGATATGGATTCCAGCCCTCCATGCAATGCTGAAGAAATTACACTTGCAAGCCTTTTTTTTTCTTCTTTTTTTCCATTTTTTTAAATGAAATCCAACTATTTTTATTGCTGGTGACTTAAACAGAGCTCATCCTTGTTACAGGAAACCCCACGCAGCCCTCTTCAAGTAAGCCATCACGCAGATGGCTTTTCAGTGCATCTGAGAGGATACCACATTTAGGGTTATTCTGGATCAACAGTAAGAACATGTAGAGAAGCCTTTAAAAATATCAAGATTCATTAACCCTCCTTGTCATTTTTTGCATCCCAATTTGGACACCCCCCGGGAGTAAATAGGAAGCACGCCAAAGGCAGGAGAGTGTCGCAGACCCCTGACCATTTGAATCTGCTAAGCTGTGACCTTCCAGAATGATTTACCCTCCTGTCTGCAGAAGAGCTCTTAAAAAACAAAAGGACAAGCCAATGAAAGAATAAAGATCAGCCTAAAAGCACACAGCAGCTGACAGCCCACTCGCCTTATCTTGATTTAGCTGATACGTTCAGGCATCTCTCGCTGCATAATAAAATCTACCGCAGCACAGCCTTCAGGACAGTACCAGCCTAATAGCCTGTGATGTGCATTGCACAACTAAGGTCTTAAGCAACCTAAACTTAGAATCATAGAATCAATAAGGTTGAAGAAGACCTCAAGGATCATCAAGTCCAACCTGTCACCCCAGACCTCATGACTACTAAACCACAGCACCAAGTGCCACGTCCAATCTCCTCTTGAACACCTCCAGGGATGGTGACTCCACCACCTCCCTAGGCAGCACATTCCAATGGCTAACAACTCTCTCAGTGAAGAATTTTCTCCTCACCTCCAGCCTAAACTTCCCCTGGCACAGCTTGAGACTGTGTCCTCTTGTTCTGGTGCTGGTTGCCTGGGAGAAGAGACCAACCCCCACCTGGCTACAACCTCCCTTCAGGTAGTTGTAGACAGCAATAAGGTCTCCCCTGAGCCTCCTCTTCTCCAAGCTAAATAAACCCCAGCACCCTCAGCCTCTCCTGGTAGGGCTGTGCTCAAGGCCTCTCCTCAGCCACGTTGCCCTTCTCTGGACATGTTCCAAGAGTCTCAATATCCTTCTTAAATTGAGGAGCCCACAACTGGACACAGTACTCAAGGTGTATCCTAACCAGTGCAGAGTACAGGGGCACAATGACTTCCCTGTTCCGGCTGACCACACTACTCTTGATGCAAGCCAGGACGCCACTGGCCTTATTGGCCCCCTGGGCACACGGCTGGCTCATGTTCAGCCGACTTAAAGACACCAATCTGCCAATTACTGCTTCCTGCAGACAGCTCTCATTCCAATTCAATTTTATGCATATAAAAGTAATTACTGATCCCTTCCAGGGGCATCAGCGTACTAATAAACGTGTGAAGCAGGGGACAAGTTTTATTAAGGATCCAGTTTTATTATTTCAAAACTATTGCTTGTTATTCTGGGCTAGGAAGCCTTGATGGCTCCCTGGAGCTAATTGATTACTAATCACTGCCAAGTGCATTTTAAATTTTAATTCTGGCTTTGGCTGCCTGGGCTAAGTGATTCCCTAGAGCCTATGAAACTCCTCGTCGCTATTTTGAGTATCTGGGCACTGGATGAACAGTGTGAATGTGTTTGAGGAAGCGAGCAGCAGCGCTAAGTCTCCCAGACCTACATTTTATGACACAGAGAAAACATTAAAACTTCCTTTTGCCTGTGTGCCATGTGGAGAGCACAGCCTGAATGGAAGAAGATGGGTGAGCATAAAATGCCTTTTCTCAAAGCCAGAAGACAGGTGAAGGATGGGATGCCTGGGCTCTGAGCCAGGCACTAGGCAAGGATTTTGGAGAGCCAGGGGAGTGCAGACTTCTGAGGCTGGGAGGAAAAAGCTATGCTTCAGTATCACAGTATCACCAAGGTTGGAAGGGACCTCAAAGACCATCGAGTCCAACCTCTCACCACAGACCTCATGACTAGACCATGGCACCAAGTGCCACATCCAATGCCCTCCTGAACACCTCCGGGGACAGTGACTCCACCACCTCCCTGGGCAGCACATTCCAATGATGAATGATTCTCTCAGTGAAGAACTTTCTCCTCACCTCGAGCCTAAACTTCCCCTGGCACAGCTTGAGCCTGTGTCCTCTTGTTCTGGTGCTAGATGCTAGAGAGAAGAGAACAAACCCTTCCTGCTTCATACTCCTTCAGCCAAGCCTCACTGCAAAGGAACTTTTATTAAGATCAAGACAATAATCCCTGCAACCTGCTTTCAGCTTAAAAACACCAAGAGGTAGTTTCTTGTAATACTTACATGCAAAATGGGTAATTTTAATCCTCCTGGCTTTAACTGACCTGAACAATGCACAAGTTTTCCTCAAGACAAATGGAAAAGGTCAAAGTGATTTTGTGAAGCATTGAGCACTCACAGCTTCAGTGGGCTATGAAAGTGTCTAGTTCCTGGCACAGAATCGCAGAATATACCTGCTTGCAAGAGACCTCAAAGCTCATCCAGTCCAACCTGCAGTCCAGTACTGAAGGATCAACACTGCACCATTCCCTAAGCACCAGGACCACATGCTGCTTGAACACCCCCAGGGATGGTGACTCCACCACTGCCCTGGGCTGACAGTTCCAGTGTTTGAGAACCCTTTCACGATATGGTCCCGAAGCAGACTGGCCTGTTACTAAAAACTTCTGCCGCTGGATCTCCCCAATAAACCTCACAAAGTTTCTAAAAGTCATCTCAGATTAAATAATGCAGTTGAGCTGCTTAATTATCCAATTAGATGCAACTTCTTTTGGCTACTGCTACGGTCAGATGACAGCTGGATCTCGATGACAAATATCCAATGGCTACGTTTAATAAACTGTTAAGAAAACTCATTTAGACTAGATTTTGTTTTACTGGAAATGAGAGTCATTAAGAAAGGATGCATTAAATTTCCTTAACTAGGTTTGGAAATAAAGATGCTATTTTACAGGAAAGAGAATTAGGCAAAGAAATTTTCTCTACTTTCACCCCCAATATTTAGGGACTTACCAGGCCTAATCTAGTTTTCTCCATCTGAGGAAGCGCTTTATAGGATGGCAGTTAATTACTGCTAATACAATTTACAGCTGTGACAACAGATATGTGGAAATCTATGAGGAATCTTAAACATATTACTGAAAAAGAAATTATATATAAATAAATGCAAACTAAACCATGGGAAAAAAGAACGGAACAGAACAGAACAGAATAGAACAGAATAGAACAGAATAGAATAGAATAGAACAGAACAGAACAGAATAGAATAGAATAGAACAGAATAGAATAGAACAGAACAGAATAGAACAGAACAGAATAGAACAGAACAGAACTTAACCCAGAACGCATGGGAAGCTTCCTCTAGCACATGAGAGCAGGTCATCTGAGGAGCCACCAATCTCACCTGAGAGAAGATCATGGTTGGACTTGATAATCTTAATAAGCTCCTCCAATCAAAATGATTCTGTAATTCTATGATTCCATATGCAGGAGAAAAATAGAGTAGAGTAGAGAAGAGTAGAGAAGAGTAGAGAAGAGTAGAGAAGAATAGAGTAGAGAAGAATAGAGTAGAGAAGAATAGAGTAGAGTAGAGAAGAATAGAGTAGAGTAGAGTAGACCAGACCAGACCAGACCAGGTTGGAAGGGACCGTTGAGATCATGGCATCCAACCCATCATCCAACACCACCAAATCAACTAACCCATGCAACCAAGCACCCTACCAAATCTCCTCCTAAACACCTCCAATGATGGTGACTCTTCCATATTGGACTGGGAATCAAAGTGCTGTCTGTAACCTTCAGTTGGCTAACTCAGGAATTTTTGTTGCCAGTTTTGTCAGTAGCAGTGAAGGAGAATAAAGCTGCTCTGGTCATTTGCACACAACTTCAAGGAGACCTGAAAGGCAGAAACCCCTCCCCAAGGTAGCTAGAACGTTTGGAATATTAGTCCATACATTCATGCCCACCTGGAGATGAGTTTAGCTGCTAGTGGCCTCTAGGAGAGTCTTGAGATGCCACTGCAGAAAAAGATCCATGCAAAGTCCTCTTTCAAAATAAGGGACTGAGAAAAATTCTACAGGTCTGTTGGGACCAGACCTTGGTCCAGGGCCAAAGTAAACAGAGCCTGTGCTCAGATGAGAAGAAAGTTATGTCTGGTTTCCCTCCTGTCACTTGCTTGAAAGGAGACCTTTGGATAGCAGAAGGACTTTGGTGAGTCACAAACTTCATCACTGTTTAATTTATCCATCTGAAAAGTGGGGTAATGTAGCAACTTCTCAAAAGCTGTCATAACAGGAGCGAATAAATTAGTGTCAAAATATTTCTCATTAATTTTGTCAAAATGCAGTGGTGAGATGCTATCAGGGAAAGTATCCTGGGAAAGCAAATTACCATTACCATGATGGGGAGAAGACAGAGAAAGTGATTTGGTATTTTTTTTAAGCAAACAAGAATAAAAACCCCTTTAAAAGACAGAGCTGGTTAGTCAATAACACATTTCTCAGACTGATCCTGCAGATGAAAGGATTTGTGAATTCCTGTTAATGCTGCTATTAAAATACATCATTTCCCTACGAGAATGTTTGAACCAAATGCCCAAGTAAATATTTTGACAGCTTTGTTTCACACTGGAAAAAAAATATATGGTAGAAGTGCAAAGAAGGTTTCAAAGCAAATCACCCTGCAGCTTTGCCTGAATATGCTCTGGGAGGTGTGCTTGTGACCTTCCATAAAATTAATTCAATGATTTAGAAAGACAAATGATTTGATTTGGAGCTGTAAAGCAGGATTAGAGTTTCCTAATCTATTTCTTCCTTTTTTCTTTCTCTGTGTGTGTATGTGTTAAATTTAGTGACCATTTGTGGTTATGGAAATTGCAAGAAGAAACTTCCTCTCTCTGCCATGGACATGCCAGGATGATGAGCAGAATCAGAAAGACAGAGCTACTGAATCTGAGACAAAAATCAGCATGGACGTGAGCTCCCCTTGCTTTCTCCTCTTAAGCCATCCATTAACACAGAATACAGAATTAACCCAGTTGGAATAGACCTTTGAGATCATCAAGTCCAACACCATCTAATCAACTAAACCATGGCACTAAGTGCCTCATCCAGTCTCTTTTTAAACACTTCCAGTGATGGTGACTCCACCACCTCCCTGGGAAGCCCATTCCAATGGCCACTCTTTCTGTGAAGCATTTCTTCCTAACATCCAGCTTAAACATCCCCTGGTGCAGCTTGAGACTGTGTCCTCTTGTTCTGGTGCTGGTTGCCTGGAAGAAGAGACCAACCCCCACCTGCCTACAACCTCCCTTCAGGTAGCTGTAGACGGCAACAAGGTCTCCCCTGAGCCTCCTCTTCTCCAGGCTAACCCAGCTCCCTCAGCCGCTCCTCATAGGGCTGCGCGCCAAACCCCTTACACTATCGAAGCACCATGAGATCAGACCTGCAAACTTGCAGGGCTACGCAAAGGGGTAGGAAAGCCACTCCAAACCCATTCCCTATAGAAAGCAGTTTATCCAGAACAACATTAACAGCTGAACCAGAAGAGGTTTGGCTGAGGGCAAGTTGTGTTTGTCTGGCTGCTTTTCCAAAACTCCATTGAATGAGTTGCATCATAAGCATTTACTACATCTGGCTGGGAACTCATGCCATCATTGATGCTTCTAAAACTTCCTACTTCTGAATGAGTTGAAAATGCCACAAAAAAAAAACCCATCTGAGAACTTCCAGGTATAAGCAAGCTTAGAAGTCTTAGGACCTGACATTTCAGAAGCTTCAAAGCAATCACCTGTTTCATCTCTGGAAAGCAGGATTGCTTACCCAGCAAGCTAGAAATGGCAAATTCCAATCAAGAATATTTATAAGTACCTAGGATCTTCACAACTTGATAAGCCAGTATGGAGAAAACTTGCTAGAAATGACCCCAAAAAAAACCTAATTCTACCCATCTGGAATCTTTCCAGGACAGTATTACAGATACCCAGAACATATTCTTACAGTTCATTTTCTTCCTAGAAATTCTTGGTAAAAATAGCTAAGATTGGCTCCAAGCTACTTAAAGTTGGGTGCTTTGTTGTGGGTTTTTTTTTTTTGGTTCTTACTTTTGGTTGCTCTTTTTAGAATTAGGTAGTAAATAATGCTATCATTTGTCAGCATTAGCTTTAACTGCATGTTTCTCTCAGTGACATCTCAGTTTAGGAAGGATGTTGACTTGCTGGAAGGTGTCCAGAGAAGGGCAACAAAGTTGGTGAGGGGTTTGGAACACAAGCCCTATGAGGAGAGGCTGAGGGAGCTGGGGTTGCTTAGCCTGGAGAAGAGGAGACTCAGGGGTGACCTTATTGCTCGCCACAGCTACCTGAAGGGAGGCTGTAGACAGGCAGATGTTGGTCTCTTCTCCCAGGCAGCCAGCACCAGAACAAGAGGACACAGTCTCAGGCTGTGCCAGGGGAGGTTTAGGCTGGAGGTTAGGAAGAAGTTCTATACAGAGAGAGTGATTGCCCATTGGAATGGGCTGCCCAAGGAGGTGGTGGAGTCACCATCACTGGAGGTGTTCAGGAGGAGACTTGATGGGGTGCTTGGTGCCATGGTTTAGTTGTTTAGGTGGGTTGGATTGGTTGATAGGTTGGATGTGATGATCTTGAAGGTTTCTTCCAACCTGGTCTGGACTATTCTATTCTATTCTATTCTAAGCAGCCTCAGTGCCCACTCTGGCCCTGGCAGGGGTATAAGTGAGAGATCAGCCCTGTGCAGTGCCTGAGCTCATTTGCAGAGAGCCACAACTCCTTAATTCAGGCTGATCTGGGTGTTAACCTGGTTATTCCACTTCCAGCCCCAAGTCAGTATTTCTGCACAGCTCTGTGTCATGCAGGCACCTTCCTCTGCTCAGTGCCAGTGCAAGCAGCTCTTCAACCACCTGCATTGCACAGCTGGACTTGCATGGAAGAGCTGCAAATTAAAACTGCTGCCTTTTTTTTGGTGAGCATTCATCAGGAATAAGCCTGGATGGATCCCTCAGTCTGGAGAGCTGTAATACTTAGGGGTGGAAAAAGAAACAAGACATAGAATCATTGACTGGTTTGGGTTGGAAGGGACCTTCAAAGGTCATCTAGCCCAATCCTCTTGCAGTGAGCAGGGACATCTGCAACTAGATCAAGCTGCTCAGAGCCCTATTCAACCTGCCCTTGAACATTTCCAGGGATGGGCATCCAGCACCTCTCTGGGCAACCCATTACATAAAGAGCCTATACATAAAGAAGAGGAATCTGCATTAATTCACTAAGTTGAGTAGGGCATTAAGGCACCTCTTGCAAAGCAATGAAACTGTTGTATTAGAACTATAAAAAGCAGCTAATCCACCAAGATGTTAATAATGGTTTAAAAGCAACTCCTGCTCAATATGACATCCTGTGGATGTCATGTGGAGGTTAGAAAAACACTGGCATGCCTCCAACGCTGCTCTGCGTATCGCTTGCCATCAAGATATGGGAAAGTGAATCCAGAAGTCAGTGAGTGTATCGTAGGGACTGAAAATCATCAAGTCAGGCCGCTGTCAGACATCTTGATTAAACAGCAAAAGCTGTATGGAGCTATTACTGAGAGTGTAACGTGACATTCACAGAATCCTAAATGCATAGTTTGAATAATCAGACAATAATGAGAACACTAACATCTGGAAATGTGTACCATAAAGCCAGCTCTGAAATAGTAGACAATGTGACTTGCTGCAGCCAGGCTGAAGCTCTGTTCCTTCAGTCAGTCAGTGAAAAATTTATTACAGCTATAGTTGGCATGTTCATGCCAACACTGCCATTAACACAAAACTGAGCAATAGTCTGGGAGGTGTGGGGGGGAAACAAAAAGGTTTTTAGTGTGCAGCCAATTAAATGTCAAATGTCAGCATACTGTGGCTCAAAGAGGAATCTAATGTTGTTGCCCATAAACCAAAGGCAGAGTGACAGGGAGCAGGAAGGAATCACAGACTCTCAATCTCTTCAGCATAAAGCTGAAAGGTGGCTCTGGTAAAAAGGCAGCAGGCCTCACATTTCCAGAACAATCACAGACACAGGAGTTCCAAGAAGAGCAACAGAGCACACGAGTGTCTGGAAGGACTTAGCAGCAGATGAGGGATTAGGGACATACTCCTTCAGTGACGGTGCAGTGAGATTGAGAAAGCTAATACAGAGCCAGGTGAAGGATGTAAACACCAGGATGGGGAGAAGTTATTTACAAATGTGGGGCAATACAATGAAAACCTTGCTCAATAACAGGTCCAACACAGCAGAACCATTTTTCTGCTTCACCTACCTGAATGCAAGTTCTGCCTTCTGCAGAAGAGAATATGCTCAAGTACATTGAAAGAATAGCCCTAAGCAGCACCAAATCTGTAGAGTGAGCATGCCCTCTCCACCTACCCCCACAAGAATAACTGCTGGCATACCAGCACCCTAAAAATAGGAAAGGTGTGGGCATTGCAACAGAGAGCTTTGTAGAGTTTCTGAGTAATGCCTGGGCTGCTAGGAAACTGCAAACAAACCAAGGCGGCTTCATCAGATGCCATGGGGGACTGGAGTTACACAGGGAGTGGAGGGTAATGATAAGGGAGCTCTTAGTAAGACAAGATTACTTTTCTCTGCCATGCACAGAGACAGTGGCTTCCTTCAAAATGAGGAAGATCTGTCCAACTATTAACATCAGTTGGAAAACACTGAGTTTTACGGACATGCTGATTTAGGTCAAGGAGAAGAATCCTACTCCGAGGCAGGTCAGGCCCTGGCAGGAGTTAAAAGCCGAGTAATATAGAAAGTTGGAGAAGTGCTAAACCAAATTCACTGATCTCTGCAGTAGTAGCAAGAGGGCAAGTGTTTGAAATCAGATAGCAGCAAGTGCTTGCCCAAGTTCATATAAAGCCACTGCAGAACAATGCAAATGCAAATTTCTCCTGTATCTGACTCTCTGGGTTCAGGAGGCTTCTTACACAGCTAAAGAATGTGACAAAATGACTAAAAGCATATATGAATGGATTAATTATATCCAGAGTTAATGTTTGTCCCCAGAACCTTTAAAAACCAGCCCTGTGGCTATTAAAGCAAAACTACCCTCCAATGCTAGTCCCCTAATCTTTGAGGGAAAAAAGTTTCTTTCAAGACAACTTAAAGCCCCAACAGCTGAAGTGACTTCAGCACTGTGGCAGTGTCAAATCACAGAACTGTTAGGGTTGGAAGGGACCTCAAGGATCATCGAGTTCCAACCCCCCTCCCACAGCCAGGGACCCTTCACACTACATCAGGTTGCTCAGAGCCACATTCAGCCTGGCCTTAAAAACCTCCAGGGTTGAGGCTTCCACCACCTCCCTGGGCAACCTGTGCCAGTGTCTCACCACCCTCATGGTGAAAGACTTCTTCCTAACATCCAATCTGAATCTACCCATTTCTACTTTTCCCATTGCCCCTAGTCCTATCATTCCCTGACACCCTAGAAAGTCCCTCCCCAGCTTCCTTGTAGCCCCCTTAAGATACTGGAAGGCCACAATAAGGTCTCCTCAGAGCCTTCTCTTCTCCAGACTGAAGAGCCCCAATTTCCTCAGTCTGTCCTCATAGGAGAGCAGCTCCAGCCCTCTGCTCACCCTTGTGGCCCTTCTCTGGACACCCTCCAGCACCTCCAGATCCTTCCTGTGCTAGGGGCTCCAGAACTGGACACAGTACTCCAGGTGGGGTCTCACCAGAGTGGAGTAGAGGGGGAGAAATTACCATGGTTTCTCTTCAGTTCATATACTGGTTTTTCTAGTGGATAACTGAGATTCATCACTTGAGCAGTTCTCTATTTTATGAAATTCAAGATAACTGAGGAGCTTTTCTATTTGCTGCAACTTCCTGTCAGGAAGAAAACTCATTCTCTGTCCCAGAGGGTGGGGGAAGGAGCAATGACATTAAATGCTAATGTTAGTTGTTATCAAGCTCAAAGAGTCTGCTTCCAGGCGGAGTGGCGGGGGGGAAGGGAAAGAAAATCTGTGTATGTTTATATTTCCACTGCATCACTTAGTCTTAATATCTAAAAGCTTAAGCCATTGATGGTGACACATTAACAACAGTGCCAAGTTTGAAATGAATAGAGATTAAGGCCAGAAGCAACGAGAATGACTCAAGTTCAGAATGAATTATGAGAAGCCATCATTGACTGAAGCTAGAAAAATACTTAAGCTGTGAGAGGAAAACCAGCTTCAAACGTCATGGGTCAATGAAGCAAACTCAATCTGACACAAGCCCACTAAATGTACTTTAACATTTAGAAACTGGTTTTCAACATTAATGAGTGTGGCCATTTCAACATCAGTGAGTGAGCATTTGCACAGAAGCTCTCCTAAAAGAGTCACCTGGTCACAAATGTGGTAGGATGAATGGATTTGGCATTTCCTGATGGGCCACTAGAACCAGAACAAGAGGACACAGTCTCAAGCTGCACCAGGGGAGGTTTAGGCTGGAGGTTAGGAAGAAATTCTACACAGAGTGACCATCATTGGAGGTGTTTAGGAGGAGATTTGATAGGGTGCTTGGTTGCATGGTTTAGTTGATTAGGTGGGTTGGATAATAGGTTGGACACGATGATCTTGAAGGTCTCTTCCAACCTGGTCTGGTTCTACTCTATTCTGTTCTACTCTATTCTACTCTATTCTACTCTATTCTATTCTATTCTACTCTATTCTATTCTACTCTACTCTGCTCTGTTCTATTCTACTCTACTCTATCTCAGTTGATTGACCACAATCTCAAATGTTGCTGTTTCCATTACAGCCCAGCACAAGCCTCTCCTGCTTCTCTCAAGAATCAAAACCTTCTTAGATGCTAACACTGAGTGAAGACTATGCTACCTATTAACACCCTTCTCCATATGGCCTCTGCTACAGTAGGAGTAAAAACTTGCTATACTCAATACATGCTGTTTTTATTTACATCATAGCTATGTAATATCTGTAACACACATCACGAAGTACCAAGCGAGCAAAACAAACACTCACAGAAACACTCTCAGATCTCTGTATTCTTTGAAAGGAAGCACAATGTTTTCAGCTTTCAAACCTCCCAGGTTTGGCACTGTTTGTAATAAAGTTTGACCAAGGACTGGGATCTGTTTCCATTCTGCAAACACAGCAGATAAACAACCGCCCTGGGTTGTACTCTGCTTCCAGCGGCACCGTCACTGCGCTCAGCAAAAACCACCTTGTGTTCTGCAGAGTCAGACTATTTCCCCACTCCATGGGAAACTCTGTCTCTCACTGTGTTTCTGTAACGTGCCTCTGCCTTGTCTTTTCCTTAAAAGCATTTTTTTCTCCTTGAAAGACATCTCTGACATTCTGTGAATCCCACCTACATTTAAATTAGGGATGATGAAAGTAAAAGCTATAAAGAAAACTGAAAAGACAACGCCTTGGGAAATATGCTTGTGGCATATTCCTAGGATAACATAAATCACTACAGAAAGAAATGTGCTCCAGCAGCTTATGATTTGAAATTTTAACATGATAAACAGTATTGCAAGGCTTAGGTAATTTGACAGCAATATCCAGATAATAGAATAGAATTAACCAGGTTGGAAAAGACCTTTGAGATCATCGAGTCCAACCTATCACCCAACACCATCTAATCAACTAAACCATGGCACCAAGCACCACATCCAGTCTCTTCCTAAACACCTCCAGTGATGGTGACTCCACCACCTCCCTGGGCAGCCCATTCCAGTGGCAAATCATTCTTTCTGTGAAAATGATATCTATTACTTCTACTTCAGATCACAGGGTCCTCAAAAGCTCACCCAGTCCAACCTCCCTGCCAGGGCAGGATCACCTAGACCAGATCACACAGGAACGCATCCAGGCAGGTTTTGATTATCTCCAGAGAGGGAGACTCCACACCCCCCCTGGGCAGCCTTCTGAAGTGCTCCATCACCCTCACAGCGAAAAAAATTCTTCCTCGTGTGATATCAATCTTGTAATTCTACATATTTTTAGTGACATCTTTTCAGATCTCTGTCTATTCCCTTTGATGGGTGATGGGGAAAAAACCATATGTGCAAATCCATACAGCAATGAACTCTCTAAGCCCAACAGAAGCATTTCTAGGAGAGAGTGGCCTGCCAAGACAAACAAGTTCTGCCAACATTTTAACACCAGGGAAGGTCAGTTAGGTTATAATTAAGTCTAATTACCATTCTCATGAATTGCAACATCTTTTCACTTCAAGGCACTTTAAGCTCAGAAAAGGATGAATTTTGGTCTTGTATTTTCCAAGAAGCAGAGCAAAGAGACATCCTAATCTTGGCTTTAAACCTGAATCATTACTTACCATCATAAACAAAAAAAGCCTAAGGACTTGAAAAGAAGATATTTGTGCAGTTTATTCAACCACTAACACTTTCTCCTGCCTGCTTTTCCCTATTCCCTTGCAATAACTGTACACATTGTTTTAATCCTCTGTCCAGTACCTCTCTGCTTATTGTCATAATTCCACATTTTCTTTTTTCCATCCCATAGTTTTATAACCTTTCTGCTTTCCTTTTTCCTTTAGCTCCCTGGTTTTAATCCTTGATGTATCTCCAGACCCTCCTCTCTGCTCCCCTAGTAAGCTGGAGAATCCAATGGCAGCAGTTTCTTCTGTTTCCACACGACTGCTGCATTAGGCAGAACTGCACTGGGAAACCACCTGAGTTTATCTCAGGTGACATAAAATTTGATAAAGCAAAGGCATTTTTTCCCTTCCTCCTTTCATAGTCCCACAGACCAAGACAAAGTGAGAGAATCAAAAATCAGGAGACATTTGGCTGCTTCTCTTCTACCAGGGGTGGAAAACTTGGTGCATGCTCACCCTGGTCTCACTCAAAAGAGAAAGCTGCTGAAAAGCTTGGGCTATCACAGTATCACTAAGGTTGGAAGAGACCTCAAAGATCATTGAGTCCAACCTGTCACCACAGACCTCAGGACTAGCAATGTCACTCAGCTCAGGGTGGAAAGCCTTCAGCACTCTGAGGTCTAGCTAGGGGCTGCAGTTCACTAGCAGGCATCAGCTGCTGTTGCATGTGGCCATCCTATATGCCCAGGGAAGAAGTTTCTCTCAGTTGCTAGGATGGTCCTCTAGAATAATGATTATTTGACCTCTCTAGAACCAGGCAAAGCATCCAGGACTACTTGGGTTTAGACTCAAATAACAGAACTGGAAAACAGGAAGAACTGATCCGTCTGCAGCACACAGCACCCAACAGTACAGTGGTTTATGAAGACCCCCAGCAGCATGGACACACACCAGCAGGGCTATCAAAGGCAGCCAAGTGCCCTTTGCTAGAAGCATCACTCTAAATCCAGTTCAGCTGCTGCAGCACCGTCCCTGCAGCCCTCAGGAAGTGCAGCATGCAATCAGCAGCCCTGCTCCTCGCATGCTGCACTGCCTTGCTTCTCATCAGTGCTCTCCTCATTAACTAACTCATCTCAACTGAAAGAATGAGGCACATTGCTGCACGAGTCGCCTTGTGCCTCAGCAAAGAGAGGAGTGCTGCCTGTGGGCTGCTGCCTACCTCCAATCTAGTTTTCAAATGGAACACCCAAAGCTATAGCAGAAGCAGGGCTTTATTAGGCACAGGGCGCCCACACCACAGTCATTCATTAACTACATTCCTCCAAGGGAAGTTCTGCTACTTCTCCCTGACCTTACTGCTTGAGACAGAAATTTATTCTCCTGGTGATGATTTCTGCTTACCAAAAGAAAAAAAGATGATTCTGCACTCTGAGGGAACTGCTGCCTCTTAAAAAATGTATGGCTGACAAAATAAGTTGACTTTTCACTTGCACATTAAAGCCTAGATGTGGAACAACAAAAAAAATCTTTCACTGAAGACTGTCTAACATTTGTCTTCTAAAGTTATCAACCAAATGTCACTAAAACTCATGCAGTCTTTTACTTTCCTACATTGAAGTCATAGACGGTTGTGCTCTCATGCTGCAAATAGGCTCCCAGTAAAGAAAAATGAGGTTTAGCTATCATATGGTACATCAAGTTCCACCTGCCCTACAGGAGACTCACATGTCATCAGGCAATTAAGATGCCACTTCACTTAGCAACCCTTATGTCATGTGAGGCTTTTTATTGGAGGTGGGGCAATAAAGAAATCCATAGCACCCTTTTGGTTACTTCTAATTACATTAATCTCTTGCATCTATAAGATTAACTTCTCCTCCTACATACTATTCATGCCTGTAGCCCTACAAGGAGGCTGAAATCCTTGAATGCTGAAGCTGCTGGGAGTTTTGCAACAGAACTTCCAGAGCTCAAACTTTAGTTTCCCCTCTCCAGCTGATAGAATACTTCTGTGATGGCTTTCAATCTGTTTCTTTTTCCAGTCTTGCTGGGTTGAAAAAACAGCCGAGGTGCAAAAGGACAAAGCTGTTTTTCTGTCATTGACAACACCACAAGATGGGCTTAGCACATTTGCAGCTACAATGTTGTCTATGGTTACCTTTGCTTGGCAGTTCAGCATCTTGTGACTATCCCTGATAAGCCTAGGAAATGCAAATTGTCTCTCACAACCTACTGCTGTACACACAGCCCTTGGATTTTCTGTGTTACAAGACCAAGTGACACGGCTAGTTTACTATTCCAAGGTCATTTAGAATAGAATAGAGGATGGGATGGGATGGAATGGAATGGAATGGAATGGAATGGAATGGAATGGAATGGAATGGAATGGAATGGAATGGAATGGAATGGAATGAACCAGGTTGGAAGAGACTTTTGAGATCATTTGATACAGGTTAAGTGAAGTTCTAGAGTCAAACTGGTTCAACTATTACTCAACTACAGTTTTGTGTTCTCTCAGCTAACAAGGCAAAAAGTCCCTGGGGGATAACAATAGAATACGAAGCATAAACCCCACAGCTTGTTCCTTTGTTTTCCAAACCTGAAAGGCATTATCTAGAGATTCACCACTTACTAGCACACATACCAGAGTGCAGCCTGAGCAGATGGTTCAAAGCAAACTGTCAATCCCTTTGCTTTCCAAAACAGCAGTGAACAACTCCAGCTGCTTTCCAGATCAAAAATATTATTGTCATTTTGCTATCGCTGCATGCTGAGGGTTATGTAACAAAAATGCACATGTCCCTCTGCCTGGAATGCAATTAATTTCCTCCCTCCCCACTGAGAGTGGTAAGCAGCAATTCAGACAGTCTGGATGCTTCACTTTTGAGCATGGCCAGAGATGCAACCCTGGAAGGATTCCACGTGGTAACCCACTATTTGTAACACACCAGTCTTTTGGAGGTCTTACAGACAGGGTGTATTTTGCAGTTTGGAAAGAAAATAAACACTATCATCCTGTTTATACATGACCTTAGTGTCTGTAGGATGCTATGAATGCTCTGCTGTAGTTCTGCTTGAACTATAGACTCTGCTTTAGGTTGGAACTTTAAATGCGTCTGCAAGCTAGACGAAGTTTTGGGCTCCCCAGCTCAAGAGAGACAGGGATCTGCTGGAGAGAATCCAACAGAGAGCCATGAGAATGATTAGGGAACTTGAGCACCTCCCCTATGAAGAGAGACTCAGCGCCCTGGGGCTGTTTAGTCTTGAGAAGACTGAGGGAGGATCTCATCAATGTGTATAAATCTCTGAGGGGAGGGAATCAAGTGGAGGGGGCCAAGCTCTTTGCAGGGGTGTGCGCTAATGAGACAAGAAACAACAGGTACAAGCTTGAACATAGAAGATTTCACCTCGACATGAGGAGAAACTTCTTCACAGTGAGGGTGACAGAGCACTGGAACAGGCTGCCCAGAGAGGTTGTGGAGTCTCCTCTGGACACATTCAAAGCCTGTCTGGATGCATTCCTGTGCAGGCTACCCTGGGTGATCCTGCTTTGCCAGGGGGGTTGGACCCCATGATCTCTGGAGGTCCCTTCCAACCTCTAGTGTACTGTGATACTATGAAGTAATTGCTTCTGATCTGAAGCCAGCTGCTACACTTGCTGCATCCTTTGGTATGCAAAAATAAGGCATTGTGCACTACTGACATTAAACCAGCAGCATAATCCCATCTTCATTTACAAATATCCAAACACCATCAATGCAGGTGGTTGAGTTCAGATTCCATAATGCTTAACCACCTTGTGCAATTTGCTTCCAGAAAGACAGCAACTGGAATCCCTTTGCTCAGAACAGGGCACTCAAGAGAACAAAACTAATTTCCTCAATGCAATCTTCTCTGCAACGTGCCTTTCATCTTTGTAATGAAAGCACCCAGGGAGATTTCTATCTCAACTGTAAGATCTTCAGGACAGGAGCTGTCTTTCTACAAAATGTTGGCACCACACTCGACATCTGTCAGTTTTTCCTGTGATATAAACACAAAGAGGTGATCAACTGTATGCTGGGTGTCAACTGAGATGAAACATTAACTTAGTGCTTAACTGCAGCAATTTCCTTTAATGTCTTACTACGTGGTTCAGCTTGTGCTGCATTTCTGGCACTGTTTACAGCTGTGGGGAGCACCTGCAGTGGTTTTGCTATTCTTACCTGGTTAAATAGGCCAGGGCCAGCTCAGATGCTGAGGGTTTTTGGGGTGCCACCTTTTTAATAGGGATTCCAGCCTCCCTCAGCAGCTGCCTTTCCTTCTTCTTGCGCTCCTTTTTTAATTTTCTCTCCAGTTTCCTCCTTTCCTCTGCTGTAAGCTCCTCCTCCTCCTCTTCTTCTGCTGCCTGAAATAATCGACATTTAAATAAAGTTGTTCATATTTATATAAGAAAGTGAACAAAATATGCATCAATCTTCAGAATTTTACTGTTCATTTCCACGACCTCTCTATTCTGCTCAAGTACATAACTGTACCTTGAGTACTGTGTCCAGTTCTGGGCTCCTCAGTTTAAGAAGGACATTGAGACACTCGAACGTGTCCAGAGAAGGGCAATGAGGCTGGGGAGAGGGCTCGAGCACAGCCCTGTGAGGAGAGGCTGAGGGAGCTGGGATTGTTTAGCCTGGAGAAGAGGAGGCTCAGGGGAGACCTTACTGCTCTCTACAACAATCATGAAGGGTGGCTGTAGCCAGGTGGGGGTTGGTCTCTTCTCCAGGCAACCATCACCAGAACAAGAGGACACAGTTTCAAGCTGTGTCAGGGGAAGTTTAGGCTGGAGGTGAGGAGAAAGTTCTTCCCAGAGAGAGTTGTTAGCCATTGGAATGTGCTGCCCAGGGAGGTGGTGGAGTCACCATCCCTGGAGGTGTTCAAGAGGGGATTGGACGTGGTACTTGGTGCCATGGTTTGTTAGTCATGAGGTCTGTGGTGACAGGTTGGACTTGATGACCTTTGAGGTCTCTTCCCACCTTGGTGATTCTGTGTAAACACTGCACTGAGATCTGTGCAACTGCCCTCTGTAGCTCATGATACTGTTCTCAGCAGCTCAGTAATCTGAGCACCTTCTAGCTATTTAACAGCAAGAATATTAACATTTCTTGTGCTGTTTGTTCTCCCACACTCAAATCTGAGGGGGGAATGTGTTTCATAGTGGAGGGAGGGTATGGATTAATTTTAGCATACACACATTTTACGTGGGAGAAGTAGGATTTCCTTAAGATCCTAACTCTCTGGGGGTGTTTGTTGTGTAACCTCACACTTCCCTGGACTGAAAAAAAAACTCTCTGCCATACAGGGGCTTAATCTGCATTATGCCAAAAGACTGGTGACAACTACCATCTTCATCCAAAACCATTTGGAGATCCTTTAGCAATCTTGAGTAAGCACATACACAATCTTCAATAAACAGCAGTGTGCCCAGGTGGCCAAGAACGCCAATGGCATTCTGGACTGCATCAGAAACAGTGTGGCCAGCAGGAGCAGGGAAGTCATTCTGCCCCTGTACTCAGCACTGGTTAGGCCACACCTTGAGTACTGTGTCCAGTTCTGGGCTCCTCAATTTAAGAAGGACATTGAGATACTTGAACATTTCCAGAGAAGGGCAACGAGGCTGGGGAGAGGTCTAGAGCACAAGCCCTATGAGAAGAGGCTGAGGGAGCTGGGGTTGCTTAGCCTGGAGGAAGCTCAGGGGAGACCTTATTGCTGTCTACAACTACCTGAAGGGAGACTGTAGCCAGGTGGGGGTTGGTCTCTTCTCCCAGGCAACCAGCACCAGAACAAGAAGACACAGTCTCAAGCTGTGCCAGGGGAGGTTTAGGCTGGAGGTTAGAGAGAAGTTCTTCCCAGAAAGAGAGATTGGCCATTGGAATATGCTGCCCAGGGAGGTGGTGGAGTCACTGTCCCTGGAGATGTTCAAGAGGGGACTGGACGTGGCACTTGATGCCATGGTTTAGTTAGTCATGAGGTCTTGGGTGACAGGTTGGACTTGATGACCTCTGAGGTCTTTTCCAGCCTTATTGATTCTATGATTCTAAGTTTCTTCAGGCTTGCAGACAGAACAGTTAATTATTCACATCTCTATTCACATTAGTATGAACATACACATGAGCATATTCCAAATGAAAATTTGCTATTTCACATGCAGATGAAGAGGGTTAAATAGATAGTGCTGAGTTTACCAGGGAAAATCCAGTATGAGATCACAGTGCGGAAATAAAACCTTGTTGCATAGCAAGGTGAGTCTGACTCCAAGGACTCCTAGATGTCTGAGAGAGAAAGATTCATTTGTATCTTTCCAGGCAATAGCTTCACTGAATTATTAAGTATCAACTAGAAGCACACCTGAAAAACTGCAGCTGGTCTAATACTAGAGGGCTGCTTATTCAGTGCCCTCCTCAATATTTCCCTGAGAGAGACATTACAGAACCTCAACTTTGGGTACTTTGGGTATCCAAACACCTAAGAACCATGGGAAGCAGGAAGGATTTGGACAACACAATCCATCTGTTCTGTGAAATGCTAGAGCATCAGCAACCACTGGAGGCCCCAGCTAGATGCAAAAGGAAATGCTCTTCCTCCTTTCCACTTACTTGCTCCCTCCTTACCCATTTGAGGAAGCCATAACCCAAAACCTGAGTGCACAAGATCAACTGCTTTATGAACAGATCTGTAAAGCCCACTTTATAAACTGGCAAATCCTTAGTGTTGGATCAGTTTGTGCTAGTTGAGTGCTTTCCAAAGAAAATTGAGACGTGGTGCTAAATAACATTATTTCTCCTGACATTCAAGCAAAGGATGGTTAAACAAGATGATACCTGGACACAATCTTATTTGCCTTTAGACACCTGCTAAAGACTAAACATTTGTTCAGTGTCAATTCAGGTATCATCTGAGTTTACTCAAGCTCATCTTTTCAACTTGCTATTTCCCAAGACCCAGACAAAAGCAAGGAGGCAGAAATCAGACATGGACAGAGAAATCAGAAATGGACATGAGACAGTAAAGAGGATTTGTCTGGATTTTGTTTGGTTTGGGCTTTGTTTTATTTGGTTTTAACTTTTCAGCTGCTTTTATGGAAAAGCCAGCATTGATGTGCAAGCAAGCAAGGTATGTTGCCTTTGTATAGAAGTTATTTGATAGCTCATGCTCACAATTAAACAATATTTAGGGTGCAGGTGGGTAAGTAATTGTTACACAGGAAACAGCATTTTCATTGGAAAAGCCACCCTGGTGCTCACTAAAATAGCCAGCATTGATGTGCAAGCAAGCAAGGTATGTTGCCTTTGTACAGAAGTCATTTTATAACTCATGCTCAGAATAAAACAATATTTAGGGTGCAGGTAGGTGAGCAACTGTTACACAGGAAACAACATTTTCATTGGAGAAGCCACCCTGGTACTCGCTAAAATAACAAACCAGCCACACAAAGCCCAGGAAAACACTGAGGGTGGTCATTTACAAAGTGTTTGTAAAAGATTACTCCAGCAGCTGTCCAACAGACGACACACTACAGTTAATCTTCTTTCAAAAATAATGCAATGAATTTGTTTGCTTTCCTGTGAGCTACGAAGCTTTCAAATAAAAGTGACTGTGGCACATCATTAGAGCTGGTCTGATAAAGCTTCTTCAGACTTACAGTAAATGTGTATCTCTGTACCTTCCCTTCCCCCTCCCCACATTCCTTGCACTATCAAAGAGCTTTTTATCCCTCTCCCTGACCGCTCCATTAAAAACAAAACAAGTTGCTCCCTCCCTTGTAGGTCTCCATGTAAATACCGAGCCCCAGACAACGGTTGTTTCCAGCATCACAATTGATGCACCGTGGGCTGTCTGAAACACAAGCATTGTTCTCCCTGCAGGACTGTGGCTGTCCTGGGCATGAAAGAGTCAGGATTTACAGCTGGAGGTACCTTCTGTTAGCCCATAGCATCATCCAAGGAAAATGGGATTCATCCAGCTCCTGCCTGGGACTGCCGGCAAATGTACTGTGAAAGCACTCACAACCAAACAGCTTTTTCAGTTATTTTATCCATCCACCTCATCTTGAATAATCTAGTGGTAGGTGCCACAATCTGTCCTTGCCTAGTTTTTCATTTGAAAGCCACAAGTTTCACGTGGTTCATAAAAACACCCACATTTGGGGGGGTATCACCTCCACGGAAGCTGAGGGTACTTTTATCACCATTTGAAAGCAAGCAACACAACCAACCCCAACCTTTCCCTAAAAACCTAGGCCTCAGAAGAAAACAAAGCCAAACCTTTCGCTGGAATGCAAAGCCTGGCTGTATTTATTTTGACATGGATGGGCTCTGTTGTGATACTCTCTGCTGATGCATCTTGCTTTTCCTTTAAACCAGCAGCCTTGCTTTTCAATTCCACTTCTCCTGAGCCATCGCTGGGGACCATTTCGCTGAAAGCTGTGGCCAAAGTCTGGGAGCCATTCAGGAGTTTCAGTATTATGTCATTATTTAGATGAAAAAGAAAACCAACCCAACACCCAAACCCCTAACTAACAGAACTTCATTGTTTTGAGGTCATAAATTTTCCGTGTTGTCTCCTCCTATATTTATAAAGTGACATCACAATTTGTAGCGCCACAATTTACTCTTAACTACAAGGTTGTAAAGTCCGTAGTGGTGCCTGGGAGACACTTGTTTATTGACGTGATAAATTTAAACCATGTGCATCCAGGAAAAAAAAAAACCCAACCAAAAACACAACACTTGCTTATTTGCAAAGCCTGCTGAGAGCTACCACACCACCTTGGATTGTGGGCTCATTAGATCTCAATCTAAACAAGGTCAGGCTAGGTCAGTGCACTTGAATGAATGACATTCAGAGGAGAGCCAGTGTTTTCTCGTGATTAAGGAGGTGGGAGTCTTCCACTTGGAAGCTTTCCAGAAGGCCTGAAAAGGTGATAAAAGGGATGTTGCCACTGGAAGGCATATTTTGAGCAAAAGGCAAGACCCCCAGATCTTCAGCACTTGTGCTCATAAAAGTCCACGTGATCTGCGCAAGGGGCTGTGAGCTCAGACATCTCCAAGCAAATTCCCCAAATTCAGATTATACCATGCCCATCTGCATGCAAAGTGCTGTGACTGCCAGTGCTGTGCCTTTCATCAGTGCCTGGCTCTGAATTCCTGACTTGCACATAAACACAGTGATATACTGTAAATAGTCTAAGAGGTCTGACTCAAAATATCTGGAGGCTTCAGCTGTGGCAGTTTCAGATAGCATCTGAAGTTTCCCATTATTCTTTGTAATCTGGAAATACTGCACAATTTGAAACCATTTTGTAGGTGATCTTTAGAAATGAGCTTACCCATCACAAATGGGGAGCCATCTGCAATGGCAGCAAAGCATTTAATAGTGTAAAGCAGTCCTGCTAAGCAATCCAGAGTAGAGAAAATCAACCTCAACTGCAAGGAAAACTGGCAGAAAGCTGTACCCCAGGCAGGGTTTCTTGAAGATATCTGAGCCTTTTCTCTGCAGAAAGGGTGGCAAACCTCAACAGCCATAGCTTTTTCAGAGACTGCATCTGTGTAAAAGCTTCTACTGTCAGGGGACTAGGAACCATAATAACTGGGCAACCAGTACTGAGATGGTATTAACAGGACACTAATTGCATTGTGTTTCAGCAGAGCAGTAAGTGCATTTGTTAATTTGCTTCCAGATTTATAGTTACCCAAAGGTCCTTGACTGCCTCATACTTGAGTAGAGCTGAAGACGTCTTCTAAAGGCTTCTGTTCCTCCTCCACACTCCTCACTGTTTCAAAGACTCCTACATTTGCATCCCTAGCTGTTGCCAGCACAGAATAACGTTGACAGGGTCAGAAACACTGAACAATTACCACAATGAACCAAATACTCATGTATTACAAATTCGCCTCTGGGATTTGCCTGTGTAGGTCTGAACTTTCTGCCTGTTCAGGGGTTCAGCCTTGCTGCCAAACCTATAGCAGTAACCACAGACCAGCCACACCACCAGATCTACTATTTATTAGTATCAGTGAATCCAGCTCCTCCAAAAGCCAGTAGGCTTTAACTCTTTTCTACCAGCACAGCAGCACAAGTCTGTAAAACAGCAAGGCAGGCAGCATCAGAAATTCAGAGGCTTAAATTATAGGTTGATTAACAGGGCCAAACATATTAAAAGGGTGCCCAATTTTTTAACTGAAGAAAAAAGTGGGGAAATGTATGATGTGGCTTGTTTCATAGCAGGAGCGTTGCATCACCATGTTTGTTCACTAAGTTCATGTTATTCAATAACTTTTAACACAGAGAAATGTCAAGAGGGGCTTTGTTCACTGACCAAGAGCTGATGAGGAGCTACCGACCTGTCACATAATGGCTTCTGCTTACAAGTAGCCTTTTGCCCTAAAAAATGCTCCATGCATGATGATATCTCCATGCATAACGTTGTGTTTCGCTCTTACACGACGCATAGGAACCCAGATAAACAACTGGCCGTGCGCCAGCCCGTAGACAAAAAGCAGCATCTGTAAACACAGCTCAAAACCTACAAGGAGGAAAGGCTGGCAGAGCCTTAGGTGCCAGGTTCATAAAAGACAGACTGACAAATGATTTACTAGCTGAGGCTGGCCAAAGAACCGTGTTACAACTACAGCCACAGGATTTGTATCGAGCAGTTCATGGCCGTATTGAATTGAAATAACTATTTCGTATCATTCCTCCAGAAAAGAAGCAGTACGACCAGAAAGGGCATGTGAAGTTCCACTGCATGCAGAAAGCAGATTCTGAATGAGAAGTACAACTTCTAGAAGCATAACCTCCTCACAGCATGTCTCTAGCTTTAACCAGGGGGAAGATTCGTCTCAAATCAGACGTTGCTCAAAAGAAAAAGCAGTTTTTCACAAAGCCTAGGTGGTTTAGGATCTCGACTCCTCACCACAAAAACATTGGGAATAACTTACATTAAGCTGATTTGGAAAGATTTCTGTAGACTCAACCCAGGCAGAAAAGCCTCAAAATAAGTTCTGCAGGAAGCCAGATTTAAATGAGAACAAGCTTTTTTCATCTTTCTGATCCAGGAAAGGATTCTTTTAGTGGTTGGGTTAAGTGTTGCCCTCTTTCTTTAGGAGAGTCCTTGTGCACTGAGCTATAGTATCTCACCAGCACAAGGTAGCACCCTAAATTAGCAGCTGTCATTTAGAATACATGCACCTTTATTAGCTGGCAACCAGGCTTAATTTACAACTATGTGATCTTTACACAGATCTGTTTCACATGTTTACGGCCAGTTGTGAGGAGCACATAAAAGTGTTATCATTAGGAACTGCTGAACAAGAAGAAATTGAACAATTTCCTCAACTAAATGAAAGCATTTATAGGCACACAGAACAACAAGGATTTACAGAACCTAGGCTTGTTGAGCTCCCCTTTATGGATTGTTTTGCTCCTATAAAATATGTACTGCAGCAGCTTCACTTCTAAGGCAGGAATTAGTACCATATTTTACTTCCCCCTTTTCCTCCACCAGTATCACAGCCCTGAATGCAACAGAAATATTTTAAGACACCACCAACAACTGCAGGCTTGGGGAATGCAGTTTTGCTTCATTTGCAACTCCAGCACTGCCAAGGAATTTCACATATTTGTTGAAGGATTTTGCTCACACTCTTAATTAAACCATGTGAACCAATCAGAAGAAGATGGAATAAAAAAAAAGGGGGGGGGGGGGGAACCCCTTGGAAATTTGTATCCACATCCCTGTGGCTTACACACAGCCCTTTTAACCCCTCCCCAGAAACACAGAGAGGAATTTTAATAGAAGGAGCCACGAGACTGTCGCAGCACTCAGCATTAACACAGCCACCAAAGTTGTCGACCCCTTCAGGGGTGCTGACGAATTCTTCTCAAGCTTAAAAAGGCTTCGAAGTGCCAGAGGAGGTAGGAGCAGAGCACAGGCTGTTTTGAAATCCTTGCTGAAGAATAGGGCTTTTTTTTTTCCCTTTTCCCCTCCTTTTAAATAAATAAATAAATAAAATAAATAAAACAACCCCAAACCACGAGCTAGAGCTCCTCCAATGAAAGAGGTACCACAGGGTGTAGGCAGGTTGCCAGGCGAGCTCGGCAGCGTGACCGCACTGCATTGAGTTTCTTTAATGAAAGCCAGGAAAGAACACATTACACAGTGTTTCTTCTGAGAGCCAGCTAGCCTCCAGTGATTGAAATCAATAAAAACAGTCGGCAAGGGGCCCAGTGGGGGAAGAGAGAAATCTCCACTACAGCATTCAGTTTGCTTTCCACTTTCTCCCTCCCCCCCCACCTAAAGTTAAACTCTGAAGATCACCATGACAAGCTACTTCGCTTCCAGCCCCGGGAAGACGCTGGTGGGGATTTAAAGGAAGCGAGTGCTGTGCCTTCGCCTCCCTGCCTTCGCTCTGCCCCCAGCGTGAAGGAAATGAAAGGCTTGTTTGGAATCTGAATCCCTCCTGGAAAAACTTCATCAGACAAGTGCATCGTTCCGCAGTTCAGGAAAGGGATGGATTTTACGGTCGGAGAATGCTAAAAGGTGAGAGGGGAAGAGAAAAGCAGGAAACTGATTCAGCCAGAGCCCACGTACAGGCTAGGATGTCCACCACGGCAGAGGGGACCTCTGAAGCTGCGGGAAGGACTGCAAGCCAGCGCCTGAGCTCGGCAGGATCCACATGTTAAGGCAGCCGAACCCCCGGGGCACACGTGACTGAGCACCGACCCAGGTAAGCAGAACCTGCCGCTCATGACCCCCTGCGCCGCGTCCCACACCGGACCCTCCGCAGATTGCCCCACGTCCTCCCTCATTAACCTCAGGCAAGTTAACGCTAAGCTCGTCGCGTCTGTAAATCGTGTCGGGCCGCTAATCCTGGCTGAACTATAGGACAGGCACAAAAGCCCTTTGTTTACCGGGGGCTTTTTTTGCCTTGAATTTGGTATCTGACAAGGTAGGACGGGAGCATTGCGTAAGCTCAGCCCCTGGAGGGGTTCACGCTGCCGGTCCAGGAGGGCCCGCTCGGAGTACGGGAACACGGCTGACAGCGCGCTGGAGCCGCCTGTGATCTGAGAGAGTGCCAGTAATGAATTTCTAATGCGGTCCACATTTATCTATTTTAGTTATGTATTTCAATCACCATAGCAGCCACATACAGTACATACTTGGACTGAGTTCCATGTGCTGCTCTGCAGCTTGCCTGCACGGGGGCGAGCCTGATTGTTTTCGTCGAAAAGAACTTTGCAATTAGACGTTGAGACAGCCAAGGGGGATTTCTGGCACCTTGTTCAGGAATGACCGGCAGAGGCTTACCCGGCACATGGAGATTCTGCCATCCCCCCCCAGTGCATGCAGTTTTTACAGAGATAACCCTATGGAAATGGGAAAGATAAAGATCACAGCTGTAGAGCACAACATTCTTCTGAAGTGTTTTTTGGCCGACTTCAGTGAGACGTGAAGGGTGAAATCCAAGCTCACCTTTTGCAATGCAAGCAAAAAAATGATGATGGCTGCACCTCTGTTCCAGCAGCGGCAGGAATTGACTGGAACAGATAATAAATAGGTGCCTGCAGAGCAAAAGCGACCACGCTCGGCCCCTCCACGCTGGTCACCATTAGATGTTGACAGCAACACACATGCTCGCTGTCAGAGAGAGCTGGGAAGGGACTGGAAGCCTCCACTTAGTGTTTTGTCACCTCATTAACCCAAACCTGTCTGGTGTAACCCCTGGACGACTCTGCTGGTAGGAGAGACTTCCCAGCATCTCCTCTCCCCTATTTCACTACCAGCAGGCAGAATGTAAGAACTAGTACAGCAAATGTATACAGGTGCAATGTTGCTCTTTCTTTAGAAAACAGCCTTTTGAGAGTGATTTTATTGTTTTCACATCACATGGAAATGGAAATGACCCCATACACTTGAAGAGTGACCTGGAGAACACCTCCATGACCAAAAGAAAGGGGTTGTTATTTCTGCGCCTAAATTTAAGCACTTTTAAAGCCTGGACTGTTCTGATCAAGCTATGAAAACAGCTGAAGCAATATTTAAATAGCAAGAAGTTTTACTACTGATTTTATCAGTCCAGACTTGAACTGTTCACACAAAACAGTCACAAAGTTATAGCTGAAGAAGCAATTAAAGAACAATAATTTAC
Source organism: Melanerpes formicivorus (assembly GCF_026170545.1). Taxonomy (NCBI): domain Eukaryota; kingdom Metazoa; phylum Chordata; class Aves; order Piciformes; family Picidae; genus Melanerpes; species Melanerpes formicivorus. The sequence goes on along the minus strand of NW_027142366.1, from coordinate 5,761,066 downwards.
ACTTCAAAAAAGCACAGCTGTAAATTCATAATAGAGTAACAGGGCCCCATGTAAGTTTTGGGGCATATCCACAGACCCACAATTCACCTTCTCAAAACCTGTTCCACGCTTTGCCTCCCTCTGCACAGACCCTTTGCAGAAATGACAGCACCTTCATACATAGCCTGCAATTCACAGCAGTCACTCCCACCCCAATCAACGAGTCTGTTTTACACTGCTCTCGGAGCTAAATTTATCCTTGTGCAGAGGAACTCTCTGGAGTCTTTACTTAACATTTCAAATGAGGAAGGCTTAGGTGGGACTTAGACAATGCACATCATTTGTACTGACATTCTCCAGCTCAAATGATATTCCTGCACATCACTCCCTTGGTAGAAAATACAACTATTATCTTTAAAGCAGAGTGCAGGGTATTTTTACTTGTAGTGCTAGCTTTCAAAAGCTAAGTGGTATGAGTTTCCACAGCATTGACTTTCAATTATTTTCAAGCAAACCACATAGAAAAAAAAATGAATCATGTTATCTTTCAGAACTTTTGACCTAGTACAGATATTCTAGCAGTCATACCCCAAGGCAAGACTTGTCAAACTTCTTCAGTCACACTCTTGTTATTCTAGCAGATTCCATGAACAGTGACCCAGTCCTTCAGACTCTTTCTTAGAGTATGGAGATCTGGAATAATCCCATGCAGATTCCCTGAACAGTGACCCAGTCCTTCAGACTCTTCCTTAGAGTATGGAGATCTGGAAGAATCCCATGTTGCTTTGCTGAGCTGGATACAAAAACCCACAACTAATGGGAGCCTACTTCTTATCTTTCTACTAGTCTTGATGGTCCCTATCATCAAAACACATAATCAAGAGATCCAGTCAATGCCAGTTGTCTTTACAGTCCTTTACAAGTGGTAAAAGAGCTTTTAGAATACAGTACAAAAGGTTTTGTAATGGTCAGCAAAGTAGATTAAATTGTTTTAAAGATGGAAAACCAAGAATTTTGGTTTATTCTCATCTGTCTAAATCTTTATGAAGGGAAATACCTGGGATTCTACAAAACAAGTTGAATGGCTGTTCCAAAAAATGATGAAATTCAACAATGAAAGTGCAAACATCAGGATCTGCTCAACACCTGGATAGCCCATCTTGGATGAAACATAATACTTGTGCCTGTACTGGTGGAAAAAAGTATTGCCATCCCTTTCCAATTAACATAGTCTGACACTTCTTGAGTACTGTAAAGCTTCAAGATATCTCCTTTCTTATTTACACCAGTGGTTCATGTCCACAGTACTGGATTCATTCATCTGAGTGTATTTAGTTTGCTCAGTCTCAAACTGACAGCTTCTCTGTAACACACCCATTCTGACTCAAAAAATAGAACAGAATTAAACATCCACTTGGAGAAGGGGCATTCTCCCCCATCTATGGCAAAGGCTAGTGAAGCAGGAAACTATTACATGAAAAATAAATGGTCAGCAGTCCCTAGGAAATGTGGCTTTCCTTACAATCCAAGCAGCAATTCTTATGTTTGACTCAGGCAGACTTTTTTGTTAACAACAAGAAGGCATCAAAACCCATCAAAACCCTTCCTTTCTCTTTAACATCAAGTTGTCATTAACTTCATCTCCAGAGTTCAACATGATATATAGCTATAGGGAATTCATGTCCTGGCATTTATCTACACTCTATTTTCAAACTCTCTGTATTCTCCCAGACCTCAACAAAACTTCCATTCATTAATTTCTTATTAAGTAAGACTAACATCACTTGTAGTTTGTTATACTCAGATCCTTTAAGAAACCTAGCTAAATAGTCCAGAGTGTATTCCATGCATAGATATATCTACATACACTCCACTGCATGCACACACATGGAATATTCTGTGATGAGTAAGATGCTAAAGGAGACACTCAAGAAAACAGAGTAGGCAGCATTAATTTCTTTAGCAGAACATGTTCATTTCATGATTCAATGACCCTAAAGCAGACATTCACATCAGTACCCAGAACACAAGCAGCCCCCCTCAACTGTCCTGCACATTCATACTATGACACCTGAGCAGAAGGGTATCAACAACCTCACATCTTGGCACTTGGTTTGCTTTACACTAGGAAAAATAGTTCAGGAGACAAGAGAACTGGACCCTAAGTTTGGTTATGAAAGCTTAACCCAAAATGAGGAATTAACAAGATGGACATTACAGATTTTTGCATTTGATAACCAGAGATCACACAGAATCACAGAATTGTCAGGGTTAAAAGGGACCTCAAGGATAATCCAATTCCAATCGCACTCCATGGGCAGTGACACCACACCAGATGAGGTTGCTCAGAGCCACATCCACCTTGGCCTTAAAAACTTCCAGGGGATGAGGCTTCTACCATCTCCTTGGGCAGTGTCTCACCACCCTCATGGTGAAGAATTTTTTCCTAACATCCATTCTGGATCTACCCACTTCTAGTTTTGCTCCATTCCCCCTAGTCCTGTCACTACCTGACATCTTAAAATGGGTGTCTTGGACTGTGACAATTCATTTCTGTGAGATTATTATTCTTGGAAATATGTGTAATTTCCATGACTAGACCTTTGAACAGCTTTACACAAAATTGTAACCTGTTAAAAGAAACAAATACTGTAAAGCTCCACTTCTATCTCCTATACAGTTCAGTTCCCATAGAATATCCTGGTTGGAAAGGTTTTGTCTCACTGAGAAAGGCCAAGGAATTATGTCTCTCAGAGCTGGCACAAACTACACAATCTAGCTTTCCTTCAAGTCTGCTTGCTGCCCTTCCAATTAAAAATGATCAAGTGCAAGTAGAACAAGAGGACACAGTCTCAAGCTGCGCCAGGGGAAGCTTAGACCTGAGGTGAGGAGAAAGTTCTTCACAGAGAGAGTTGTTAGCCATTGGGATGTGCTGCCCAGGGAGGTGGTGGAGTCACCATCCCTGGAGGTGTTCAAGAGGGGATTGGACGTGGCACTTGGTGCCATGGTTTGGTAGTCATGAGGTCTTGGGTGAGAGGTTGGACTTGATGATCCTTGAGGTCTTTTCCAACCTTATGAATTCTATGATTCTATGATTAAACTTGACTGGTGTTGGGGGGGGGTGGAAAACTGAATGCATTTTTTGGTCAGTTAGAAATGGTCTCCTGGAAGTTCCTCAAGAAAATCCCATCAATGTTTTCTGCATTTTGAAAGTCTGTGAAGTGAAGGTGCAACCCATTCCCAAATCCTCTGAGCTCCCTGATAACTGTAGGTCTATGATACTAACTTAAGCTGTCCAAAGCGATCCCACAGTCCTGGAATACTGGAATGACATCTGCTTTTTATAGCTTCAGGTGTGCCCTCATTATGCTCTGGTGAGGCAGAGCAGAAGATTGAAAAACAGTTATGATTTAAGACCCTAAATTAAAACCTGTTGACTGTTTAGTAAGAATACTCCATAAACCCTGCTTGTGTTTCCACAGACCACACTGAAGGATATCACTGTCAGAGCAGCACAATACAAGGTGGTGGTGGTTGCTTATTTTGAATTAAGGCACCTAGCAACTTAACCCCCAAATAAATTTGCTATTAATCTGCACTTCAGTACTCCCTAGCCTACAGGTATTTACAAAATACTACAGGCTTGCAGGGATTGAATTTACAGCTGATGTCAGTTTCAAAGTCAGGCTTTACATGCAGAAGTTATTTGCATCTTTGAGAAACCGAGTATAAACACAGCAGTAAAAAACAAATGGCAGCTGCCCACGTCGGTTTGAAGTTAGGTATAAAATAGAGTGGATAATTACAGAGGGAATAACAGGTGAAATAGAAGCAAGCACCGACCAACACACCAGCAGGAGGATTAAGTTTATCACGTACCTGTTGTGTTATCATGTAATTTTGCAGAGATTAAACCAGAGGGAGGTTCTAAGGTAGGAACCAGCAGTGATGCCTTCATTGCACGCAGGGCAGCGCGGCAAAAAGTGCTGGAGATGGTCATTAGAAAATACAACCCTCAAAAGGTAAATGTTTGAATTGTTAGGGAAAGAAGAGTCAACATTTCCATAGTGCACAGTTGATAATAGCTGGAGTGGGAATGGACTGCAGAGCTTTAAAAGTGAAGTAGTTTATGCTTGGCAGAAGAAAAGGAAAGTAAGCACTTGAACTTAGGGAGAAGCTTCTTTGCTTTGAGGGTGCCGAAGCACTGGAACAGGTTGCCCGGAGAAGTTGTGGGGTCTCTATCTCTAGAGACTTTTAAAGCCAACCTGGATGTGTTCCTGTGCAACCTGATCTAGGTGAACCTGCCCTGGCAGGGGGGTTGGACTCAGTGATCTCCAGAGATCCTTTCTAACCCTTAATGTTCTGTGATTATGTGTCAAGGTAGAGAGAGGTTAACAGCAAATGGAAGGTCCATCTCAAGGGAAATTCTGACCTTCAAACAACTTAACAACAAAAAAAAGTATCTAATCTGGCAAAAAGCTAAGATGCAGAATTATTTTTTTAACAGGAACATATTTCACAGTATCACAGTATCACAGTATCACAGTATCACTTAGGTTGGAAAGGACCTCGAGGATCATCGAGTCCAACCTATCAACACAGACCCCATGCCTAGACCATGGCACCAAGTGCCACGTCCAATCTCCCCTTGAACGCCTCCAGGGTCGATGACTCAACCACCTCCCTGGGCAACCCATTCCAATGCCGAATGACTCGCTCGGTGAAGAATTTCCTCCTCACCTGGAGTCTGAACCTCCCCTGGCGCAGCTTGAGACTGTGTCCCCTTGTTCTGGTGCTGGTTGCCTGGGAGAAGAGGCCAACCCCCTCCTGGCTACAACCACCCTTCAGGTAGTTGTAGAGGGCAATGAGGTCACCCCTGAGCCTCCTCTTCTCCAGGCTAAACAACCCCAGCTCCCTCAGCCTCTCCTCATAGGGCTTGTGTTCAAGGCCTCTCCCCAGCCTTGTTGCCCTTCTCTGGACACGCTCAAGTGTTTCAATGTCCTTCTTAAACTGAGGAGCCCAGAACTGGACACAGTACTCAAGGTGCAGCCTAACCAGAGCAGAGTACAGGGGCACTATGACCTCCCTTCTCCTGCTGGCCACACTATTCCTAATGCAGGCCTTTTTACTTTCAAGGAATGCAACATATTTTGAAAGAGAGAAATCAAACTAAAATCAAAATTAAAGATTCTACCTTAACATAAGGCATTCCAGTACCGTGAATGTGAACTGTGAAAACAGTTATCATACTCTTCTGTTGAAGGTTAAATTAAAAGTCAAGATGTTTCCTAAAATACTATAGAATAGAATAGAACAGAACAGAATAGAACAGAACAGAATAGAATAGAACAGAACAGAACAGAACAGAACAGAACAGAATAGAATAGAATAGAATAAAACAGAACAGAACAGAGTAGAGTTGAGTAGAATTAACCAGGTTGGAAGAGACCTTTGAGATCGTTGAGTCCAACCTATCATCCAACATCATCTAATCAACTAAACCATGGCACCAAGCACCCCATCCAGTCTCTTCCTAAACACCTCCAGTGATGGTGACTCCACCACCTCCCTTGGCAGCCCATTCCAATGGCCAATCATTCCTTCTGTGAAGAACTTCTTCCTAACATCCAGCCTAAACCTCCCCTGGTGCAGCTTGAGACTGTGTCCTCTTGTTCTGGTGCAATAAAGTTGAAATCTCCAAAAGAAAAAAAATAATCAAGCTTGACAAAAAATAGTGTCTTACTTTTGTTTTGGGTGGTTGGTTTGTTGGTTGGGTTGGTGTTGGTGTTTTGGAGGGTTTGTTGGTTTGTTTGTTTTTAGCAGTTGGGTTTGTTGTGTTCTTTTGGGGGGGATTTTTTTGTTTCATTGGGGTTTTGTTTGGGGATTTCTTTGGTCGCTTGCTTGGTTTTCATTTCCTTTAGAAACTATGACTGGGAGCTAAAAATCATGCTGTAAGGTTTTAAGGTGGAAATTGTGAGGTGACCTTCTGCCAGTGATGCAGGCAGCGTGGTAAATGAAACATTAAGTGAAGAACAGGGAGCAAGGGAACACTGGAAAAGTTAGGGAAGCCAGGAAAATCAACACCTGACTTTTCTTGCAAGAAAGCAAAGACCAAAAATTCTGCACTTCCAGCACAGAATTCTGTGAATGAACTCTTGATTTATTTAATGCTCCTATAATATCCATCACAGACCCTTAAAAACTTCTACCAATTAACTCCAAAAAGCTCAAAGCAGTTTGGAAGCGCTGATCTCTCTCCCACAGTACACAGTCCAAGAGGCACCCAGTAACAATGAGAAGTGCAAATCCACGCTAAATTCCAACTTTCAAGTTATAAACAACAGCATGATTCATACTTTTCCTGCCTTTGAACAATGTTTACAGTCTGTATTTATTTCTTTTCAATTCTGCACCCAGATCTTCCTCTGATTAGACTTGGGATACAACTGCAAATGGAAGATAATAATCTGATTCATCACACACTTGACAACTTTCATGACAGGAAGCAGGGTGCATGTTGGCAGTTTGAGGCCAAACTTTGCAGCTTGCCCCAGGTAAACACAAACTCAAACCAACAATTGGAACTTCTCTGCTTAAAAATTCCAAACTTTCAGGCATATATTTAGCACAAGATGGAATCACAGAATTGTCAGGGTTGGAAGGCACCTCAAGGATCATCTAGTTCCAACCCCCCTGCATTCCACTAAATCAGGTTGCCCAGAGCCACATCCAGCTTGGCCTTAAAAACTTCCAGGGATGAGGCTTCCACCACCTCCCTGGGCAACCTGTTCCTGTGCCTCACCACCCTCATGGTGAAGAACTTCTTCTTAATGTCTAATCTAACTCTCCCCTCCTCTAGCTTGGATCCATTCCCCCTAGTCCTATTACTACCCAACACCCTAAAAAATCCCTCCTCAGCTTTCTTGTAGCGCCCCCCCTTCAGACACTGCAAGGCCACAATAAGGTCTCCTTAAAGCCTTCTCTTCTCCAGACTGAACAACCCCAACTCTCTCAGCCTGTCTTCATATATCACAGAATTGCATTTTCTCCTTTCCTATAATATGTGCTCATTTTTACATACCTAAGACCAAAAAGGGTTTTAGTTCCCAGAGTCCCCAACTGAATAAATGTTCCCAAACCACTTTGCTTTACACACATTTTTGCACATCGGTTCTTTTGCACCTTTTTAAGTCTGCCCAGTGTAGCTCCTATTAGGATGGCCTGATGCAGCAAACAGAGCTGACACCCATTGCTTCCTGCATCCCACCCAGAGCCTCCTGCACTCCTTGTCCCTTGCAGGCAGCCCTGGGCTGAGGAACAAAGGCTGAAGCCCCGTTGTGCTTGGCAGAACATACACAACAGAGAGTTCTTCAACAAGGTGGAAATGCTGCTCAGAGATTAAAAAATAAATAATAATCAAAGAACCATTAAGAATTAGCCACAATGCTGTTCAGTCCCCAAAGGTGACACAGCTCCTCTCATCCAAGATTTGTCACATCAGCATTTACATAATTTTACTAAGTATTTGATATGCTGAATCACCACATCTCATGAGCAACAGGAGTAGGCAGTCTGAATGAAAGACATAGAATGGTTTGAGTTGGAAGGGACCTTAAAGATCATCTACTTCCAACCCCCCACACACCATGGGCAGGGACACCTCCCACTAGACCAGGTTGCTGAAAGCCTCATCCAGTCTGGTCCAAAATACTTCCAAGGATGAGGTGTCCACAACCTCTCTGGGCAACTCACTTCAGTGTCTCACCACCCTCGTAGTAGAGTTTCATCATAATGTCCAATCTAAATCTGCCCTGCCTAGTTTAAAACCATTGCCCCTTGTCCTATCACCACATGCCCTTACAAAAAGCCCCTCTGCAGCTATCCTGTAGGAGAGGACTTACATGAAACCTCCTGGACAGTATTCCCAAGATTTCTGCACACAGGATCAGCAGGAAGGCCACTGAAGATGACCTCCATGCCAAATGGCAACAGACCAGAGCTCTACATCTTCCACACAATGTAAAGCTGAGCTTAGCTTCAGTGTAGTTCTGCTGGAGAAACAGAGTGAACAAAACTCCAAGCAGTGGGTAATGCAGCTTGCATGACATTCCTTGACTCCCAGCTGGTAGTTATTTTAGGGAATCTGACAGTTCAGAAAGGCACCATACTGTGTTTTAACTACTGTAATTAACATAACTAACAGTTCTGGTTGATGCTTTCTAATGTTTAGATGTATGATTCAACTCCAGCTGCAGCCAGGCCTTCTAAATGTCATGTGTTTTTTAGGCATCAGCAGAGCCTTGTATTACTACACTTCTAGGCTAGGCTTGGCCAAGGGCGAGATACTGTGGTTAGGAGATCTTCTGCACTCATTTATCTAATGACTACTCTGAAATGCAATTTCATAATTATCTTAAAGAGTCCTGCTGCTCTGAAGAAGGCCATGGGGCCTCGGGTTTTTTTTAATGACCATGACACCTACTGGAAAATTCAAAAGGCACAGAAAAATGGGAGAGGAAAAAATACAAACCCTGCACACATGAGGCCCTCGCTGGCAAAATATATAGAATGTTCTGAAGCTGACAGTTTTATAACTCTAAATGGTTTCACAAATGAAATCCAAACAAAGGAGCAGAGTTGTACTCTAAATCACTCAGCAATTGCTGCTTAGAAAAACCAGCAACCACCAACTCCAGCAGACAAAAAGAGCTGCTTTAAGTAAGCTTCAATGAATGGGAAAAAAATGCCAGATTTCTTTTTTTCTTTGTTGTTGTTCTTCTTCTTCTTCTTCTTCCAGCTTTGTCTTTCTATATTCTTGAATCTGTACACATCATGAGTCAATTCTCCCTGACAAATATTGTATAACCAACAATCAATCACATCAGCTTTTTATATGTTGAGGGAAGTCAGATACCCAGTGATAAAACGAGTTCAGGCAGAGGGCATATGTTAAGCAGCTGTGAGCCCCTTTAAGCTGTCTGGATGCCTAAAAGCTTAATGTAATTACAGAGAGCTCTGATTTCTTCCTTTCCCACCTTACACTAGAATTTCCTCATTCTAGACAATAGAAATTATTAACTTCTGGGGAGAAATATAGGCACCCAGTGACTGCAGCACTACAAGCAGCATGCTTATAAGTTAGAGACGGTGTATTTTGCTTACAGTGAAAGATTGCACAACCAAGTACTTCTGCTTAGGCTCTAAACATAGCTTCACTTATGGATAAAAGAATCTCAGGTAAAAGTTTCAGGCACAATTTAAACCTGCAGAAGTTAATGCTGCTGCCAAAAGACACATTCTCCACTTTCTCCCACCTTTTCCTTGGGTTGGCACAAGTGTTTGTGTGGCCTTGTAAACTCATCTGGGTTAAAATTACCTCTCTATCCCCTCCCCTCCAAGGTTACTTTAAGCTCAAATAAGCTTAATTCAATTCACTGTGAATATTTCTTGCCAGCAAAAAGAGGAGGTGATAGAAAGGTGGAAGCAGGTGGTTATGAAGCTTGCTGGGTCCCACTTCTTTGCAGCCTCTGGCTGAAGAAACTGTTGCTTAAAATAAATACAAGTGCAAAATACATAATCTAATAAATATAAGTGTAAAATATGTCCTGTTGCAGTGTGTATCCTGCCTTCAGCTTAAGAGGGATGATGAACTTCAGCTTGTCAACTTAAAAATCATCACAGAGCTTTGGGTATTTGCTGCTTTTTAGGAGAGCCATGCATTGCATGGTTTGGGGCTTTCAATTATTTCCCTCTCATTTCAAAATGACAGTAGAGGTCAAGTAAAGGCAAAAGACATCATTTTTTTGCTTCCAAGGGCCTGAACTCAGGCTGTTCTGTGAAGCACAAGGGTACAGCAGTCCAAGAGCCTGGTTCCATTACCAAGACCCGTGACAACATTTTCAATGACCTCAGTCAGAAACTGCAAAAAATTAGACAAAGGAGGCAGCATGGAGTGGGAACTGGTTTAGTAAAGAGGAACAAGAAACTGAAATGAGTCAGAAAAAATAAAGTTTATGTGAAGGAGGAAATTGAAGGAGAACTGAAAGTACAAAGAGCAGGTAGTATTTAAGTGCACAGGAGGACATTGGGGGAGGCAGGCGGGAGGCCCTGTGAAATAGTTGGGGTAATACAGGGAGTGAAAAAAAGCTTAAAGGGTGTGCTAAACCATGTGAAATACCACAAAGGGAGAGTGCAATGGAAGAAAGGGAAGTAAAGGCAAAAGTGAATGTGAGAAAAACCCTTGAGCACATGAGTAATATGACCAGAATAGCTGTTCTATGTTTAGAGAGCCGGTCGAGAGTAAAAATGTCATAGAACAGTAGAATGCTCTAGTCCAACCCTCCTGCAGTAAGCAGAGTCATCCCCAACTAGATCAGGCTGCTCAGAGCACCATCAAGCCTGACCTTGAATGCCTCCAGGGATCAGGACTGCACCCTGGGCAACCTGCTCCAGTGTTCCACCACCCTCATAGTGAAGATCTTCCTCCTAATGTCCAGTCTAAGCCATCTTCCTCAACAAAGCACAGGACAGAGCAGGTAAATAAAAACAGCTGCAAATGGAGAAGAGGCAGCTCTCCCTGCTCATGGATTCAGACATGGATGCTTAATGAGAACACTGGCCAGAAGGCAGCCACTATTGCTAAAAGTTAAGCAAAAAAGACCAGTAAGGTCTGCTTCATATTTTTATTATTCAAAACGTGTCAGGTAAGAATCAGTCTGTAGAAGGAATCTTTCCTTCTACACAGAGGGTGAGCATTTGCAATTGAACCAGGCCAGCAGCATCCTCAGGCATTTGGTAATTCTGAAAAAGGTAGTTTTTCTTGCAGACACAACCAAGGAAACTGAAAAACCTACCAGCAGATAGCAAGGATAGCAACTCAGAAATGTTTAGAGAGCACAGAACTCACATTTTCACTCTACTTAAGGTACTAGTATAAAAGATAAGTCTCTCTCTGTACTTTGTCCTCTGATTTGTTCAATTATTTTCTCCCTTTGGAATGGAATGGAGTGGAGTGGAATAGAATAAACTATTCTATTCAAAGTATTAGGTTGGAAAAGACCTTTGAGATCATGGAGTCCAATCTATCACCCAACACCATCTAATCAACTAAACCATGGCACCAAGCACCCCATCCAGTCTCTTCCTAAACACCTCCAGTGATGGTGACTCCACCACCTCCCTGGGCAGCACATTCCAATGGCCTATCACTCTGTTCTCTGGCTGCCAGAGCTGTTATTCCTTGAACCACAGCATTTAACTCTGAATCATAGCCAGGAAGCAAGCAGCCAGGGAAACAGATCAGCTCCAATTGGAGCTGTCAGGTTTTCTAGCCTTTTCAAGTTCTAACTGCAGTGCGAAGGTGCTGGTTAGCTTCCTGCATTTGAGACTGAGTGAGAAAAATCCCCTTCACTTCCTACCCACTGATCAGTGGCCAACAAACACCTCAGAACAAATTTGTCTGCTTTTGCTGAGAAAAGTCACAGGTTTGCTTGCTAATTTTAGGACAGGTAATGGTAGCAGTCAGTTATGGAACTGCTCCAGTAGTTTAAGAGATAATGACTGAGTTCAAAATAACATTTCCCTTTTATTATTTAGCTATTAAATAAAGAAACACTACCAGCTAATAATAACAACCCATATCTGTAACTTTGTTAAGATATCTAATCTAATAAGAAAATAAGTTATCATCACATACTACATAAATACATGACAAGAGGTGATCAAGGCAGTTAAAGATCGAGAACAACACACCGTGCCATCCTCTGTCCTTCCCTTTGCCTTTTGTCTTGGAGCTGCAACACATTAGAAGACCTCACTCAGTTCATAGAATCATAGAATTGCTAGGGTTGGAAGAGACCTCAAGGATCATCTAGTTCCAAACCCCCTGCCATGGGCAGGGACACCTCACACTAGATCAGGTTGCTCAGAGCCGCATCCAGCCTGGCCTTCAAAACGTCCAGGGATGAGGCTTCCACGTCCTCCCTGGGCAACCTGTTCCAGTGTCTCACCACCCTCATGGGGAAGAACTTCTTCCTAACATCCAATCTGAATCTACCCATTTCTAGTTTTGTTCCATTCCCCTTAGTCCTATCACTCCCTGACACCCTAAAAAGTCCCTCCCCAGCTTTCTTGTAGCCCCCTTCAGATACTGGAAAGGCCACAATAAGGTCTCCTTGGAGCCTTCTCTTCCGCAGACTGAACAGCCCCAACTCCCCTCAGTCTGTCCTCATAGCAGAGGAGCTCTAGCCTTCTGATCATCTTCATGGCCCTTCTCTGGACATGCTCCAGCACCTCCAGATCCTTCCTGTACTAGGGGCTCCAGAATTGGACACAGTTCAGTGGGGTTTCACCAGAGTGGAGTAGAGAGGGAGAATCACCTCCCTCGACCTGCTGGCTAAGCAATCACTCAAAGCAAGCAGCAGTCCCCTGTTAAAAGTTAAACCCTAACAACCTTTCCAAAAGGCTCATTATTATGTAAACAGAACACACAATAATCACTGAAGTCTGTAACCTCACAGGGGATACACACCATAATGTGCTATACAGGCAGCGGAAGGGAGCACAGCAATCTTAAAAATCATTTGATAATTTAAAATCTTATTGCAAAAAAAACACCCTGCCACTGGGTCTGCTTAAATCCCTTAGTCATAGGCCATGTGCAAAAATGTATTTCACGTGCCTGTGGTACACTCACATTACCAGCTACTTACACTAACGGCAGAAAAGGAGCTCACAACCCCTGCTTCCGGAGCAGGAAAAGGAACTAGGATTAATGATTTAAATACTACCAGGATCATGTGGCACAGAGACAGAAGGATAAAACTAGACCCTAAATTAAGGGGAACACTTGTACCTAAGCTAGTTTAGGAGGAGACTTGATGGGGTGCTCGGTGCCATGGTCTAGTTGATTAGATGGTGTTGGATGATGGGTTGGACGCGGTGATCTTGAAGGTCTCTTCCAACCTGGCCCATTCCATTCCATTCCATTCCATTCCATTCCATTCCATTCCATTCCATTCCATTCCATTCCATTCCATTCCTTGCCACAGCATGTCTTAGAGCACATCTGCTAACTCTCATGAAAGCACTCCTGTTCCTAAAGCATTTCCCATTTACCACTTGAGTCCTCACAGCAATGATCTGGTAGGAAGGGTCTAATCTGAGGCCACATTAAAAAAAATCTTCATATTTGATGAGCTCAGTCTAACTTTTGGTCTGTGGTGGCTGAAGTGGAAAGAGTCTGTTCTTTTTCTAAATAGATAACTAGCCAAATGCATTGCAAATATTTGTTCAACTGATCAGATACTGGATTAGGTTTGGAAAACAAATCAAGCCAATGTGAGTGCTGCTGCTCCGGCCTCCCCCTGGCACCGCTCCCGAGTGCCACAGAGGCTGTGCTTCCCCATGGGGGCAGGGGAACTGGGGGCCTGTGCGTGGTAATGGTTTATGTGTTCAAAAAAGGATTGGATGTGGCCCTTGGAGCCATGGTTTTCTTGTCAGGAGGTGTTGGGTGATAGGTTGGACTTGATGATCTCTGAGGTCTTTTCTAACCTTATTGATTCTGTGATGGTGTTTGAAGAATTAGACATTTTGTACCTGAACGCTTTCTGTGTCATCACTTCTGTACCAATGACCCCAAGTACTTTGGTCAAAACAAAAGAGCTTTCTGATGAAAATCAGGCAGGCAAATGTTTTTGCAGCACTACCATTTTGGTCAAAGGAATAAAATCCTTTGACAGGGGAAATATTCACGCTAAAACCTATGCAAACCTTCTGACAGGCTGCAAAAGTCTAAAGAAGTGAAAAGCATAACCATCTCGAGGTTTCTCTTCCGTTCAGAACTGGAAGCATGATCAAAAGACTGAAGAGAAGTTGTTACTTGCAAATGAATAATTAACCTGGAACGACCCCTAAAGTGCTCAGCCTATAACTTTACTAGAAATAAAAGCAGGAAAATAGCTTTCTAACTCAGTTCCACTTGCAAGCAGTTGTCCAGCTTTTAAAGCATTTTTATCTATTGAGCATTTTTAATCTATTCCAAACTGTTTGTGTATCTTTTCCTTTTAACTATAAAAAACTGCTTGAGATCCACATGGAGAAGTGTCAGAAACATCACCCACATAAAAGAGCACACAGATCTCTGAAGGCTTCTGAAATCCTTGACCCATACTAAGAAGCCTTAAAACTTGCATTATGTTCTTAGCTTTTTAGAATAAGGTTTGTATGTGGATTTCAATCCAATTAGGCTTAATGTTCTCCTGGTACTGTAACAGTTTCACCAGGGCACAAGCCCCATGAGGGGAGGCTGAGGGAGCTGGGGTTGCTCAGCCTGGAGAAGAGGAGGCTCAGGGGAGACCTTATTGCTCTCTACACCTACCTGAAGGAAGGTTGTAGCCAGGTAGGGGTTGGTCTCTTCTCCCAGGCAACCAGCACCAGAACAAGAGGACACAGTCTCAAGCTGTGCCAGGGGAGGTTTAGGCTGGATGTTAGGAAGAAGTTCTTCACAGAAAGAATGAATGACCATTGGAATGTGCTGCCCAGGGAGGTGGTGGAGTCACCATCACTGGAGGTGATTAGGAAGAGACTGGATGGGGTGCTTGGTGCCATGGTTTAGTTGATTAGATGATGTTGGATGATAGGCTGGACTCAATAATCTCAAAGGCCTTTTTCAACCTGGTTAGTTCTATTCCATTCCATTCCATTCCTTTTCATAATTCTTTCCAAACCCTTTTAAATCATTGCTTCTTTGGAGAGTTACACAGTTCAGTAGGACACCAAGGACTTCAGAGAAGTCCTTCAACAGTTGCGCTGAGGGAGATGCCATTTGTGAATTCCGCTTTAGCATATGTTCAGTACATAATGTTATTTAAGTGCTGTACAATAAATAATACAGCAGCAAAAGCTTTCAGCACATTTGGAAGTCAAGCCATAAACCCACTCTTGTTTTGGCCAAAGTGCAAGAATTTACTTGCAACAAATGTTGCAAAGAGGAAGGCACAAATTCCACTATAAAGAAAACGTTGTGTGGCTCTTTCTCCAGAGTGATAATCAGAGTTTTAAAACCTAGACCATAAAACACCTAACTTGTTTGGTTAACAAGGTCTTTTATAGCTGTGCTTCCATCTCACATGCTGGTCTCTATATGACAGCCAGCAGCATGAGGAATAAGCCACAGCAGCACTTCAGTACCTTCACTACCACAGAATCCAGAATACAAAGAGCTCCATAGTAGTAGTTCTTCATAGGAAGAGTGATTGGCCATTGGAATGGGCTGCCCAGGGAGGTGGTGGAGTCACCATCCCTGGAGGTGTTTAGGAAGACACTGGATGGGGTGCTTGGTGCCATGGTTTAGTTGATTAGGTGGTGTTGGGTGATAGGTTGGACTTGATCTCAAAGGTCTTTTCCAACCTGGTTAATTCTATTCTATTCTATTCTATTCTATTCTATTCTATTCTATTCTATTCTATTCTATTCTATTCTATTCTATTCTATTCTATTCTATTCTATTCTATTCTATTCTATTCTATCCTATCAGCTGCCAAATGAAATGCACCCAATGAAACACACACACACAAAAGAATTAACATCAGACATCCATTTCAAACATTACACAAGTGATCAAAGAAAAAAGGGAAGAAACCTAAAGCAAAGCTCCTTGCATAACAGACTGTGCATAAACTGTTGAGTCTTCTGAGTGGGATAAATACATTTCAGACTGTGCACTAATGTGACGTTTTAATGGTGTGAGAAGTATAAATAAAACTTCCTAAGGACAGATAACAGACTAGGAAGTTTGCTATACTATTGAAAGGTCCAAATAAACAAATACACATCTCTCTTTTCCTGCCAGAAGTGGACAACACACCCGTCCTGGCGGTGGATGCCACAGAGTTGAGAATGTTGTCACTTCTTCTGGACAACGAAACAAACCCACAGAAACCAGCAGGAGAAGCAGCCAAGTTTAGCCACCATATTTGGGCATCATGAGCCTATAAATACACATGGAGCATCCAAACATGGCTACAATTGTCATTCCCCTTGTATGAAAATGATTAGTTATACTACACTGATGATACACTCTGAAACACTGAGGAATCAGAATCCATTTTCACGTAATAATACCAGAATGCGATTCCACGCTTTGGGAAGAACATACTGCTGTCAACGTGCAGCAAAGATGTGTGCAGTGAAGGCTTGGTAATACAGATCCAGAGCATTATGCAGCAGCATCTAGTCCAATCCAGTTCCCAATGAGGGCAGGGGAGGAGGACACAGGAGGACACATACTGAGCTACGATGGCTTACACTGATAAAGGAGGTGGCTGGAACTACTCCTTGTATGAGTTCATTACATACTGTGAGCATGATGCTATCACAGAAGTGCTTAATAAGAAAGTCAACATCACAGATTCCTGTTATTTTGCTTGACTCAAAAAAGGGGGTGGGGGTGGATCATTTACACTGAAAGCTTTGTCTTCATTCACATCACGAAGGGTACAACATAAAATATGTTATCACAGGAAAAGCATGTCACAAGAAAAACCTCTTGGCTTCATTTAATTTAAGAAGAGACAGAACTGGGTCAGTTTGATATACCATCATGACTCTGCTTTGTTTATCAACAAATGCCATGTACTACTGCCCATAATTCAGTTTTAGGGGGATATTATCCAGCAGTTTTATAATCAAGATCATTTTTACTACTGGAAATTACATAAACTTGGACAGGGATAACATTCAGCATTATCAAATGGGAGGCATCAGAGTTATGATTTCTAGGCACAAGTGGTAATTGGATTGGAAGGCAAAGTTCAAGAAAACAGTAATACTCTTGTGTATTAACAGAAGGCCCCTTCTGCTCCATCCTGCACTACCCAAGGCCATTTCCTTCCTTAATATTAAAATTCTAATCAGCTTTCATTTCATCTACAGAAATTTATGACCTAGTCCGAGTTGTGTGGATAGCTTTGGAAACAAACACACCTGGAGTATGGGACCCAGCATGTTATAAATTGTAATTCAACTATAAAAGTCTCCACACGCACTAGCGGAGAATGCTTCAGAGATGCCGAGTTCCACGCTGTGCCACGCAATGAATTATGGCTGTAGCGCTGCAAATGTCTTCATCTCTGAATGCAGCTGTGCTCATCACAGATGTGATGTTAAGATCCTAGATATCGAACACAGAGGAAACAGGGCCCACTCTAGATGGAATGAAAATGGAGAGCTCTGACCACAAGGACAAATTCCTGGCAAATTTCTCTTAAGCAGGGCTTTCCAACGTCAGGGCACCCGCTGCAAGCAGCATGTCTGGTTTTTGTAAGCGCTGCCAGAAAACCTGAGCACGGTCTCCTAAGTGCTGCTGCTGCTGAAATCGGTGCCTTTGGCAGGACCTGTGTTTGAGGACTTGCAGAATGCTGAAAAATAAGCTGTTGCTTTTACACAGGGAAAATAGTTAGCTCAGTCACATCCTTAGCTGGCTTTTTTTCTTTTGCTCCCAAAGAGACATCTGACTCTTTAACTCTTTTTAACTATCTTTTTAACTCTGACTTGAGTATCATGTCTCAAAATTAAGCCAGCAGCGGGGGGGGGCAGGGGGAAGAAATCTGGAAATCGGAAGGAAAGCATGTTTATTCTGCAAGGTAACACAGGGAAATGGCTAGAAGGGCACAATTATGAGTCTAAATGCTTGAGTCTTCAAACGGTGTATTAAAACATCAAGCCGAAGCTTCAAAGGGTAACAACAAACCGCAAGTCTGCAGGTATGTGTCTAGCCTTCACGCCTGCACACAGCTCGAGAGTAGGTATTTATGTCAAAACAAGTGGGTGGGCCTCTGAGATCTGTGATGGAGCAATATCAACCACATCACTTCCTCCTCATTGCCAAACCTCAACGCATTCAACCCACCTCCAGCTTCTCCATCCATGAGCACTACAGCACTCATCATGCTTCCTTCTGCCTCCCTTTTACAATCCTTCCCTCCAGCTTCTCCATCCATGAGCACTACAGCACTCATCATGCTTCCTTCTGCCTCCCTTTTACAATCCTTCCCTCCAGCTTCTCCATCCATGAGCACTACAGCACTCACCATCCTTTCTTCTGCTTCCCTTTTACAATCCTTACCTCCAGTAAGAGGACACAGTCTCAATCTGCGCCAGGGGAAGTTTAGACTCGAGGTGAGGAGAAAGTTCTTCACAGGGAGAGTTGTTAGCCATTGGAATGTGCTGCCCAGGGAGGTGGTGGACTCACCGTCCCTGGAGGTGTTCAGGAGGGGACTGGATGTGGCACTTGGTGCCATGGTCTAGTAGTCATGAGGTCTTGGGTGAGAGGTTAGACTTGATGATCTTTGAGGTCTTTTCCTTATTGAGTCTATTCTATGGTTCTATTCTATTCTATTCTAATGTTGAGGAGCAACAAAAGACACACGGGCTTTTCTGTTGCTCTCTGTCCCAGCAGCAGGTTAGCTAGGAAATAATCCCATGGCATCAAGAATCTACCAGAAGGGGAGGCAGTGCAGCTTGTCCAGGAGATGGTCATGTTCAGATGGGCCAGCTGCTCAGCAAGAAGGTGCCCCTGTTCAAATCAGCGAGCGAGCCAGGAGACACATGTTCCCTCTTAGGGAGCTGCTTGGCCAGCAATGGGGCCACTGTGCCCAGCATCACCTGCTGCCTCTTGGCTGCTGGGAGGTGAGAGAAAGCAGACTCCTAGCTGTCAGCTCTGTAGGGCTGACTTAGAGATATGCAAAATGTGACCTTTGTGTGTGCCTCTGTGTGTGTGTGAATGTAAGCTGTGTAGGGGGGAGTGTAGGCTTGATCTTGGAAGTTCATCACAGCAAGAGAGATTGCCCATTGGAATGGGCTGCCTAGGGAGGTGGTGGGGTTGGTGTCCCTGGAGTTGTTTAAGAAAAGACTGGATGAGGCACTTAGTGCCATGGTTTAGTTGATTAGTTAGGATTGGGTAATAGGTTGGACTTTATGATCTTGGAGGTCTCTTCCAACCTGGTTGTTTCCATGATTCTGTAAAGTCAGATCAGCCTACAAGGTTGGGACATGGAACAAAATGTAAAACTGGATGGGCTAAATCTTACAGTGACTAAATAATCTGCAACAACAATTGTCAACAAAAAGTGGATGGATGTCAATAAAAACTGTTCCAGCTGGTGATGTAACCTCTGCTAAGGAATTCAGCTGACATCCCTGGGCCACAGCATTGCCGTCAGACATCAAAACTAGCTTTCAGATCTGGAAAAGCTCCACCAGCTTACATCAAACTCCGTCACTGGGAGAGAAGGGAAGCAGTGAGAAGGAAGAACAACCTCACTCAGTCCAGCCAGTTGGGCAGCAAGTAGAACTGCCAATCCATCAAGGAAAATTGCACCTTAATGGTAAGGTCAGTTTCAGTATTCAACTGCAATTTCCTCAATGCTTCTCCAATCCCTAAGCCACGCCTGACAATTAGAAGCAACTCCCCGGCTGCCCCAGGACTGATCCACCCCTGTGTTATCTGAACAGAAATCTTGACCTGCCAAACTTATCATCATCATCATCATCCTGTACATGCTGTACTGGCAGGTGCTGCTGGGGCGACTTGTATTTCAGAGTGCAGCAGCAGTTCGCTGATTGACCAACAGCTCTGAACTATATTTGGGAAAGCATCCCAGCCCTCACACTTCGCAGCTGAGACTCTCTGAGCATTTATGAATAAACAGAGATGAAAATTCACGAAATGCCCCGACAAACTGGCAACTGTCGAAAGCAAAAGGAATGGAATCAGGTTGTGAAGTTTAGAAGCTCAGCTGTGAAAGATTTCTACAAATTAGAGCCAGTAAATACTCTTCATTTATGTAATGAGTTCGACCCCTGATTTTTGGTGACAATAGCACACACTGACAATTCAGACTGGCCTCCAGTGATGGGGTTCACGTGCAGGCATTCTTGGGTGATTTCCCATTTTTCATGCTATGTCTCAATTGTTTTAACAAAAGGGGGGTTGTTTTTAAACAGGCTACAGCCCTGGCAAAGGCTCTTTTCCCCTGTGTCCTTTATTTTACATTTTTAAAGCATAAAATCATTTCAGTTGGAAAAGATCTTTAAGATGATCGAGTCCAACCACTATCTAACTCTATCCAATGTCTTCAGAAAGAATGTGGCACAGCATTTGCTCTGCCTGTTTAGTCTAGATTAAAGTTACTCTTTAAAAATCCAAGAAATAATGCCCTGCTCAACTGATTTAACTCATCCATTTCACAGAAAAGAACAGGGGAGGTGAGGGGAGCTGCCACACACTGCACAATATGAACCTGTAACTGCAAGGTTCAGTGCCACATTGGAGTTAGCTGTCAGAGAAATGAAGACTTCCAGAATAGAATTAGAATAGGAATAGGAATAGAATAGAATAGGAATAGGATAGGAATAGAATAGAATAGGAATAGAATAGAATAGGAATAGAATAGGATAGGATAGGGATGGGATAGGGATAGGGATAGGGTAGAATAGAATAGAATAGAATAGAATAGAATAGAATAGAATAGAATAGAATAGAATAGAATAGAATAGAATAGAATAGAATAGAATAGAATAGAATAGAATAGAATAGAATAGAATAGAATAGAATAGGTTGGAAAAGACCTTTGAGATCATCGAGTCCAACCTATCATCCAATACCATCTAATCAACTAAACCATGGCACCAAGCACCTCATCCAGTCTCTTCCTAAACACCTTCAGTGATGGTGACTCCACCACCTCCCTGGGCAGTTACATGACCATGAGCCAGCAAGGAGCTCTTGTGGCCAGGAAGGCCAATGCCATTCTGGGGTGCATTAGACCAGTAGGTCAAGAGAGATTCTCCTCCCTCTCTATTCTGCACTGGTGAGGCCACATCTGGAATATTGTGTCCAGTTCTGGGCCCCTCAGTCCAAGAAAGACAGTGAGCTGCTTGAAAGAGTCCAGCGCAGAGCTATGAGGATCATTAGGGAAATGGAACGTCTTCCATATGAGGAGAGACTGAGGGTGCTGAGGGCTCTTTAGCTTGGAGGAGGCTGAGAGGTGACCTCATCAATGTTTACAAATATGTAAAGGGTGAGTCCCAAGAGGATGAAGCCAGGCTCTGCTCAGTGGTGCCCAATGACAGCACAAGGGGCAGTGGTGAAGTTGAGGCATAGGAAGTTTCACGTCAATATGAGGGAATTTTTTTTCATTCTGAGGGTGACAGAGCACTGGAACAGGCTGCCCAGGGAGGCTGTGGAGTCTCCCTCTCTGGAGATATTCAAAACTTGCCTGGATGCTTTCCTGTGTGATCTGCTCTAGGTGATCCTGCTGTGGCAGGGGGATTGGACAAGACGATCTTTTGAGGTCCCTTCCAGGCCCTGTGATTCTGTGATACATGTAAAGGCACTAAAGTGACACTAATATTTGCAGTGACTTTATTTCAGGAGAGTAAACACACAGGGCTACAGCACAGTAGCAAAGGCAGCAAGCATTTGCCTCCCAGAAATACCAACTGAGTGATTACAAACCCAGAATTTGTGCAGATCTGTGCTATAATGGAGCATAAAAATACTAATTGTGAAGCGTATCCAGTTAGGTTTGTCAGCCTTAATATTTTCTGGTGATTTGAACAGGGCCAGAGACTAAGATAAGCATCTTTACAAATCCAGTTGGCTTTACTTCAAATCCAAAAGCTCGTGTCTAAACTGCACAAGAGCAGGAGCCCACATAGCACATTTTGAATGCAAAGCCAACCCAGTTCTGCTCATCATCCTCTATTCTGAACCCTGTCTGTAGCAAGTGGGTTTTTTTTTTGTGAGCTCACTGTCCTGCAATGAAATACTGTACAATATGCAATTATTTTTGTAAGATATTGCTGTTATTATTCAGAGCTACACTTACCTTAAGGATTATCTATCATTTCTCATTAACCAAAAACCAAAAGCTTTGCCTTTCTAAAGTTTACACTAATTGTTATCACTGGCAGTGATGAGTTAGAAATTGCTTCCACATCCTTTGAAGGTTTTAGGGGTTTTTTAAAATCAACCTGGCAAGTATTTCCCATTTACCCCAGTGCAGATCAATTCAATTTGCACAGCAGCTCACACTTGGAGTAAACAATGACGTTCTTCAAAACAAATACACCAAGTTAAAGCTGGGGCAGTTGTGCTTCATCTGAATCATACAGCTCCAGATTTCAAGTCTAAGCTAAGGAAACAGAGGTTATAACATCCTGCAGCTGGGACAAGTAGTGTTCATAAAGCAATGTTAAATCAAGACCACTTGGCCAGTTCAGGGAGTTGCTTGGGTGGAAGTGAAAGATCCCATGAGAGCATTAGGGAAAAAAAAAAGAGAAAGGTTTTGGTGTCCTAGCCAAACGCCCTTCCTTCACTTAATGCTACCAGGGAGTAAGTTTCTTCAGAGCAAACGACTGTGGAAGGTTGCTGCCAAGTAATTGCTGCTGATTTATTTACATCCAATCAGAGAGAAGAGGAATTAAACACTTTGCAAAATACATGGGGCAAGTTAATTACAAAAGGTCTTCCCATGCTACACGAATGCTGAGCAAGCAAGCTGCCACTTGGTCAGTCAGTTGTGCTGGGTGATTTGATTCACTGTGAGGTGCACATGCAAATTTTAACAGGGAGAGTGGCAGAGAGAAGGAGCTGGGAGCTGCAGCAAGGCAGTGCTACACGTGCTGCTAGTAGGGGCATATGCAGAGCAAAGTTTTCATTCCATCTGGGAAAATCAGGACAGAATAAAGGATTGGGGCTGGAAATGTTATTTTCCAGTCTCTCAATCAGTAGCTTTTTTTTTTGCTACTCATTTATTGTTGCAGTAAGCATTGATAAAATACTTAAGAGCTAACATTTTAATTTACAGCAGATGAAAAAAAAGAGTTGGTTTTCTGAGTTCTGTGAGAGAGAACTGGTGGCTGAAGCACAGGCACCACTCACTGCTTCCCTCAATATCAGAATAACTCTGACTGGAGCTTTTAGGTTGGGGTTTTGATCATTTGTTTGGGTTTTTTTGTTTGTGGGTCGGTTTGGGGGGGTGGGTTGTTTTTTGCTGTTGGTGGTAGGGTTTTTTGCTGTTGATTTTTTTGTGTTTGGTTGGTTTTGTTTGTTGATTGGGGTTTTTTTAAGCAGAGAGGAAGCATGAAACAGTAGTACTGAGAGGCGACTTTCATTACACTATCTGGATGCCAATGTCACGCTGTGCAAACGTGGATTCATTAGACAATTGTTGTGAGCAGTTGAGTTCTGAATTTGATCTAGTGATAGGACTCATGCTGTTTGGAAGGAGGAAGAAAAAAAAAAAGGAAGGGGTTGTGAAACCACACAAGGAAAACATTTCAGACTTGTTTTAAAAAGTCCAGTGTGAACAGTGATATATGGCATGGCCTGCAGATTTCAGCCTCTGGAGAATCCTGATGGGGGAAAGAAGGAAGGAAGGGGGGAAAGAAGGAAGGAAGGGGGGGAAAGAAGGAAGGAAGGGGGGAAAGAAGGAAGGAAGGGGGGAAAGAAGGAAGGAAGGGGGGGAAAGAAGGAAGGAAGGGGGGGAAAGAAGGAAGGAAGGGGGGGAAAGAAGGAAGGAAGGGGGGGAAAGAAGGAAGGAAGGGGGGGAAAGAAGGAAGGAGGGGGGGGAAAGAAGGAAGGAGGGGGGGGAAAGAAGGAAGGAAGGGGGGAAAGAAGGAAGGAAGGGGGGGAAAAAAGACCTAAACTGTTGGCTTCCACATTCTTAAATAAGATTATAAAATAGATTCCAACCTGAAAGGATAAAATGTTTCCACAGTAAAAAAAAATTATATTCAGATGCAGAATATAAGAGATTTTCCTTGCTAAAAGACAATCTGCAACAATGATTTATACCTTCTTCCACATTTCAAGTGCACATGACTGCCTGAACTAATGAATCAAGTTTAGTGAGGCCTGAGCTCTGCGGTATCCCCAGCGATGCTGGTCTGGGGAAGGGAGTGGTAGTTAACTGCCTTCCTTTGGTTTGTGCTGGCAACACAAAGCTTTTTGCTTTAGAGTGCTTAATAGTCCAAAACACACTGAAATTAACTCCTTCATTAGCTATACAGCTGCTACTCCTTATCTCTTTCATTTTTCATAATTAAAGCGCTGCCAAACTTTATGTTGTGCTTCAGACCTGTGCATGCTTAATACAAAACATGATTTATGTTTGTTAGAATATTAAACACGGGCCTCATGAATAAAATTACACTTCACAGATGACATTTGAAAACAAGCTCCATTCTTCAAGCTATCTAGAAAACCCCATGCTCATTCTGCCCATGCCACAACTTCATTTCCAGCTGATGAACCAGCTTTTTATTCCACCCGAGCTGCTTACGTTCAAAAGACAAAAACCAGTGGGTTCAGCTCCCAGCGAAACTGCAAACCCACTTGAAGCCTGTCGCTACAAACCTTGTTATTCATCTCCACAGGTTCATGGATGTGAAGTGCAATGTGTAGAGCTCAGCATTTCAGTTATGATTCATGTTGTAATTTAATCCTTCCTGAAACATTGTTTACTACATGAAAAGAAGTTGTACTTCAGCAACGAGAATCAGAAAGCAAGAAAAAAAATCAGATCAACTCAGAAGAGCAACTGAGTCACTAAAGAGGATGGCAACAAGACACATATTATCCTTGAGAATCCAGAGTGGGTCAGCAGTAGCCAAGCTTCTCTGGGTGACCACTGTGGATAGAACCTTTCTCCAACTCAGCCCTAAGAGCTCTGTGGCCACAGAGCAGTCCTGGAAGAGCAGGTCTCAGTATTGCACCTTGCCATGCATATAAATAAGTTTGTGCAACGATAGCTCCCATGTGTAATTCTAGTTGTGCCCATAAATACATGGTTATGAGGCCACAGGCAACAAGTAAGGCACTGAAGACCTGCATTAGTCAGGAAAAGCCATCTCCTATGGTCTTGTCTTCTCATGGCTGCAGCTTATGGAGCTCCAAGAACATATTACAGCTGCTCCACAGGGAGAGGTATCAGCCAGGCCTCTTCACATCCACTACCAAAATCCTCCTTCTCACATAACAAACACAGAAGAAAACAGCATTTTGTATCCATTTGCTGCTCTATTACACAGGGCAGCTGTCTTACTAGGTCCTTGAACATGGCTCAAATTTGCATGAAAGTACAAACAGAAGATCTGCTTTTTATTTGCATGAACTTGTGGCGCGTTCATTCCTGCTCTTGAGCAGGGAGGCCAGCCAGAGGCTGCAACCAAACAGCCAGCCACTACAGCATACTTTCAAGACCACTAGAGTCGGTGTTAGGTGATTTCCACCTGCATGCCATGTCACAAATGCCCATTAGCCACAGAAATCCCTTCCCCTTCAGATCAAGACCACACAATAATAACAGTTTGTGCTTCCATTTACTGTTCTTCATCAAAATACGAAACTCAAATCGCAAGCAAAATACTGGTTGCACTGTTTATTTTTCTTGGGTCCTTAAACACCAGCCACAATGTATGAAACAGAGGGCAAGGAGAGGCCAAGGGGAACAAGGCAGCTGGGTGGCTTTCACTGAAACATGGGGTAGGCAAAGACCAGAACCAATGCGTTCTGGGGAAGGGAAAACATGCACCAGAAAGAGATCAGATCTTTTACAGACCAATATTACACCTCAATAAAACTTTAATGGGCACAGAATAAAGTGGTCCAGGCTGCTCTCTTAAACCATTTTTTTCCCCCCAAAGTATTCTGCTTACCTCAAACTTCAGTCAAAATTAAGTAGCCTTGAACTAGTTAATCCTTCTTTTTAAGGGGGGGAAAAAAATCATCTATTCCTAAAAGCCATCTTGCTTTCCAAATATTACTGATAATTTACTTCTTTAGTGCCTATCTATCTATGTGCTGGAGTCTTTTTGTTGTGTAGAGGTTTTGGTGGTGTTTTTTACTGCATGGCATAGGGAAATTACTGCTTTTCTTCACTTTTCTTCTCCTTTAGATATGTTGCATCTGCATATTGAAATACCGGCTACAGATTCTGAGCAGCCAGATATATTATAATGTAATCATACAACACTTGCTTTTCATACTCTGTTCGCCACAGCATGCAAAGCAGCGAACACACACTCAGTAAGCAGCGTGAATTAGTGTAACACCGTGTGCCAAACCCACTGCTTTTCACAGGCACAAACCAAACTGACATTTATCAGAGTATCCTATTACATGATGAATATTTCATATCAGGACTGTTATGTGCCAGTTTTAAGCCACCAAGCATGACATTTTCCTGTGAGGAGAAGGAAGCTACGCCGCTATTTTTAGATCAGTCCACAGCTTTTATGCAAGATCCACAGTTCACCTCACAGTTGTAAATAAAACCATCAACACCACTGTGAGGCATTAATTCTATCAACTTCTCAGCTACACTCAGGTCAGTACATGCAGCAATTCAATGCCAAACATCACCAACAATTACGCTATCCATCTTCTGATGGCTGGATGAAAACATTGTCTAGTGTAAATTCTGCACCAAGCATGGAGATGTAGGACAAAGAAGGGGAAAAAGAGAAGTGATCTGTATGTATCAGAATTGATTAGAGTGTCTTTTCATTTCTTTCAACCACCTCCAAACAACTGTTTCACCTTTTCTTTCTTTTCTTTTTTTCCTCCCAGTGGCTCAACTTCAGACTGACATTCTCCTGGGCTGCACCTCATGTAAGTACAGCTGTAGCAATACAGTGTGACTAATACTGTGTACATTTAGTTCATCAATGCACGACATAGTTGTCAACATTGGGACTTCTAAACCTGCTATTTACTTCTGGGTTACTAAATCCTCACTGAAGAGTTATTTTAGGCAAGTGATTCCCAAATCATCCTTCTCAAAGATCACCAGCTGGGTATCCTAAGCAGTCTCATACAAAGACACATCCAATTTACTACACCTTCCTAAGTTTGTGAAATCTGGACTTCATGGAAGTGTTCTGTGATCCTGAGGCACTCCAGGGCTTCTTGCCAGGTAGGGGAACCTCTGTCATCCACAAGTGCAGAAACGGACTGGAGGGACACAAAGGGAGGTTGTAGCCAGGATGGGGTTGGTCTCTTCTCCCAGGCAACCAGCACCAGAACAAGAGGACACAGTCTGAAACTGTGCCAGGGGAAGTTTAGGCTTGTGGTGAGGAGAAAGTTCTTCAGAGAGAGAGTTGTTAGCCATTGGGATGTGCTGCCCAAGGAGGTGGTGGAGTCACTGTCCCTGGAGGTGTTCAGGAGGGGACTGGACATGGCACTTGGTGCTATGGTTTAGTAGTCATGAGGTCTTGGGTGACAGGTTGGACTTGATGATCTTTGAGGTCTTTTCCAGCTTTATTGATTCTGTGATTCTATGACATCAGCAGAGGGATTAATGGGCATTATTTCTGCAAACTGCCAGTGCATGGGAAGAAGGAATCAAGGCTGTCATCCTGTCCCCACCACCTCCACCATTGGGCCATCATCACAGTTAAAACTGCCTGAAATCTCACGGCCCATTTCAATGATTTTCATGCAGTGACAAGGGTTGGTCAGGGAGAAGGAGAAAGACAAAGCCAACACCTGGTCAGTCACCCTGGGCTAACTCTACAGAACACACCTTTAAGAAAGCCAAGCATTAAAAAGAGAGAGACACAAAACTCAGTCCTCTCTTAACGGTCAGTAACATCCATTTGAGCACTAATGGTGCAAATACCATCAACAGTCTGAAGATGTATTTGCACAGAGCCTGAAAAATGTGCTGAAGTGCCAGGGCTGGCACCTGCTCAGAGTGGTGGGAAGCAGGAGAGTTGTTCACCTCGGTCTAGTTAATCATAGAATCATACAATCAACCGGGTTGGAAAAGACCTCAGAGATCATCAAGTCCAACCTAATGAGCAGAGAACCAGGAGCCAGGAATTATGTGAAGTTAGTGTCAGGCTTTTGCCAGTACCAAGGGGTTGTATTGGCCACAACAACCCCATGCAGTGCTACAGGCTGGGGTCAGAGTGGCTAGAGAGCAGCCAGGCAGAGAGGGACCTGGGGGTGCTGGTCGATGGTAGGCTGAACATGAGCCTGCAGTGTGCCCAGGCAGCCAAGAGGGCCAATGGCATCCTGGCCTGCATCAGGAACAGTGTGGCCAGCAGGAGCAGGGAGGTCATTCTGCCCCTGTATACTGCACTGGTTAGGCCACACCTCAAGTACTGTGTCCAGTTCTGGGCCCCTCAGTTTAGGAAGGAGGTTGACTTGCTGGAACGAGTCCAGAGAAGAGCAACAAAGTTGGTGAGGGGTTTGGAACACAAGCCCTATGAGGAGAGGCTGAGGGAGCTGGGGCTACTTAGCCTGGAGAAGAGGAGACTCAGGGGTGACCTTATCACTCTCTATAACTACCTGAAGGGAGGTTGTAGACAGGCGGATGATGGTCTCTTCTCCCAGGCACCCAGTACCAGAACAAGAGGCCACAGTCTCAGGCTGCGCCAGGGGAGGTTCAGGTTGGATGTTAGGAAGAAGTTCTATACAGAGAGAGTGACTGCACTATGGAATGGGCTGCCCGGGGAGGTGGTGGAGTTGCCGTCATTGAAGGTGTTCAGAAGGAGACTTGATGGGGTGCTTGGTGCCATGGGTTAGCTGTTTGGGTGGGTTGGATTGGTTGATGGGTTGGACACGATGATCTTGAAGGTCTCTTCCAATCTGGTTTGGTTTATTCTAGTAAAGGTTTATTCTAATAAAGTGCTGCTCTGCAGCCCCCTCAAGTTGCTTCAGCTTTTCACATTCTCCTGTGTACAGGGAATGCAGCATTATTGTGCCCAGCGCCTATCTCCCCAGCGTTTCATAATCCAGTCATAAATGCACCGGCCTCCTTTTTACTTTGATAAAGTACAGTCACTATCAATAGGTAACACTTCTTAAAAGCCTTATTTCAAACTGTTTGTGAAACAGGAGGTGAACATTTATGGAGCAGTTATTTTTTTTATGTCAGTGTACCATAGGGCCTCTTTAGCCACAAGCTTTCAGCCAGAGGCCCCAAGGCATTTTTTTGGGGAATGGAAACTTGCTTTTCTGTTTCTTTTGAGCTCAGCTCTTAACAAATTTCCAGCCTGCAGTATGTTTTTCATTAGCCTACATGGTGTTATAATAAATGATGCACTTCCTCTTTCATTTTACCTTTTTTTTTTTTTCTGTTGTTGTTGTTGTTTTAAACATGCAACCATTTTCCTGTGTCTGTTTTTTATTACTTTCAATATACTCAACCACACTAATCTTAAGAGTCTATGTGTAAAAACAGAGAGGATCTCCTGAGTAAGATATCAGCTACAGCAAGACAAGCTTCTAGTTTAAATTCTTGACTGATGGCTGGTCATAGACCTGATACACGCATGCAGCTCCATGGAGAGCCATCCTTTTAGTGGTCTAGAGAAAACTCTTCAAGGTATACACCTGAAAAACACTTAACTGAGGGCTAAAAAAGATAAAAGGTTAGTCTTATTGACCCCAGGATCACAGGAGAGGGGTTGGAAGGGACCTCTGGAGATCATTGAGCCCAACCCCCCTGCCAGAGTAAGTTTGTAAGAAGAAAACCCAAACCTAACATTTCAGAATTCAAGTCTCCAGCCTAAAAGGACAACTGCTCACATTTAAATTGAGCCAAAGTTCTTTGTGCTGTCTTGTCTTAGCCAAAACTAGTTTGGTGAGCTCTGCAGGAGATCAAAAGCAAAGCAGAAGCCTTTAACATTGTACTCTCAAAGATCAGCCCTGAAATGTTTTCAAGGGATGTTCATCTCCTTTCTGGATACATTTCCACACATCTTTGCTAGTAATTTAACTCAACACATACATAAGACAGACACTGCAATGATTCAAGATACAGAAGGGGAGCATGTCAGAAGGGTTACAGGCTTGCAAGCTCATACAAGACAACCTCACTGCCTGTACCAGGGATTCCCTCATATCCCCCAGATCCACCCCATTGGTTTGTACATGTGCCACCTCCCCACCCACATAAATGCCAGGACTCCTTTCATTATCCATATCTCCCTCACCATTTACCCTTCTCCCTTTATCACCATGGAGCTTTGTATCTCCAACTTGCCCCCAGTCTCCTTTCTGATGCCTGCTAAGATCTATGCCCCCTTCATATTCATTTCTGTATTATTATAACAATCCCCCTACCAACTTCCTTCTCCTCACCAATTAAAACACTTGGTTCATCTTTCCCTTAGGAAGTTTCAGTCTCCCTTCCTGCCAGATGAGAGCATGTTCACTATGCAAAAAAGGAAAAAAGAAATCATTACTAATGTTTTCTGTTTGTGAGAGAGGCTGAGGTTCTCAACATGCTAATCTTGATTGTGAGGACAGCAGAGGTGGGATCACACATGCTGTTATACTGGAAATCATTACAGATGCCACCAGTGAGTAGGGATAACTGAAACTATAGATCTGCAAAACTGAAGAGGCTGCTCTCCATTCCTCTTTTTGTCTCCAGTAGTTAAAATCAATACTTATTATCACTTACTGTCATTTATCATCCCCAGCTACCAAAGACAGAAAAGAAAATAACAAGACTTTCAATGCATTTTGTTTCAAGAACACTGAGGAGGTCTTTTTGGAGGAGGGAAGCTGAGAGAGAGGAGAAAGAGAATATGAACATTAGCTTGAACAGTAACTGAACAAAGATCAGTCCTGAATTTTAAGGCATATCCCAGCAAAAGCCACACAGTTGGGAATAAAAATACAGAAAACAGCTCTTTCTCTAGGGTATACACATCTGGAAATCAACACAACATTCCCTCTGCTGACCCTTCCAAGAAGGAGCAATTCTCCACATGTCCCACTGTATATATCTGCTTCTTTTAAGCATGTTTCAAATACAGTTGCTACACTTGTTATTTGTTTTGAGATAGCCTTCTTTTTGTATCTTCCCTCTATACATGACTGCTAATGAGAATGTACTCCCAGGCACTGAAAACACCAGGAAAACTAAGCTGTGCCAAGAAGAAGGGATTCCAGCCAGACATCATCATGTCTAGCACACTGTGTTTCATTTACAAATCTTTGATTTCTAAATGAATGGCAGTTCAAAGTACACATTAAACACAGACACTTTCTGCTTATGTATGTAGAGATTGTTAGAGATTAAGCCACTTTTAATTAAAGACTTAAGCAGGTGTCAGTTCGTGATACTCTTTGAATTCGGTTTAAACAGATACATGTTCCGCGACTCCCCAGCAGCATGCTTTGAATACAAGCAGAATCAAAGAGAACTTCCTCACCAAGGCAAAGGGGGAAGCTGCTTTGGCAGGTGGTTTGAAGCTTGGTACTACTCACATGTCATGTGTGCAGCATCATGTATTTCGTTGGGAAAAGCATCCTAAAACACTTCCAAACAAACAAACACAAGCCCTGCAAACAGCCCTGCGAGAGCCAGCCCTGCTAATTTCAGTGGTTTTCTTCTGCCTCTATATATGCATCTAGCTATCCCATGTTAATTTGCAGTATTAAGGCCTAAACCAGGTAATTTAAAGGCCAGAAATGGAATTATTATTTCTAGGTGATTTTTCTCTCTCTGCCATACTGCAGAGCAGTAACAATATGGAGGGGACCCTGTTTCTCCATCACCCAAAAGTCATTTCCTTTTTTAAAGGGAATCCAAAGATTAATTTCAAGCCATCTGATGAAAATACCTTAATATTTACCTTCATATCTTGTTGTAATGTATACTGAATTCAAGGGAAGTGATTTCAGAAATTATCCTGGATGCTTCTCATTTCAAGATGTTAAATATTGGCTCTTACAAATTCCCATTATACATTGTCTGACAATATTTGCTGCCCTGGACTACAAGGCCTGACTTTTAATTCTTACAGAGGTAATGATAACAAAGTTTGTGGAAGTTGGCCGCAGGTGACATTTGAGAGTTTTATATTTGCTGCAAGTCCCCCCTCTCCAAGTCTAATTTCACCTAAAGGAAGTGTACAAAATGGTTGGAACTGCCAAATGCATATATTTTCTCAATCCTTTTTACCTCTTGTATTATCAGTACTGGCTACCTTCCAATCACCTAACTGTCTGTTAAATGATGGCAGTAAAACACCTCTGCAGTGATGATAAAGCTGATGCCTGAGATAATGAGAGTGCACACAGGGAATCCCAGAATTCTATAACCAGTAAATCACAAACTGGAGTCCCAAAGCCAAGACAAGGCCATTAGTACAGCTGTGGGAAGAAAGCAAAGAGGGCAACAGCAAACCTCTAGCTGGCTAGGTCATGGCACAGTGTATAGTGGGTATCTGGGAGGATGGCTAGCACAGACAGGGGCAAAGAGCACAACTGCCAAAACAAAGGATGCTGAGCATCTGGAGCTGTCGTCTACAGGAACAAAGTACCAGCCTGCATCTTGGATGCTGGTTCATAGAAGCTCAGCATGACTGCAAAGTTTAAGAATAGCATAGGATGAAAGGCATGAAAGTACAATTCCTGGAGCTTCAAGTGATCCTGAAGGAAAGACTGAGCAATCTTATGAAGATCAGGTTTCCATCTTCAGATACTTTTCCCTACTTCTTTAGTATTAACTGCAGCAATATTGTGCACAGAGAAATCTGAGAAACAGAAGAACAGTAGAAAGCAAGATCTGTTTGCTGGCTTCAGAAATAAAGTATACTCTGGAGTAACTGCAAAGGCTTTTTGAATCTGAATGTGTGCAGCAGTGCACCAGTGAGAGCTGTAACTGGCTCCCGAATTTGATCAGATTTTTGTCTGGAGACAGCGAGAGCAATCTCCCCTAGCTAGGAAGGAAAAACAAAGTCAGGTAGCAGCTATGGTAGGCAGAGGTTATTAAGTGGGTCTTTGTATAGCTGCTCCACTGCCAGTTCTATTTGCTGGGAGCTGCTGATGTAACTAACACAAAAGGAAATAACCATTTCTAGGTTGCTTTCCTTTGCAGACTCTGGGCTGCCAGGAGGAACTGAGGGAATTCAAAAGCAGCTTCCCTTCTGTTGCTCTTTTGGGTGTTTCTCTTTGAAGTGGCACCCTGAGTGGCTGCTCATTCACCAGTTTTGTAGGTAGTCTTTAAAGCAATATCTTCCACCCTTTAAGCTTAAGTACAGAAACATACAATTAATTAAAGCAAGTTAGTGGTGTTATTATTTCATCCTTTTATTTCTCCTTTGTGTCAGACTCTTAAGACCAAGCGCTCTTTGTAGTAGGATTTCAGACACTGGAGAAAACGCTGAGCTTTATTAGACTGATCTGATAGGGTTTGTGGAACACACAATCTAAGAAAACCATTTAGCTATTGCTGAAAGGGAGAAAAAAAAAACACCCTATTCTAAAAATCTAGCAACAAAGAATCAAACTCCACAATGGCTTGGAGTACTTAGCAGTGTTATTGTGATGTACTTAACTGATGGTTTAACCCTTTGTTCTAACATGCCTTTTTTTTCCCCTCCCCCCTCCAAAAAAATAAGAGCAAACCTAAAATCATATTTCACATGGAATGATTGCAGAGCAGGCTGGCTAGGAAATCTTCATTTGTTAACACACAAATGGAGCTCTCACCTGCCAGATGGCTGCAATGCAACAAAAAAAGAATGCACCTAATGCTGCCTGCAGTGAACAGTGGCCAAACACCCCATTGCTGGGTTCCAAATATTTTCCTGGTGTGGAATGTTTGTAAACCATCCTCCCACACTGCTGCCAAAAACTCCAGGAACACTCTCTCCAGGAGAGTTTTAGTCCTTGACTGAAAAAAAAAACCAACCCACCAAACAAGCAGCCCCATGTTATTAAGAATTACTATAGAGAACAGATTTTGGTGAATCTGGCCTAATGTAATGCTCTCTCCTGTTTCCACATGGCATGGATGTTGTTTGTTTTCATTCTTTCAGCACAGGATTTTATAGCCATCATTATCTCATTTTCTCATAGTACAAGCAGTCCAAGTTTTATTCATTGAGGTCAACATTTTTTGTTACATTCTTCTTCTGGTTTTGGGTTGGTTTTTTTTCTTCCCATTCCCTTTAAAATTTGCTATTAACAACAAATAAAATAGATTTACATTATCAAAGTATCTGCTGAGGTAGAGATTTATTACTGATTTGTATTAGCAAATGAACCTAGTGGCAATAGGAAAATGGACAGCTAGAGGAAATGATGTTTTAACTCCCATTCCCATCCTCCATATCCTTTAAAAGAAATAGTTCTTCTATCATGCAACCTCATCTTAAAAAGATTTTTGTGGAAGACTTGTCACCAAAATCTGGAAGGCTTCAAGAAACAATGTTTAGTCAGATTTCAGAAGCTAGGAGCACTTCATGGTCAGCTGGCAATGAAATCTGGATAGCCAGCCACAGTCTTGAGCATGCAGTCATGCTGCTTTACATGTTATTTGAAGGGCTGGCAGTGGGGAGACTGCATTCAAGCATTTATTAGGGAAGAGAGTAAGGCCATGGACGTTTCCTTTTGTTATATTTCTCTCCTGTTTCTCCTGTGCTGCAAAGTAAGCTGTATTGCCTTCAGCCTGTCCCATAGTCCTCGCAAAACACACTCAGAAGATTAAAGCTCTTCCTCCATCCCTGCTACCTGAGGTCTGCAAAGGAAAGAGCTGCTGAAAGCCTGGTAGCAGGAAAAGGTCAGGAGCAGTGCATTGCATTCTAATGTTTGGATTAGCCCCCAATAGCTAAATAAACTGGTTTAATGTCTAATGACATCTTCAAACACTAGCTAATACAATTATCCAAAGTATGCAGAGAGAAAAGATGCACACAGGTGCACCAGAGTACATCTCATACAGCCACACAAGCAGCCACTGAAGAGTGAATTTCAGCCGTTTGGCCATTCAAATCAGAGGTCAAATATAAAGGAGGCCAAGTTAAGAAGCCTACTGACTACAAGAGACACAAGCACTTCAGCCTTGCCATAATCACTCCCATTGGATGCAACTGTCAGGTTTTGTCCTGGGTTTTCAGCACAGAATCATGTTTCTGAAACAGAATCGCAGCCTTTTCAAAGCAGAGAACTAAAAGGCAAGCTACTGAACTGAATCACAAGCTCTGAATGCTCTGGGAAAGCTTCTCTGAATCAGCTGGGTCTGAGGGATTTTCACTAAAGCACATGAGGATCCGGACTCATGCCAGCAGAGGAAGGAGCTATGATGGATCCCGATGCTATCGCTCCTCTCCCAGCCTGTTTGCCACTGTCTGTGCTGGAGGTTCCCACTCCTGTAACAACAGAGCTGGCACAAGGCAAATAACATTCAAGCAGTTTGAGTGCACTGCAACACCCCTTAGAAGGGTGCACCCTTTGTGGCCCACTTTGGTAATGAAGCTGTGGGACAGCAGCCAGCCACATCACATCCCTTTGCTGAGGCCTCACCAGAAGGGAGGTTGAGTCTGTCCTACCGAGGCCATGGTAGATCCCAGCCACCACAGCAGGTTTCACCAGAGCTCCTTTGCACAGAGCCCTTGGGGAAAGCTGCTGGAGTTACTCAAACCAGAGACGCAGGTTCTGAGGAGGGAATGTATGATTAATGGGGTTGCAGCAGCAGTGCAACTGTGGTCACCTTCTTCAAGTTTTCCATCACAGTTCTCACAACCTGAATTATTGTAGCAGATTAAAAAAGAACAATGAAAAGGACTAAGAGTTGTGCTGTTCTGAAGCAACTAAGCTAAAACTTGCAAGGAAGTCTTGCTTACTTCAGCTGATTTGCACATTCCTCCTTTTTTTCCTCACATTCCTTTTTTTCTTTAAGTAATTACCAAAGCAGTTTCAGAATTATGACCAAATATGAACTTGCTGAATACTCACACTAAGATAAAACACAAGCACACAGTCCTGAATGAATCCCATTAATATTAAATCTCATTTTTATCCTTAAAACAACAGCAGTGAAAAATGGGAAGAAATATCAGCGGGGACCGGCTGCATACCGTGTGACGAACAAGGAGATCTTTGCCCACACCAGTCTCTTTATCTTGTACCTCCAACTGTGTGGGCTCCTCTGAACCTATCATCATTTCAGCTTAAGATAAAAGCACACTGAGGAATATTCCTTTTATATGAAGAGCTATTCTTTACAGACAATTTACACATGAGTATAAAGGGCCGGAATGTGCACCCACTAATTCACTAATGGCACAGTGATGCTTCAACAAAACCTCTTCAGCTCATAAAAATAATATTCTGGCAACCACAGTCCTAAATAACTGCTTTCACTTTATCCTTGTGATTTGTTTAATCCCTCTGAATCACTAACCCTAGCTCAGCTACTGCACAGAGCACTCCTAAAAGGCAAACTTCTGCAAGTCTTTATATTGCTGAACAACACCAAACAGATCAAACCTTAGCTTGTGTCTTATTTAGCCCCTGTAAGTAAAAGATACTACCAGAACTGTCTATCAATTCAGATCAGATGTAGCACCATCAGCACCTCAAACACTTGAGGACTTCATCATCTGAACCACTACACATTATTCTGTAAACAAACCCCTGCACTGCTCCAATACAGCTTTGATATTAACAGTTGCTTGTAATTAGGCATTTTAGGGCTGTGCACTAACTTCAGAGAGCCATCAGTAGTGAGAACTGTGTTTGGGAGAGGATGGATAAGGATCTGCCATATTTAATTCAGCAAGTTAATCAAGCCAATAGCAACAGTATACTTTGTCTGAAAATTAAGCATGTGAGGAAGACCCCAAAGGCTTCTGTGAGAGCAGAGGACACAGTCTGAAGCTGTGCCAGGGGAAGTTTAGGTGAGGAGAAAGTTCTTCACAGAGAGAGTTGTTAGCCATGAGGTTGGCATTTGCTTGCTTTTCAATGAGGCAGAGTTAAAAAATAAGTCACTAAAGTAACCCTCATGAATCAACATCCTTGTTCACTGCTTGCTACAAGTCCCCTTGCAGCTCTCTGGCCAGGATTGAGTCTCAGCACTAAACCCTGTGGGACTGCCACAAGAAATATCTGGTGAAGCTCTGCAGGTATTTGTATTGTTGACATCTGGATGGTTTTGGTCAAAGCACAAGAGTCTCCTCTGCCCCACAACTACCCCAAGTTACTGCCATCAGTGGCAAGTGAGAGTTACACAGCATAACTCTGTAGGGGATTTTGCATTGCTACATTCAAATGAGCCTCAGGGAAAGTGTGCTAGACAAATCTGACCAGGATAATGTGATAACGATTAAGATGTGGGCACTGCAGAGTGAAAGAAGTGATGGACTGGTGGGGCCTACAAGAGCTAAGCAGTTGCCTCTATAAAACCCAGAGAGCAGCAGACTCGAAGGAGCCACATTATTACCTTCTGCTCTCCCTGGAGACCAAAGGAGTACTATTCCATCTCCCAGTCTCTGCATTTTTCTCCAGCAAAAAGCCCATAGAATAAAGTTTATGAGGTCTGAGTTTCAAAAGGAAAGCATGCTCCACCCTCAACTCCATGCCTAACTGTCACTGAGATTTGCTCAAATGTAAATCATCCCCGTTTGGGGGTTTGTGCTCTGTGCTTCAAAACACAAGCCATACATAATAGCTTAACCAAGTGATAAGCATGAAATATTACAAACCATTAAACCAAAAAGCATAATCCTGGGCTGCCCCACGCTGTCTTCTCATGGAAATATGACTTCTGAGATTAAAGAAGTGCTTGTTTATTTAACAATGTGACCAATCTCCAGCAGCAGAACGTTTCATGGAAAATGTTAATGGGGGACCCAGAAGCAGAGCAGCTATGTTATAAAGACTGTAAATGGAGAATTGAGTTGTTTCTTTTCTTTTTTGCTATAAGTAATAAAGGCTTAGTGAAAAGGAACCAAAAAATAACTGAACTATGTAAATACTTAGATTGCAAATACTGACAAGCAAAGAAGTCCTCAGGTGTTTATAATCATGGAGTCTGTCGTAGAGCCCTATTGTGAAGCTGTAGAGAAGATAATGTAAGAATAAAAATAAGCAGCTAATGATATAAAATAAGGCTGGTTAAGGCCACAACTTGAGTACTGTGTCCAGTTCTGGGCCACTCAGTTTAGGAAGGATGTTGACTTGCTGGAAGGTGTCCAGAGAAGGGCAACAAAGTTGGTGAGGGGTTTGGAACACAAGCCCTATGAGGAGAGGCTGAGGGAGCTGGGGTTGATTAGCCTGGAGAAGAGGAGGCTCAGGGGAGGAGACCGTATTCAGTATTCAGTATTCCTAAGGTTGAAAGAGACCTCAAAGATCATCGAGTTATTGCTCTCTACAACTACCTGAAGGGAGGCTGTAGCCAGATGGGGGCTGGTCTCTTCTCCCAGTCAACCAGCACCAGAACAAGAGGACACAGTCTCAAGCTGCACCAGGGGAGGTTCAGACTGGATGTTAGGAAGAAATTCTTCACAGAGAGAGTGATTGCCCATTGGAATGGGCTGCCCAGGGAGGTGGTGGAGTCACCATCATTGGAGGTGTTTAGGAAGAGACTTGACAGGGTGCTTGGTTGCATGGTTTAGTTGATTAGGTGGTGTTGGATGATGGGTTGGATGCGATGATCTTGAAGGCCTCTTCCAACTTGGTCTATTCTATTCTATCCTATCCTATTCTATCCTATCCTATTCTAATACTACATACACCAAAGAAAATGGAAATGCTACATACATGCCTAACACAATCCTTCATTCATTTTAGGGGTCAACTCCTTTTTTTGGTGGATTAAGTAAACCATATATTAAACTTTACTGCTTTGGGGAGGAAACATCGATTATTTCTTCATTACAGTTTAAAAAGGCAACTTATTTAAGGACTATTTGTATTCAGGCTGAGCAGGCAGAACCATGACATTTTTATTCAAATGGAAAAAATTTCCATTTACCTACCAGCTCATTAAAGTGAGATGATATAGCAGCAGCATTTCCCTTACTTTTGGTTGGGATTTTTTTTTTCTCTTGCTTTTAATTATTCTTTTTGAATGCCTAAAGTAATTCTGAGGCTTAAAGTCTTTTATAAGGCATACATTGGCTCTTTTTCAGCTCCAATGCTGGTTGCTGTCTAAACTCTGCAGAGGCCAAGTGCTTTTGCTAATAGCATTGTTTTGCAAGGGATGTGACTCCCAACAAACACAGCTGTGATGAGTAGCTCTAAAGAAAACCAAGTTTTACTAACATAACATTTTTGCCAGTTTAGTTTAATTTGCTCCTGGTTTCTAACTCTCTTCACATGCACAGCTTTGCAGACTACCTACTCCCATGGTAGAAATTCTTTTCCTGTACCAAAAAAGAAGCTCTCCTGGCTTGATGCACAACTATTTGTCTGCCATTACATAACTACAACAAAGGTTGAGCTGTTCTCGAGTGTGGTGGGTTGAAATTACCTCCCAACATCAAATTCCCAGACCAGCTCAGTTGAAAGAAAATGAAGCTATATTGTAAGCAAATATAATAAGCTATATAAGCAAAACTACAATCTAAAACATGAAATGCAATGAATATGGTGAGAGGTCTTGAGCAAAAGCCCTATGAGAGGCTGAGGGAGCTGGGGTTGTTTAGCCTGGAGAAGAGGAGGCTCAGGGGAGACCTTATTGCTCTCTACAGCTACTTGAAGGGAGGTTGTAGACAGCTGGGGGTTGGTCTCTTCTCCCAGACAACCAGCACCAGAACAAGAGGACACAGTCTCAAGCAGCACCAGGGAAAGTTTAGGCTTGAAGTGAGGAGAAAGTTCTTCACAGAAAGAGTAATTGACCACCAGAATGTGCTGCCCAGGGAGGTGGTGGAGTCACTGTCCCAGAGGTGTTCAAAAAAGGATTGGACGGGGCACTTGGTGCCATGGGTTAGTTGTCATGAAGTGTTAGGTATTAGGTAATAGGTTGGACCTGATGATCTCTGAGGTCTTATCCAGCCTGGTTGATTCTATGAAATTATACAACATTTACACACACATATATATAGCATTTATAAACAACACAAGCAGCCCTGTGGACAAAACCAGGGGGCTACCAGCAGCTTCCCCCTCCCTGCTTCCATACTCTCCCCCCTGTACATGGGACAAGAGAAGAAAGGTGAAAAGCAGAGAGCTGCTGTTAGTACTTAACCACAAGAAATATGCATTCAAGGTCAGCAGCAGCTAAGCAGGAGCCACCTAGTATCTGCCAGAGCCAAGGAAGTGAAAAGAGAAAGCATGTACAAAAGTACCTTTATGTTAGGTATCTCTCCAATGGGATAATTCAGACCCTCTCATTATTTTCCTTTTCACATCCAATATCACTTTATTTACATTCTTCTACTTTCTGCTCAAGATTTGTGGAAAATTTTTCTAGGCACAGCCTAAAACTACCACATCAAGCCACACCAAGATCCTTTCAGTTTGTCCTTCCCCCACCCCCAAAAATAAAGAAGCCTAAACCCCTCTTTCGTAGTTGTGACCTGGGTACACAGCACAGTGTGGTAGGAGGGATCAGGCCCCCTGTTTGTGCAGCAGCCCTCCACACCAGTAAGAGCATGCAGCTGAAGCTTAAAGGATTAGGTGGATGTATGTGCAGGGGAAGTCACATGTATACACAAAGTTCAGTGCCACTGCCCAGGGCAGCGCAGCGGCGTCAGCGATCCTTCCCTGAGCTCTCCCATTGTTTATCCCCACTAGAGAAATGAGATACTGCAGTTCCCGCTGAGCTCATCTAGAAAAGGGGCTGACTTGATGGGCAAAATGTTTCTGCCAGCCACCAAGGAACAACAGGGTGGTGCCTACCAGGTGAGATTTTAAGAAGTTCCAGCTTTTAGACTGCTTTTGGGGGGGTTCATAGCCTAGAAACAATTCACATGAATGCATGTCAGCCTTGGATCAGTGGAAATGAACAGAAGGTGATGTTCAGTTTTTAGGTAACAGATCTTTAGGGGGCAAAAAAACCCATCATTGCTTAGATGGGTCATGCTGCTACTTTCATCTGGTTGCCCAACAGAAAGTAACAGTAGGCTTTATCTTCTGCATAGCAATTTTCATGATCTTGTACCCTAGGCTGGAGTTCTCATTTGCTGTTTCTTTATGAGCTGAGTATGTGCCTTCAAGTTTTTATTAATGGCTCTAAATATGCAAGATCTCAATTCTTCCATATATTACACCTAGAAGTATAGCAAAGGAACAGATGAAAAGTTAATCTAATTAGTCTTTAATAAAGCAAAACAAGGTCTCAATGAAAGTGAGATACTTGTGAATCTTCTGTTCACAGCACAATAACAAACCACAGCAAGCCATACTGTGAAAATATCACTACAAAGCAGCTAAAAGACACAGCAGTAACTAATTAACTAATTAATCACAATTAGGCTGCATTCTCAATTACATTATAAAAGTAGGGAAGCCAAAGGCAAACTTCAAAGCACCAAAAAACTTCCTAAGTGCTTTCAGCAGCAGCTTTGAATAAGCAGAATGACTGCTGTCCTTTGCATCCTCCATAAGCATTTTTAACTAGGCTCATCACCATGGTATTTGCAGATCTGTTTGCTACTGTACTTAGCAGAAGACCTGTTTTCCTTTAGGGCCCTGTCAGATGAACTTTATGTCCTTTCTGTGCAAGTGCTAAAGCAGCATAAAAAGGCAGAATCCTACTTCTAAGGCAGCATTAAAAGGCAGCACCCTATTTCTCACGCCAGCATCACGTCCTTCACACACATATCTGATTGGCCCCATCAGTTAAAGCCAAAGCAGTATCCTGTGGACTTCAACAGAAGTCAGACTGATGCTGAAACGATGAAGAAAAAAAAAACCCCAAAAGTTAATCAAATGTCTGGACAAAGTGATTCATGTGAACATTTGTGTTTGAGATCTGCACATCAGAATGAGTCATCTGAACTTCTGCATGTCGGATCTGAACATCAGATAAGAGCTTTATCAAAATACCCTGCATATTCTCCACAACAACTGAAATATGGAAGGCCCATTGCAGTGACGATAGGCAAGCAGGCTCCAGTGACCTCCCCACAAACTGTGGTTTCCTCATGGTACGCACCCTGTGCCTGTGTGGGCTATTCAAGAACAACCATTTATCAATCATTACTGGCTCTGTGACAAACTAATTACTCCTCAGCTTCCACCCATTAGCACAGTAGGAAGTAGATTCTGAATTTATTTTTGTGTGGGTTGACTCTGGCTGGATGCCAGGTGCCCACCAAAGCTCCTCTGTCACTCAGCTCCTCAGCAGGACAGGGGAGAGAAAACGTAACAAAAGGCTCCCGGGTTGAGGTAAGGACAGGGAGAGATCACTCACCCATTACCATCATGGGCAAAACAGACTTGATGTGGAGAAATCAGGTTAATTTATTACCAATCAAATCAAAGTAGGGTAATGAGAAATAAAACCAAATCTTTAAAGCACCTTCCCAACACCCCTTTCTTCTTCCTAGGTTTAACTTTACTCCAGAATTCATTGCCTCCTCCCCATCAGTGGCACAGGGGTCATGGTCAGTACATCACATGCTGTTTGTGCTGCTCCTTCCTCAGAGGGAGGATTCCTCTCCTGCTTCAACACAAGTCCTTTCCATGGGCTGCATTTCTTCATGAACTGCTCCAGCATGGTTTCCTTACGGTGTCTGTCACAAGTCTTGTCAGCAAACCTGCTCCAGCCCGGGCTACTCTATTCTCCTGAGTCCACAGCTCCTGCCGAGAGCCTGCTTCAGTGCAGGCTTCCTATGGGGTGCAATGCATGTAGGTGCAATGAGGAGCCTTACAAGAAATCAAAATTATTGGTAGGAAATCTACATTAATATGGGGTAAAAAAAAGCCCCAAACCCTGTCACTGATGGAGTGGAGTGGGGAGCGGCAGATGACAAACAAGAGATGTACAAATCAGGATCCATAAACGTCAGTGAGATGCTCCTTAGTAAGTATCAAGCCCCAGGTAAATGAAAACTCCAAATCTTACAGTCTAATAATAGCCACCCTTAGACCAGCATTGTTATTATATTAGCCCTCCTACAATGTAAAATCAAAATA
Source organism: Melanerpes formicivorus (assembly GCF_026170545.1). Classification (NCBI taxonomy): domain Eukaryota; kingdom Metazoa; phylum Chordata; class Aves; order Piciformes; family Picidae; genus Melanerpes; species Melanerpes formicivorus. The sequence continues at coordinate 5,718,189 of NW_027142366.1, read as the reverse complement.
TTTTCTTCAGACATCATAAATAGAGTAAGATGCAAGCAGTAAATATGCAAGTCCATCCAAGAGGCAGCTAAAAAAATGGTATTTCCTTTGCCAGGCACTAGAAATTAAAAGCCAGAGGAGTGTCAAGAACAAGATGTCACTGACTTGCTGACAGTTATCAGAAAGGTATTTGCTTATCTCCCGTGGATGTGACGAATTCTGAACTGCAGCCTTAGTGCAGCACTTCTGAGAGACAATCTTCCCCTTCAGACTCAAGCCACTTTTAGACTCTTTCTCCTAGATGTTATCTGAGAAAGAACTATGTCAATATTTCTGCATTTACTGGAAAGCTGGTCCCTGCAGCCCGAGTCTGTTTCACAAGAGTTTCCTACCCAGTCAACATGACGTTGTGAAGTCACCAGGTCAGCCCTCACCAATGTTTCTAATAGGAAATGGCATTATGTTATGGTTTCCAGGAAAACTACCATCTGTGCCTCCTGTCAGTCTTTGCAACTGGCAGCAAAATATCACTGGGGAATGTTTTCTCCCTGCCAAATATCAGCAGTGCTCCCTGTCACAAGTCCTAAGTATGGGTGAAGCTAACAAACAGTGGGCTAAGATAAGAGCTGCTGTTTCCACCCTGCCAGCTCACCAGGCCAGCTCATTTACAGAGGAATTCCAGCAGAGTCAGGGCACCTTTGACACTCTGTCCCCAGGATAAATTCAGACTGCAATGTCTAGAATAGGGATAGTTTGCATTAATGTTGATTGGCAAGAATCTGACTTCTTTACGTGGAATCATAGAATCAGTAAGGTTGGAAGAGACCTCAAAGATCATCAAGTCCAACCTGTCACCCAAGACCTCATGACTACTAAACCATGGCACCATGTACCACGTCCAATCCCCTCTTGAACACCTCCAGGGATGGGGACTCCATCACCTCCCTGGGAAGCACATTCCAACAGCTAACAACTCTCTCTGTGAAGAACTTTCTCCTCACCTCCAGCCTAAACTTCCCCAGGCACAGCTTGAGACTGTGTCCTCTCCTTCTGGTGCTGGTTGCCTGGGAGAAGAGACCAACCCCCTCCTGGCAACAACCACCTTTCAGGTAGTTGTAGACAGCAATAAGGTCTCCCCTGAGGGAGGGCAACGAGGCTGGGGAGAGGCCTCGAGCACAAGCCGTATGAGGAGAGGGTGAGGGAGCTGGGGCTGTTTAGCCTGGAGAAGAGGCTCAGGGGAGACCTTATTCTGTCTACAACTACCTGAAAGATGGTTGTAGCCAGGAGGGGGTTGGTCTCTTCACCCAGGCAACCAGCACCAGAACAAGAGGACACAGTCTCAAGCTGCACCAGGGGAAGTTTAGGCTGGAGGTGAGGAGAAAGTTCTTCATGGAGAGATTTATTTGCCATTGGAATGGGCTGTCCAGGGAGGTGGTGGAGTCACCATCCCTGGAGGTGTTCAAGAGGGGATTGGATGTGGCACTTGGTGCCATGGTCTAGTCATGAGGTCTGTGGTGACAGGTTGGACTTGATGATCTTTGAGGTCTCTTCCAACCTTGGTGATTCTGTGAAGTTCCATTTTCAGGTATATTTTTTCACTGAACCAGGTAAAAACCTGTCTGTGGCACCTTTTAATCATCTTGATACTCGATTTTGTTTACCTTTGTTGCCACTTAGTTTGAAAGTGGGGTACCTACATCAAAATCAGCTTCCAGGTGCTCTGCAAACAGGGGCCCAGGAACTGCAGTAATGCTAATTGGCTGTTCAAGCTCAGCACTCTGAATGGTGCTGTTTACTTTGCTGATGCTTTAAAGCTGCCACCTCTGGTATTACAATTAGTCAGCTTTATAAAATCCAGAGCTCGAAGCATCTTCTGAAGCCTCTTTTCTAACACTACATTCATTCTAATTGTTCCTATTATCCAATGCACTGTAAGTTAGTGGAAGTGCATTATGAATACTAGGAAAATTGCAGGGTTTGTTTTGCATTGACCTCTGGTTTTTAAGAAGATTATTACCTAATGGCTATTTGGCCATCTCAAAATTGTGTCTCATCTGGCAAACCCCAGCCGGCAGTTAAGGCTTGCAGACAAATTCAGCTAACCGCTCTATAAATTCATTCTGCCTGATGGAATAGAATCATAGAATCAATAAGGTTGGAAAAGACCTCAGAGATCATCAAGTCCAACCTATCACCCAACACCTCACGACTAACTAAACCATGGCTTTAAGTGCTACGTCCGATCCATTTTTGAACACCTCCAGGGATGGTGACTCCACCACCTCCCTGGGCAGCACATTCCAATGGTCAACAACTCCTTCTGTGAAGAACTCTCTCCTCACCCTGAGCCTAAACTTCCCCTGGTGCAGCTTGAGACTGTGTCCTCTTGTTCCGTTGATGGTTGCCTGGGAGGAGAGTCTAAGCACCCACCTGGGCTCTGGCACGTGTCCACGCTGAGTGAGGAAAGCCAAGGGGTTGGGGCTGTGCTGTCTCAGCTGGGTACCCAAGAGGGAGGCAGTGTTTACCAAGTGCCCATGGCCACACTGGGTCCCCTCCCAGCACACCACATAGTTCCCTCCACTGCATGAACATGCCCAAGCCTGCACAACTTCTCCTTAAAGCAGGTGCCCAAGGAGCAACGAGCTGCTGCAGCAGTGGGCTGAAGACACTGTGAGGATGCTTTGAGAGGGCAAAAAAGACTGGGTTGTTGGATAGGGCAAGACCCAGCTGGGGCTGCAAAATAGTGAGACAAAGAGCAGGCATTGAGGGGGAGCAGTGGAGTAGAAGGGTGAAAGCACAAGGGGATCATGGAACACAAGCCCAGCACAGGAAGTGCTTCCTCCAGCCCCAAGATCTCACTCCCTCAACAACAAAAGTGCAAAACTAAAAAGGGAGGTTTGTCCCCCTCTTTATAAGCAATCAGCTTTCCTTACTCTGCCAAGAGCTGGCTCTAGAGCTGCACATGAATATGGTATTTGACTATCTGTAGTAATGAAATCTTACCCCACAACACATCTATGATGTATTAAAAGCTGTTCCCTGTATGGCAGACAGCTTCCTTGCCACACGAAAAAGGTAAGAAAGATACGTCAGGTTTTCCATAGAGAGGCTCTGTTGGAATTCAGTGATAAAGCTAAAGCCAGGAAGAGGTGGAGCAGGAGACCAGTCACACTCATCTGATACAGGGACACTGAGAGAAGTTAACAAAACATGCCTGGCTTTATAGAGTTAACCCATGCAGAGCCCTCAATGCAGCTGTTCCGGAGCAGCTGCAAGGGGGGTACAGCCATTGGCAACCAAACCCCTGCAGAGACTCTATTAAAAAGAAATAAACAGCATAAAAAAGGAGGATTTATCTGGCATGGCAGATGTGCCTGGCAGATAGCATCTGTGTCTGAACATGGGACTCCTCCCACCCAAATCTTTAGGGGCCTTAATGCTGGACTATCTCCTCTCCACAGAGCTTACTTTCCCCATTTTGCAGGCATTTCTTCTACCCTTCTAGTATTTGGTCATTACAACCTCCCAGACCACTTCCACCCTGCCACTGTCTAACAGATAGAACAGTCACTTAAAAAATGCCCTTTGGCAGTTCTGATTACAGCATCCAGACTAGTGGATCTTTTTGTGGTCTTTCTTTATTTGAGTATATCATTGTATATCATTACTTCTCATAAGTTTTAAGCTGCTTAAAAATTGGGGGGGGGGGGGGGAGGGAGGGCACAGAGGAGAAGAAAGGAAGAAGAAAGGAAACACAGCTATCCACATCTGATAGAGATTGCCCAAAATATGTGTATGAACTAGGAAGACAGAATAAAGTTCTCCAGTTCTCCACCATGAGGGTGGTAGAAGCCCCATGCCCGGGGGGTTTTAAGGCCAGGCTGGATGTGGCTCTGAGCAACCTGATCTAGTGTGAGGTGTCCCTGCCCAGGGGGTTGGAACGAGATGATCCTTGAGGTCCCTTCCAACCCTACCAATTCTATTCCATGATTCTATGAAATCTAATCTATAGATGTGCATCTTCAAAAACACTTGCCATAACCTAAAATTAAGTTTTCTTCTTTCATCCAAACAAAAGAGCACCTGAATTTATTTCTTGATGCTTCCTGACCTGTGACAGCAATTTGCAGACACCTACTTACAACATGGCCTTACATGAACTCAGATTCCCCAGAGATGAACGCTCCAAATAGAAAACAAAGTGTGCAGCTGACATTGTTAATAGGTTTTTCTGTTCTATGGAATAATGATAATAATATAAACAAAAGGTTTTAAATAAAAATTAAATCACATCTGTTTAGTAGGTTGCCAAGAGGCTGGGACAGTAAGCAGATTATCATGGCACAAGGGGGGGGTCTGAATGACCAGGTAGTTGCTATGCAGATGATTTATCACACGGATGGTGCTTATAGAATGAAAGAATAGCCAAGGGATGGTGGCTGCCAACATCTGTGGAATGATAAAAAAGGTCACCCAGCAAGTGACAGAGAGGCCCACAGGAGGGAGCCAAGTTTTGAAGTGACCTGAAAACAATGTATATTCAGAATTTCTGGAAAGGGAGAGTGAATAACCTCAAAGGATGACAGAAGTCAAAATGCAAAGACCAATTTAAGAAGTATGAGTTGCTGGAATGTGTCCAGAGAAGGGCAACAAAGCCGAGGAGGGGTTTGGAACACAAGCCTTATGAAAAGAGGCTGAGGGAGCTGGGGTTGCTTAGCCTGGAGAAGAGGAGGCTCAGGGGAGGCCTTATTGCTCTCTACAACTACCTGAAGGGAGGTTGTAGACAGGCAGGGGCTGGTCTCTTCTCCCAGGCAACCAGCACCAGAACAAGACCAGTCTCAAGCTGCACCAGGGGAGGTTCAGACTGGATGTTAGGAAGAAATTCTACACAGAGAGAGTGATTGGCCATTGGAATGTGCTGCCCAGGAAGGTGGTGGAGTCACCATCACTGGAGGTGTTTAGGAAGAGACTGGATGGGGCGCTTGGTGCCATGGTTTAGTTGATTAGATAGTGCTGGATAATAGGTTGGACTTCATGATCTCAAAGGTCTTTTCCAACCTGGTTAATTCTATTCTACTCATTCCATAGGACAGAAGTATATCCCCTTATATTTCTTGAGAATTCAGTTTATCCTATTGACTCAACACACCTAAGAACAGCCTGGGAGGTCCCATGGGAAAGCATTAGAGGAGTAAGAAGTGAAGGGATATCGTAGTGGAGCAGGCAGTAGGTCTATGAGTCAAAGGTTGGTTTTTTCCCTTTTTAAAAAGCTTAATTATTGGTATGTTGCTACTAAAGCACATTCACCCTGCAAAGGGAAAGGGTCTAGAAAACCAAAGGCTGAGCCTAATGACAAGGGTGAAATCAGCGGGCCCAGGAGGCTGAGCATCCTGCTCTTCCCATGAGTTCACTTGCCAGGGGTGGTGAACTCCCTGCTCCCTCTCGCAGGACCAGGGACAAACAGTGCTACCGCAGAAAGACAAAACTCCCCCTCTTTCCAGCTGACCTACTCCTGCTTTTCTGTTTGTACTTGTTTGAACATCCAAGACAGGGTTATTAGTCCGTGCTACTTCATATCAATTATTCTTGTTTTTCAGCCATGGCTTCTTTCACATTCTATTACACTGAATTAACTACGTTATAAAATGGAACCAGTATCAATTATCAACGTACCACTCGCCAAACTGGTCAATGATTGCACCACAAGGACATAAATGACAGGGTTGGAAGGGGCTTGTTTTTCAGCCCAGCACCCAAGCAGGATTTTCTTCTCCACTAATGCTAAAAGCATTTTATCTAAGCTGTACCATCACACAATAAATAGCAGCAACTCAGCAACTGCAGAAAGGAAGTATATTCTGAAACTTACTCACTTGCACTGCTGCATTTTTCCCCCCTCACAGTTAACCTGGGCAATCTAGTTTTGCTTTTCTGTAGATCCAGCCAACAAGTCTTCTGTTAATCCCTATGGTATGTATATAAGCTAGTAAGCCTGAAAAAATGTTGTGTCACCCAGGCTGAGAAGTAACAGCAGTGTGACACTTCATTCTCTCACACTTGAGAGTTCAGAGTGTGTTCCCCTCGAGGGGAAGGCAGGTATGCTATGCTCTTTTTCCAGAAATGCCAATAGTCCCTAATTTTACATTCTCAGAATTAATCCAAAGGTAATATTTACTATGACAGCACTTTTCAAACCCCAATATGTAGCAGTCAATCTGCTAAGTCTTGATTTATGCAACACTTCTGGTCAAACTTTTCAGTTTCCTCAGCCTTGATCTGGAGCAAGGTTGTGGTATCCAGCAATGCTGTACGTGGCACTCAGCCTTCCCCTCTGCAGCACCCTCAGCTCTCAGTCTCCAGGAATTAAGAGATCCTGTGGGAACTTTAGAACACCTGATGAAGGTTTACTTAGAGATTTACCTTGTTGGCAACAGCTTTATTAGCTAGGTATGGTTTATAATGATATTACAACTTGTCAAAACACATATTCAGAGGTTAGATAATCTCGATAAGGGCTATTTCACATACAGATAACAGAGCAAGTAGACAAATCATTTATTGTCTAAACAAAACAAAAATCTGCAGAGCCAGAGAGAGTGCTACAGCTGGATAAACGTTTGGCATTTCTGAAGCCAAATAAAATAAGAAGCACGCAGAATGGTCACACTTGAAACTGTTAACCAACCTGCTCTGCAACTTAGTGCTGTCTTCTGAATGGAAACATCTGAACACACCTGACTCTGTACAGCCAGCCAAGCAGCACTTCGGTTTTCTCAGCAATTAAAGTTCATTTTATGCATCCTTTCTAAAACAATCTTTGCCACCACATGCTCTTTTGTGCAGTATTGTAAGAAGTCTTTCTTAGGTACTTAATTCACACTTAAATAAAACCACCTTCAACTTTTATGGCATGTAAAGAAGTCAGATTTTGGCCAAGTATCAGCACTCTAGAAGTATTTCTACACTAACACCTTTCCTACTTTGCTCTTTCCCCAGTGAATGTGTTCTAAAGTTTTGAGGCAGCAAAGGTTTGATGTCAGAGTCTGGAGCACAGAGCTATCCACAGTCCGTATGCAGCTCTGCCCATGAGCTGTGTATCAAATAGGAATGCAGACATTTTCTGCCATTTGGGAGTTGCAGTGGGTTCACAATATTCACAAAGAATCCTTAAATACAAACCAAGCAGCACAGGTCCTGCCTAAAAAGAAACCCCCCACCAAACCGCAGTCAGATGGAGTAAAACTCGAACTGAGTAACCATTTTTAGCATTTCTCTGGTATTTATTCCATAAACACCTGCTTCATTTTTCATTAAGGCATTTTTCATTGTTGTTTATTTGCTATGGAACAAAGCCTCAGAGTCTCTCAATATAAGGCAAATTATTTGGAGAAGATAAAGCAGCTCTCAGTTCTGGTTAACAGTATGGATTTAAAATCTATTTTGAAGGGAACATCTTGAGTTTATTAGTCTAAGATATTTCTATATAAACAGAACAACCCCAGTAAAAAAAAAAACCTCCAGTATGGGATAAATCCGAGTTCAAAAACTCTTTCAAGAAATGATCCATTTTAAAGGTTTGGAGAAGACACACACAGATCATTGCGAGTGACTCTTGAACTGCTTGCACCTTAAGGAAACGGAATGGAATCCTTCAGAGCATCACAAAACGAAGCTCGTGTCACCGTGCCTTTTCCCAACACCAAAACGATTTCCAGATTCAAAGGAGACGCTCAGAGCCTTTTCCTCCCGGCTCGTTTTACAAGCTTGGCTCATCTCCGCAAGCAGCACAGGCACCTGTGCACATCACAGCGCAGTCATTTTTAAGCGCTGATTGTTTAGGATCTATGGCCTATAAAAACGAAACCTCAAAGCCACACATTCTGATCCCAGGTTAAAAATAAAACCCACGCTCTTGAAGGAGAGCTGTTGATTGCCCTTGCAGGGAATGGAACAGCCTCTCCAGAGTCCCCGGAGAAGCCGGGTGGAGATGACAATACCATAACAAAGCTGCGTGCTCCAGCAGCCCATGTATTTTAAGTAGTAAATCTGAAACCCAGAGGCTTGAAGGGAGCTGCATCCAGCCGAGCGCAGCCTCCCTCCTTGGAGCTTGGCTGTAAACAGAGGAAGGGAGGGGCCTGCCGCCTGCCAAGCCAAGCAGAAACTTGTGAGTAACTTATAGAGGAAAAACAAGTGCAGCGGAGGCAGCTGGCAGGGCAGCACGCTGCGAGGGGCCAGCACCATGTTCTCCGAGAGGAACGAGCCGGGGCTGTGCCGCCAGCTGCCCTCCGCGGCAACGCTGCTGAGCCAAGGCGCTCGGGTCCGGCAGCGCGGAGGAATGTCAGACGTGAATTAAAGGTAAGAGGCTTTACAGCAAGGGCTGCCGAGGTCGGGCCGTGGGAAAGGCTGGCTGGAGAGCGAGCGGCGGCTGGCAGGAGCCTCTTCCCTTCAACGCTTTACAGTCCCGAGCTTCCTTTTCAGCGGGCTAAAAGTCTGAAATCAGACGGGACCAGGGGAAGCGTCAGGGAAGGCTGAGGCAGGCCACAGTAAACAAGAGGGCTGCAGCACTCACTTATGCAACTGAGTCAACCTGGAGCTGCAGAACTGCCTTTTGGCTGGAGACGGGGCTGGTTTAGATTGATGGAGTAGAACTGCTGCATCAGAGCACCGTCGGGGCTTACCCAGACATGGTCTGCGAAGACGAAACTGCCTTGAAAACTGACAAAGCAGACGGCTAGGTGAGGAATGCTGAGCTGGGCCTGCCGAGCACAGCAGACAGGTTCAGTGCCTGCACAGGTGAGTGACAAGTGAAAATGGGCGATTTCTACGTTAATGGCAAAAATGCCTCATCCGGCAGTGTAGAAGTCGCCACCAAAATTTTTTCCCGAAAATGTTGGGTTTTTTTTTTTGGTTTGGATTTTCCTTTTGTTAATTTCGGGAGTTAAGTTCTGCTCGTTTCATACGGGTGCTGTTTGGCACAATGAATCGCCCATCCTTTCAGTGCTTATACCAGAATTGTCCTATTTAACAGCAGTTAAAGGACGTAAAGGAGGGGGGGAAAAAAGGGAGTAATTACTGAAAACACTTGTGAAACCAGACATCCTCCTGCTCTATGAAATACAAAGCCTGGTAGCAAAGACTGTTGATCTTCGGAGACAATACACAGGCAGGTATTCTGTGGCTGATGTAATTCAGGCTGGAGTAATCAAAGCTACATTCTTAAGGATAAACCTACATAATGGAATTACGTGAACTGTATCCATGTCTATGCTTAGTCACCCTTGCACTCACTGTACTGCATGTATTTGCAATATCCAGTTCCAGTCTGCTGCTTTGGTTGAATCGAGTCATAGCAGTTCAATGAGATTTAAGTTTGGTCGCCTTCAACTGTGCAAAACGGCTTTGCTTTTTTGCCCTTCAAAACTTAAAAGCAATAGGTGCTTCCTGAAATTAAACTGGGTGCTCAAGAAGAGTATGAGGATTGAAGGACAACAGAAAGATGTTACACTTTCTACTCACATGCAATGTTACAGCTGAAGAACTGATTTAACAAGAAGAAAAAAAAAAACCAAACAACCTCAGAACTGTTCTACAAAGGTGAAAGCAAGCACTGAAAACAACGTAACTGCATCTTGTGCTGCTACCAGGACGCTGCCACGGAAGCCACTTCTCTGAGGAAATCCAACATAGGACAGTAGAATAAATATCTGTTTGCCCAGCTAAAAATACTGGAGGGTTTTATCTTGATTTCTGGCACAGGCTATGGTATTTAGGACAAAAAAAAAAAAAAGGCACACAAAACAACTGCAGTGGAAAAGTAAAAAATGAAGTTGACATGGCTCTGGAACAAATTCTGTACTACGGGTGAAGTGTCAAAGGATTAGCACTTGAGATGCAACCACATACCCACATGCTTACAAAACCCATACTGTGTCATTTAGCCATATGGTTCATGGAGTACAGCATGCAGTCTAGTAACATTCATTTTAATTGCACAATGTTTATTGTGGATTATGATTCAATCTTGTTCCCTGTCTGGAAAGAATGCAGGTATGTGTACCTATACTTTCCTATACGTGCTGGAAGGGAAGCACACAAACTTAATGCTGACTCTCTGACAGAATCAGAGCACATGTGGCACGGGAAATCACCTGCTGCAGAAAGTCTACACTAAGAAACGGGCTGGCAGATACAGGCATGATTTTAAGGGTGCTTTGAGTTGTACATTAGAGGTCATTTCTTATTTCTGCATTTTGGAAACAGACTTTTCATCATCGCATTGAAGTTAAACTATTCCCTCTTGCCTGATCATAAAGCAAAGATAACTGGACAACAACTACTGATACCAGTCTGCTTTTTAAAGCATTCAACCTATTCTGAGAGGAAATAATAGCTAATTCTTGCCTCCCTGGAAAGTCAGGCTGCCCTGATATTAGGTTCCTTAGACTACAGAGGTCCATTGTTTTTTTAAGAACTAAATGGTTATAGGTTGGAAGTCTGAATACAAACAGACATATAACCCACCCCTACCCCCTTCACTCCATTTCCCAGTTTCCTTTAGTCTTAGTCAACTTTATCAGAGATCCAGTATACATCTACCATCATACTGCCTTGGATGAGCCTCCTAAGAAACTACCTTTTCAGGAGAGAACTTACTTAACACCTTGGAGAACTCTATTCTCTCTTTTATTCCTACAACTTACACTTCAGCTTCTATCCTACAATTCTTCAGCAGCTGCTCATCTATTATTTACTATATAGAAGGTACTCTTTAATAATTTTTAACAGCATAGTACTAATCTTCATGTGTAACACATCAGTACTTATTTTAAAGACACATTTTATGATGTACTTCTGTTGAGTGTCCTGTGTCAAGTCATTTGCCACTAACTTCATTTAAATTAAACCTTCAGAACCTTTACTAGTCTGATGAAATTTTGAGTCACTGATGACTTTCTTCTAAGCTAACCTGCTCAAAAGGCATTTCAGTCACTGACCTTAAACTGATCAATTATGTGAAGTGTGTAATTCATGCCTTTAAAATGTTTTCTTCATACTGCACTGCATTTCACTTCCAATGGAATATTTCAACAATGCTTTCACTGTTTTTCTCTCTACAGAGGAGCTGTTAACCAACAGAGAAGATACAAAAGCTAAAATCACTATGTGGAGCTGTGAAACCTTAAACAACAGTACTGAGCACAGCGAGGACCAGCATCTCTGCCATGACTTCCACCTTGTGCTTTCCATCTTTTCCCTACTCTACCTCATTATATGTTTCCCCATTGGCCTGTGTTACAATGGCTTGCTGGTCCTGGTTAATCTCTACAACAAAGCTACTATGACTATGCCAGACGTTTATTTTGTCAACATTGCTATTGCTGGTCTCATCATCAACGCTCTGGCACCCATGTACCTTCTGGGTCTTGCCAACACAAAATGGGCCATCTGGAATTCTAACAATGAAGTTTATATTACCTTACTTATTTTATTCAATGTCTCCTCCTTAGTTACCATGTACTCTACTACGTTACTCAGCCTGGACTACTACATCGAACGCGCTCTACCTAGGACTTACATGTCAAGCGTGTACAACACCAAACACGTTTGTGGGTTCATATGGGGTGGTGCCATGCTGACGAGTTTCTCATCTCTCCTATTCTATGTCTGCAATCACGTCTCCACTAAAATAATTGAATGTTCCAAGATGCAGAACAAAGAGGCAGCTCACGCCATCATGGTCTTTATCGGGTATGTGGTGCCAGCCATCGCTGTACTGTATGCACTGATCTTAATCTTGAGAATACGCAAAGAGGCCACACCGCTGGATCAGGACACTGGACGATTAGATCCATCGGTGCACAGGCTTTTGATTGCCACAGTCTGTACACAGTTCACCTTATGGACCCCCTATTACGTCACCCTCTTGGTAAGCACGTTTGCTAACGCACGAGGGCGAACGGCGGATGAAAACTTCAGTCGAATACTGCATTTTACCAAGATCTTATCCAAGTTCTTGGCCTTCTCAAGCAGCTTTGTGATGCCTTTGCTCTACAGGTACATTAACAAAAACTTTCCCAACAAGTTGCGACGTCTGCTGAAGAAGCTGCACTGTGGGAACCAAGGCTGTTCTCACGAACGCACAGTAGTACAGCAAGTTAGGACGTAGGCATGAAAGCCCCTCTGGTGCTCTGTTACTGCAGTACCTAGCGTACCAGTACTGGGACTGTGACAGTGCTCTGTCAGCACTCAGTCTTTAATGTTAAGAGTCCCAACCAAGAGGCTAGAAGGAGCTTTCCATCACTGTTAAACAAAACAGTCTTCATTTTCAGATAGTTGATTGTGGAAAATTGCTGAGATCTTGCGAGACTCTGGCCTCCGTGCTGTGATACCTGTGACATCTAACACTTTGAGTGCACTGAACTGGTTACAAAGCATAACTTCTGTCTTCATTGCTCTAATATTCCTGCCTGAAGAAATCACCAAGCAGTTTATTGAAGCCTTTGGCTGAAGACACAGCACCTTGTACCTTGTATAGAAAAAGGTGTTACCTTCTTTTCTGTACAGAGATGTAATAGTGCTATCCTTGATGAAGTAAATAGCGTTTTTTTTTCAATGAAGATGATAGAGGTGATCTTGACTAAAGATCCTATTATCCAGTTACACATCTCCAAATAGTAAATGTTAATTATAAATTAAATTATTTAATTTCTTTCTCCATCACTGAATCCCCTCTAAAAGAAGCCTAATTTACCATTTGCAGAAATTGTTTTCTCACACACATTAACCTAAGTTTTAACGTTTATGGTAAATTGATGATTCCTCACCCCTCACCACCCCCACCCCCCCACTTCCTGGATATAACAGCTAACAAAAATGTGTTTTATTTTTGCCAGTGCTTTGTTTGCATCCTAGAACATTTCAAGAATTCAGAAATATTTATTAACTAATTCTAAGGGGAACTGAGAGTTGCTTGTTCCACATGTTAAAATGAAGGACACAGTGGTTTACAAAGTTAAACTGAGATTTAACTAGTAAAGATTTGTCTGGCTAAGTGTTATGGTCCACATATGTTCATGTAACAAAGAGTAGTTACCTTAAAAATAAATCTGTTTATGATTAACATTCTGTATTTTCAAGGGATATGTTTGCAATAAATAAATGGAAATGCCTTCAATCTAGGACATCACTAGAGGTTTGGAAACCATACAGAATCTTCCTCGATGTATACAAGATTTTTAAATGGGAGTAGTAGATGGGAATCCCAGTCAGCATCAGCTCTTTTTGCTGACCTCTCAGAAACAGAGTGCCTCCCAGTGTGATTCTTGAATACACAGGGAAAGCAGAGAGTTTCTGCGTTTCACAGTGGGGATGAAGAAATCCAATCCGGATTGCCAAACTTGACCGAGTATACGAAATAGCTCTAAGAAACATAAACATGCTGCAGGAAGCAAATTAACACTTGCCCACAACAACAAACTATGAAATGTTGACCCAAGAACTACCTGTTCCTATGCTGCTGTTGCATTATTAATGACAGAGGGAGGTAGAAGTTAACCCCATATTCTTCTACCGGTTTGGGGGGCAGGAAAACATCTTTGTCACTCACGATGCAACACAGTAGAATAATTTCATTGCTTGATCTGTCACAACATGATTTTGTTCCCCAAAAAAGTGGCTTTTCAAGCCTCTGGTATTGAAAAAAAAATAAGTAAAAATGGAGTAAACCCAGAGCTGAGCCTTTAACACAGCACAATCTCATCTGCTAATTAGCTCTACTTTGTCAGCATGGAGACTAGCCTAAGTTCCATGTGAGAAGCAGGTGAGGAACAGCCTTTTCACATCTTTTCCCTTCTCTGCAATGTTCCTCTAGCAATCTTTTCTTACAGCCATCTTTGCTTATCTTCATACACAAACATCTCTAAGGTACCAACATTCTGGTGAAAGACACTCCATTCATCTTCAACAGCTTTTCCTATTTTATGGGGGTTCTTTTAACCCATAAGCCATATAGAGTAAATGTGTGTTTCCTCCACACAAAAACTATCCACATCAATTTACTTCATAGTTTTAGTCCATTGATGAAAACTATGTTAAGGATGGAAGCCTTCCTTATCTTTGTGTCCAATTCACCCACTAATTTACAATGCCTCTGTGCTGACATGATGCTGGATCCTTTGGTTGGGTCTTTTCACTAGGAATTTCCTACAAATCTCAAACATTCAAGCTCACTTCCACATACAAGTGCTTAAGAAAGAAATCATTCCTTGTGCTTGTCAAGCAAATAGGCCTCTCTTCTTCCTATGTGAGGAAAATGAGGTTTGCAAAGGCACCATGTTAAATCTCTCATGTAAACTCTGTTGAAGAAATGCTGTCCCATTACACAGGAAAATTCCAGCAGGAACTGGCTTATCTGGTGTGAATAGAGGCTTCCAGAACTGGGACACTGCCAGAACAGTGTGGCTGAGCAGGCAGTGTTAAATGCAATTGTAACATGCTTGCTGTCCTTGCTCTTATTTCCCCTTTCTCAGACATTTTACTTTCTGTCTCTAACAGGACACATTTGTTTCCTTTCTTCCATGTTAAGTTCTTGTTTTCAGATCATGGCTCTTTTATAATTGCTCTCTACCTTTTTCACTTCTCTTCATTATTTCATTTTCAGCTTGCTCTTTCCACCCATGCTTGGTTTGGCACACTTGGTACCCTTTCCCACTCACACTTACACTTCATTAATCTGACTGCTTTATGATGATCCAAATCTCACTCAAGGATTTGACATTACAAATTAATTTGTTGTGAAATAGGAGCTGCTGCTTAAGAGATGGAGAAAGAGTAAGTTTTTATATCATTTACCCTTGAAATCTCAATTTTGGTTTATTTCCCCCCCATAATCTTTTTTATTGCAGCAAAGTATGTTTGTGTGTATCCTTGATAATATACTCAATGTAATGGCAATCATCTCAAGAAACAACTTGCATAGTTTAATGAGCAAGACTGATATCTGTTCAACTTCTTTAACAGTTAAATTGATATATTAGTTGCTTCTATCAAACTGTGCCATAGAGCTGCCTGACTGCTACTCTCTTAAGGAGGCTCTGAACTTAATTGCAGCATCCTCACATGGTTTCCCTCAAAAGCAGCATCCCAGAAAGTGAGAGCTTTGTAATACTTTATATAAAGAACAGCAGATGACCAAGTGCAGTAAAATACTTCAGGAAATAACATGGCACCATAAATATGGAATAACTTTTATGGACAACTCTTTACCAAGCTCTCAAGAATGGGGCCTTTCCGTTTCAAACACCTGCAGGTTTCCAATGACTGTAAATAGGGGCTTATCTGTTTAGCATTTAAATAAATATGGGGGGGGGGGAAATACTGTATATATATGCAAGATAAAATTCAGCCTACTGATGTAAAAAAAAGGATTTGCAGAGAATTTATTAAATTATTTCTTAGAGTGTATCATTGAAATGTAAACCTCTGAACAGTAAGGTGCACTGTATGTTCCTGTGTGTATATACTGTATACTAGAAAGCAAGCACTAGTTCAGTGGCATTATTAACAGTGTTATTTTCTCACAAAATTAAACTTAATATTTGAGTTGATCTATGGCTTATAGCCCTCTTGCTGAACCGCCAATGAAGTCAAATCAATGAACTAACAAAAATGTTGCACTCTGCTGCTGCTTGAATTATTAACGTAGCTAGGTCAAGCCAGGTCCTTGTTGACTAGCACAGTTCAACAGCTTCCATTTCAGCATCAAATCAAGTTGGTCTCTGAAGGCAGTTTCAGTTAATGAGAGAAAGCGATCGCCCACCAGAAAATTTCTGGTTCTGTTACAATGAAGAATCTCCAACATGATGTCAAAATACTACAGAAATGGACTTTCTGCAAAGCCTCACAAAGGAACTATCAACTCCTAATAAAGTCTCAATAAAAAGTGCTAAAGTGTATCTGTTCAGTAAGATGTGTGACATTTTTCCTGTCCTGGATTAAAACCTGCTGTAGATAAGATTAAAACCTATGCTGCTTCGCTGAATAAAAAACACGCCAAGCCGCATGGCTTGGGTGTCAGATCAGGCATGTTACCCGATTCTCCAGGCCACAGTTCTGACAGCCTTACAAAATCTCATTATTCATCAGCACAGAGTTAGCTGGGAATGAAAGGGAAAAGGCACACACACACAACCCAACTTTATTCAGCATAAAGAATCCTGCAACTGATAGCATAACATTGCAGCGCGGCAATACGAGGCTGGTGATTAATGCATACATCCGCCGTGTCCTTGTCACTTCCTTTCCTTTGTGCTGCCACAAATGAGCTCTCGGAAATCAGCTCCCTGCAGAACTTCTCTTCCCACAACCCGGCAGAAATTCTCTTCCCGCAACAACATAATAGAATAACTCATACCCTCTGGCATCCCCAAGAAAATTTAACTCCAAGGCTATCTAATGTACCTCATACAGTGCTTTGGCTGTTGTATTCCTTCTACAGAATACTAAGCAACCAGCACAAGAACAAGAGGACACAGTCTCAATCTGTGCCAGGGGAGGTTTAGGCTGGATGTTAGGAAGTTCTTTCCAGAAAGAGAGATTGGCCATTGGAACGTGCTGCCCAGGGAGGTGGTGGAGTCACCATCACTGGAGGTGTTTAGGAAGAGCCTGGATGGGGTGCTTAGTGCCATGGTTTAGTTGATTAGATGGTGCTGGGTGATAGTTTGGACTCGAAGGTCTTTTCCAACCTGGTTAATTCTATTCTATTCATAATACATTTACTGCAGTGGCCACTCTATATATCCAAACACCCACCCCCAAACAACAACCCAAGGCACTCACCACGGATCAGCTTAGTTTACTCCACATACATCAAAATATTTTCCTAGCCATATGTCTAAAATTATTCATTTGTTCCCTGTATGTGTTCTGTGAAGCGCAGGAAGACAGCAAGTAAAAGCAAACTATTTAAACTGGTGAATTCCTTAAAGAAAAAAACCAAACCAAACCAAAACAAACTTATTTCAAGCACTTCTGAATATTAAGTCTCAGAAATAAATTAAAATGGCAACTGTGGAAATGGAAGTTTCAGTGGTACATCATTTAGGCAGAGCCTAGTAGCTGAGAAGATGCCCTTATTCCATAGAGTGCTTTAAAGTGTATTTTCTGTTACTGCACCTCTAACCAAGCACTGAGTACTGGCTTCCTGATGCTTCATTTGTCAAAGCTTTAAGATACAACCATCATACATTAAAAGGCTGTTTTGTGACTCTTGAACGTGTCCAGAGAAGGGCAATGAGGCTGGGGAGAAGCCTCAAGCACAAGCCCTATGAGGAGAGGCTGAGGGAGGTGGGGTTGTTTAGCCTGGAGAAGAGGAGGCTCAGGGGAGACCTTATTGCTGTCTACAACTACCTGAAGGAAGGTTGTAGCCAGGATGGGGTTGGTCTCTTCTCCCAGGCAACCAGCACCAGAACAAGAGTATAACTTAACTTAGGTTGGAAAGGACCTCGAGGATCATCGAGTCCAACCTATAAGAGGACACAGTCTCAAACTGCACCAGGGGAAGTTTAGGCGTGGCAGCAGTCTGTCATTTTCTCTCCCTACAAAGATTTCACAGAAGACAACCACGTTTTGGAGCAGTCACAGAAAACAGGCATTCAACTATCACAAAATAGGAAAACAGCCCTCAGGGTTACAAAGAAAATGGGACACAGCTACCAGAAAACTCAAAGGGAAGTAACACAGTTGTTTGGTTGGGTTGGGTTTGGGGCGGTTTTGTGGGGTTTTTGTTTGTCTGTGGGTTTGTTGTTGTTGTTTTGAATTGTGGTGGGTTTTTTTCCCAAACTAAGATTCAATTGTTTTTGTGCTATGGATAAGTACATAGCTAAACCCCCATTCATCACTGCTCATTACAAATTAAAATAGTACAGTGCTCAAGGTAGAGACCTTCTCATCAGCCCTACTGCAGCAGGACAGGATGGGTAACAGAAAACAGAAGCAGAACTCGGCCAAGTGCTGCTGTTGGTTCTGCTGTTAGCCAAGGACTGACTGATGCCTAAGTTTCTGCAGCTGTACAGTGCTCAACGCTCTGCTGAATCTGAAACATGCCCTAAGATTAATTCCTGCAGTCTGTTAGTCAGCAAACTCCTGTGTATTACTGCAATATTCTTTCCAAGTGAAAGCAATCTAAACATACAAACCCAGCCACGCAGACTGCCATGGCAACAAATTTGAAGTGTGAAATGTTTCCTCTGTTGTATTCCCTTTAGCCTTCCATTATATATCAAAACACTTTGACATATGCTGAATACATTCTTTTTCCATCAGGAGAGAAGAGGCTTTATTATCTACTTTGTCATTCCACTTTCTTCCCACCAAGTCCTTTCTGTACCTTGGAAGTCCATGTGATTCCTTATAGTCCCTCCCTCTAAAGAAGTGGCACTGTTCATTATGCTCAAAAGAACTGTCAAAATTATTCACAGCCTACAGAGCAGGCAGAATTCTTCTATTATTACAAATCATGACAGTAAAAGGTTTCTAAACCCCAGATTCTTGGAAGAGAAATACAAATATAACTTTAATAAAAAGCCATAACTTCCTACTAAAAGTTCTCTAAAACAAACAACATTTATAACCAGAAAGAGAGCCCATTTTATCTGGTTTTCAAGTACTTGATGATCCATTATATGAAAAGGATAAATAAGCAGCAGTATAAATACTCCCAGCTCAGAGACCTGGAGACAGGACTAATAAAGAGAGAAGCAGATTTACAGTTAGAGACACCTTGCAGGAACTGTGCCTGCAAGTATATTGCCCAACAGTAGGCATAAATCTGCTATAAAAATGCAGAGAAAGTGCTCAACTCTGGATAAAAGTTAAATTTCAAAACCCTGCCTCACCATGGTCTTCACCACAGGCTGCAGGGAAATCTCTGCTCTGGCACCCGGAGCATTTCCTCCCTTTCTTTTTTACTGACCAGTGTGCCTGCAGAGTTGTTTCTCTCACGTATTCCTACTCCTCTCTGCAGCTGAAGTTACCATTTGCTTGGGGTTTCCCCCCCCCCCCCCCTTAAATTTGTTACCTCAGAAGCACTACCACCATCACTGATGGGCTCAGCCTCAGCCAGCAGCATCTTGGAGCCAGCTGGCATTGGATCTATTGGACATGGAGGAAGCTTCTAGCAGCTACTCACTGAAGCTACCCTCGTAGCCCCCCACTATGAAAACCTTGCCACACAAACCCCACACAATTGCCCATTACAAAAAATCAACTGAAAACCCTAATTTCAGCAACAACATTTGCAAATTTAAGCTCAAATTTATCTTGGAGCCGGTAGCATTTCCCCGAGTGTTTCTTAACTCATTCCCAAACCCTTTAAAAGATTATTTTGAAAGCAATTCTGCTATTAGGTGGCCAAAGCTGTTTCAGAAACTCCATCTGGTGGCCACTAGCAGAATATTCCTGCAGCTCCCGAAAGCACCAAGATGAGGAAAACTAATTGAAGGATTTAAGTTAATCATTAGGGAAAGGGGGCGGGGGAAAAACCCACCACACTACAGGCATCAGTCCCATTTTCTGGTACAACACAGATTTGCACTAGCTGCTCCTGTCTGCAGGTACTAAGGGTACTGCTGCTAGTATTTATGAGAAGAAACAAAATTAACCATTACTACTTCCTCCAACAAACTGCTCCTGGGAGGAAGAGGCAGGCAAAAGAGAGCTCTGTTGCAAGAAACAAGCCTCACCAATGGTTAACCTTGGCTTCAAACCTAACAGATGGATATTTAACCAGGCTATTAGGCCTGATTATTCACAAGAAAGAAATATTTATAGAAAAGCATATGTTTCTTGTATTGTTTTATGAAACATCTGGTACTAGTCATTGTGGTCGACAAGATGCTCAAAGATCAAAGGAAGTGCCATTCCCATTCAGCTCCAGAGCATTGTAATTCTTTCTAATTAAGTTATGGTTTCACTAGTTCACCCTGAAATGGATGGCAGAGTTAATTAATACAGAAGTTTCTGAGGATTTTCAGGTCAGCCTATGTGCAATGAAACAATCATTCTGGCACCTGCAGTGCTGTGCAGAGACCAGCTCTCTTATAAAACTTGCCAGTAGGAAAAAGAAACCAAACCCAACTACTTTTTTTTCTTCCCCACCCTTTAATAGAAGGAAGGAATTCTTTGGAAACCCAGGCAATTTTGGTGCTCTCGCAGCTGAGGGATGTAGGTGATCTACCCGCGCAGAGGAGTTTATTTTGTGATTGATAGAAACGTTGCTGTACGGTAATAATCATAAAATACTGTTTATAAAACAACTTAGATTACAAACAGAGGCCAAATAAGTCAATAGGAAAAATCACTAACAGTGAATCATGAGCAAACAGCCCCGAGATGTGAAGGCAGCAATCACACAGCGCAGAGCGTGGCTGTTCCAGAATGAAAGGAAGGAAAGTTGATTTACAACCAGCCTCTGAGGCATGGGTAATTATTAATGCCAGTGCTTATGTATACACATCTCCAACTTGTGCCTTTTTAACCCTACCCAAGGAAAGAGCTCCAAGCAGAGGCAGTTCAGACTATGAAATCTTATCGATTCACAGAGCTCCATGCACCTGATAAATCAGCACAAGCATCTGAATTCTATTTCAAACAAAATCACAGCCCACTGCACTCCAAAAATAAAACCCTCCCAAAACCAAACATGCAGGAAATAATAAAGACATACAAGGAGTTTTATCCTAACATTCACCCATAAACAAAGTTCTCTTAACTTTCTTCAAGTTAGCAGTCCTTGGTTTGTGCTTTTTTGGTTGTGTTTTCCTTTTTTTTGTGCCTAATATTCCATGGTCTTTAAATCAAGGACACAAAATTCCTCGCTGTCAAATAAAAGAAAAAGACTAAACATAGGTAAAATTAAAAGCAAGGCTCTTTACAGCAACAATTTTACCAAGTGACTGGCAGTTGTGCATCTGGGGGTGCTGACTGACAGCCGCCTAAACATGAGCCGGCAGTATGCCCAAGTGGCCGAGATGGCCAATGGCATCCTGGCCATGCATCAAGAATAGTGTGGCCAGCAGGAGCAGGGAACTCATTGTGCCCCTGTACACCACACTGGTTAGGCCAAACCTTGAATACTGTGTCCAGTTCTGGGCCCCTCAGTTTAAGAAGGACATTGAGATGCTTGAACATGCCCAGAGAAGTGCAACGAGGCTGAGGAGAGGCCTCGAGCAGAGCCCTACGAGGAGAGGCTGAGGGAGCTGGGATTGTTTAGCCTAGAGAAGAGGAGGCTCAGGGGAGACCTTATTGCTGTCTACAACTACCTGAAGGGTGGCTGTAGCCATGTGGGGTTGGTCTCTCCTCCCAAGCAACTAGCACCAGAACAAGAGGACACAGTCTCAAACTGCACCAGGGAAAGTTTAGGCTTGAGGTGAGGAGAAAGTTCTTCACAGAGAGAGTTGTTAGCCATTGGAATGTGCTGC
Organism: Melanerpes formicivorus; assembly: GCF_026170545.1. Classification (NCBI taxonomy): domain Eukaryota; kingdom Metazoa; phylum Chordata; class Aves; order Piciformes; family Picidae; genus Melanerpes; species Melanerpes formicivorus. The sequence continues at coordinate 5,696,734 of NW_027142366.1, read as the reverse complement.
CCAGAGAGGTGGTGGAGTCACCATCCCTGGAGGTGTTCAAGAGGGGACTGGACGGGGCACTTGGTGCCATGGTTTAGTCATGAGGTCTGTGGCAATGGGTTGGACTTGATGATCTTTGAGGTCTCTTCCAACCTTGGTGATTCTGTGTAATATAACAAACATCTTAAAGGAGATGTTCTCAAATTTATTTTTTTCCTGAGGAAACTGGAGTTAGTGCATTAATATAAGTAGCCTTAAAGTGCTAAAATGCCATCAAGCTTCTAATATGTAAGCTCAGCCCTTGAATAAAGTAAAAACAATCTTTGACTGACTCTGTGTCTAATATCCCACACTCAAGTTTGGGATTTCTTCTTTTTTCTGTTTTACATAAGACTAGAAGGAAAGACATGGTAGCTTCTGAAAAATATCTTTGAAATAAGTGGTAGAATATTTCACAATTCAGATTTCCAGTAACACAGTAGTTACTTCTCATCATAATACACTGGGGAATGGGCAGTAACATCCATTTAATATTCCAAACCAATCCTATCAGTCTACACAGGGACAGTTTTCTTAATAACATTACATCAAAAAAGGCAAGAAGAGATGTATGACTCAAGCACAGAAGACAACAGCACGGTCTGAAAACAGCCTTCAGGCTTCTGCTGGAGGATTAGCTCCCTAACACCAATCATTACCCTGGAGCAATCCAGTCCAAGCCTCAGACTAACTCCAAGCTTGCTGTGGCCTTTGGCCTCTGTCCTCGGTGACTGTGGCTGTCTGATGCTGCACCAAACAAGAATTCTACAACTCAGTGATTTGCTGAACAACCAGGAAGAAGGAGAGCAAGGGAGAATCACCACCTCCATAATACTTTACTGGATGGATCTGCTTTAAAGCAGAGAATAAAAAAAGACTGAAATCCCCACAGTCCCATAGTCTCACAAGCCACAACAGTGTTTATCAGAGAAGATGAAGAAGTTTCCCTCCACCTGGCATACATGGGGATGACAGAAAAGAGACTTCACTGCAAATCATACCTACTGTCAGGATCTCTGTACTCTGCTGAACAAACCAGTAATGTGGGTCAGTTAAGAGAAGTAAGTTTTTCACCATGAGGGTGATGAGACACTGGAACAGGTTGCCCAGGGAGGTGGTAGAAGCCTCATTGCTGGTGGTGTTTAAGGCCAGGCTGGATGTGACCGTGAGCAACCTGATCTAGTGTCAGGTGTCCCTGCCCACGGCAGCAGGGTTGGGACTAGATGATCCTTGAGGTCCCTTCCAACCCTAACAATTCTATGGTCCTAAATTGTTGGGTTTGGTCAAAAGAAAAGTGGCTGACATCTGCTTTCTTCATAATAAAATGTGTCACTCAATACTGTACTTGTTTTGCCACAGGAACAAGAAGATGCATTAAAAAAAAACAAATAAGAGTTTTGCCCACCACAGCACCCTGCAGGTGGGCAGGGAAACTCCTTGTGTTGTTAGCCAGTCCTTAAATACTGTCATGGAATCATAGAATTGTTAGGGTTGGAAGGGTCCTCAAGGATCATCTAGTTCCACCCCCCTGCCATGGGCAGGGACACTTCATACTAGATCAGGTTGCTCAGAGCCACATCCAGCCTGGCCTTCAAAACCTCCAGGGATGAGGCTTCCACCACCTCACTGGGCAACCTGCTCCACTGTCTTACCACCCTCATGGGGAAGAACTTCTTCCTAAGATCCAATCTGAATCTCCCCATTTCTAGTTTTGCTCCATTCCCCCTAGTCCTATCATTACCTGACACCCTGTCACAAATACTTAACCTCTGTGACTTCTAAATTTACTGCCTCTGTCCTAGCCAGAACATCATTGTCATACATCAACCTTTTCCACTGAGACCATGTACACTAATACATAGTAATCACCAAGAAATCATAAATCACTAATAAAAGTAATAATGAAATTATGCACCACCCCAAACACAGTCACTTAACCACCATTTGTTTTGCAGATTTATGAAAGATTTATGCAACTGAACACTACTGTTTGTCACTGTTCTCATGTGACTTGCAGCCTGTGATCATTTAAGCTAATTAAATCAACTTTTATTGTTGAAGGAGAGTTGGTCACACAACAGCAATATCACTGTAATGCATTAACTGTGACAACGACAGCTCAGCGAGATGCTGCCAAAACCACGCCATGTACCTGTTAAAAGAGACTTCAGACCAAGTCTTGTCTGTTCCTGCAGACAAGACAGAATTACAGCTACCAAGATGAGAATCACAGAATCATAGAATCAATAAGGTTGGAAAAGACCTCAAGGATCATCAAGTCCAACCTGTCACCCAACAGCTCATGACTAACTAAACCATGGCACCAAGTGCCACGTCCAATCCCCTCTTGAACACCTCCAGGGATGGTGACTCCACCACCTCCCTGGACAGCCCATTCCAATGACTAACAACTCTCTCTGTGAAGAACTTTCTCCTCACCTCGAGACTGGAAGAGACTGGATGGGGCAGTTGGTGCCATGGTTTAGTTGAGGAGATAGTGTTGTGCGATAGGTTGGACTCTATCTTGAAGGTCTTTTCCAACCTGGTTAATTCTATTCTACTTCCTGATGGGACCCTGATTTTACATGCACATGCTGAAATTGCCACATGCTGTTTGTTCCTGATTCACAGTATCATGGATATTCTCGCCCTCTGAACACCACTGAATAATGAGTTTCAATCCGGGTTTCGGTCAAAATAGGAAATGACATTTGTAAATGTGAAGATCATTTTGGAGGTGGGAGCTTTCTGTCATTATTTTTTTTCTTTAAGATAGGAGGCTTAAGAAATAGCTTTTCTCTTTGTGCTTCTCTGGTTCTATTTATACCATTTTTCTCATTAGAGGGTAAATTCCCTTGGAGCTGTGCTGCCCTACACCGTGCACTGTCAGCGAAGCGTTTACTGAATAACAGGAAATGTAGACTTAACACCTCTGTGTTAGGGCTCATCTTCACTTAAGTTATGCCTTGCTCACTGATTGCTAATTAACTCTGAATAATCTAAACCTTTGGAAAGAGTGGTTTGAATAGTCCTTAAACTTTTGGTGCAGCCCAATGCACCAAATACTCCTAATCACACACGGCACAGATGGATATCTTTAAGTACATTTCTCCTGGGTCAAACCACAGTGACGTCCACCCAATGAAACTTCAGAAAAAGTTCAAAACCCAGCTGTCTGCTGGTGGGAAATCATTTTAGTTCCTCCCTTTTCCCTCACAGAGCCATGGTTATCAATTACACGCCTGTTCAGACCACTGCAGTGGAAAGTACAGCCACAAACCATTGGCATAATTCTTTATCATTGCCTCATGCGCATACATGATCCCAGAATCACAGAACGTTAGAGGCTGGAAGGGACCTCAAAAGCTCATCTAGTCCAACCCCAGTGCCAGAGCAGGATCAGCTATACCAGATCACACAGGAACACATCCAAATGGGTTTTTTTAATACCTCCAGAGAGGAAGATATTCTAGAAGCTAAAAAGTAAAGTTAATACCTACCAGTTGATGACCAAATACTGTCTGAAATTGGTTTCAAAACCAATCATTTGACTACTCTTACATAGGTTACCATGCTTTCTGCACAGCCCTAAATCCTAGACAAAATTAAGCTGATCCTTCAGATTTGCATCTTTCATGGAAAAACAACAGGGGAGGGAGGGAAATCACCTGATCTGCACATGGTTACAATGCCTAATTTTTCTTTAGCATTGTCTTAACTATGAAAGAGTAACCCCAACAAAACAAACCTGGATTTGGGTACAGCTCAAAAGTAAATGCTGTATACAAAACATTTACACTACACTTCCAAACTGTTACTGAAAACTTGGGTAAAGCTGGAGGAGCTACTCTAAATAAAAGGGAAACAACCTACCCAGCTCAACAAACTACTATGGTAAGATGACCAGAACCAAAGACAATAAAGGAATTGTGAATGATGTGTGAGCTCACTGGAAACCACATCTCACAGAGTCACTGAACTACTGAAGAGCTGTTATGGAGCACAGCAGCTTCACAAAGAACATGAATCTGAAAGATCTCTGGGCCACTGCTGTGGCTCAAAACCCTCAACATGCAGCTCTAGTTTCAAAACAGTATTTGGAGTAGTGCTAACCTTCAGGTGGAAGCATAGACCTAGTGCTTAAGTATTTTCTCCAGGTAACCCACAACTCTGCTTTGGAAATCTAGACTTGTACACATTTGTCTCATTTCATTCCTTTAAAGCATTCTGACTCTTTAACAAACTTTGTTGAAAAAGGTGTGGAAAGTGCAATGAGCAAGATGCTGTGAAAACAGAAAGCATTGATCAAAATCATCTTCTCAACCCACAACAGCCACTTCAGGTTATTAAAACATGACAATAAAAAAGTTCCTCTCTGTGTGCTGACACAAGAAAATGTGATGCAGAGAGAAAAGCTGCCTGCACTAGAAACCACCAGAAAGTCATGGGGCAACCTTTTCTTGCTCATTTCTATCTGAAGTATGCTACTCAACATAGTCACTAAGAAGACTGATGTCGAGCCAGACACAAAATGCACTACAGACCCAAAGTGCTGTCTTTTAACACCTCATGGTCATGGCAGAGCATGTGGAAAAATAATTTATCACGTATGTACAACACTGGCAGCGTGCCAAGAAGCATGGAAAAACAGAAATGCACACTGGTTTTAAGGTGGGATCTTAATATTTCTGACATGCACTAGCGCTGGGTCGAGCTGTTGCCTTGTTAAGCGAAGAGCCTGGCTCGGTATTTACTCAACAGGCTTTTCCTTTTCTAGACCTCTAGCACTTCAAACAGCGCACTAGAAAAAAATGTATCTGCAAAAGGCTGGCCAATGTGCCTCGGATTACTTCATGAAGAGGAGAAAAAAAATATTCCACTGGATGGCCTCAGATCCTTAGAAATGGCAGGGACAAACACTACTTTTCTGTTCTAAAATATCTCTCTCTCTCTCTGCAGAGGATAATTTGAACTTTAAAGTCACATGGTGAAACCATAGGTTTGCTGAACACGCAACGTGTATGGTTTGAATGACTTAACCAAGTTCCTGTTTCCTTTGCAGAACTGTGTGTTTTTGTAGTCAGCCAGCAGCCTGGATTTTTCATCGTGATGTAGAGCAGCTAAAGAAGTTACTGTAATATACATACACCCTGCTTTCTACATAAATAACAAGGCCTATGCGCTCCAAGCGATAATTGTATTTCATCCAACTACTCACAGTGGAAGTCTCGGCCTGTTGTGTCTGTGGAGCATTTTCTGGAAGAGGTAAGTGCTTTATCTTACTTGGAATATGCAATGTTTTATTCATCACAAGAGGCTAAGGTTTGTAATTTCAATGTTGTTTTTTTCGTTTCCCTTTCTTTAACAACATTGGAACTACACAAAGTAAAATACTGTGTCTGGGAAACATCCTCAGAAAGCTTGAAATTGAAAGTAATGCTGAGTATGAAGTACAGTAAATGTGAAGATTGTTTTCTAGTAAGCACTTAACTCCTAATGACAGTTAGATGATGAAATGCTGCTCGGTGGTCTGGAGAGAAGACTCCAACCATCACTTGAGAGCAAAGAATGGATATTGCTGGATAATCCTAACCACACTTCAAGAGTTATGTGGGACAGGAAACACGTCAGTGATGCTGGTGGGTGATTGCGTTCAGTTACTGTTGATTCATTTCTCCTCTGGAATTCCAAAGTGAAAAGAAAAGCTTTCAGTTTCTCAGAAACCTCTCAGAAGATAAGGATAGGGTTTCTGAAATCTTTGCAACCTCAGATATTTGCCCAAGTGTAGGAATTTTGACGTTACAAGAAAGGCAGCTGCAGTATTTGTATTTCAGTCTTTCGTATACTGCAAGCTGCCTCCATCTTTTGACTTGGCAGATGCAGGAAGAACAGCAAGAACAAATTCCTCCCCCAAATTCCATGTGACTCTTTCACAGGGCGATGCGGGGCATGCCCACCAAGAGCAGAGTGTCACAAGCAAGATTAGGCACATTGCTTTATAACTGCATGCAAGAATGTTTTCCTTCTATAGGCTGGTAACAGAATGCAGAAAGACTGCCTTGCCAAACCTTTTATAGAGGAAGAGTTCTGTCTGCCAGGGAGAAACTCCTCATTTTGGGAGCTCCTAGACTTTAAATAAACAGAAGTTTCCTTGAAACCAAGCTCTCCGTTTGCAAGAGTTAACCATCAAAGCGGGGATGGGAGACCAAGACCAAAGAAATTTTAGAGACTAGGTCCTCTTGGTATTGAAAGTAGTCTTTTTCAGAACTTTCTATTTTTAAACTGCCTTCTGAGCACTGCTTATTTGCTCAGCTCCATCTGTTGGAAGTGAAGGATAATGTATTTGTTGTGCTTTCAGAACATAAAAAAATCAAATGTATTTGCTTTAACTGCTGACACAAAAGGCAGAGTGGATCATAGTTGGGGAACAGGACCAGAAAAAGAGGGGGGGGAAAGAGAAAAAAAACAAGCAGCAAGCAATCAAAGGGGAAAAAAAAGTGTGGTCACATGAAGTTAAGAAAGGATTGACAATATGAATGATGATCAAAGTGAGGGGGAGCATGGGTAAAGAAGGGACAAAACCTTGGAGCACGACAACAGAGGGATAATGCAGACAGCATATTGCAAATTTCCCTCATTCATTAATCTTAGAAGAAATGGGAATAGGCCTGGTTCCTGCCACAGCTTCAATACACATAAGTTTTGACACACTATCTATTAGTCTCACTTACCAGTGAGTTAACAGGAATAACAAAGTCAGCTTACATCATAGTTTTGAGAGGGAAAAAATTCAAGTCTTGAGGTGTCTGCACTCTAAGTCAACAGCTTACATTAGAAGAGTAAAGGACCCCACCAAGCAGAGGAAAAATATTACATGCATTTTGAAATAAAATGTATGTCACTGCAGGAAAGCCAAGAATCAGACAACAACTGAGGGAATACCAGGGTTTTTTTCTCCCAGCAGAGGGAGATAATAAGTTCCTCCTTTTTTGTTTTTTAATGATGGAAACTCAAAGTATTTTGAGCACAACCCAAATGTGGTCAGCTGCATGGAGATTCTGAAATGAAGGATGTGAGAAATATTGGTTGATGGGTTGGACACGATGATCTTGAAGGTCTCTTCCAACCTGGTTTATTCTATGCATTCTAAATAAACCACTTTCTGGTGCTCTGCTGCTCCCATGGAACCCACCTTTTTTATCTCAAATTAAATGAGCATCACCAAGAGTCTGTAAAAATTCACAAGTACGTTCACCTTGCTGCAGCAAAAGTTGTGAGCTCCTGCAGCCCATTGTTATTCTAAGCAGGCATTTATGTTAGTGCAAGGAATGAACTTAACACTTGGGGAATGTTTCAAACCTGTAAAGGCTTACAGTTTCTAAGAGCTGCTTTACATGATAGATGAGCACCTTGGAGCCATAAGGCTCTGTAACGCTATCCATTCTGATGTATACAAACGTATAGAGAGGTTATGCCATCTGTGACTATATTCAATCAATCAGGTGCAGAGGCTGCAAAGCAGTCAGACTTTTCTGATGGCCTCCAATTTATAATCTCAGCCAGAAAGCCCTAATGCAGCAACTTTATGAAGTGACAAGCAATACATCTTGCAAAGTGCCCTATATCCTCAAAGTTCACCGAGGTAGTTATGAAGAGATAAAATAATGGGGGGGAAAAAAAGGAGGGGGGGAGAGGAGGGAAGATTGTAGGATAAGGTCATGTGCCAGAAATATCTATCTAGGTGTGACCATGTTAGAAAGAAGAGCACACCCATACAAGCTTGTATGAAGCTGGAGGAATACTTCATTGAAGCCTCCTGCACGTGAGCCTTTCCCACCACATTGCCACTTGCTCTCTTTCCAGTACTAACTGAGACACCAGAAGCAAAGATGAAAACAGTCTGACATTATCACTGTGATTTATTTTTTTTCAAAAGAAGAATAAAAACTTCCAGGAATAATTTAAGGAGGAGGAAAAACCCAAAACAAAACACCACACCAATAATGTCTACAGTGTTAACTTTGATCTTTCCCTTTTTATTTTTTGGCAAACCACAAATATTTCAGAATAAGCTACAAACTGCCAGCAGGTTGTTTGGGTTTTTTTTCCCCTTCTGGGAGGAGCTCTTCACTGAATTCATGCAAGCACAATGTTCAGACTGAGTAACTTACAGCAAAGCTGCAAACACTTTGTTGTCTTGGTAAAATTTTGTCACATTTTTGGTCAAAGATGAAGCCAGTATCAGTACCAAGGCCAGATCCTGAGCAAATTTAACCAAGTTTGAGCCTCTTGCTTTTGCTGTGATTTGATGTAAGGCCATGTGATCCTCTTCAAAAACCAAACCTACATCCTTTGTTTCCTTTGCAATTACACAGAATCACCAAGTTTGGAAGAGACCTCAAAGATCATCAAGTCCAACCTGACACCCAAGACCTTATGACTAAACCATGGCACCAAGTGCCACATCCAATCCCCTCTTGAACACCTCCAGGGATGGTGACTCCACCACCTCTCTGGGCAGCACATTCCAATGGCTAACAACTCTTTCTGTGAAGAACTTTCTCCTCACCTCCAGCCTAAACTTCCCCTGACACAGATTGAAACTGTGTCCTCTTGTTCTGGTGCTGGTTGCCTGGGAGAAGAGACCAACCCGCTCCTGGCTACAACCACCCTTCAGGTAGTTGTAGACAGCAATAAGGTCTCCCCCGAGCCTCCTCTTCTCCAGGCTAAACAATCCCAGCTCCCTCAGCCTCTCCTCATAGGGCTTGTGCTCAATTTAAAGGTCAAATGTAGCTAAGCTGTTCTGAGATTCTCTACAAGGGCAGTGAACATGGTTAGGTGGCCCATGACATAAAAGTTTTGAGAAGATAATAGAGACCTTCACAAGGCCAGAACTAAATTCAGATGTTCAGCCCTGCAAAATGTCTGATGGGGCTAGAAGTTAACAGTGGAGTCTTTGGTGGAAGAACTCAAAATGTAAATATTTCTTAACCTCCTGAAACTTCTGTGTGGGACAGTAACAGCAAGCTTCACCTGTCACAAAGTACATCTTCTTTGCCAGCTTAAGCTTCAAATCTGTCTTCTAACAGAAGGTCAAAACTGGACTTACACACTTTTTCCTTAATTCGTGGTATCTCCTCAGTATATAAGAAGATAGGAATTGTACAAGTTAGATTCCCAGGAAACAATAAAGCAAAAGGAAGTCAGGAGAAGTAGGTGTGTCAGGCTCCATGGCTGCTGCTGCTGACCGAGCAGCACAGTAAATCACTTTCAGACATAGAGCCAGAGGGATGCAGAGCGCATTGCTGCTCCTTGATTAATGAGAACATTTCTATATTGTTTTGTTTTGTTTTCCCCCTAGTGCTTCAAAATTAAGCATGGGCATAGTTTAGGAATCAGACTGATCAGCTTTATTTCAGAAGAGACATTTTGAAATTAAAAGCTGGAAGAGGGAAATCCCTAGTACGAAAAAAATACACTTGACCACAGTTGTGATGTTTTGTGCACGTGCTTTGGGGTTTGGTTTTTCTCTTCTCTTTTCAGGCATTCTCACTCTTCAGTTTCAACACTTTAACACAAACTTGAGTCCTGCTTAGTGCTTCATGTTAGAAAGCAGCTGAACAGAAGGCAAAAGCTTTGCTGCAAGCACTTAAGATGCATTTCCTCAATTGAGATGACAATATTTCCCCTCTGCATCTATTGTCTTTGAGAAGGTTTTCACTCCACTTTTCTTAACCTTGTTCAGATTTAGCAACCTATTTTTAAGCTACCAAATTATACTGACTCTAAATTTGCTTTAGAGGCTTCCAGTAGTTTTGCCCATCAATGCTGTCAGAATAGAATAGACCAGACCACACCAGCTTGGAAGAGACTTTTGAGATCGAGTCCAACCTATCATCCAACACTATCTAATCAAGCACCCCATCCCATCTCCTCCTAAACACCTCCAGTGATGGTGACTCCACCACCTCTCTGGGCAGTCCATTCCAATGGCAAATCACTCTTTCTGTGAAGAACTTCTTCCTAACATCCAGCCTAAACCTCCCCTGGTGCAGCCTGAGACAGTGTCCTCCAGTTTGAGATTGTGTACGCCAGTTCAGAGGTTAGAACAAAGCCAGAGCCTGACCAGCCAACTTTGACCCTCCTCCAAGTGTACCTGCAGCACAATAAAACCTCTCTGGGTGCATCAGTTCTTCCTGTAGTGAATTGTCTTTAAAAAAATAACCTTTTCTAGAAAGGAAGAAACTCTACCTTTAAAAGGAAGGGGACCAAGAACACTGCTGAATCAAAACATAACTCTGTGGTTTTGCAGAACTGAAATTACCATTACATGAGATTATATACACACTTAATCACAGCCCCCTTGATAAGTCAACTTTTCTAATTAAAGCCAGTATTAAGAGTTCCAATTTTGAGGAGAGATTAGAAATATCAGAAATATGAGGAAGTATCAGAGGTAACAACCATAAATGAACTGTCAGACAGTATTAAGACAACTGACTTATCTATAATGAACACTGCTTAAAACATGAATGCATCCTGAAGAACTTTTACCAATTTAAAGTTACTTTCACTTTAAGAGTTAACACCCCTGGAATCCCTTTGTGGAGAACACATTATGTGCAACTAAGTATCTCACTCTTCTTGTTGATATGACTGTATAGAAACTTCTACAGAGAGAACTCCACTGTCCTTTCTTTACCCCATGTCCTGTTTACACACACGGCCTGTACAGACCAGCTTTGTGTACCATGGAGCAAAAACACAAAACTCCACAAACTAACACAAAACTGAAAGCCCTGTGAATAAACAAGGTCGTTTTCCTCCAGAAAACAACGTCCTCCACTGTAAATATGCCTGGAAGTTTAACTTTCTCCAGTGCTAAGGACCATGCATCAGCAGACATTTATTACCATTCATTAGGAACAGGGAGTTCATCATCTAATGTCTAAAATATTCATACTTGCAATTAAAAAAGGGGTGGAAAAAAAGGAAACACACTATTTTTCTGCATCAATCAGTACAAGGTACTCAGAAATTTTCTCTTAGAAGTTGAGCTAATTGTGCTTTTAGGTGGTCTGTCAAATTAATACCTCCATTCATCTATTGTACTCGAGTTTTTCCCTGGGTACATATTACATTCTCCTCCAAAGCTTTTTGGCTTAAAGGAAAGCCCTCAGCCCTGGTGAGACCCCACCTGGAGTACTGTGTCCAATTCTGGAGCCCCTATTGCAAGAGGGATGTGGAGGTGCTGGAACGTGTCCAGAGAAGGGCCACAAGGATGATCAGAGGGCTGGAGCACCTCTCCTATGAGGACAGACTGAGGGAGTTGGGGATGTTCAATCTGGAGAAGAGAAGGCTCCGAGGTGATCTAATTGTGGCCTTCCAGTAGCTGAAGGGGGCCTACAGGAAGGCTGGGGAGGGACTGCTCAGGATCTCAGGTAGTGATAGGACTAGGGGGAATGGAATGAAGCTGGAGGTGGGGAGATTCAGGCTGGACGTGAGGAGGAGGTTCTTCACCATGAGAGTGGTGAGACCCTGGAATGGGTTGTCCAGGGAGGTGGTTGAGGCCCCATCCTTGGAGGTGTTTAAGCCCAGGCTGGATGAGGCTCTGGCCAGCCTGATCTAGTGTGGGGTGTCCCTGCCCATGGCAGGGGGGTTGGAACTAGATGATCCTTGCGGTCCCTTCCCACCCTGAATGATACTATGATAGGATCCTCCAAACACTTGCAGGCTAGCAGAATTATTGGCTGAACATATGACAGACCTAACAGCCTATCCATATCACTCTTAAAATCCCCTATTTCCAGGAATTTATAACTGGGCTGCAACAAATGTTCCTTGCTAAAACTTTATCAATAGGTTTATAATGCAGTAGTCATTTTCTCCCATTCCAGCATACAGAAAAGCATTCATTTTTTCCCCCCCTGCACTTTTATGCACCAGCTACATCTAAAAGTGACAGTATTATTAATGTAGAAAGATGGTTCAGCACGAAAGCTGTTTGTTCATAACACTTCATAAACATTCATATTAATTTTAGATGGGCTCCTCGGTACAGACTGCAGTTATGAAAGGTTTTTCTCCACCACCACCCCCCAACAGAAAGGAAGCATAAACTAAAGAAAGGAATGCATCTCTTGCCTCATGTTGTGATTATCTTTGCATTTTCCTATCAGCTGGGCTCAAATTATCCAGCATTCCCACCCTTGCACAGTACAGTGGGGCTATTTTGTGGCCGTAACTGCAACCCACACGCTGGAGTTGCCCTGCATGCTGCCTTACTTAGCCTTCTTTGGCAAAACGGTGAGGAAAAGCAGCTCCACCTAATGACAGAGCCAGCTCCTTCCCTGCCTGCCAAAGAGCCAACAGTTCCCGTTTATTCTACAGGAGACAGGAGCGTGCTGAATCCCGGCTGAGCTGCAGAAAAGTCCTGTCTGCATCAAGTGAGGAAAAGGGGAGGCCGGGGAGGTGGGGGGAGGGCGATGAGAGCAGGAAGCAGATAAAAAAAGGCAGATTTCTCTGGCTAAAAATATTATGCAAGTTAGCATAATTAACATAGGAACGTAGAATCCATCCCAAAAAAAATGACTACATTTATTCTGAACAAATGGTTCGCACTCCTGACTGCACATAAGGTTTAATGCACTAATTAGGGATACTGCAAACTTGCCTTTAAATCCTGGTTTCACCTTCCTTTTCCATTTCAGCTCCAAACTCCACTGAACAGGAAAATAAGCAGGGGGCGGAAGGAAGGATGACATCTCTCAACACGACATGGATCAGCTACCCAAGCAAGAACTTGGCTTTCACTTCCCCAGAAGAGATTGAAGCCTTTATAGCTTACCAAAACATCATATCAAGACTCATGCACTGTTACATTGCCTTCTTTGTACCCACAGGGCTCATAGCTGGCCTATCTATTCTGATCATACTCATCAAGAATTATTTGCAGTACAAAGTCATAGAAAACTTAGACCTGCTTCTTTTACACTTTACCCTCAGCAAGATTGTAATGATTTTTTTATCATTTACAGTCATTACTAGGCCTGACTATTTAAAAGCAACCCAGCTTGCCTGCAATGTACTGTCATTTTTCTTCAACTTCAGCTATTTCAATGCTCAGCATGCTTTGGTTTCAACACTTCTCATACTGTTACTCAAGAGATTGCCACCGAGGACTGCTCTCAGCAAAGTAACCCAGAGACCCATATTGTGTGTTGGACTTGTACTCACATATGCCTTCTGTTTGTCCCTGACTGAGGCAGCACTGGCTAGCACAGACAACTACCACTTGGAAACGGACTGCCAGTTAGATCCACTGTTTGCATGGCCTGAATATGAGATCGTTAAATTCACCTTTGGGTTTGGAATCCCATCAGTTCTCCAGATACTCTGCTTCATTGTTCTCTTTGCTAAAGAAGCACCTGCTGAAGCTCCAACCTTACAGCAGCACATTCGTACTTACGCTGCTCCGTACATTGTAAGCATAACGACGTTTCTCTGCCACTTATTCTATAGCAGTATGATTCTCTCCAGGGCAACGCTGAAGTTACAGAAGAGCACTGGCACGCCAAAGGACGAGCTTGTCATGAATATTGCAGAAATAGTGTTGTTCTGTGAGAGCTGTGCCAGTTTGGTGTTTATACTCTGCTTGCACAAACCATGCAAGGATGAAATACTTAGAGTTCTACAGAAGTGCCGCAGGCAAAACGCTGCCAATAATCACCTTGAAATACCAGCTACACCCACGACCCATGGCAGTGGGTCTCAGTAATACTTCCTGTTCTGAAGAACTGTCACTCAGTTTTACTTTTTAGTTTGTTTGTGGGTTTGGCTGGGGTTGTGGGGTTTTTTTTGGTTGGGGTTTGGTTTGTTTACTTCTTCAGAAAAAGATAATCGCTCCTTCTTTACACTCCAGACTGGGACAATCTTACAGCTAGCAGAGTGGGAAGGAAGACAAAAAAAAAATATATAGATATTTATTTCTAGTATTTGCAATGATCTGTGAAGAAAACATGTAGGGTCTGGAGTGGTTTGGTTGGGGCTTGCTTTTTTTTTCCCCATATATATATTTAAATCACCTATTTTCTGCAAGTGTTGCTCCTAAGCCAAGTAGAAAAAGCACTGTTGCCATAGAAATGTGCTTTTGCAATAGCAGCAATGCCCCAGCAAAGATGCAAACAAGCAGCATAGCAGAAAGCAACTTTGAGGCAAAGGTAAAAATCTGCAGCCAAAGCATTTTCTCGGGTGTGCCTCCTCCTCTCTTGACTTCTTACCCTACAAACTAGTTGTTTCTTTTTTAAACACTGGCAAATTGCAGCAGCAGCAGCAGCAAAGTATGGCTTTAAAAAGCCATTATAACCCTGAAACAGCATGTGATACTTTTAAGTCCTCTGTAACACTGACTTATATTTTACCTATATACCCACAGATACAAATTGAGCATTTCTTCCCTTTTTCTATTTCCCTCTTATACTTTTGTTGGTACTCCTAAGGTTTTTGTCTGAATTCTTGTGCCAAAAAAAAAAAGAGAGAGAAAAAATAATCAAATTAATGGAAATGCTGGTCCATAATGGAAAGCTTCAAGTCCTTTGTGAGGAACTGAACTGGAAAGATCAAGAGGATGGCTAATTAAAACTCTGTGCAGGACTGAAAGGTTTTTGTTAATGTACTCTCAGATTTGACTTTGCATTAAGACTTAGAGCAATTGTTGATTGAAGTCATTCTTGATGAGTGTGTTCAAAAGTATGAAGTTGCATGCCCTGGAAGAGCCCCATTCAATAATACAGTAACTAAAATAGAAAAGCCAGCCCAGAGGAGTGCAACTGAGGAGTGGTTTTAAATAGGCAGGCAAAAACTGAGCCCCACTTCCAAACTGACATCAGGGCTCTGGTGGACACAAGATAGGCGCATTGTACATTTAGATGCAACTTCATGGATAAATGGTGCAAAATGGGGAAAAGATCTGACTGAGAAAATAAAGCAGCTGTAGTATAGGAGTTCAGAATCACAGAATGTTAGGGGGCTGGAAGGGACCTTGAAAGATCATCTAGTCCAACCCCCCCCGCCAGAGCAGGCTCAGCTATACCAGATCACACAGGAACACATCCAGGCGGGTTTTGAGTATGTCTAGAGAGGGAGATGTTGCCCTGCAGAACCAGTAACCAATGCAGGCTGAAAATGTAGGTGCAAACTTTTAAATGGTTGTTTTAAGCACATTATTAACTGTAACTGAATTTGGCCAGGAGGCATCTTATGTATTTGTCTTCAGTTTCAGCTTTTCCACTCATCAAGGTGGAGAGAATGGAAGTAAGAAGGAAGGCACAAATTTGTCCCACATCTTGGATAAAGATGTAGCTTTAGATTGCAAAGTTATGAAAACAGTGATGTGATGAGAAAGGCTCAAGTGATCTGAAAGGGTTCTGAGAAAAGTCATTTTGATGCTTAAATATGTGCCTTTGCATGGCACCTGGATGCTAACAGGACTGGTAGATTCCTTGGCAGTTGCATGCTTTGGAGGGTCTTCCTGACAAGGTCCAGATTAAAGTGGCAAGCTGGTGCAAATCAGCATGGGCTGAGCATCTTCCATAAGACGGCCTAGTGCATAAATAGAAGAATAAAGGTAATTGGTGCAATAATAATACAGCATATGGATATCTAGATATAAATACATCCAGTCTTAGACACCCCACTCCAAAATTCATGGACCCCAAGGGTATCAGATGCAAAGGGCAATACATAGCCTTGCGATGACCACAAGGACCAGCATTCCTGCAAGAAGTAAATATGGTAAGATGTCTGCATTGTATTATGTCAGCCTGGTTTTCCTGTTCAATTTCATCCTGCTGCCAGCATGAACAGATGGACAATTAAAGAACATTACATATAAACAGATCACTATAGAACCTGGGCAGAAAGGAAGTACGTAGATAAGAGTCATCTCTTTGGATACAATTTCATACTTCTGCAAGGAATTGTCAGTTGGCATCAGAGGTTTTGCTTTGCACCTGGGAAGCTGGAGATTAACTATTGTGGCCAGAACATTAGCTCTGCAGAAGGAAGTTTGAAGGGCTAAGTTGTAAAAGCAGCACATCAGCAAGAAACCTGAGAGAGAGACTCAAAGAGTACGTCAGAAGATGCAAGCTCTCAGTCCCAATTCAGACAGAATATCATGGTTTCAGCTGTGCCATGGTTGTAGCCAGGTGGGGGCTGGTCTCTTCTCCCAGGCAACCAGCACCAGAACAAGAGGACACAGTCTCAAGCTGCATCAAGGAAGGTTTAGTCTGGATGTTAGGAAGAAGTTCTTCACAGAGAGAGTGATTGGCCATTGGAATATGCTGCCCAGGGAGGTGGTGGAGACACCATCACTGGAGGTGTTTAGGAAGAGACTGGATGGGGTGCTTGGTGCTATGGTTTAGTTGATTAGATAGTGTTGGATGATAGGTTGGACATGATCTCAGAGGCCTCTTCCAACCTGGTTAATTCTATTCTATTCTATGCACAAAGGATTCTACTTCATTTGGTGCTTCCATCTATTTTATATGTGAGGATGAAAGAATAAATATGGTATTGTTTCTGAGTCCTGAGTTACTGATAAAGGTGCCTACATGAAAAACTACTCAGTAAATGTTGGCTCTAGCTAGCATTGGCTGGGACCTGGCAACTGCTCTAATGATGGGTGAATAACAATAATGCACCCCTGAGGAGCGTGATGGTCCAACCTTGGGTGGAAGGATGCTTCATGATACTCTGAGCAAGGCACACAGCTAAAGCAGAGCCATAACCAAATGTCTCTGAGACATAAAACCTGTAGGGGCCCTACTGTCAGACCCAGGGTTTGGGAATGAGTACATCTGGTCAAGAATGAGCTACTGCATCAAAGTCTGTGAGTACTCCTGGGTATAGCTTCTGGCTGCCATCTGTGGGATGTGAGTGACTGTACTCTGGTCTCTTCCCTGTCCACAGCTCCTGCAGAGTACTTTTCTGGTTGGCTGAATATATTGGCATAAAGAAATCTCCACGTGCAGTGCAAAAGACTTTGTAACTGGAGAAAATAAAGGTAAACAGGAGAGAAGAGGTTGAGAAATACAGAACAATAACTCAAATAGTTATTAATGTAACTTACAGCAATACAGAAACACGCTGTTAAGTCATTCTTGATAAGGTAACTCAAATCTAACATTAAAATTCAGGATCATAATATGTAGTCCTAGAGCAAATCTAGCTGGAATATGAAGGCAAAAACACCCCTATGTGCAACAGGGGAAAGAACAGAAACAATCCCCCCCAAAAGCCTTCTAGAGCAGTCTGAGATGAGGGAGAAAAGAGCAGCTTTGGCTAAGATTAAAACTGAGTTGTTTTTCAATTAGTAGTAGTGATCTGAAGTGTGCTTTTAAAAAAACAAACAAAAATCTCCCTGCTCAGAGAGATTTTTTCTTTCCCAGCAACAGCTTGGTTGAACACTCACTTCTTCCAGGCTTCACCTAGTTTTGAACAGCATGTTCCAGAAGAAATAGAGCATATATTTTTATAGGCATGCTGTCAAAATTAACTCAAGGGATACACTGGAAAATTCAAAGAAGAACATTTTACTTCTGCACTAGCAATACTTGTGTCTCTCTTTGGCCTGCTTTTGAAAACAATAAAAACCCCACAACAACAAACCATTCAGTAAAAGAAGAGAAACAAGCAGGCTGCTTTAGTTGTCCATGAATTTTTGAGCTGGTAACATGTAGAGATTGAGGACTCGTCTTTACTGAACCAGCTGGCTCAAATGTGATCCCATCCCGTTGCAAAACAACATCTGAGCAAAAAAAAGAGACTGGATCTGCACACTTGAATCATAACTCAAGCTGCTCCACCCCTACATTTATTAGTAAGCCTGGCCTTACTTACATTCCTATTCCTATTTACCTTGATTTTGGGGTGGTTGTTGCAGAAGACATAGGGTAGGGTGAAAGCTCAAGCAGTTTAGACAATTGGTGGACAAGCAGCTCAACATGAGCTGTCAATGTGCACTTGCAGCCCAGAAAGCCAATCAGATCCTGGGCTGCATCAAGAGAAGTGTGGTCAGCAGGTCAAGGGAGGTAATTCCCACCCTCTACTCAGCTCTGGTGAGACCCCACCTGGAGTACTGCCTCCAGTTCTGGAGCCCCTAGCACAAGAGAGATATGGACGTGCTGGAACAGATGAACAGAGGGCTGAAGCACCTCTCCTATGAAGACAAACTGAAGGAGCTGGGGCTGTTCAGTCTGGAGAAAAGAATGCTCCGAGGTGACCTTATTGTGGCCTTCCAGTATCTGAAGGGGGCCTACAAGAAGGCTGGGGAGAGACTTCTTAGGATATCAGGTAGTGGTAGGACTAGGGGGGAACGGAATGAAGCTGGAGGTGGGGAGATTCAGGCTGGATGTGAAAAGGAAGTTCTTCACCATGAGAGTGGTGAGACCCTGGAATGGGTTGTCCAGGGAGGTGGTTGAGGCCCCATCCCTGGAGGTGTTTAAGACCAGGCTGGATGAGGCTCTGGCCAGCCTGATCTAGTGTGGGGTGTCCCTGCCCATGGCAGGGGGGTTGGAACTAGATGATCCTTGTGGTCCCTTCCCACCCTGACTGATTCTATGAAAATAAGTACTCTATGAAACACAACATATATGTTGCATGAAAGATGCATCCTCAAAATTATTGGCAACTGAAAAGTCTAAACACAGCAAATGTGCTCTGAGGCTTTCTGCAGGCACAGAAGGCAATTAATTCCAACTCAAACTAACTTTCCTTATTTGCAAGAAAGGGAAAGTAACTGAAGCTGGGCAGGATGAAGTAGAAGGATGCTCTAGAACAGGGTACTGTAAGCAGAGAGTATCATAGTATCAGTCAGGGTTGGAAGGGACCACAAGGATCATCTAGTTCCAAGCCCCCTGCCATGGGCAGGGACACCCCACACTAGATCAGGCTGCCCAGAGCCTCATCCAGCCTGGCCTTAAACACCTCCAAGGACAGCGCCCCAACCACCTCCCTGGACAACCCATTCCAGGGCTTCACCACTCTCATGGTGAAGAACTTCCTTTTCACATCCAGCCTGAATCTCCCCACCTCCAGCTTCATTCCATTCTCCCTAGTCCTATCACTACCTGATATTTTGAGAAGTCCCTCCCCAGCCTTCCTGTAGGCCCCCTTCAGATACTGGAAGGCCACAATTAGATCAAGAGAAGTCACTCAGTGGTTGAAAAAGGTTTCTTTTTTTTTCAGCTCAATACACCCTGGCCCTGATCTATTTCTCAACAGCTTCATACCCAAAGCAGTTCCACACTTCTAACAGAATCCAACAGCTCTTACATCCTATAGAGCTTATCCTGCTTATCACCCTGATGGAGAGGCTGCCATGCAGTGGTGGCTCAGGAGCTGTGAGTCACCAAACCTCTTCTGTAGTTCTCTCTCTATACTCACACCTCCCACTTTCTTCCTCCTCAGCTGTCCCCTTTTTGCAGCACAATAGCAGGCACATATGTTGAAGCCTGCAAAATTACAGAGAGCATCTTCTGTGAGAAATAAAAGAGATAAAACCTCTTGGTGCAGCCCAGTACACCGTAGACAATTACACCAGCATTCCTTCAAGACTCTACAGTGTTAGACATGGCTATGGAGATATTTAGAAGCTGAACACTACAGGTTTTAAAATAAACTGCTAGGAAAACTTTAAATGCTGCCTTATCAAGTCTGACATTGTCTAAATGCTATCACACCAGTGGCTTCCATGCATGTTGTCAGCAGCTTAGATTAGGTGTAACAGGTGGGACTGTAATACTCAGTGCTTTGGCACAACTGTGGCCAAGAATGAATCATTAAGACACTCCCTATAAAGGTCCCAGGGAATATCAGCAACTGACAGGGGAAGAAAAAAAGGGTACAATGTTCAGCAACTGCTAAATTTAGTTTTAAGCATTTCACAGAATATGGAAGTGAGGAACAGCAAGATTAAGACAGATTAAGCAGCAACAATAATTTGACTGCATAAACAAGAGCCTGAAGATGTTGTCATCTGCTTTAGGAAACAAGATTCAGAGAACTCACATGATCATTTCATTAAATATTTAGTGCAATACAGAACTCACTAATTACAAGATAATAAAACAACAATAATAATACTAGATTTGGCCTCTTATGCGTCATAGTTCTGTTAGCAGAGGGGGGGAATAAAAGCTACTCTATGGGTCCCTCAAACAAGTGTGGAACTAGGGCACTGATCATGAACTCAAACAAGAAAATTAGCACTCAGAATTACACATTTTAATAGCAAATCAGCTGATATTCACAGCTAGAAAAACAAGGGCAGACAGAGCAGCTGATTGTCAAATCCAAGCCCCCGTAATTACAAACAACTAACACCCAGAAGCTAACATTATGCATAAAGGAAAGTGAAAAGTCCTTCTGGCCCTTACAAAATCAGTGAAAGCTCTGAAGGACAGAATTAAGTACAGCAAAACCACATGATCAACAAACAACAGAGCCTCTTTATGATCCTGTTCTTCAGGACAGCAAAAAAGTAAGACCTTCAAAGCGGGTATCACAAGATTTTTCTAACAATTGTTCCAGTCCTGTATTGCAATCATACTTGTACACTTCTCAAAGCAGAACACTTTAGGCTCTCTGTCCAGAAAAATGTGAGGTGAGCTCAGTTGATCATAACTGAGAAGAACCAGCATGGTGACCCACATGGGTAAAAGCCAGGAGGAATGTGGGTACCCAGAGTTCCCCCCCAAGTCAGGTAGCTGTCCAAGTGTCCAGCTGCAGGGAGTATCTGAGCCTGGCACTGGTACCAGAGGACAGCAGAGAGGATGCTTGTGTGTGGTATGATCTCCTCAGCCAGGTGGAAGAGAAATTGGAAAGGTTGAGGAGTACCAGGGAGTGTGAGAGAGAAATAGACTGGTGGAGCCACATCCTGAGGCAAAAGCAGAAGACAGAGGTTCAAGAAGCAATAGATCCCCTCCCCTCCTGCCACCAAACAACAAAAGGAGACCTAAAAGACAGGGGAGAGTAGAAACAGGACCCTGCTCAAAGAAGCTGGCAAATCCCCTCCTGGTCTCACTCACTTTCCCAGTTGCCCTTACACAACAGGTCTGGGGCTCTGAAACTGGAGGGCTACAGGAAGTAGATAAACGTCCATCCAGAGGGTTGCCTGGGATAACTCAGCCAGCCCTATGCATTAGGACTACTTGTGTTAAGGAAAAAAGGAGAGCAATTGTTGTAGGTGATTCCCTTCTGAGGGGAACAGAGGGCTCCATATGATGCCTCCCTATGATGCCTCCCTGGGGCCTGGATCAGAAATGTTACAAGGAAACTCTGCAGTCTGGTACAGCCCTCTGATTATTATCCATTACTGGCCATACAGGTTGGAACCAATGAAGTTGAGTACCAAGGTGTATGAGCAATTCAAAAGGACATCAAGACACTGGGGTGATCGGTTGAAGGATGAGGAGCACAGGTAGCATTGTCTTCAATACCTTCACAGCAGCAAAGACTGCACTGAAGACTGTAAACACAGCAAATGCACTCAGGGGCTGGTGCCACAACCAGAACTTTGGGTTCTCTCATCATAGGACATTTCTGCGGCACTGGGCCTGCTGGGGACAGAGTTCAGCTCTCTCAAATGGGGAAAAGGACTCTTGCACATCAGTTGGCAATGCTCACTGATAGGGCTTTACACTAGGTTTGAAGGGGGAAGGGGCTAAAAGCACACTCACTAGACATGAGCCTAGGGGTGGTGTGCCAATGGCAGGGGTGAAATTGATAGCCCAGCTCAAGTGCACCTCTACCAATGCACACAGCATGGACAACAAACAGGAGGAACTAGGAGCCATTGTGCAGCAGGTTTAACAAGACCAAGTGCCAGTCCTCACTTTGGTCACAACTCCAAGCAATGCTACAGCCTTGGGGAAGAGTAGCTGGAAAGCAGCCCAATGGTAAAGGATCTGGGGGTGCTGGTGGACAGCCAGCTGAACATGAGTCAGCAGTGTGCCCAGGTGACCAAGAAGATCGATGGCATCCTGGTCTGGATCAAAAACCAGTGTGTCTAGCTGATGCAGGGAAGTGACAGTGCTCCTATACTCAGCCCTGGTGAAGCCACAGCTTCAGCACTGCGTTCAATTATCAGCCTCAGAAAGACACTGAGGTCCTTAATCATGTCCAGAGAAGAGCAACAAGGCTGCTGAGTGGTTTGGAGGGCATCATACAAGGAATGGCTGAGGGAGCTGGGGCTGTTTAGCCTGGAAAAGAGAAGGCTAAGATGAGATCTTATTGCTTATCTTATTCCAGCAGCAGTAGAATGCTGCATCCATGTACAGCACCTCCATTAATAGCATGTAATGTTCAAGTATCAGACCAATATAGTCATAAAATGTAGCTTACACAAAAAACAATGCTCCTCTTCTATGAGAAAGAAAGGTTTAACCTTCTTTTCATTCCAAGAATTCTGGCCACCAGTAGGTGGTGTTTCTGGAAATGGCAAGAAGATGATTTTTCCCCCCCCCCCGCTACAGATGAAACACAAAACTCCACCTGTGATGCTGGTGGCTTTATGCAAGACTGAGGCTCCACATTCCCTGCCAAATAAGCTTATTTTATCCAGGTGATTTTGAGCTGAGCAGGTCCAAGAAGGGTGAGGTTGAGGACGTGCACCCAAAAACTTAAACACCAGTAGGCAAAGCGGCATCGACCTGAAGGTAGGAAAGTGGGAATTGCTATTGTCAGCTTGGCAAACAAGCCTTCCCAGCTGCTCTCAACTTCTCTCACGCAAATAGTTCTTCAAGATGGCCAGGGGCTTTTCAAAAGTACACATGTAACAGTAATTAGTGCTTTGTATCGATGCAAGATGTGCTTAGTTATGAGCTGCACATAAATCTCTTAATTATCAATCGGTTAAGCTGTAGGTTTGAGTGGCCAATCTAATTGGGCCAAACTGCCAGAGGCAGAAAGGGAAGGCGAAGCGAGCATCAGGCAAAATAAAACTGACACGCCACAAGAGAAACGACGCTCGGCTAGTCCCAGGCAAAAAGAAACCAGCAGAAACAGGGTTAATCCTAGCCTTATAAGGCTGTTCAGCAGCACTTCAACTGCACACAAATTAGAACAACCCTGGGAATCTTTAAAGCTTGTTTTATTGCCAAGGACATGCAGCAAGATCTGCATTTTGCTGTCGTAAACTACCCTTTATTTAAGACTTTTTCAAACAGAAGAGACTTTTACATGGGTTTTCTTTGACTGCTGAATCGTCAACAGGTGGCATTGACTGCAGCTTTGCACACCTAAATGCAAGTTTTTACTGGCACACCAGCCGAAGCCGACACATCCATTAAGCCTGCACCTGAGCTAAGAAGCAGCTTCTGTTGTCTGGAAGAAAACCAGCTCTGGAGAAATGGAATTAAGGTAAAATAAAGTGTTTCACACTGCGTGGGTTACCTGTAATGCTTGTAATTGCTTGACTTTCGGTGGCCTTTCAAGGTGCAATTAAAAATCTGACCACAGGGTCGACCTTTTAAAAATTCAATTGCTTAGACTTGTCTTTTATTGTACTTAAAGCAGCTTTACTGCCTTGCTCAGAAACGAGAAGATGTTGCATGAGAGACAACAGCCTCACGTCTGCCTTGCACAGCTGCTGGAAACAAACACCAAACCTTCTGCAAATAAATGCCGTTTCATAGGGAGATTTCAGCAGAAAGCCTTACGTTATGGAAATGATTCAAAACATGGCAACAGCTACTGTGTACTTATGCCTAATGCATTATGAACTAAAAGCTTTGTAATCAGTACCTTTACATCTGGTAGCTATTGCTGATAACTTGAACCCATTGAAGCAAACTCAGAGCTGTATTTCTGGCTGGGAATATCCTAGCACTCCTCCTGCATTTAGTGGTCTGCTCCTTTTTCTTCTTCCTTAGACTGTACACCAGCAAGAATTAAGTCATTAAAATGAATTGCATGAATTTTACCAGTACACAATTTAACCTTTAAAGATAAAAAACAATAACTATGGTCTAATGTAATTAAAATCAAGGCTTTGGGAGTAAAATGAAGATGAAAGCGATTCAAAGTAATTCAAATTCAACAGGAAACACCCCTGGGTTATCACTCTTTGGGTGATTTCTTTTGGGGGTACCTTTTGTTTGGTTGTTTTTCCTTGGTGGTTGTTTTCTTTTAAATAAACTTCCAGTGATCTTTCAAGCCCACAGCATTCAACATTTCTAAGTAAACAAAGCAGATAACCGATATTTCCCGTTCCTATCCGGAAGTCAGGACAACAGCACTAATCACAAAAGAAAAGCAAATTTGAGTCTAACCAACGTTGGTGTGAATCACTGTGCTGCTTGGAGTCACCCTCACTTCCAAAAAGTCTGCCTTCTCCTTCCCACTGAAAGCACAAGGAACCAACTCCTGTTCGTCTCCGTTGCCTTCTCAGCCACACACTCTGCCACTTAACAGCTTTCCAAGCTGATGATGAAATAAATATGCTTTTTTGTTGGTTTTCTATATAAAGTTTTTCTTCAGTAGGCTAAACTCACTCATATTTTCTATTTTTCCACCTTCCCTCTCCCCACCTTCTATTTTTCCACCTTCCCTCTCCCCACCTTCTATTTTTCCACCTTCCCTCTCCCCACCTTCTATTTTTCCACCTTCCCTCTCCCCACCTTCTATTTTTCCACCTTCCCTCTCCCCACCTTCTATTTTTCCACCTTCCAACACAGAACCCCAGATGGGTACACACAATTTTCACACAGCTGCCCTCACAATACCTTGTCATCTAGAGCAAAATTAAATTCCTCTAATGAAATCTTGGTCTGCAGATATATTGACTATAAATAGGTGCAATAGGTGCATGTATCTCTATCTGTCATGTCATTTCCTACAACCTCAGCTGCGTATCTTCAGTCAGCAGAGGCATATGGTGCAGTGCTGGAGCATGACATTAATAATTCTCCATTTGCAAATTGCAGGTCCAAGGATGTGCACTGATTCTTAAAAGAAAACAAATGGAACTAAAACTCTTCTACCTTCCACCCTGCATGAAGAGACACTCTCGATGAAAAGCTTTTATTAGAGAGATTCAAGTACCACAATGGTAAAAAGATTCCTACATGATCTTAGGGCATACAGGAACTGCAAATTCTGTCAGTTGTAACTTACGTAGTGTCCTGTGACAAAACAAAACACCACAACTAAGAAATTGACTATTTGTACTGCTATACTTCAGTCAATTTTAACTCTGATTTGGCTTCTAAGGAATTCGAATTTCCTATACAAAAGCGTCCATCTCCTTCCACTCGAGTCAAAATGCTTCCTGTGAGCTTACCTGAAAACAGCCCCAAACCTGATTTTTTTGGCATTACCACCAAACTGTGAGTGCTGGTACCTTCTCTGCAGATATTTTAACCATGGAAACTTACTCTGCCTCAATAGCCCCTGTTATATGTAACAGCACGACTTTTAACCTAAATGGATCCCACTTGTGTAACGAAAGCATGTCTTCGAGACTAGCTGATAAATCAGAACACCAACAATACGTTATCGGTCTCTTCTTATCATGTCTTTACACAATCTTTCTTTTCCCTATTGGTTTTGTAGGAAACATTCTGATACTGGTTGTCAACATAAGCTTTCGTGAAAAAATGACCATTCCAGACCTTTACTTCGTAAATCTCGCAGTAGCTGATCTCATTTTAGTTGCCGATTCCCTCATTGAGGTTTTTAATCTGGACGAAAAGTACTACGATATCACTATCATTTGTACCTTTATGTCTCTGTTCCTTCAGATCAACATGTATAGCAGCATTTTCTTTCTGACATGGATGAGTTTTGACAGATACATAGCACTGGCCAAAGTAATGAGGTCCAACATATTTCGTACTATGCAACACGCTAGATTAAGCTGCGGGCTCATATGGATGGCGTCCATCTCTGCGGCGCTAGTGCCGTTTACGGCCGTGCACTTACAGCACACCGGAGAGGTCTATTTCTGTTTTGCAGATGTAAAAGAAATCCAGTGGCTAGAAATCACCTTGGGGTTTATTATCCCCTTTGTGATCATCGGTCTTTGTTACTCATTAATTGTCCGAGTCCTTATAAAAGCACACAAGCATCGGAGTCTTCGGCTGCGGCGACAAAAGGCTCTGCGAATGATTTTTGTCGTGGTCCTGGTTTTCTTTATCTGCTGGCTACCTGAAAACGTCTTCATTAGCGTTCAGCTCCTCCAAAAGAAAAGCGAGCCTGCCTCTTCAAGCAGCCCATCCTTCAGACATGATTACCCTTTGACAGGACACATTGTGAACCTCGCAGCTTTTTCTAACAGCTGTTTGAACCCCTTGATTTACAGTTTCCTAGGGGAAACCTTCAGAGACAAACTGCGGCTCTACATCGAGCAGAAAACAAAAATGTCAACGTTGCATCGCTTCTGCCAGGCTGCCCTGACGTCTGTCATTCCTGACAGCAATGAGCAATCTGAAGTCTGATCTCGTGGTGGCTGTCTTTAAAAAAAAAAAAAAGATGTGACTGTGAAGTTGTGCAAACAGTGAACAAAATGCTTGCTACTAACAGAAGTGCATGCGGGTGTATATATGTAGTATCCCTCTACTGAGTATCGACAGTTTATATTCAAAATGTTTTTATGACAAGACTTTAATGTAGAAGAGTATGTTTTAGTCAGATTTATATTTAATTATGACCAGGATTATTAAAAGCTGAGCACTGACAAAGCTTTATTTTGTATCATACGTGTACGAATGGCAATATAGAAGGAGATTTTATCAAGTTAGGAAGACTCCAGATGTAACCTGATTACCAGAGATGCTACTTTGCTGGTGTATATATAAGGTACTTCCACTGAAATAATGAAGCTGCTGTAACAGCGGGGGGGGGGGGGGGAATCATTACAATGTATTGATGTGGAGATGCAGGAAGCATTGATTTTTTCATTTGTTATTCCCCCCCCCTCAAATATGTTAAGATAAATGACTTCACTGAAGAGAACTACATAATGCTGTTGTCACTGTACTCTAGCATGTCTTCCACAATTAACATCTTCTGAATCTTAATATAATCTAGCACGGTGGTGAGTTTGCCTCTCGTAAATAATCTACTTGATCGAAACTGAAATAATCTGTAACTATATTGCTCATCTCAAGGAAAAAAAAAAGAGCTTCACAGAAGTACAATGTAATGCTTCATTCTGTCTTCTAAGCATTGCCCAAGACCATCTTTCCCAGGATAGGCATAATTGGGCCTTTTGTCAAAAGTGGCAGTGCAGATGCACAAACGTCCCTATCTGCCTTCAGATTTGAACGCAGCCTGCACAAAGCCTCCTTACATTTAGCAGGACCATTTTGATTGTCAGGGGGAATGCTCTGCAAATGAGTACAAAAAGGGCTTACAAAAAAAAATAAATGACAGAAGCATGAGGTTTTTGAAAGGAAAAAACTTGTGGACTGGAGAGTGTGATTAGCTATTATCAGCTTTGCACTTTGTGCATCATCCATCCCACCTCCAGAAGTCTTTGGCCTTTCATGATTTCTACATGCATGTCGGTTGCTTGGTCCATTGGGAGATGGATTCTACCAAGAAAAACAAAGGTTTGCACCACACACTTGTAAAGAGGAGGTTTTAATTTCTGCCAGAAAATAATTGGGGTTTAAATCTGATTGATGTTTTAGCACAGGTTACTGCTGAAGTTGTTCAGAGGAGGCTATAAAGTTCCTAGGGATTAGCGTGCAAGGTCAGGAAAACATCACTTGCTGCACCTCTGAAGTGCACACACTCACTCCACCTCTGTGCTCACGGACTTAAAAGCACCAGAATTCTGCAGAATAAGCTGGTTTGTCCTATTTTCAAATGTCATACATGAATTCACTAGCACATGAACCGATTTTAACAGACTTTAAAACACAAGACACTTAAAACAATGACTGAGGTTACTAAGCAATAGAACCAGTGAAAACAACGATTCCACTCATATTTCTCACGAAATATTTAGTTTCCTACTGGAAGCTTGGGCCACAAAAGACCTGACCTATAAACAGAAAGGCCACAAGACCACGGCTGAATTTGAAATAGCTGGCTAGATACTCCTGCAACAGAAAACAGGAACTGCAGGGTGGAGTTTGCAACCACTGGCGATTACTGGCAAGTGACTGCTAATCATGGTCTAAGGAAAATGCCCTTTAATCACATCTTCCCTGCAGGACACTAAATATATCTTCTTTCAAGCAAGATGCAAGCATTGCCATGCCTTTCTTTGCACAGAATGAGTTGTTAAATACTACACAAGAATCCTCACACCACTGTGCTACAGCGCTCCGAGTCCTTTTTTCCTCATTATGTTCACTTTTGGAATTAGCCACAATTACTCACATCCTATTGACTGCCAAGGTACATTAATCACACCTTGAAAACAGGCGATTTCAGACAACAGGGAGCTGGAGGCACAGATAATTCTCTTGGCAAGGCAGTTCTGTGAAGTAAGACGTCTTCTGAGATTACAGATATATTAGGTTGGTGTAAATCTTCAGGCTCACCATGAATAAGAAACTTACTTGGGGTCACAGGAATCCACTTTCCCAATTACAGGTGTTGCTTATTTTGTTTTTTATAGGATTAAACTCCTTTCCCCCTTCTCTTCCTTCTCACTATAGGAATCTGAGCTTTGATCAAGGCTCTGGCAGAAGGCCTCCCATCACCAGTGTAGATAACAGAACAGCAAGAAAATATCTTTGCTCAGAAGCTTATAACAATAAAAAGTAATATCAAATGCCTGCCTACACATGCTATGAAATAATTTGTTTCTATAGCATCTTTTTCAGTAATGTCCTGGTATCACAGTGAACCTAGGAAAGATTGGATTACTATAGTATGAAGAATATAATAGAGGAAGAAAACAAGCTGAAACAACCTATTGCCTGTTTAAAACTAAATTACAAACCTAGACTACCCAGTGAGTTTCCTACTGCTGATTATTTTGGTACAGGATTAGGAACTGTGTCTGAAATGACTAAATTTAAGCATAAGCCCTCTGAGGGAGCTTGGGCTGCTAAGCCTGGAGAAGAGGAGGCTCGGGGGAAAGAGACCTTACTGCTCTCTACAACTACCTGAAGGGAGGTTGGAGCCAGGTGGGGGCTGGTCTCTTCTCTCAGGCAAACAGCACCAGAACAAGACAACACAGTCTCAAGCTGCACCAGGGGAGGTTTAGGCTGGATGTTAGGAAGAAGTTCTTCATAGAAAGAGTGACTGGCCGTTGGAATGTGCTGCCCAGGGAGGTGGTGGAGTCACCATCACTGGAGGTGTTTAGGAAGAGACTGGATGGGGCGCTTGGTGCCATGGTTTAGTTGATTAGATAGTGTTGGATGATAGGCTGGACTCGATCTCAAAGGTCTCTTCCAACCTGGTTAATTCTATTCTATTAGACTCAGTCTAAATAAAATAAGTTGTCTCCCAGGTGAAAAAAAGTGAAACTCTTCCTCCCAAAAGGTCTTGTCTTTTTTTTAACAGTAACTATGTACAAAGCAATATTTACAGGAATGTCCTACAACTTCCATGGATTCAGACGTACGACACGCTTTCTGCAGCCCATCATCACCCAGCATGATTTGATACCATGGCTTATCCATGAACCTAAAACACCTGTGTCCTATGGAGTTTAAAATTAATGAATGTGATCATCAGTAAACAAAACCTTTTGGGAAGAGACAATTTTGCTACAACTTCTTCGCTATTCTCTCTGCTCTCTCACCAATTAATACAAGGAAAGGATTCCATATGCCTTTCTAAAACACTGGACTGATAACAACTATGAGATTTAAAAGCCTGCTTATCACAGATACTCACAATCTGTGCTATGACAGTCTATCTTAAGTCTCCAGACAAGAAATGTTTAGTATTAGGAAAAGCACACAGATGAAAAGAAAATCAAAGAATCCCTGAAACCACTGACTGCTTTTGAAACTGATACCTTAACAGAAAGATGTCTTGAATGCAGAGAGTATTATTAAATGCCTAGAAACATGATAAATCCAACAGCACAATCTGAACCTGGCATGACTGAAAGCAAGTCTTCCTCTCAGCTGTGTAAAAAGATATGACCATAAAAAAAAGTTATCTGAGACTCTGCATCCTCTTAAAAGTCTCAGGAGCTACGCTAAATACCGACTGTGTAGGCACCACACCCCCAACATCTAGAAAAAGCAAAGTCAGGCAGCGTAAAGATAAAGCTTGATGACTTTCTGAAAAGCATTACACGATGTGAGGGCATGTGACAGGGAATTTGAATCAATGAGTCAGGCGATCCCAGAGCCTGTGCAAGACTTTGACATAATGCGAGCAAGACGCAAGGAAAGCCTTCCCTCCCTTCCCCTGTCAGCTCCACGGAAAGATCAGAACACTGCCTTTCAGGAGAGTCAGCTCACCTATTCCAAAAGACAACAGACACTGGATTTTTACTTATTTTTTTAAAAGCAAAACCTCAGAATTCTTTAAACATGGTTTTGTTGGGTTTCCATGGGTTCCCCCCCCCCGCCATGTTATCTGTATCGAATGAAAAAGATGCAGGTTTGTCTTATTTTTTCCCCAAAGGAATCAAATATTTATATCACTAATTCCCAAGAGACAGCATACACTGAATTTTTCTTTATTTTTTTAAATGCAAAAGCTCAGGATTCTTTAAACATGGTTTTGTTAGGTTTTTGGGGTGTTTTTTTCACCCCAATATTATCGCTATCAAACAGAAAAGATGCAGGTTTGTCTTCCCCCCCCCCCCCCAAGTAATGTGATATTTGTATTACTCATTTCCAAGAGACAACATACACTGAATTTTAAACTTTTTTTTTAAAGCAAAACCTCAATTCTCTAAACAGGGCTTTGTTGTTTGGTTTGGTTGGTTTTGTTTTCCAGTATTATCCCCATCAAATGAAAAAGATGCAGGTTTGTCCTATCACAGTATCACTAAGGTTGGAAGAGACCTTGAGGATCGTCAAGTCCAACCTGTCACCACAGACCTCATGACTAAACCATGGCACCAAGTACCACATCCAATCCCCTCTTGAACACCTCCAGGGATGGTGACTCCACCACCTCCCTGGGCAGCACATTCCAATGACTAATGACTCTCTGTGAAGAACTTTCTCCTTACCTCAAGCCTAAACTTCCCTGGCGCAGCTTGACACTGTGTCCCCTTGTTCTGGTGCTGGTTTATCTTATATTTTTCCCCAAAGTAATCTGATTATTTATATCATTAATTGAAAATGGCTGATCTGACACAGCAAATCCATTCTACTACAGCTGCAAATAGGAAAGATTTCGATTGAGAAACAAACAAACAAATGAAAACCAACCAGCAACAACCAACAAAGGCACAACAAAGCAAAGAGCCAAACAAAAAACCCACAACACAGAGCACAAAGTTTTAGCATTTCAGACTGAAGCATCTGTGGTTTAAACAACATTCACTGGCTGTACAGTGCAGGCTCTAATCTTTTTTTTTCCCCCAGCTATCAAGTTCTGTTAGAGGCTAACTGAATTTTTCCCTGTGTGAGGATTTTGCTGTCTTCTCTCCGCTCTTTAGTGAGATTGCAAAAGGGAAAAGGTTGTCCGTACAATTTTAAATGGTCAGGATTGTCACATTAAAGATGAGTTAGAATGTGGTTTACCATAAGTAAAAGCATGTCAAGTTCAACCCTGATTATCATTTAATTCCATTTGAACTTCTGCATAAGTAGGAAAAACAAGTGACAGGATAAAGGAGGCAGGTTTGAATTGCAATAGCTAATCATGAAGGTGAACCAAGGAATTAATTTGGTTTTGATGGAAAACAACCAAGATAAGGGTTTTAATTTAAGGGACAGTATCCTTCCTGGACACTCCAAAAGTCTTACTTTACCCTTTCAGACCACCCAACAGACATTTAAAACCTGCATAACAGAGAGCACAGAAGCAAATTCATTGTTTCATTTGCTTGTAACTTGGCAAAGAAAGTTTACACTCACATTACCGGCAACACCTACAGCAGCCCATTGGTACTCAGTTACACCCTGCTCAGAGACTGTTTGCTTAAGTTATTTTTACATTATGTTTAAATGTGTCACAAATAAACCATTTCCCCCTTGGAACTGCACTTCATCTTTTGGTTTCAAACCTGCAACAACAGATGATAGAGAACAGGTCATATTTAAGGCAGGCGTACAGACCTCCTTTTCTGCAAGGCTGTTCGGTTCTGCTGCCAGGAGGTACATGGTGGTACCTGCCCTGTGCTGGGCTCTAAAGACAGACACACTAGATCTGAAAATCTGAAAACCCTCAGTCATGTTTCTAACACAGGTTGCCCAGGGAGGTGGTAGAAGCCCCAAGCCTGGAGGTTTTTAAAGCCAGGCTGGATGCAGCTCTGAGGAACCTGATCTAGTGTGAGGGGTCCCTGCCCGTGGCAGCGGGGTTGATACTAAATGATCCTTGAGGTTCCTTCCAAGCCTAACAACTCTATTATTCTATAATTATTGTCCAAACTATTTATTCCACACTGACACACAAACCACCAAACTTTTAGCCCTTGGCTTCTGGC
This sequence comes from Melanerpes formicivorus, assembly GCF_026170545.1. Lineage (NCBI taxonomy): Eukaryota > Metazoa > Chordata > Aves > Piciformes > Picidae > Melanerpes > Melanerpes formicivorus. Next base: position 5,664,135 of record NW_027142366.1, on the reverse strand, counting down.
TTCCTTGCAGACTCATTTAGCAGCATGACACAGCCACAAGCTCAGAATAAACAGCTGCGTACTGGACCAGCTACCCAGGATGACAACAGAAGATTCTCAGGATTTCACACAGGGCAGGACCAGCTTATTACTTTCAACTCAAGTCTCTAACATGCTGCTTCAGGGTTTTTTACATATATCCAGGTAATTCCACTCCAAAATTTAAAGATCAATGAGTCTCACAATGTCACCTGTGGGCTTGGAGTGGCTTTGGAAGTTGTTTGACCCCTGTGACAAAACCACATTCAAGTTTCCAACCTATTTTCTCAAACTGTTCAGCCTGCTACAGAAATATACCAAAGTTTTCAAGTTCTAAATTAACAAACCACTGAACTGTTCACTACCAAAAAGTAAGAGTTATTTTTGCTTTAAACACACCTACCCTAAACAGATATTTCATGCATCAGGGTAAGCCCTTCCAAAGCAGCGATTTTGCTTACAAGTCCCAACTCAACAAGATCTGCAACCAAAATCACTGAAAAGTCTTAAAACCTTTTCAAATTGCATGGAATGTGTTTTGTGGAAGGACTTCAGCAAAAGGGGGGGAGGAGGGAATGGACATACTAGAGAAACAGGAAAATTATTGGAATATTGCTAAATTATCCTTCCAAACTGGAGCTAAGGCTGTTTATACAGAAAGAGATCAGTGGTAGAACTGCCTAATAGCAGTGGAGATAGATTTGTTTTCTGCCTCAGCAGCAGAAACATTTCCTTTCCCGGACATTCGCTCAATAGAAAGAGTAATAGAATGGCAAATAAGATTTTCTTCTTTTCATTCGCTCTCCATTCAGAACTACAAAAGAGAAAGCCTTTACCTGACCATAGAAACCTTTTAACTCCTGTGTTCCAGTACTTAATTATGAACAAAAGGCACAGAGCAAATTGAGAGAGAAACCAAGGAATGAGCTCCCTTCAATGACGTGAGGATATTCCAAACATCCACCTCATGAGTGAGTAGCTGGACAGGAGGAAGATACAGACAGATAGTGATGCCTGGGGCAACTTAATTTGTAAGCTCACTTGGCTTTCAAATATATACATTCAGAAGAATTGCTTCTGATATTTAAAGCTTAATACTTGCAACAGTGAGAAATGTGGCATCTTACCTTCCTACTCTAATGTAAAGATGCCTGATGATGCATGACAGAACACAGAATTAACCAGGTTGGAAAAGACCTTCGAGATCAAGTCCAACCTATCACCCAACACCATCTAATCAACTAAACCATGGCACTAAGTGCCCCATCCAGTCTCTTTTTAAACACTTCCAGTGATGGTGACTCCACCACCTCCCTAGGAAGCCCATTCCAATGGCCAATCAATCTTTCTGTGAAGCATTTCTTCCTAACATTCAGCTTAAACCTCCCCTGGTGCAGCTTGAGACTGTGTCCTCTTGTTCTGTCACAGGTTGCCTGGGAGAAGAGACCAACCCCCACCTGCCTACAACCACCCTTCAGGTAGCTGTAGATGGCAACAAGGTCTCCCCTGAGCTGCTTCTTCTCCAGGCTAAACAACCCCAGCTCCCTCAGCCTCTCCTCATAGGGCTGTGCTCCAAACCCCTTACACTATTGAAGTGTCATGAGATCAGACCTGCAAACTTGTTGACAGAGGTGCTGAAACTGACATCAGAGACACTGAACCTAACTGCGTGCTCAGCCCACAACAAGGGGGCCATAAGGAAGAACAAAACTGTCCCTCCCTGTCCCCCACTAGATTTGTGTTCTTATTGACTGTCACTGATACTGAGTGAGACCTTTCAGGTCTTGGCCAGAAGATTTTATTACAAGGCCTGCAGAATCAGGATATTTGGCCACTCCTATTCTAAGCCTGAACTAGACCATGACTCAACCTACACAAATATTTGTGGAGAATGAATAAATAAATAAATAAATATTTGATAAAGAGCATGACAAACTTCTACCATGAAAGCAAAAACCCTCCCCTTTAGAAAAATCACAGGGCCACAGATTTGGATGTAAGAATAGCCATGGAAGATGGGATTTTCTTAATAAAATAGGAAAAACTATTGGCTGTTCCAAAGCTAACTGGTGGGGGGAAGGGGTGGAAAAAAGAAGAAAACAGTTAACGAGGTACACAAAGGCTCCAAAGTCTACTCCGAGTCCCCCTCAAGGTCATCATCGATTGCAATGAGCTTTGCATCACAATTCAGGGTAACGGTTCTGTACCCTCCCAGTTATTTCACAAGAGGGTAATTATGAGTAACTCCTATTTAGGATTCAGTACATAATGTAAAGGTAGAGTAGAAGGACAGAGCATCTATTTTCCCCACACACTGAAGACTTTCCACTCTCTTTTACATAACCTCTCTGCTTCTTTCCAAGCGACACAGCTCTAAGTCTTTACTACACTCTCTGAACAGTTCTGACATGTTTCAAACCATAAGATGGTTAAGAGCAGAGCCTTCTCTTCCCTGGTGTATACAGGCTGTTTGCCAAAGCCAGGTTTACAGATGCAAATTATTAAGATAACGCTGAGAAATTTAATAAAACATCGGTTGATGATCTTCTCTTTGATGTCCTACAGAATTCTTGGGGGATTCAATTAGAAATAGGTAAATGCATTCACAAGGAGAGTCTGGCTCTTTCAGCAAGAGGTTCCCCTGTCAAATACTTTCATGCTTGTACCCTCATTATTTCAGGCAGCTTCTAAAAGTCAAAAGATTAATTTTCTCTTCTAATTACCTGTTGGATGTAACAGACAAGCACTTTCCAAGTATTTATTAATCTGCGTGGCTTTGATCTAATACCCAAAAGCCATCTTATCTACGCTGTAGTTTATTAATTGACATACATAAATATACACTAATCTTTCATGTGGTTGACAATGTGCAGCTAAAGACAAAAGGCATCCTTGGAGGAGGAAATTTCTGGTGAAATAATTCGAGTCCCCCATTCATGCTGTGGAAGCACCTATCATTTCCATCTAATCCACCAACACACAATGATTTGTATGTTACAAAAACCCTTGTACCAGGCTCCTGCATGGCTTAAAAAGGCAGCAGCATTCTGACAAGGATAGGGGAAAACTGCTGCCTTTTAGAGTAAACATTATATCTACATTATTCCCCATATGTATATTACATATGTATATGTAATGCATAATCACAGTATCACTTAGGTTGGAAAGGACCTCGAGGATCATCGAGTCCAACCTATCAACACAGACCCCATGACTAGACCATGGCACCAAGTGCCACGTCCAATCTCCCCTTGAACGCCTCCAGGGTCGATGACTCTACCACCTCCCTGGGCAACCCGTTCCAATGACGAATGACTCGCTCGGTGAAGAACTTCCTCCTCACCTCGAGTCTAAACCTCCCCTGGCGCAGCTTGAGACTGTGTCCCCTTGTTCTGGTGCTGGTTGCCTGGGAGAAGAGGCCAACCCCTTCCTGGCTACAACCACCCTTCAGGTAGTTGTAGAGGGCAATGAGGTCACCCCTGAGCCTCCTCTTCTCCAGGCTAAACAACCCCAGCTCCCTCAGCCTCTCCTCATAGGGCTTGTGTTCAAGGCCTCTCCCCAGCCTTGTTGCCCTTCTCTGGACACGCTCAAGTGTTTCGATGTCCTTCTTAAACTGAGGGGCCCAGAACTGGACACAGGACTCAAGGTGTGGCCTAACCAAAGCAGAGTACAGGGGCACTATGACCTCCCTGCTCCTGCTGGCCACACTATTCCTAATGCAGGCCAGGATGCTATTGGCCCTCCTGGCCACCTGGGCACACTGCTGGCTCATATTCAGGTGACTGTCGATCAGCACACCCAGGTCCCTCTCTGTTTGGGAGCTCTCCAGCCACTCCGACCCCAGCCTGTAGCTCTGCATGGGATTGCCGTAGCCAAAGTGCAGCACTCGGCACTTGGACTTGTTGAATGCCATCCCATTGGACTCTGCCCATCTGTCCAGTCGGTCGAGGTCCCTCTGCAGAGCCTTTCTACCCTCTAACTGACTAACATCTGCCCCTAACTTTGTGTCATCTGCAAACTTGCTGATGACTGACTCTACCCCTTCATCCAGATCATCGATGAATATGTTGAAGAGGACATGTATTGGATCATAATATCCAAACCTGTGCCATTTTAGCTTTTTAAACAAACTAGCACTAACATAATAAGGACCAAAACATTAATATATATAGTACCAAATAACTCTACAAGAATCAGGCTTGCAGTGATATGCTACACTGCTTTAACTTCCAAGTTTCAAGCCCTGTCAAGAGCAATTAGGGTTCTGCCCATTTCCCTGCTTTCCATCCTGTATCAGAACGTAGCAAACATTCGCCCTTTCAAGCTGACAACTTAATTCCTTGCCAAGTGGAATAGGTTTTGTGAATTCAAACATGTAATGGGACCTTCTTTTCATTTAGTTTTTTTTTTTACTGAAGTTGTACATATCTTGAGGTTTTGTGCCAGTTTTTTCCTACATTCATCAATTTGGACCTTTTCCAGCAATTTTCATTTCTGATGTTTGGCACTGTGAGTTAGAAGTCATTAGCATAGAACCAGGGGGGAAAAAAAGAAAAGAGAAAGTCATAATTGACAGAAAACAGTGTTCTTACTGGGCTGGAGCTGAGCAACACATTGTCAAGCAGACCTGGCCCCTGCTCCTTACTCCAACTACCGCTCCAAGATCGTTACTCAACAAATTCAGCCCACGAGCGGGAAGGAATCCTGTGCTGAATTTCAATTTTGTGAATAGATTTGCAGCTAAGTCATGAAAGCAAGGATTTATGTTGGAAACCTAACAAGAACCATCAAGGAGGTCTCACCACTAAGTAAAGAACGGCAGCAGAGAGGAAATGTCAAGTACAGGATTCCAAGAAGAGATGGAAGAAATCCCCCCCCTCAAAAAGCAGAGACGGGGCAATTGCGTTTCACCACCAAATTCCTCACCACTTTAATACCCCAGCTATAGTAATAAAAGGAAAGAATTAACTTTGAATGTGGGCAGATTGAGGCAAACACACAGAATTAGCAGGAAACTCTTGCTGGTGGATATGTAACAGAGAACGCACAACTCCTTTAAACAAAAGTAAGAGCCGCACCACATATTGTTTATACCAAACACAGTTGGAGACGTGAGCCTTTCGCCTGGGAAAACCATCTTCAAAGTAGCAACTGTTTTCCCAGCTGTGAATACTCTTTCCTGGGAAATCTGTTCCTACCATTACAAAAATAATTTTCAAAGGAATGCAAAATTATTCAGCCTAATCTATGCATATCCATATTTCAGACGCTGTTTTGTACCTTCTTCAGACACGTCTGTTTACGAGAGGCCTCCTGTTCTCTGTGAGCACTGTATGGTGTCACAACCAAATTTACCTCTTTAAAAAAAAATTAAAATGCATGGTTCATTTAATAAAAATATCTTAAAGCAACTCTTATCAATATTCTAATGGAAAAAAACTGTTAGCAGGAAACAAATGTTTCACTACCGTAACCAGCTGCCCTCAAATGCCTATGAGGACAGACTGAAAGAGTTGGGGCTGTTCAGTCTGGAGAAAAGAAGGCTCTGAGGTGACCTCATTGTGGCTTTCCAGTATCTGAAGGGGGCCTACAAGAAGGCTGGGGAGGGACTTCTTAGGATATCAGGTAGTGGTAGGACTAGGGGGAATGGAATGAAGCTGGAGGTGGGGAGATTCAGGCTGGAGGTGAGGAAGAAGTTCTTCACCATGAGAGTGGTGAAACTCTGGAATGGGCTGTCCAGGGAGGTGGTTGAGGCCCCATCCCTGGAGCTGTGTCAGACCAGGCTGGATGAGGCTCTGGCCAGCCTGATCTAGTGTGAGGTGTCCCTGCCCTTTGGCAGGGGGGTTGGAACTAGATGATCCTTGTGGTCCCTTCCAACCCTGACTGATTCTATGATTCTACTTCAAAAAAGGATTGGATGTGGCACTTGGAGCCATGGTTTAGTTGTCAGGAGGTGTTAGGTATTAGGTAATAGGTTGGACTTGATGATCGCTGAGGTCTTTTCCAACCTTATTGATTCTATGATTCTAAATAGATAAGAAAGGGTACAAATCAAGACGTCACACAGCAAGTCACAAAAGCCAAATGGGTTTAGAGCTTCATGCCTTTTTTTTTATCAGCCATCAGAAGGTCATCGTACATTAAGGCAGCAAGTAGCCAGTGGGCCAGCAAACTTGACTCTCTGTGCAAGTAAAAACAAACAAACAAAAAGCCCAGACAAATGAAACGAGAACGAACATTCAACAGAAAGGTAGCCCAAAGAAAAGAGAACAGAACCAACATTCCAATTACAGACTGACCAAACCCCGCAGACTAACGAGATCACATTAATACCCACACTGACATTTAATTATGCCATTTTGAGCAATAGCCATCACTTCCCCTTTATCACCAGAAAATGCTAACTGCTGATGTAGCCTTACATCAAGGCACTGAGGGGAGACAGAGGGACCGGGGAAAGATGAAAGATTATGTCATCCTCTCTTCATAACACAGCCAAAACTTTATTTGCATGCTGGAGGTCCTTTTCAAATGGCTACCCAAAGGTACACAACAAGATTCTTAATTTAGGGGGACATGCTAAATAATAAAACTAAGCTTTTAATATCTAAGATTCTACATTGTTGCTACATATTTCTTCAACAAACAGTTAATAACCCCGGATAACACTAATGCATACAGCAGAGGATTAAACCAGTAAAGCAAGGCTAAACAAATGCAGGAAGAGTCAACAGTGGAATTTTAATGCAAGCAATTTCCTACACATATTTTTAATGCATATAAGGCACAGCTAATATTGGCAGCCTGGCAAGCAGAAGAAAATCCTGCGACATCACACTAAGTTGTAACTTCACTGCAATTGTTTAGGATGGGGGTGGGGGGAAAAGGCAAAACAAGCTATTTGGGTGGCTATAAGATAAGCTTCCTGTTAGTTAAAATAAAGAAGCAAATGGAATAATAAAGGCTTACTGAGTTTGTTTGCAAACCATCCACAACTCATTATTTCAACCACGGTCTTTGGCATAAATTAGTGGCTTGTCAAATAAATAAATGCACTTTCCGCTGATAGCTTTACACTATCTGCTTGATAGGTTTTGTTGCATGGATGCCTGGTTTGCCTTCATTAAACATTCAAATTGCTACCCCAGGTACCTGATTACAAGCAGCACAAGAGATGGCATCAAAGCAGCACTCCAAGCTATTCCGCCGCGCTCACGACAAAACATTCATCTCTACAGCTTAAACGTAAGGTTAAGGTAAGGCAGAGCAACTTCTTTGTTATTCCTTTCTACTTCATAATCTATTTTTTTCACCAACAGCTGCTTGCAGATATTATTACAGCCATCACTAAACTGTTTGGACAAAGTATCATTGCATCTTATTTGCATAGTTTGTCTGCAACTCCCTGAAGGGAGGTTGTAGCCAGGTGGGGGTTGGTCTCTTCTCCCAGGCACCCAGCACCAGAACAAGAGGACACAGTCTCAAGCTGTGCCAGGGGAGGTTTAGGCTGGAGGTGAGGAGAAAGTTCTTCCCAGAAAGAGGAATTGGCCATTGGAATGCGCTGCCCAATGAGGTGGTGGAGTCCCCATCCCTGGAGGTGTTTAAGAAGAGGCTGGATGAGGCACTTGGAGCCATGGTTTAGCTGATCAGATGGTGTTGGGTGAGAGGTTGGACTGGATGATCTCAAAGGTCTTTTCCAAGCTGGTTAATTCTTTATTCTGTATTATTTTATGGGGGTATTCCACCACTACAAGGAAACAGTGATTTTAAAGAATTGGGGTGGGGTGGGTTTTTTTTGGTGGTTACTAGCTTAGTAAGTCTTTATTGGTCTTTATGTTACCATCCAAAGGGCTGAGCAGAAAAACCCTTTCCCCATGAAATTTTAGCTGTTTTTCCATTCAGCAATCAGACCTCACTGTTTGGGCACCTGCACGCTAGGCCTCTGCTTAAGGAAACACCATGAGCTACTTGTTTATTTGCCATTGTTTGGACTATCTGTATGGAATCTCAAAAATTAAATTCCTTTCCCACTGATTTTTTTTTTTTGGCTTTATCTGGGGAAAACATTGATACCTCCTCCTCCTCCTCCAACCATTTACAATGCTGAAGACAAGGAGGAGCCACCCCACTGGCTGTATGAGCGTTACCTAAAGTACCCTTCGACCACAGACAACAGGATCTGATTTATAAAGATTGAGTGCCTCTTGGTCACTGTAATTTTCCTTAAAGTATACAGTGTTTACTAGACTAAATTGAGCAGAAACCAGGAAATTAATCTTGGTTTCTATGGATTATGAATTTTAAGTCTTGCCCAATAGATGTTCAACTCTGGAAGAACTTCTTACTGTCTGTACAAACCCTGCAGCTCTGAAAACAGCACTGGAGAAACAAGATCTGCCCTTAAGTTACTAGAATAGAACAGGACAGAACAGGTTGGAAGAGACCTCAAAGATCATCAAGCCCAACCCATCATCCAACACCACTTAATCAACTAAACCATGGCACCAAGCACCCCATCAAGGCTCTTTCTAAACTACCCCCAATGATGGTGACTCCACCACCTCCTCAGGCAGCCCACTCCAATGAGCAATCACTCTCTCTATGAAGAATTTCTTCCTAACATCCAGTCTAAACCTCTCCTGGTGCAGCTTGAGACTGTGTCCTCTTCTTCTGGTGCTGGTTGCCTGGGAGAAGAGACCAGCCTCCATCTGTCAACAACCTCCCTTCAGGTAGTTGTAGAGAGCAAGGTGGTCTCCCCTGAGCCTCCTCTTCTCCAGGCTAAGCAACCCCAGCTCCCTCAGCCTCTCCTCACAGGGCTGTGCTCCAGAATCCTCCCCAGCTTTGTTGCCCTTCCCTGGACATGTTCCAGCAACTCAACATCTTTCCTAAACCGAGAGGCCCAGAACTGGACACAGTACTCAAGGTGTAGCTTAAAAGATCCTTTGGTACAGTAAGAGCCTTCTGGATAGGACTCAAACAAACCACAACACATTGTTCCCCACGTGCAGTGCTGTGTCAGTACTGCTGTTTCAATAAGCTTCATGGCACTAAGGCAGCTAAAATTCAGAAGGAATCCATAAACAGAAGCAAGACACAAGTAACTGCAAATGGGCACTGATAATGCTTCTGTTATTTCAAGAGGGCTGGCAATATCATAAATATCATGTGTCTGAGGAATGAAACAAAATTGATTTGTCTCAGACAGAGCCCATCAGGAAGCCTTTACTATGAAGCCAGTATTTAACTTCAGATGACCAATCTGGTTGGCATCTTTTAAGTCTCTTTTCTTTATGCCCATATTATGTGGCAATGCAAAAGAACAAACCCAAACTATCAGAAGGTTTAACATACAAGCACGTTAGTAAATGACAGAACCCTTAAAAAAACAAGTAAAACTTAATGTCCAGGCAGTAAAAGAATTCAAATAAGTTTAAAAGTGTGAGTTTTATTGTCAGGCAGCTAAACAAAACAGCAACATTATCAAAGCCTGTCAGAAAAAGCACAAGGCTGACTTGAGTTTGAAATCTCACATTGCTCAGCTCCACTAGAGGTGTGTCTGAGAGCTGTGTGGTTCTGAGACCATTCATGAAAACATTTACATCGGTCTTGAATTGCTCCTTGCTATTTAGTGTAAACAGAAGACACTGAGCAGATGAAAAAAATCAATAAAACACCAAGATTACTCTGAAAGGTCAAGTTGTTCCAAGGAAAAAAAAAAATGGTTTAGTGTTAGGCTGGTGAGAATTTTTGAAACAAATTTCAGGAAGGAATGATCAATGTACACTAAATCCAGCCACTTAAGACACATTCCAAGTTGCCTGCCTGTAGCTCTATTACAAAATCAATTACAGATTTACATTTTCCACTTTAGAGCCCAAAATTGCTGCACTAGAAGGAGGGGGAAAAAAAGTAAATCAAAGGAAAACTGACTCAATGAATCAATGAAACCTCTCTCCCCCCCCCCCCCAGCAGAAACAGTCTGTTACATCACTGTCTTTTGACTTAGTTCATCACATATGAGACTCCTTCAGAGAAGCTGGAGTCTACCCATCCTTAAAAATGCAACAGAGAAAAGTTATCTTTCATTCAGTGACTGCATTAAAAGTCAATCACAGCTCATCACAGCCCAGCTGTCACTCTTCAGGAATTTTCTGGAGATCTATCAAGATTCCAGCTTATTTTAAAGCAACAGAAATAAAGTCAAAGGAAGTAAAGGCTGCAGAATAAACACTCCCAGCAGCTGTCTTGGGTTTTGTTCCAAATTCCGTCTTCTGAATCATGCAGACTTAACCGAGCACATCCCTGCTGCCTCACAGTACACAAGAAGCAATTTTACCTTGCCTGAGAAGGTTTGATGCCACTGTGGCAAAGCTTGATGCCATTGTGACTTCACTGAGTAGTTCACACAAAGCTGGGAGCACACACACTGAGTGACAACCCTAAGGTGGTAAAAGAGCTAACATTCATTCGCTGTTTCTGAAGTAAAGTTACATAAGATCTGCCTAGCATCTTTCACCCTCAACACCCATTACAAACAAACAATGTTTGTTTACTACCTTATTCTTTCCTCCCATCAACAGTTACAGTTTACAAAGTTGATGCCAAAACATGGCCTGTCATAGACCTTAAGATGATACTCCCTGAAATTGATGCTATAGACATAATTAAGCCAACCACTGACACCAACTTCTGTAACTCTAAGAACTTCTGTGCCTAGTGGTGCTCCTTATAGTATTAAGGATTCCTCTTTCCACTTCACATTTGTTCTTTCTTTCACAGAGGAGAGGCTAAGAGAGCTGGGGTTTAGCCTGGAGAAGAGGAGGCTCAGGGGAGACCTTATTGCTCTCTACAACTACCTGAAGCAAAGTTGTAGCCAGGTGGGGGTTGGTCTCTTCTCCCAGGCAAACAGCACCAGAACAAGAAGACACAGTCTCAAGCTGTGCCTGGGGAGGTTTTGGCTGGATGTTAGGAAGAAATTCTTCACAGAAAGAATGATTGGCCACTGGAATGGGCTGCCCAGGAAGGTGGTGGAGTTACTATGACTGGAGGTGTTTAGGAAGAGACTGGATGGGGCGCTTGGTGCCATGGTTTAGTTGATTAGATGGTGTTGGGCGATAGGCTGGACTCAATGATCTCGAAGGTCTTTTCCAACCTGGTTTATTCTATTCTAGTGATGTTCCTTATGGTATTACGGATTCCTCTTTCCACTTTATATTTGCTCTTTCTCTCACAGTCCTACAGTCTGCATAGCCAATAAAAAACTAATTTAGGGGTTCGAAGAACTCATCACTTCTGTGATTCGGTGACATCAGATGGCCCTGCATGCTGGAGGTTTGAAGCCTGCTTGGGATTTATTCTTTTTTTTCCCCCCACTTTTATATGAAATTATACAGATTGTCACAGGCAACACATTTTTAATTTTGACATTTCAATTTCACACTGGTTTATCCTGGAAAATTATTTTCACTCAAATTGAATTATGTGGCTCTAAAGTTGGTCATGCAGGCTCCACAAAGGAAAGAAGGCACACTCCCTCTTATTAAGCTGTAAATACCAGATTTTTCCCATTTTTTTTTGCTTTGATACAAAGAAGCAATCTGTCCCTGCTCAGAAAAATTTCTGCTGAGTTCAGACCTGCAAGAATTTATAGACCTCTGAACAGCTACTGCCAATAGGTTGGATTTTCTGACATTATACTTCACTAACTCAAAGTGCGTTAGCTTGAAACAGTTATGCTCACAAAAGGTCTCAGAAATAGCCTTGTCAGTGAGTTCAAATAAAGTCTAACAACAAAATGAGAAGTACTATTTAGTTATGAGCCATACATATCATGATAAATCTCTTTCACATCTCTTTTATGTTAGGCCAGGAAACATTGAGACAGCTTTTAAGACGATGGTTTAACATCAGCTTGAGAAACAACCAAAACCAAACCAAACCAAACAACCCCCCTCCAACTTCACCTTTCCAGGTCCACTTCTCAACAGTATCAAACCACTTCATATTTCTTTGATCCACACTTTACAAGTAACCACTCAGAACAACAGAATTCAATCAGGCTGTTGATGTAGTATTTCCACCACACAAAAACTTCCACCTCTAAGTTTCCACCTCAATAACATCTTGGTATCGCTGATTTCACTCTCAGAAAACTCATTCATAAGCTGCTCAATAACAAAAAGAGACTGCTGACACCTTCTGGCCACTTGACATTCTGTCCAAAAAGCTCAAAAGGACTTCCAAGAAAACATCTTGCATGTTTTTTTTCCAACCACTTCGGATCACATGAAGACTTAAGCTACGCCCATACTGCCATATGACAGTTGCATAAAGCTGTTTCCTTCGCCTTTCACCCACATTCTCTCACCCACTTCTCTCTCTTTCACAGAAGCATCCAGAACAACTGGGTGCTCTCACTGCTGCACCCACATCCAGATTTGGCTTAATATTAACCTTCTCAAATGTCACTCTAGGTCTATCACATCCAAGGAATCATTGCAAACGAATCAAATAGTACAGACTCAGCACTGAACCTCTAAAGCCATCCCACATTACAGGTAACATTATATCCACATCTCATTGAAGTAAAAAGTCAAAAACTGGGAGAAGATACCTGCAGATCTTGTTTTTTTTCCTCTGGTTCACTTTCTGATTCCAGCTCTTCCTGTTGGGCCACAGGTTGCTTGAGCTTTTTTCTCTTTTCTGCCTTCTTTTCTTTTTTTTCCACATCCATTTTTGGCATCATAAAATAAAATTAACCTGTAATAGAAAACAAACTGCAATTAGAACCTTTTATATATATATATATAAATTACCAGTATAACTTTGTATATATGACCATGTATAACAATTATTTGTGACTACTTCACTAGGCAATCTGTGTCTGCACTTAATTTTGATCCAGTTTGGGCATTTTTCACCATGCTTCCCTTAGGAATAGATTAAACTACTGTAAAACTAGACTGTTATTCTCCTGCTGAAAACTCAAACACCTAATGCTCCCTGAGGAAAATGTTTCACTGACCTTTCTAGTAGTAATTCCCCCTAACTGACACTGTTCCACGTGGAACTGCTTGATCAGTTGGCTGCCTCAGATAACACCAATCAGCTCTCTCCTTAGAGCACATTAGTGTGCCTGTTAGTCATCTCATTGACATTGTATATACACACATACCCCTACTTTGTTACTAAACAGATAAACTATCAGTTCTGCTTAAACTGCATGTTTCCCTGCTTTCACAGAAACTAATATGGAAAAAAACGTGCTCAAAGAGTTTTGCCTCACAACTCTTTCCATTTTGTCACAGGTTGAGTTGAATCTGCTGATGATACTCAACACCATGCTGCCATCGTGCCAGCTTCAAAATGAAAGTGCTGGCTGGAGCAAAGTAGGAGGGGGTTTGAAGTTCAGATTGTAACAAGAAGCTTCCTGGTCTGGTTGGTGCTTCTGGTTTTCGGGCTTTTCTTTTTTGCGGGGGGGGGGTGGTTTTTCATGCCAGCAGGCTGCAGCTCAGGAGTTGAGGGGAGGTCGCTGGCTTCTGGTGCTGCTCCTGCATTTTGCTGCCTCTCTAAAAATAGGCTAAGGTAATTCTGCATTGGATTATCTAATTTCCAGTAAAGCTCTTTATCTCAACCCAGAATTTGGGGTTCTACGTATTACTTTCCTTCCTATCTGTGTTGGGGCAGAGAGGCTTGTGAGAGCACGCTGTATTAGCCCAGAACGCAGCCACACTTGTGGGACCGCTGCGTACAGCGCTGGGGAGTCACCGCCTCGCTGGTTTCCCAACGCAACCCCCCGGGTTTATTTTTGCTTTTACTGAGGAGTGAGCTACGACCTTCTGACTAGAAAGGTTTTAAGTCTTAGTTACATCTTCTCACGTGCAGCCACATGAGCATCTTACAAGGGAAAACCAACGTTCCTATCCCGGCTCCAGCACTATCCGCCGGCTTCTCCGCAGGGCATACCTGACACCCAGCTCCCGCTGAGGGGATCGTGGGCAGGCGGCTGGGAAGCGAGGGAAAGAAACAGAACTGAGGACGGGGTGCGGGGGGTGGTCGTGAAAGGAGAAAGGGAAGCAGCCCCTTAGTCACCGCCACCACGCCTGTGTCCGAGCCACCCCAGCCGTCCCGCAATCCCAGGCCAGGAGGAGCAGAGAGACCCCCCCCAGGGTTACCTACACCCCCCGCAGCTGTCGTTGCCCCACGACGGCTCGGTACCCTCAGGAAGCCCCACAGAGCGGGCAACACAGAACGCGAATCCCCCTCGCCCCTTCCCCGCACGCACCCCTCGGACCCGCCTCCGCTGCACCTTTAACTGAGTCCCACGCTTGGCGTCGCAGCCCGCCCCCTTCCTCCCACTGGCTACAAGTAGAGAATAGAGGCGTCTGGTTGGTTCCCAGTGTGCCAATCTGTAGCAATAGCCAATAAAACTCCAGACTCAGAATTAAAGCGCCCGCCTGGAACACGTGTGCAGAGGTGTGCTCGGCCGGCTTTGGCGGCCTGCGTGACGTCATCTCTCTGCGCCGAGATCCGCCCTATGGGTTGGCTCCACCCTACCGTTGCCGGGGTGATCCCCGCCGGGCTCGGGATCCACCCGCTGGTTTCTGCCAGGAATCCACACCCAGTTTTGCAAGGGATCCACCCCTCGCTGGCGGTGGAGGACGCCCGGTGGATGGCCAGCTCTGGTGCTCCCCGTACAAGCCGGGGTGCTGCTGGTCGCCCATGCCAGAGATGCGGCTCTCTGGAGAATGGTGGTGATTCCTTTTAGCCAGCAGTTCCCAAAGGCTCCGCGCCGCACACAGCGTTCCCTGCTGTCCTAACCGGCTGTGAGGGAACGTGCCGGGAAGAGCCAAAAGCTGCGGTTTGAGGGAACCAGAAAACATCTCCCAGGACAAGGTTTCCAGGGAACAAATTGCTTTCCATGTTTTCATTTCCTATAAATACAACATACACAAACGTTTCCATTTCCCCCGGTAATTTAAGGGCGAGAATATTTACCACATACACAAGGAGCAACTGCTCCAGGGAACGTTTAGGCTCGAGGTGAGGAGAAAGTTCTTCACAGAGTTGTTAGCCATTGGAATGTGCTGCCCAGGGACGTGGTGGAGTCACTGTCCCTGGAGGTGCTCAAAAAGGGATTGGATGTGGTATTTGAAGCCATGGTTTAGTAGTCATGAGGTCTTGGGTGACAGGTTGGACTTTGAGGTCTTTTCCAACCTTATTGATTCTATGATTATGGCAACCTTACATAAGGCTTTGTTTCTATTTGTGTTGATCACAGTAGCAGCTGACATACTGGCTCTGGTAGCAGATGGCTGTTGACAACAACTCCCTGCACCATTGTACGCACCCTCACACTCCTGTCCAAACCAGGGTCACAGCTTCTGCCATTCGCCTCCTTCCCCCTTCTCCCCAAGCCACAGGATACAAATCCTGTCCCCCACTCATCACTTCTCAGCTCTGGTCTATCCCCTGAAGCCCTGGTCAGCACCTGGTGCTCTGCAGTGAAAAACCTCTTCTCATAGCACCGGTATTGTTTGGTTATATATTACACAGGAAGACTATAAACATCCTCCTGTTGTAGCACTAGGGCTGAGTTATAGCTCTAGAGCACAGGATAATCAGCAGGTGGTGGTATCTAAAATTAGAGCTGTAATTTAAGCTTTTGTTCCAATGCAAATAGGGAAGACATGTTTTCTATGTTTAGACCTCCTACAATAATGATTGTTTTATTACACATCCTATTGTGACATCCTGTGGTTAAACACAGTATTACAGATACTCTCACATCACAATTTTGATCACAACTGCATAAAATTAGACTACATGAAATCAGCAGTGGTACCTCTTGCCTACATTACATCTGTGCTGGACATAAATTCTACTGTCTCTGCCCTTTCTGATGAGAGGCCCACAACTCAATCTATTGATTGTTTGTATGCTACCCTTGTGAGGGACCATAAATCCACATTTCCTCTTTAGGCAGCATTTGTACTCTAATAATTAAGCCTCTTCAAAGATAAACAAGAGGCACATAAGAGTCTGCACAACAGCAGAACAAACACATCAAGGGTGTATAAAGCACATGTACTAACCACACATCTCTTGCAATATTATCAAAGATTATTTTTCCCAGGTCAGGGAACACAGCACTCTCTGCTACAGACACTGCTCAGCCTCCCAACCTCAGCAGAACAGTGCTGTGCACTCATAGCTGCAGGGACTGCAATTACCCTTCAGTTAGTCCTAACCCCACACCCCAGCCCACCAGCCCCAGTGTGCAGAGGAATGGTTCCAATGACACATGAAATTGAGGTCTTGACCTCCCTGACATCATCAGTAAGCCCTGGCATTTTTCTCACAATTAGCTGGATGAGAGGTCTCCTTAGATCCCAGCTGGGGAATTAGTATTGTTCATTAACAGCACATTTCCCTTTCATCAGCCTACAATATTCCAGGCCTCAAGCTAAGCAGCTGGATAGTCATGCAGTTTTAAACAGCCAAGATAGCTGATCAGAATAATAGATGGAACATATCTGCTATGTCTTCACTTGTTTAAGCTTTCTGGAATGACAGCATGAGTGGCCTCCCTAGACAGGGTTGTATTTTGGCCTCATTCTCATTACAGGAGACAGTTAATTCTATTTCCCCTGCCTTTTCCCTGCCAGCTAAAGAAAATACCAATGCAAATCTAGATTCCCCTCTAAGGTGCAATAAATCATGAAGAATGATATTGTGCACATCCCTGAGCACTAGCCTTCAGTGAATTGTTTAAGGTAAGCCTAGAGAAACTAGGTATGGCATTATAAATCAAACCCTTCCAATGATATTCAGAAACCAAGAGGCAGCTTATATGAAACTTGCTTCATGCTGATGTTTTATCAAGCAGAATGCTAAACTGTGTGCCAGTTCACTCCCAAAATTGAGACATCACAGTGGCTTGTATTTCAGGCTTTCACCTTAGGAAACTCATGGTTCAGACAGGACAAAACACAGCCAGCTTTAAGTCATGCTAATTTTAGTTGTCTTCATACCACGGTGCCCCATTTCTCTCCAAGTATCTCCCAGTAAGTTCTTATTCCAAATACAGGAACAAATAAAGCTGGCTTGAAAAGAGTGACAGTTTATTGAATGCATAAACCATTGCTATAAAAATAACTTAACTGAGGAAAATAAATCTGATTACATCAAGAGCTGTAGACAAAATTAACTTTGAAGTAGACAGAGGTTTGATCCAGGTGTGAGGAGCCTCCACTATCTGGATCTGAAAGACAAAAGGAAACACTGTAAGGGTTATGCACCTAAAACTTGCAGGCACAAGGGGTTACAACAGAGCAGGGAAGGGCATGAGCCACATTTTAACTCAGACACTCCCTATACTTCCCTCAGCATACACTATTTTACTAGGACTTGACCAAGCCTCACACTGAGCAGGTGGGAAACCAACCTGCTGCTACAATTTGCTGCCCTAATGCTTGTGTCTATATGGTTATTTCAATCACTACAGGTCAAAAAAAGCGTGCTTGTGCTGTCAGAACCACTCTATTGTATTGCCAGCGCCAGTTAAAGGTCAACTGCCAAGTCTTGAGCAGTTAGAGGTACGACAGTGGCACTCCTACACCGTGTTGACACAAGACTATTTTAAAGCAATGTTTATCTTTACTCCTGCAGCTGTTACCTGTTGTGCTGAAGGCTCCCGTTAGATGGCACTCCAATTGCTCCCGCTGACTTCAAGGCAGCTTCAGAGGCTCGCATCAGGGCTGCATACCTACAAAGAAATAAAGCCAGGCTCAGCACAGCCCCAGGAGTTTCACTCTTTTATCTGCATCCATCACAAGTTTTACAGTTCTAATTGCACAGCACAGTGAAGGTCCACCTGCCTGCAAAAGACTTGTTTATTAAAACAAAGTTTATACTTGGCCTGGCAAAGTATTGCCTGTTCTTGGTTCCTTCAGAGGACTGGGCAGAACTTTGGGATTCTAGTATTTAGAGCCAGATCTCAAAGGGTACTTGAGTTGGTCAGTGCACATTCTCAGTTAGGAGAGACTGATAAAAGTAGGCTTGGAAGAGTTTTAGGAAAGCATTTGACAGGCTTATTACCTCAGCTCACATACTCTTAGAAATGAAGCCTGAGATAAAGAGGAAATAGGGAGTATTTTATGGATGTGATCAAAATTTTACAGAACTCCCTATCTGAGCTCCCCACCAACTCCTGACACTAGCTGGAGTTTCAGCTCAAGCTCAAAGCATTATAAATCCAGCTTACCCTGCTTTGGAGGTGGGATGGCTGCTCCCTTTACAGTTGTGATCCAGAGGATGTCGATGTTTTATGCAGAAGTTGCCACCGCACTGTTCACAAACTACCTTCATCATCTCTTTCCTTTTGCAGCCTGGCTTTAGGCATTTATTGGTGAAGATCTACATATAACAGAAGACATTAAGGTAGTAGTGCTTGCTTGCTTTCTGTGATCAGCTTCAACTCATGACCAAGCTGAAGCACAAAGAATTAAGATAAAACAGAGCAAGTGCCTCACAGGTTCTGCTGTCAGGTGATCTAACTTCACAAGAATTACATAGTTTAGATTAAGAGCAGTTTCCTTACCCTCTGCCTTTGCTGTGATGGATTGTATTTGCAGTCCTTATCCATGTGGGCTCCTACTACAATATCTGGTATTTCCCCTTTCTGTACTGGAATGGGTGCATTACAGAGAGGACACACTGGAACCTGCACATTCTAAGAACATACAACACAGGTTAGTCCAATTTTTCCTCTGCTCACCCTTCTCACACCCACGGTCAATAGAAGCCTATTCACAGGTGGGTTTTGTTCTACTTGTTTACTAAAGCTTTTAAGGATACTTCCTGAAGGCAACTGTAGATCATTATCCAAACCACTGGTTTACCAAATCAGTTCGTAGCAACATTTGCTAAGTCTACTTAAAGTAGACCTCCACATTTTCTGGAATTATAGCCTGGGCCAGATACCAAAGTTTGGCCCCACTTATTCTATTTATTTCTCCTGTGGTTCCATGTTTGATGTCTTTCAACTTAAAGAACTAAGGCTGCAGAAAGTTTTAGGTCACAATGCACTGCTTAGAATACAAAGCATTCCTCTCTGGGAAGATGCAGTTTAAGTGAAGGCAATGAGAATTTAGCAGCACTGACCTCTGAAATGTTATGTTTCCACATACTTGAAATACAGCTGTGTCATTAGTTTACATCTCACACTTCTCCCATCCCCTTCAACTGAAGTCACAGGTCATTGAGTCATAGAATCAACAAGGTTGGAAAAGAGCTCAGAGATCATCAAGTCCAACCTTTCACCCAACACCTCATGACTACCAGACCATGGCACTTAGAGCCACATCCAATCCCCTCTTAAACATCTCCAGGGACGGTGACTCCACCACCTCCATGTTTCAGAGCAGCCTTCTATGTGACTTGGCAGTTCTGCAGGGTGAATTACTGCCTGGTGGATAGGAACTTACTTTTTTGTAGGCAGAGCTACACTTGTGGTTATCATAACGGATGTGATCTTTACAGAAGACCTCCCCACAAGCATCACATTTCAGAGGAAGGAAATCTGTCAGTGAAAAAAAAAAAAAATGGATTCTCATGAAGCAAAGCTCACAGCTGTAAGAGTACACACAAAAGGCTACAAATAAATCCTAGAGCAAATAATTTTTGTCTAGTCACACTGCAATGTTTTTCCCTAGAAAAAGGATGCCGTTTTTCACAAGACATTCAAACTACAGTAAGTGATAAGCTCTCCCTCTTTTTGCCCACACTGCTAGAATAGCACAAGCCTCAGGAGCTCTTTGAAGGCAAAAACTTTAGCGGGGCACTAGTCAGGCACTAGGAGTTGAAGCCCAAACACGAAGCCCAGACTCTAAAAATCTCTTTAGCCTTAAAAAACACCCCACTCCGTAACAGTTTAACAACATGCGAGAACAAAACACACTGAGCTAACCCCTTACTCTTTACTAGACCAACTGAAGAGCAGTTACAGAGACAACAGCACTGGTACCTGCCACTGAGCAAAGCACCCTTGCACAAATTCGGGACACAGGACTTGCCCCCCCGCCCAGTACACAGGCTGTCCGCCCTTACGAGCGGCACTCGAATGGGTGTTCCCGGCGCTGCCAAGCACGCCTCGGGAGCCGGTGCCCACCGACAGCTCCCTCCCGAAAGCGCAGAAGCTCTGCACCCGCGACCGCTCTTACCCAGCTGCTTGCAAGTGCGCTCCGAGCAGTGCTCGCCCAGCCCCGGGAACTCCATGGCCCCAGAACCCTCACACCAACCAACCCCACACAGCTGCCGCCGGCGCCGCTTTTATGCGCCCGCCGCTGACTCACCCACGTGCTGAGTCACGCTGCCTCCCGCCGCGGCCACCGCGGATGACGTCAGGGCAGGCCGAGCCAATGGCGCGCCCCGCTCTCCGTTGCCGGCTGTGTGCGTTTTAGGCGGGTGGCCAATCAGCGGTCGGGGGCGTGCTGAGTCACGCTCCGGGGCGGGGCCGTGACGGGGCAGATCGGGCATGGGCGTGACGAAGCTGGGGAAGCGTCTGGAGCAGGAGTGTTATGAGCGGCAGCTGGGGGAGCTGCGGTGGTTTAGTCTGGAGGGGAGACCTCCTTGCTCTCAACACCCTGAAAGAAAGTTGTAGTGGAGGTGGGGATTGGTCTCTTTTCCCTAGCATCCAGAGAAAAATGGCCTCCTTGTGCCAGGGGAAGATTTGGTTGGACGTTAGCAAAACTCTCCTTGTGGCAAGGTTTGACAAACCCAAAAACAGGCTGCCCAGCACAGTGGTGGAGTCACAACCCTTGGAGGAGTTCAAAAGACTCCTGTGGTGCTGAGGGATGCAGTTTAGTGGTGGGCTTGGCAGTGCTGAGTTGACACTTGGACTTGATGATCCTAAAGGTCTTTTCCAAACCAAACAATTTTGTGATTCTATTATAGGGACAGGATGGGGATGGAGGAACCGGAAGGCAAAAGGGTGTGGGGGAGGTTATGGAGATGGCTTTAGGGTAGGGGTGAGAGAGGGGGTGGTGATGAAGACAAAGGCCTCTCCAGCTTCATTGGGGGATCGTGTCCACATGACATGCTGCTGTGCATACCCTCTTGGATACAAAGCATACAAAGGGAGTACAGGGCTGTCCTGGTCAGACATGAGTCAATGGATTAAGAATTTTCTTAGCTGGCCTTTTTTCTAATATTTTTGAACTGTTACCTTGCTTTAACAAGCCATCTCAAGACCAAGGTGTAGTTTAGAAATGTTGAACGTGTGTAGCAGTGCCGGATTCACACAGAGGAGGTGAGGGCTATTGATTTAATGCCATTTGCTATGGGGTTGAGAAATGACAAACCATCGTTCTGCCCCAGCTCTCACCAGAAAACACCTGACTTTCTCCTGTAGTACACGATCAGATGCTGAGTGCAGCTATGAGATCGAAGAAAAGCTTTAGGAGAGCATGTGGTGACTGACTGCAAAGGCCAATCCGTGCTGTCAACGTCTGGGAGTGGCGTGTGCCACTCATCTGTCTTGCACGTCGCTTGGCCACACGGCATTCATATGATCCCTGCTGTGTGTGCCAGCCTACAGCTAGCCACATGGATGTTATGTTGTGCCCTGCCCCCCAACAGCACAGTGCTGCTGGATTACCACATCATCAGCCAGATTCTCCTCCCACACCTTCCCACGCATATTAATTTTCCTTCCTGGACTCATAAAATGACCAAAGGTCCTCATTCAGAGCCCTTCCTCCAAAGAATAACTGTGATGACAGAGCACTGCAGTCTGAAGCAGGTTTTTTGTTTGGGAGGGGCATAACTCTGATTTCATCTGTGCTGTGGTGCTTGCTGCGTGGGGTCTTCTTGGACCACCATGCCACATCCATGCTGGTTGGGGTTGGGGGAGTGTTAAGAAGAAGGAAAAAGCCAAAAAGCATCCAAATACAGACAGTAATAGAAAGTTCAGCTCTAGGAGGTCCTTCAAGACCTTTGCTGCGTTATGCACCTATACATCAGCTCCGTTAGAACTTGGGAAGTGTCAAGAAATGAGGTGCCATGGTGAGCTCACAGGCTGATTTTTTTGTTCATACAAAGCACCTAGGCACTGCCCAAGAGGGTTGAGAACCCAGTGACCTCCCCAGGAAGGCTTGCCAAAAAGCAGTGTGCAGAGAGAGGAAGAGGCTGATGTCATGGCTGGCTCTCTGATGCTGCTCCGCAGGCTGAAGAGCCACTGCCAAAGGGATCGTGGTTTATGGTGGGGAAGGGAGGAGTTTCCCTATGGATAACAACAGGAATGGCTCCGTGCAGATTAGAGGCTCTTAAGGAAGACTGCAAATCCCAAGTCTGGAAGCCCACATAGTACAGGCAGCCGTCTTCACAGAAACGAGGATTAGAAATTAGCTGAGGTCTTTAGTGGTATTTTTAGAAGGTTGCTCCTGACAGGTTAGGCTGCTGAGAACCAGAGGAAAGTGCCGAACCCTGCATTACTGGGGAAAGGATCACACGGTGCAGTGTGTGATTAGAGGCTGGCTAGCTTAGCGACAAGAGGGATAGGTGGGTTAGAACTGATTCGGGAGGAATTAGCAAGGGAAATTGCTTGAGAAGCAGAATTTGATTAGGGGCAGCCAACATGGCTTTATGAAAGGAAAGCTACATGTAGCTAACTTGCTGGAGTCTGGGGGAGGTACCATTTCCTGGCAGCCTGGGGTGTGTTGGTTTTATATAACCTGATCTGGCCTTTGTCACCAGAGTGGTGGATTGAATGGAGACCACTGTCCTCCCTTGCTCTGTACAGTCTATCTGCTTCTTCTTTCCCCCTTCATCCCTTTTATGTCTTTTCCAGCTTTTAGGAGAGGAGAGCTATTGCTTTTTCCTTTGTCCTTTCCTTCCCCTCTGATGTGACCTGGGATTGCTACTTAGGGGCTCTGGCAGAGGTCAAATGCCACCATCCACCCCGTCAGCATGGTCTGCCTTAGGACCCACACCGCATCCTAAAGAACGAATAAAATAGCTCTGAAGAGAATCACAGCCTTCCTCAGATCCATGGATATTTGCTCCTTCAAACAGAGTACCCCAGAGTCATTATTGTAGAGAAGGCTAGAACTGCTCTACAGAAAATCTTTCAACAGCCTCAGACCTGCACACAACTGTCCTCCAGTACAGCCAGTCCAGGCTGGGGGAGACCAAGCACAGAGGAGCAATGGCCAAGGGAGGGATTGTCACATTTCCCAGAAGAGGCAGAGAATGTCTTCAAAGGCTTTCCCTGTGCCCTCTCTCATGGCAGCTCTAATTGCAAAGCTGGAGAAAGTCCTTGCTTGCTCTTCAGTGCCATGGCTGACATGATGGAAAACACAAATGGGAGAGCCCAAAGGTATCTTTCTTTCCTCCTGTGCTGCCAGCCTGTAAGGGCAAGGGGACAAATGTCCCACATCAATGCCGGCTATGGAGACCGCATGTATGTGGAGTCAGGAGTGTGTCTGGCTCCATCCTGTCTCTCAGGGCGGGATCTCTCTCCTTCCCACCAAGGTGTGTTATGACAGCCAGTGTCATCACAGTGAGATGCTGTGGCAAAGACATCTTCATCCATTCACCTCCTCTCTGCCTTGTGTACCCCCAAACACCTCTCAGCACCATCTGGAGCACACCCTGTCCCTAAGGTCCCCAGGGTCACCCGTCACCTTCTGCACTAGCTGTGGGAGCATCCTGCTTGCTGCTCCAACTGCAGAGCCACGGCTCCAGCATTAACATTTGGGTGACCCCAGCTCACATTTACCTCTTCCAGGTCTCTGAACTCCAATCCCATCTCCCTGCTTTTTTGGCTCATAATTTCATAGCCAGCCCTTAAAACTGAATGTTATTTTTATTGCAATGACCCCGTGGTGCTGCCAGATGCCTCTGTGGAGGAGATGTGACATCTCCATTACAGAGCTCAGATAAGTGTCTTAAGGAGACCACACACAAAGGAAAGTAACGGTACCTATTTTTATGAGGTTTATTACAGGAGGGGAAGGAAAGCAGTCCCATCTCCCCACAGGATACTCCGTTAACAGCAGCAGACAGAGAGGAGAGATCTGCGGAGGCGGATCGGTTTTCCTGGAATATTAGCTACTGCTGCTCTAAAATTAGAGTCTAGGGAGAGCAGACAGGTTGACATAATTGAAAGGGCTGTCTTATGGGATGACATAGTTAAACGAGCCCATGATCAGCTTTAGAGTGACAGCTCAGCGACTTCTTCTAATCCCCAAAGGAGCACTGAGTTGCGAGGCTGTGATTTAACTAGTCCTGGATCTTATCTCGTGATGATGTCAATATTATTAAAACCCCTTTCTAAAGAGATACCTCCAAAATCACTGTACATGAACTGGCTGGTTTTGCAGGCACGATTTCCCTGCAGCTTCACCTTGCAAAGCCCGTGGCTGACACAGACACTCCTCTGCTGCCCTTCTTGCGTACCTGATCCTGTCCCCGTGGGCTGGGCTATCGGGGCAGACCCAGCAACAGGATTAAGAGCCTCATTTCAGGATGGAGCTGAAAAATGTCCTTGAGCTGCCCATTTTAGTCAACATAATTTAATATCAAACACAAACTAACAAAGTTAGAGGTGAAATATAATAGCAGGAACCCCATAAAAAGTAACCTAATCTGTAAGATAAATAGACAACACTTTAGCCTGGGGAGATGGCAAATAAAAGAGAAATATGAGCAGAGCTGCTTTCAATTCATAAGTAACTTTAAGGAGGAATAATGAAGATGAGTTCTCCAACTTTTAATGTCCTAAGGATCTTCTCAAACTAAGAAAAAAAGGGGGGGGGGGAAGAAATAAAAAAGGCATTTTTAATGTTCTCCTCATACACTCTCACAAGGTGGATGTCCCTAGCTAAATGCCCTGCGTTGTTCCCACACAAGCAGACACACATCAGAAGTGCAAATGGCTCAGGGGGGCCACCCTGCAATTCCTGATGGGTTGTGAAACTTCAGGGATGGAGCAGTTCTGAACCCTCATGCTTGTGGAGCCTCTCAGGTGTGTTTGGTGGCCACCTCCCTCTGCCTTGCTTCAGGTGCAAAACTCAGAGCAGCCACAGCCTTCGCAAGGGCCTTACCCTGACTTGCATTATTTTAAATTGGGGTGGTTTGGGTTTTTTTTTTAGCCATTTTTTGTTAGTGCTACTTTAACTTCAAAGGCTGGGATTTTCCAAGCAGCCTAATGCATTTAGGCACCTAAATCCCATTGAGTTTCAAGTGTGTATCAGCCCTTAGGCTCCTTGGCAAATCCTTGCTAAGTGCCTAAGGGCTCATTGCTGCAGCCACTGTTACGCTGCTGGATTTACACGGATACCATTATACCAGCACGAGCTTGCTTCTGCCATACAAGAGGCTCTTGTTTAAAACTCCATTCCTAAATGATGAGGTAAACTGGAAAGAGCCTCCTCTGATGGATCCTTTTTATTTTTTTTGTGATATATACATGTATGAGAACATTTAATTGTTTAAAGCAAAGCTTTGCTTTAAGCAACTGATTGTGAGCAAGCAGTGTGCCCAGGTGGCCAAGAAAGCCAATGGCATCCTGGCTTGCTTTAGAAAGATTGATTGTCCCCTTGTACTGAGCTCTGGTGAGGCCACACCTTGAGCATTGTGTCCAGCTTGGGGCACCTCAATACAAGAGAGATGTTGAGGTGCTGGAGCCAGTGCAGCAGAGGGCTAGGAAGCTGAGAAATGAATGTTATATGAAGAGCAACTGAAGGAGCTGAGGCTGGTGCCAGTCTCTTCTCATGGGTAATGAGTGATAGAACAAGAGGAAATGGCCTCAAGCTATGACTGAGTAGGTTTAGACTGGGCATTAGGGATTTTTTTCCACAGCAAGAGTGGTCAGGCATTGGAATGTGCTGCCCAGGGAGGTGGTTGAGCCACCAACCCTGGATGTGTTTAAAGGTGGTTTGGATGTGGTGCTTGGGGATATGGTTTAGGGGTGAACCTTGCAGAGTAGGGTTCTCAGTTGGACTTGGTGATCCTGAGGGTCTTTTCCAACCTGCATGTTTCTGTGATTCTGTGGACTGAACTTCAATTGGGGACCAAGTGCTCCTAGTGCCTATCTCGTTGGCCTCCAGGGAAAACCTCAAATTTGGTGTTGTCGAGGTAAAACTCACCACATCTCCCACTGCCTCTGAAATCCACTGTGTCTCCAACCCCCTCTTTTTAAGTATCCTTTCTTTTTAAGTCTCCTTTTTGAAAGAAGAGACTTCTCCTTCCTCAGCATCACTGTGTACTGTGTGGAGGAACAAAACCAGCAGAACTGCTCCATTTGCCTTGCTGTTTGAGAACGTCCCAGCTCAGAAAGTAGGAGCACAGACATCAGCCAAGCTGGCAGCAGGACATGTACACAGGGCATGTAACTCTGAAGTCAGTCTCAAAGGACGGGAAATGTTGCAATAGCCTTTCTGATAGTAGTGGGAAAATTCTTGGTTACAGATCTAATGCTAATGTATTACATTGTCAGCTGCCAATACCTAGCAGAGAAAAGGTGAAGGATCTCCATGGCAGACTTTCCTGGGACAACAACTGTCTTTTTGTTGAGTCCATACTGCAAACAGCACAACAGGACCCAGCCCATGTCTACTGACCCCCAGACTTCCTAGGCACTACCACAATGCCATCAATTGCTGGTTTCAAATTGGAGCCTTTCACTGAAAACTGAGACTCTGTCCTTAAGTACTTCAGGGGATGATGGTTTAGCAGCAGTGCCAGTTCCTCAGCATTGTCTTTGCTTTTCCTTTAAAATGCAGCTAAAAAGAACCATCCTTTCCCATTTTGTAGCACTGAGAAACAAAACTTAACCCTCCTAAATGGAGTCTGGTTTGTGGTTAGGTACAGGAGGGAACCAAACCCCTGTCTGTTGCAGATGAGCAGGTCTGCTGCAGGTTAGCAGGGAAAAGTGGTCAGGGAGGTCCTGGTAGAGCTTGGGAGACAGTCAGGTTGGGGGAATGACACACTAGATGAGCAGGGAGGAGACCCCCTGGATGTATATATCCCATAGCAGACCGGCAGCCCTGAAGAAATCATGTCCAAAAGCAATGACTCCGAGCTGGGTAGCGTGAGTTTGGGTCATACCCTGGAGTTTGGGTACCCTGGAGGGTGGTGGAGCTCCCGCAGGGTGGTGTGCCTCTTGGAAAGGTGTCCATGCCACAAGGACGCAGGACACGCCGAGCTGTGTGCCACGAGGTGGCACCATGTCACTGCTAACCCAGATGGTAGGTCACCTCTGCGGCCAAGCAGCTTCTGCAGGACCAGCTAGCCTGGCAGGTCTTGGTCCTCTGAGCAGCACCATCACTCAAATCCATCCACTGAGGAGTTTTGCTGTTTAGCTTGGGGTTGGTTTTTTGTTGTTGGTTGGTTGCTTGTTTGTTTTTTTTATTACTAGGCAGCTCTTCCTTCTCTAAGACCCAGCTGAGGGACAAGGTGGCTCCATTGCCCTGTCTGAGGGATCATCTTCCCAAGAGGACCACTTGCCTTTGAGAACTCTCTGCATGTCCTGCAGAAACCTGTTCACCCTACAGCCAAGGGCACAAGGTTTGCAGAACCCTCTAGCCACCTGCCACTGGTTACAGTTCTCATCAGAGGGGTCCTGGGTTCCTGTCCCTTCTGTCATAGTCATTTGCTGGCACTGACATCTGTCAGTGTCATGGTGGTGCTTGCACATGGCTGGATTGTGTGACCTGGTGGCACACACTGGCTGCATCTCCTACCCTCCAGGGATCTGCTTGCAGGAGAGTTTGTTTCTCCCATAGAGCTTGATCATGTCAAAGTAGGGAGGACTCAGGTGAGCCCATATCCCTGAGGGACTTTAAACTGCATGCCTTGACCCATTCAGATCAACTCCATCTTGGGAGCACCAGTGCAGAGAAGAAATGCAGTGGGTGGCAGTCCCCAACATAAATAATTTGCCCAGTACTTGGTCAGTGCCTGAGCTCCTGATTGCTGAGTTTCCACAGCCTAACCTAGTCCTTGGGGTCCTTCAAAGCCCTGCAGCTCTCAATGCTCTGTTCTGCTTGGGAAGGGTACAGCTCCAGGGCTTGCCTGTCCCCACCACACTGGCCTGACACAGATCTGAGTCTGACATCAGTGGCACCCACTGCTCAGATGCTCTGTGGAAAACAAGGTGGCTGCTCACCTGGTGAAGGAAACACAAGTACAAGCCATAGGAACCTGTTAGCAGAAAAGTCCCCAACAGGAGAGTTTCTGCACATGCTGAGGAAACTCAAAGCAGCTCCTTCTGCTCTTGCTTTAGAGCATGGAGCAACCATTCAGAAAACAGTGCACCTCTTGCTGAAGAGGAAACAAAGGGAGCTCCTCAAAGGGAGCATCCTGCATTGGTTCACTGTCCCTGGCCGTGTGCTCAGAGCTGTAGCAGAGCTGGGTAATGCCCCACATTATTCCTGGCACAACCCTTTGTGCCTGAACAATGCATTTGCCAATTCAATTTCTTCAAACAAGTTCCTTGGGAAGACAGCAAAGCAAATCCAGGTGGCAATTACCGAATTCAGACTCTGCCCTGCACTCAGGGAAACAAAGGGGCAAGATAGGAGAGAAACAGCAAGTTCTGCTGGAAATTCCATAACTGCAGCTCCTCAGAGCTTTTCATCACATGCTTGCTGAGATTCAGCTGCAAAACCCCTGTGTCATTGGGCAAGGAGACAGAGCTGCATCACAATGGCTCTGCTGTAGCACTTTGGAATATCTTTGTTTCAAAAATTAAATGCCCTTTTTGTTTTCTTTTGAAAGCAGAGCAGTATTTGGGCTACAGGGCCCATTGCAGTGACATGTAATGGAAGAGGAAGTGCGTTCAGAGCTACCAGGACTGGCAGCATTGCGAGTCCCACTGGCAAACCCCACTGCAGACTGGCAAGGTGAAGGTTGCTTATCATCTTAGATAAACTGCCTAACAGTTAGAAGCTTGGTTAGACACCTTCAGCCACGTGCTGAGTCTCATCAGACCCTGGACTTTCTTTCCCACCACATCAGCACGGGCATAAGGGGCAGCCCAGCACTGGTGCCCAGTACACAGCTCCAGAAACAGCCTCCTAGATGGACAGAGGAAGAGGGAAACCTTTACTTTGTCTCTGGATGTACTTCTGTTGCAAAAGCACAGCTGGGGAAGTTTTCCCCTTACTAGAGCCTGCAAACCCCACAGCAGAAGCTTGCCATACCCCATTTACAGCCATGGGGTGAGCCCCTCAGATCATGCTTCATTTCCTCCTCCCTGCCATCCCCTCCCGTTGCCACTCCATCCCTCACAGCCAGCCCCAGGGCAGCTGTAGCTCCTCTCCCAACAAAGCAGTTACACCGGGGAGGAATTTGGCCCCCGATGTAGAATTAGATTAAACCAAAAGGTGGCAGCATCTTATTCAGTATCGATTTTACATGAATATTTCTCCTATTAGCCATTATTCTTTCTAATCATAGAGTGCAAGTTTGTAAATTACAGAGGTGGAGAGCAAATGTATTGCAACCTCTGGCAAATTGATATTTTTGCAGCCCTGGTAAACTTTTTCTGATGGCAGATAATTGAAGGGAGCAAGCATCAGATAAAATTCATAAAGATTGGGACCTACTGGGATAAGACAAATTATGTTCAATGTTCAGAGTTGTAAAGTAATTACCCTGGGCTCCAGTATAATAAATACATAGAGTAAATGGAGTTTTGCTGACCAGGTGCCTTGGACGTGGTGCTGTTCAGCCAGAGGGGATGACTCCCTTCATCCAGAGGGATGCCTCGGGTTGGTGTCAACCCCAGGAATGCTTTCCTTCAGAGGAAGGAAAGAAGGAGCTGCCTCCCACACCTGCAGCAGAGCTGTGCAACCCTGAGCCCAGCTGCTAGGTGCACAGCCAGGGAGTCATCATCACCCACAGCCCTTTCACATTTCCAAAGGCACAAGAAGCCTTTGGGCACAGAACTCCACACATACCTCTCAACAGCAATCAGCTGGTGCAGGTTCTCCATAGCCTTCTTTTCTCATACTGAGCCATCGGGCATCACCATCTTAGGCTAATCTCTTCCTCCAGCACCCCAGAGAGCAGCTGGCAGCTAACAAACAGCAGAGTCACTTGCTCCCTGAGATGGTCACTGCCTTTCACCCAGCAGGGATTTACCACTGTGGGGATAGGCATCCCAGCTAAGTTTAATACCTTTGCCATAGAACAGCAGTACACTTTCCACTTCAGATGGAAACTACAGACAAACTGTGACACTCAGAACCAGAAGGTTCCAGCCCTAACCTAGCTGCAGCTCCCTTTTCACCAGCTGAGAAAGATCAGAAGATCCTCCCCATACTGAGGAGCCACCTTGTCTCCCCTTTTATAGCCCTGCCTTGATCAGCTGTGGGAGGGACCCTTCATCTGCCAAGTAATTTTGATAGTATGTGGTATCTCAATATGCTTCTAGGCACATCCAGAAAAAAAACAGAAAAGGAAAAGAGTAAGGCTGGCAGTGACCTATCCCACTTTCAAAGCAGAAATCATAGAATTGTCAGGGCTGGAAGGGACCTCAAGGATCATCCAGTTCCAACAACCCTGCCATGGAAGTGTAACCTTCTCTGGCTAGATACGTGCAGCACTACAAAGCTGTTAATGTAGGCACCTAGTGTCGGTGGCTGTTTGGCAAGCACATGCCAAGGGTCAGGAAGAAAACATGCTCAAACACATGCCAACCTGGGAGATCCCAACTCAGCTCTTCTTCATGGCTCCTCAAACTCCATCTTTGAGCAGCTGCTGGGAAGCCATAAACCACAGAATTACCCAGGTTGGAAAAGACCTTCAAGATCATCAAGTCCAACCTATCACCCAACACCATCTAATCAATTAACTATGACACTAAGTGCCTCATCCAGTCTTATTTTAAACACTTCCACCACCTCCCTGGGCAGCCCATTCCAATGGCCAATCACTCTCATGAAGAATTTCTTCCTGACATTCAAACTGAATCTACCCATTTCTAGTTTTTTCCCATTCCCCCTAGTCCTGTCATTACCTGACACCCTTTTTTCCCCTTAAATCCCAGAGCACCTGGGCTCTGTTGGAGTCTCCTCCCACCCCAGGTGTGGCCACTTGGCCCTCCCCACCCACTCCCCTATTTAATCCCCGCCAAGAGAGGCAGAAGCTCTAAGCTGAGCCCATCTGGGCTGGAGGATCCTCCTCTCATCGCCGGTGAGTGCCCCTGGTGCACACTGGGTGATGGTGGTGGTGACAACAAAGGCCGGGGGGCCTGGTGGCCCCCCGGTTGTTAGGGCCAAAATTGATGACTACTCCAATATCATCCACGGGTGCTGGCTGGGCCTCCTTCCTGGGGCTAAGCTCCTCTGTGTGGTGTCTTGGCTGGTTGAGGGTCTTGCCCCTGGCTCTGGGATGGGTGCACAGATGGTCTCTCACCAACAACAGTCCTTGTTCCTGCTCCACCACCAGTATTCCTACTGCTAATGTGCCTCTGCCCCTTTGAAGAAGTTGCTTAGGAATTCAGCAGCAATTATGCAAGCTTTAGTATTAAAAAATGCACGTGGATCTGAAAGCAAATATGAAGCTGCTGCTGCTGTAACGCTAGCTTTAAGCTGTCTACAGTCCCTAGAAATTCTCAGTGGGATGTTTGAGAAGGATGCATATGTGTTGACAACATTAAATGATCCATGGCTCAAGGACAGAACTGAAACCATACATCTACTTCATACAGGCACTGATCACTGGGAGAGTGTTTTTCTTAAACTAACCACGGAAGGCCAGGCTCCTCGTCCTCCCCAGAAAGGCAGGGATGGCTCGGGGAACAGAAGGTGCACACACTCTCCTACCACATCCCAGCGTGTAACAGAGCCCCAGTGAAAAGGCAGAGAGAGACACATGGATGCCATCAGCAGGAGAAATGTTATTGTGGCTGCACCATCTTGGAGGGAAATTGAGCATGTCCCTTCGGTGCATCACCCTCTTCTCATCGCCTCCCAGAGAGGCAGCGCCGTTCGCATGCATCCCTGCAACATCTGGCGAGAGGGCAGCGAGGGGCAGGATGCTGTGAGGGTTCGCTGGGGCAAAAATGTGCCTGTTTTGCTTGATGTGCCCCAGAGCACAGCCTCAGATGCCCGTGTGCCTCGGTGCCAGCCGTGGCACTGCAGCAGGGCTGCGAGAGCCGCCAGCAGCCCGTGCCTCGCAAGCTGTAGCCTCCTCTATACGTGAAATTCCCAAGGACAAGGAGAAACTGGCAGACAACAAGGAGGATTAGGTGGTTCCCCGAGGAACACAAGAAACGCTGCAAGATTGTATCGTTGGCCATTTCCGTGGGGTGATTAGGCAGTATTTGATGCTGGGAGGATGCTTTCTGTTAGGCTATTTTGCGAACGTTAGCCCAGCTATTAACAGTGTGTGAGGGGAAGTCGTGTTTCCCTGGATGCGATAAAGCCAGACTCCTTGAGAATGCAGTCTCCTTGCCCCAAAATTCCAGGCTGCTATGGCCAGCACCCTGCCCCGGGGAAGCTCTCTCCTTCCTAAAGCTGATGCTTCTGGTTCTTGCTGTTTTGCAGCATGCTGCTGTGAGCTGCTTGGGGAAAACCTCCCTTCCTGGCTCTCCCTGCTCCAACCTCATCAGTCTGTTCCCTGACTCAGGTACTGGTTTCCATCATTTCCAACTATTACCAAACTAAGGGTATTTCTTTGCTCCCTCGTTTATGCTGAATGTTTATTTAATAGGCTGGCCAGCTTCAATTAGGTCTGTGATTACTCACAGATGACAGCTCCAGCATAACAATATTTACTCTCAAACTCTATCTCCAAGTGTAGCCTGTGATATATTTAAGGAGAAGGTATAAAACCATTAATATTGAAATAGCTCTGCCTATGGGAGTGAAGTTTTGGTTTTTTTAAACCCAAGCAGCTGACAACTGGGTTAAAATGGACCAGGAATATCAACCCCCTTCACCTGGAGAATTCGTTACCCTGGTGAAAACCTCATGTGGCTGAATTCTCCTGATGCCTTTTTCTTATCACTGACACAGGGACCTCCTTGCTACGGGATCTACATTGTCTAAAATAAAGTTTAACAGCTGTAAGTGCGTTTTCTGGTCTGTGTGTTGGATGAAAATCCTGGATGATATGTCCATGAAGCACCACAGCTGGTGGCTGGAAATGAAAGGTAGCATCTCTAGGTCGGAGGTGGCCCTGAGGTGCTTGGGGTGGATTGGCAGGCTGATGTATCACAAGAGGGATATCCAAAGCCATCACCTCAATGGAGTTTTACCTCTTGGGAAATGTCACTGGGAGTTCCTGGTCTCTCCATCTCTGCAGACTGCATTTTTGGAGCCCCAGCTTGGCTGTCCCTAGAAATTTGGTACCCAAATGATTAGATGGGTGAAAGCTATAGAACTAGGGAGTAGGGAGAGGTGGGTTTGGGCTGGCTCAGAGGCAGAGGATGTCTCTCCCCCCATCCCACCACTCACTGACCATTCAAGGGGACTGGATGAATGCCCAAGGAGAGACGCCTGACTTTCTTCTACTTTCTTACAGCAAAACCAACTTCCATACATCCCTGCAGGTTAATCTGCTGCTTGGACTCTAATTAGTACCAAATGCTCTTATCAAGAAGATGCAGTTGGGTGCAAAGGCAGGCATGCCAGTGGCTGGGCACACCGGCCAGCATCTCCATCTCAACATGATCCTTCACAGAGCCCTCCAAACCAACAGCAATGACCCCAGTCTGGCCATTGCCCTGGAGTGGGAATTGAAAACAAAGGTTCAGGAGGGGATAGGAAACTTCCTGGCTTTAATTCACTGCACTCTTTTGTTTCAACCACGTTTAATATCTTCGAAATTACAAGTGCTGGGGACTGGGGTGAGCCGAAGGAGAAGGCGTGATCTGTGAGGCCAATTAAGAGGCCGATGGCACATAGTGAAACGGGAGCCCCTCGGGGGGAGGCCAAGGTTACATAAATAAGTGTGTGAAGGAGCTGCACTGAATCTGCAGACACTCAGGCACTAGTGATGCCCCTTTGGATCTGGGAAAATTAAATATAAATAATAAATGTTTAACCACACGGCAAATAAATACAATGAGGCACCTTTAAAAATTATACTAATAAACAGCAAGCTGCTGTCCTCCTGCCCAGGGTAGCAGAGCGTCTTCTGCATAGCTGAGACAAAGAATGTAATGGAGGGGCTGTGTTTGGGGGCTTTACTCAGCTCAGCTGTCTTCACCCCAATCTGTGGTGACCCCCAGGATGGCACAGAGTAAACCGCATGGCAAAATTGATAATAAACTAGTGCTAGGCTCAGACAGTGAACATCAGGGCCTCTGGACCACATGCAGCTTACCTCTTCATGCATGACTCCAATAGGCTTCTTCTTGGAACATGGGAACAGGATTAGGGCTTGGGTCTCGGAGGAGAAGCCCAGAGCCTCCTTGCGATGATGCAAATGTTCGACGTGAGCTGCGAGGTCCCCAGAATTGTTCTGTGTCAGCACTCACTTTACAGTAAGAGCTCTGCTTCTTGGCTTCCCTGTTTTACTGCTTGCTTGGAAGTAGGGGAAAAATGAAATGGAGGTATAAAAAATAAAGGGGTCATTTATAGTTAAGCACATTAGGATGGGAGCAAGAGAATAAAGCGGTGAGAATGGCTCAGCCGGGGGCCTGGGGGGACTTGTTCTTTGGTACTGGTATGGTCTTTACTAGGTCACTTGAATTTTTGTGCTCTGCTGCAGAGCTCAGAGACCTGGGCTATATATCACCAGACTTGCTGTGATGTGCTGTGGATGGCTCCTAACTGTCCCCCAACCCATTTGTGCCAGGGGCTATAGTTTATGGGTGACACTTATAGGTGGTCAAAGCAACCAGTCCAGAACCAAGGGGTGCTGGGCAGCGCAGCAGAGAGCACAGGATTAAATACCTTCCAAGTCCCTTTCCTATGATATTTCATTTGTCCCCAAATTCTGCAGAGAAGGAGCAGGGCAAAAGGCCTTCCTCAGTATGATTATGCATTTCCAGGCAGTTTAATTATAGTCTTTAGCTTCTTAAACACTTGTGCAATAAACCCTTAGAGAGCTGCCATCCCACTAGTTATCAGTTTCTTTTCTTCCCAGCCCTTGGGGTTTGGTTCCACATTTACTAGAGGTCACTGGAGCCAAACTCTTCATGGGGCTATGCTGGCTGTCACTGGTGAGCTTGTGCCAGTGCTAAATGTGTGCCTCGAGTCGGGTTGCCTCAGGGGCAGCTGACACTGCTGTTTGGGTTTCTTTAGATCTGTGGCCTCTGGTTCTGATGAGCCCCCATGTCTGAACTGAGCCCCCACATTTTACCAGTCTCTAACAGCTTCAGATTCCCATTTATGAGCAACTGTGACCTGCTTTTAGCAAAACCAAGACCCTGGACATGCCACCAGATGCAGGAAACACCTGATCCTGGAGACAAATGTAGTATCCAGAGCTCAGTGCTGGTTTTGGCATTTGAGCACAGACACAAATATTCTCCAGCCTCTACATCCTTTCTCCATTTTAACTCACAGCTTCATTAGACTAATTTGTTTCCAGGTTGGAGGATGAATAATGAGCCTCAGCCTCTGGATGCATAATTAAGTTTTGATGGAGAATATTTTTATCTAACCTTGTTTTCATTTTTATTCTCAGTACCTGAATTACAAGGTAGAGATTTAGGGCTGCAGGTTTGCCTTTGTGTTAAACCCAGACCTGTGCATCTACCTGAGGTGCTCTACCATTTCCCAGGACAGTAGCCCAACAGTGACACCGTGGGTTGACATCTCAGTCAGGTCTAGTCATGAGAGATGTTAAGAGAAAAAAGTTAATAGTAAAATGCCTTTTTCCCTGCCACAGTCAATACAACACATGTGGGGTTGTACACTGGGGTCCAGGTGGGGTCTGTACACTGAAAAATCCTCCCCAGAGGAATGGCACATCCTAATAGCAAAGGTCACCTGGAGCGTCTTGGTGGATCTCAGGATCATGCTGCATTCCCTAGTGCAGTGTCCAAACTCCATCTGGCTTTTTTTTTTGTACCCTCAGATGTAGTTGTCTTTGTTTCTGCAATTGCAATACACACCTGCAAATTCCTCAGACTGTCCCTGTCTCTCCATGCCCTGCAAGTGTCTCCTTGGCATTACCTGGCCATTAAGGTCTCCTTGTCCTGAGTCTCCCTGCTCGCCAGGAATTTTCTCCAGCCTCCCTGTTGTTCTTTTCAGCACTGCAGCGTTTCCATCAGGCTTCTCCACTGATCTTTTTGGCCTCTCACTACTCCTACCATTGTCAAGAGGGTCTTCCATAATTCCCCTTCTACAGGGGTGGCTTTAGGGATAAGAAACCAGAGGAATTGCTCGGTACCTAGAGGATGCTCTCCAGGCTAAGGCAGGAAGCAAAACACCTCTTGCAGCCTCCATTCCTGCTATGGGTAGGAGCCAAAGCACTGTGGTAGCAGGCGAGGAGCCTGAGCAGGTACTTAGTACAAATGTTAATAGCATCATTGTTTATACTGTAGGATTGGAAAGGGTCTCCTGGGTCATCTGGGGCATTGCCCTTCAGTAACTCAGTCCGTACTCAAACTATCCCAAGGGTATTTTTAGTCGATTCATGAATCCTTTCAGGAATTCGGCCTGGCGACCTCCGTCAGCAGATGATTCTTTTGCCTAATTGACTTCACTTTCTGCATGCCCTGTTTTAATACTGCCTTTAAAGTTTGAGGCTTTTTCTTCCTCTCTCAGTGTCATCCACTGCTCAATTCCTGTAGCTTTTTCCCCCCTATTCCTACTTTTTTTTCTGCATTACAGTTGCTTCCAGAATACTCGTTGATTGGGTCCCCTTACCTGCAGGGCCAAGCCCTTCCGTGCATGGGCTCCACCAGGAGATGCTGTGCATGACCTAGACAAGGTGACAAGGGTGAAAGATGACACAAAGGGTCACCTTTACCCACATAAACCTCCAGCAGCAGAGCTGGGAACAGTCACAGGGGCAGGCTGCCTCTCAGCTCCCATCATTCTGGCTGCAGCTGAGCAGCTGTCTGGTGGGTCCCCATTTTCCTTGGTGTCTTCAGCTCTGGCTACTATCAAAATAACAATAGACAGTGAAGGAAAAGAGGGAGAATTAGACAGTGGGGTTTGTTACTGATGTTTTCTCAGGTATTAGTATTCTCTTTAGATCCAGTGCTCTGTGCCATGCCATCACTGCATCAGTTTACAAAACAAGAGTTAATTTTAAGTGTCCCAAGGAAATGGGTTTTTATAAGGTTGTGGGAAAGACAGTAAAGACAAGCCAAGGGGCTGGCACCAACATGCATCACCCAGTTAAAAAGACTGCATGCTTACACTCACCCTCACTGCTTGGGGGTCACTGCCCCTGCAGACCTTCCTGCTGTTGGCTTGTGTGGCTGCTCCCTAATCAGCTTCATCAGAATGAGTTGAAGTCAAACCTGAAGCTTTTGGTAATCTGCCTAGATCAGTTCAGTGTAGCTCATGGAGTACCCTCAGCAGCACGTACAGGGATGTAACTTCCAACACAGGGCAATAATGCTTCTGTTGGCATTGGCCCCTCTGTTCTCCATACATTTTCCTTTCCACCTTCTTCAGTTCTGGTGAAAAGGCACCAGTTCACATTTCCCTGTGATGCACAGCTTTGATCCAACAGTGAGCTTAGCAGAGGGTTTGCCCTGGGAATGGCTTTCTGTGTGCAGCTTCTCTTTAGGACAGACAAGGAAGGAGGAAGCAGAGAACTTGAGCAAACTGGTCGGACTGGAGCTTGAATGACCTACACGAATCCTTGAGATCAGCTAGGCAGAATTACTTTTAAATACACTTGCATAGAAGTGCAAGCTTCAGAAGACAATTTGTTTTGTCCCAGGAATGACACATTTTAGAGGGAAAAAATAACTATAGAATGAAGATGGTCTGATTTGATGAAGTCAGCAGAGCTGTAGGCAGGACAAGACTATGCTCTCCACATCAGTCTCCAATTCATCATGAGAGCCAGCTGGTAAATATTTGCTTCTAGTGATCAGCTGAAAGGTTCCTCCATTCCCACAATACTGTTATCTTTGCAAATTACTTTTATTCTAGTTAAAAGCAAAAACCTAAATCCTCACTGGTTTTAATTGAAAACAAAGGAGGGGGGAAAAATGAAAAGGCTTTCAGAGTAATGAAAGCGTGGGCTATAGTTTAAAGAAGTACTTTCTAATTTTCTCATAAATAGCTTGATATTTTTGAAAAGCTCTGCTAAGAGAGTGTCTTTGCATAACTGGATCTAGCCTCTGCTTGACGAATTGATCACACTAAGTGGATTCACAGGGCAGAGGTGAGCAGGTCCTAACCCTTCCTCCTTCTCTTGCAGAAACCAAAGACTTAGCCATGCCCTGTGATACAACCACGATTTGGGGTGTTTGCATGGAACTGGGAACCCAGAGGCCAACCAGGGAGTGCAAGGTGCAAGCAACTCACAATATTTGGGAAAGCAAGTGAGGATGAGCGTGGTTCAGCACCAGGACAGAGCTCAGACTGGTCCTGGGACCTCCACCTGTAGGGGATGCTCAGCTCCACTGCGTAAGGTCATGGTCAGTCTGGCTTGACTCTGAACTTAGTCT
Organism: Melanerpes formicivorus; assembly: GCF_026170545.1. Lineage (NCBI taxonomy): Eukaryota > Metazoa > Chordata > Aves > Piciformes > Picidae > Melanerpes > Melanerpes formicivorus. Next base: position 5,625,515 of record NW_027142366.1, on the reverse strand, counting down.
TGCCTGGAGCAGAGGTTTGAGCAGAGCCCTTCATACGTTGCTTCCAACTCCCATGTTCCTAGGATATCATGATGCTTCAATGCCTTTGTCCCAGCACAGGCTCTCCATGGGCCACCAGTGGGTCACTGCAGATGCAGGTGGCCCACTATGCCATTTGGTCACCAAACAGGGCTGGGGTCCCACCAGGACAGCACTCCCCACCCAGCAGAAGCTCTCTTCTGCAGCACTCACTAATACCCACTTCTCAAAGCACCTCGAATTTTCCTTGAGGAGGGAGTATTAAAAGCCTTTCCAAATTATAGAGAGGCCTTTGTTATTTTAAGAGACTTTTCTCTCCCCTTCTCCGTTTGACTTTGTTACCTGATGCTCAAGGAATGCATTTTCCCCTCTATTAAATG